>NC_143563.1:84631458-85263750 GCF_054136105.1 Typopeltis vanoorti
CCTTCATATTCCTCTGTGAAGGAATGGGCTAAACAGTTTCGCCTAGGAGAGAGAGAGAGCATCGAAGATGATCCTGATGATGCCTGTGGAAATGATGACTGAGAAAAATGCCTCTCTCTTGTTGAGGAGGAACTGCTCAATGACAGACGGCTGAAGCTCAAAGTAATCTCAGCAAGGTTGGGGCTTTCTATAACAACTGTTTTTTGCATCATTCACAAGAAGCTTCACATGACGAAGATCGATGCAAGGTGGGTGCCCCAACTTTTTTATTTCAGAAGGAGCATCTTATGATCACAAGTTTTTAGAGCTTTGCCAAGGGAATTGGAGAGAGAAGTGCTGGAATCCATTGTCAAATGGAAGAAACCATGGTCCTTTATTATTTATTATACTATATCATCCTCTTTCCAAAAGGGAATCCACGGAGTGGTGCAAACCATTTTCTCACAGCGCAAAGCACTGTGAGAAAAGCCAAGGCCACTTAGTCCACCAAGAAGATCACAAAAACAATCTTTTAGGATAGCTGGATCGTAGCATCTCCTGGATTAGTGTATATGCATATGCAAACAGTTTATCAGGTTACAATGACGGAAACTAGGACTCATCCTGTCAACCAGAAGTGCCCTAAGACTTGGTCTCTTGGACAATTGCTCAGAGTCTGCTAGCTGAATATAGAAAGTATCAGCAGGGTTAAGAGCGAATGTCTTACTAGACTTCATGACAACAGAATTGACATTGCCATCATACAAGAAATTTTCATCAGATCTAAATAAAAATGTGTGCTGGATTCTACCACAACCTTATAACTACCGAAGATTTGTGAAAATAGTAATTTCCACGGCCAAAAAACACATCCCTAGAGGTGCTAGAAAAGAATACATACCTGGCTGGAGCAAAACACTTTATAAGAACTTTCTGAATAGTGGACATGTGGATGTTGCAGATGATCTTATTGACAACTTAAATGAAGCTAGAAAGAACAAATGGATTGACACCATCGAAAGGCTGAACTTTTCATTCAAGCAGGAAGGCATGGAGCCTTCTTAAAAAGTGGGTGGTAATTCCCATTGCCCCAATGCAAAAGCTGCTGTTAGTGCCTGTATTGCCAATTGGATAGTGAATCTGTCCAGAGCTAAATCAGAAAAAACCACACCAAAATAATTAAGAAGGAATTGATCAGACTTAAAGAAGGTTGTTCTGAAGTGACCAATCTATTGAATCCATTCACCAAAGAAGAACTTCTAGCTGCACTCCAGGGAGTGAAAACTGGTAAAGCACCTGGATTTGATAATATTCACCCTGAGTTTTTAAAAAACTTGGAACCAAATACAGTGGAATGGCTGATAAAATTCTTTTCTAATATTCTATAGAGTGGTAGATTACAAGCAGAATTTAAAAAATCAAAGATAATAGCCATCCTGAAACCTGGAAAGCCTGTTGATAAACCTGAAAGTTATAGACCTATAGCACTGCTCAGTGTCTGTCTTAAGTTACTAGAAAGACTTATTTACAATAGAATTAGTACTATTATTATTGACACTTTCCCTTATGAACAGGCCAGTTTCAGGCCCGGGCGCAACTGTGAAGGTCAAGTTTTGGCCCTAACAACTCATATAGAATCTGGCTTTGAAAAATGCCTTAAAACTGGTGCAGTCTTCATAGACGATGGCTGCGTATGACACCGTATGGAGGAACGGCATGATCTACAAGCTCCTTATAATACTGAAATGTAGAAAAATGACCCATCTGATCAACACTATTCTATCTAATAGAACAATACAGGTAGTTCCAGATGATGATATGAGCAAGCTAAGAACACTTAACAATGGACTCCCAACAAGAGTCAGTTCTGACCCCCTCTTCTTTTCAATTTGTATATTTCTGACCTTCCAAGGACAACGTCTAGAAAATTCGCATATGCTGATGATTTATGCATCACATTCCAACAACAGAACTTCTGTACTATAGAGCATGTACTAACTAGTGACCTAGAGGAGCTAAACCACTTCTTTGAGAAATGGCATCTTATTCCAAGCACTACCAAGACTGAAATGTCCTGTTTCCATTTGAACAACAGCATGGCACGAGACTTCTTAAGAGTGCCACTAAATGAGAACATACTACTGCACAATTTTAATCCAAAGTATCTAGACAGAACCCTCTCCTTTAATAGCATCTCTCCAATATTGCTGCCAAACTGAGAACTAGAAATAACATACTGCATAAAGTTGCTGGAACAACTTGGGGGGGGGGGGGGGCTTGTGCTCCCACATTAAGGACATCTGCTCTGGGCCTCATCTACTCAACTGCTGAATACTGTTCAGCTGTCTGGCTGAACAGTGCACACATTAAATTAATTGACACTGTGTTGAATCACACAATGTGTATCATTTCTGGAACAATAAAGAATACTCCATCATATTGGCTACCAGTTCTGAGCCACATACACGATGCCAAGACAACCTGATTCCCAAATATAACAAAATTTGCTGGAACCCACTGCTTCCTATACACTCTGATATTTGACAGCTTTACTTCACAGAGGCTTAAGTCAAGACACCCGTCTATTATAATGGCACAACAACTTGTCACATAGGGCTATGATGCAACAATAGCATGGCAGATAGAATGGACTGCCAAAGCCCTGGTAATCTGGCAGACTGTCTTTAACCCAAATAGCCCTCCATCAGGGTTTGACCTACCTCGAAAAATATGGACCTCCCTAAATAGAGTTCGCACCGACCATGGTAGGTGCGGAGCTTCCTTATTTACTTGTTGAATAAGACCAAACTCATCTTGTGACTGTGGTGAGGATAACCAAACTATATAACATACCACAATTGACTGTCCTCATAGAGCCTTCAATGGACCAGTAACTGACTTTATAACAGTTTCTAGTGATGCTGTTGACTGGTTGTCGAACTTAGACATTCAATTTTATGTTTATTTGTATATTTTTATATGTATATATGACGACAGTGTCACTTCAGACTATTGTATTCTTTTATGCATTTTGTTGTCTTGTATGTGGTTTTTGTGTGTATGATATGTATGCATGTATTCTTCTTAGCCAAACACTAAATAAGGAAAGGAATACCACTGTGAATACAGAATACTATGCTTCACTCCTGCACAAACCGCATATGAACTATAAGATTTGACAAATACTACAGTGCTGACAAAACCTGGAGGCAAATTCCAGAATGAGTAATTGAACAATCATTTAGAACTATCACAGTATTCTATACACCTATTGAGGGTACATGTCAGGAATTTGTAGATGGAGTGATTTAACATTCCAACGCCATAAAGGAGAAGAGACGAGGGATACTGAGTAATGGTGTTCACTTGTTTAACGACAATGTTCCAGTCCATATGGCTATTGTTACGAAGGCTGCAGTGAACTTGTTTAACGACAATGTTCCAGTCCATATGGCTATTGTTACGAAGGCTGCAGTGAACTGTGGCTTCCAGGAGATTGAACATTCACCCTACAGTCCAGATCTAGCACCCAGTGACTACTACCTCTTCTTGAAACTGAAGAAAGATCTTTGAGGAAGAAAATTTGCAGATTACAACGAGGTGAAAGATGCAGTTTTAGGTCATTTTGCAGACAAAAGTACAGACTATTTTTCAAGGGCATAGGAATGTTAATTCAAAGATGTGAAAAGTGTGTTGAAGTAAAGGGAGATTATGTTGAAAAGTGACACAGTTGTTTTCTTTTTATCACCTCTAAAAGTTAGTCAGGCTGGAAACTTATGGAATCACCCTCGTATATAACTTGTTCCCTTTACATAAAACTTTTAGGTGTGATTTCTTTTCCTTTTCCTTCTTTCATCTGTTTTTTTTTTTTTCCAGTTTTTGGAAGACCTCTTTAGTATCCATTTGGTAAATCCTCAACACATCACATCTTAATGACATAATCTCTTTCCTTTCTGTGTGCCAAATTTTAAAGATAGTGATCTCTCATGACAGACATTCCTGAGTCTTGATTTTTCAATTGTGACATGGGTCAACATACATATTTCCTAATCTCAAAATCCAGATAACCAAAATACACTACTTGGAAACAAGTCAATGGACACCCCATAGGGGTGTCCATTGACTTGTTTGCATCGTGCCAAGTAATGAGTTGTGTTTTTGGCAGTATAAATTAGAGGAATATGATGCTCCCAAGTCAATGCAATTGTGTCCAGATAAAACGGCTGCAAGAAAGAAACTGACTGATGGAGTTTGATAGAGGCATTGTGATATGATGTCATGCTGTAGGCCTATCTGTTCAGGAAATTATTTACAAATTGGGCCATCCCGTGTCAATAATCAGCGATACCATACTGAGATGAAAGTTCAGGGCTGTCCAACAGTGGGCATCCAACCACACTTACCAAAAGTGACTGTAGGGTGCTACAATGAATTATATATAAAATTTGTCATTATAATATATAAAAACTGAACACATACCTACACAAAAACACTCAGAACTGAGGCTCACAACACAGCTTTCCATGGTAGGACCACAATATTCAAGACCCACATTACCTGAACCAATATGTAGCATCGTCTTCAGTGGTGCAAAGAGCATGTACAATTGGACATAGAAGCTTGGAAAGCTGTGTTATGGAGCGACAAATCATGCTACACCCTCTACTGAGCAGATGAACGGGTGTGATAGATGCCTGGTAAACATCTGTTACCAGAATGTGTAAGTAGATATTACACTCCTGAATAAATCCATTGAAGTCTTTAGGATTCTTTACCAAAGTGAATAATATCTGTTACAAATTTGGAATGAAAATGCTGAAAATGAAAACTGTGAAAAACAGACGGGAACTTAAAAAACATTAACTATATTCTCAATGGAGAACCTACACACCAAGTTAAATATTTCCACTATTTAGGCAGAATTTTTAGTGATAAATTAAATATGAGAAAAAAAAACTGGTATTAGCAAGTTAAGTCAATTTATGTGGAATAAGAGAGAAATTAACCAAAACACTAAAATAGCGATGTACAAGACAAGGCTCAAACTTATTTTAACTGACAGGAGATTAGATAGAAATAAAACAGTTGATCTAAGACTAGAGACCATAGATTTGATAGTTCTGAGAAAAATTAGTGGAGATAGTACCAATGATAGAATCATATGAAATCTAGGAAGATAGTAGATGTGAGCATAGCTAATATGTGGTAGTATTTTTACTTAAACAGAATGGAAAAAGAAAGGTTAGTTAGCAAAACAGGTATTTGATGGCCAGGAAAAAGATCCAGAGGAAAACCACAATTTAGGTGAATGGATGCAGTCAGAAGCACTTTAGAAGACTGAATTATAAGATCTGACAATACTGGAAAATCTGGAAATAAACTCCAGAATGAGTAATTGAACAATCATGTAGAACTATCACAATATTCTATATACCTGTTGAGGGTACATGTCAGGAATTTGATGGAGTGATTTAACATTATCATATTACCCGTGCATAAAAAGTCTTTGTATAAACAAACCTCTGATTATCAGATATTATTACACCAGACTTTGCAAGTATTCCATAGATTGTTTGGATTAATCCTATTCACATATATCTTGAAGTTCAATTACTAACTCTAATATACATTATTAAATGAGAGTTGTTAAGGAACCCAAATCAGTAAGGTATGTATACAAAGAATCAGAGAAGCCAAGGAAATCTCTGTTTCTAAAGAAATAAATTAATTTCATTATGATGAAATGAATTTTCCTCCACCCACCCACCCACAAGCAGTCAATGCAATTTTAGGAATCATAGAAAAAAAATTATGTAATATAAAATGAATATTTATTGACAAAAATCCAAACAAATCTTTAATAGAAAATATTTGTGAACCACAAATGAGATAATCTGTGTTCCAGCTATATCTGAACAAGTATAATTCCTTTAGGATTTTTATAAGATAAATGTAACTCACTTCAAAAGGCAAAAACTTAAGTGCAGCCATTATTTGCTTCATCTGTTCTGCTCTTGGGTGGTTATGAAGCCTGTATATCGCTAAGTCAGCCGAGTGCACAAATTCAGAACTGAATATTAAACACAAAAAAAAACAATTTTATATGTATATATACACACACACACACACCCACGCACACACACACACATTAAATATTTCTGCATGCATGAAGCTTCTGCACTTTTCTAAAGCTCAATATAATGATATGAGGGTTACAAATAAAGTAGTGGCAACTCTGTTAGGAGACGTATAGAGAGAGGCAGTAGTTCTATATACTGTACACATGCACAAAGTGACACAGCCCATTCTAACAAGTGTCATCATGTGAAGAAGTGGTTAAAGTCAATGTCTCAGTGTACAAAGCTCTAAGGTATGTTCGCAAGATTAGAACAATGATCCTATCATTGTTCAGGTTGCATGAATTAAAATAAAGTTATGAACAACTGTTATCTTAGGGAAGCCTGTGGCAACAGTGCCCTTACTGTACTGGACTGTTGCAAGATGGGTCAGTATATTTCTTGCAGGGCAAATCACCTGAATGATAATTGCTGTGCAGAACGACCTGCCATTTCAGATGAACATGTCGAGCTCTTGTATGGGGAATCCTTGTGGTTGATCAGCGATGGACTGTATGCCAGTTGGCCCAGGAAACTGGGATAAAAAGTCATTGTGTTTGGCACATCCTAAAAGAGAGGCTTGGTATGTACAAAATTTCAGCTTGTTGCATTCCACATCACTTGAGTGAAATGCAAAAATGGCACAGGTACATGATTGCTGGCCTCCATCTGGAATGATACAAAAATGAAGGGGATGCATTCCTGAAATGGATCATAACTATTGATGAGCTTGGGCAAGGGCTTATGAGCCTGAACTGAAGAGACAATCCAATGAATGGTGCCATTCAGAATCACCTTGTGTGAAAAACCTTTGCCAAGAACCCAGCACAGTTAGTTATGCTGTGTCCCAAAGGCAAACCGTTAATGCACAGTACTACTGACAATTTCTGGAGCACCATTTGTCTGGCTTTTAGGAGAAAGTGACCACATTTTTTCATAGCTTCTCCATCATGTTTGTTGCATAACAATGCATGATGTCATGTGTCACAATTGGTGATAGAGATGTGAACAGGTATCAATAGGAAGTATTGGAACATCCTCCGTATTCACCGGAAATGAGTCCTAGTGACTTTGACTTGTTTCCCAAAATGAAAGAACCCCTTCAGAGGGCTGTGGTTTTGTGATGTGCAAGAGGTTCTTCAAAGTAGGTTGCACTATCATTGATATCAACAGCCAACACTGCTGACGGCATCCAGCGGCTCTCACAAATTTGGAAACAGGTGCAGAACTTGGCAGGAGATCACATTGAAGGGATATAATTGTATCATCACCATTCCTGGTATATACCTTCAGGGGATGTACAGGATAATTATGATAGTATTACATGAAAAAGTTATACCATTATTAACTTCAATCGATAATTTTCGTCCAAATTAATCTGTTATCTGTCAAGACTCCAATATTATCAGATCTTATATTTCTGTCTTTTAAGGTTCTTTTTACTGTATCAATCCATTCACATTTTGGTCTTCCTCTAGGTCTTTTTCCTGACAACCTGGCAAAGAGCATTTGTTTTGCTAATCTTTCCTCTCTGATTCTGTTTAAGTGATAATACCACCTGAGATTAGCTCTACTCACACATTCCTAAATGGTAACAATGGAGTTCTTTCCCGATATCCTCATTTCTGATGTGATACCAACTGTTCACTCCACTAATCTATCTCAGAATTCTTATATTAGAGGTCTAGTCTTTGATCACTTTTATTTCTAACCCAGTTCTTGGATCCATAAGTTAAAATTGTTTTGAACACTGTCTTGTATATAGCTAATTTCTTTCTTATTCCATATAAATTTATTCAGCTGACTTCCTACCATACCAGCTTTACTAATTCTGTTGTTTATTTCCAGATTTAATTTACCATCCTCACTAAATATCGACAAGCAACACTCTGATGATGGCATCTAGTGGCTCCCATAAATTTGGAGACAGGTGCAGAACATGGCAGGAGATTACACTGAAGGGATGTAATTGTATAGGCTTAATAAATAAACTATTTTACATTTTGTGCACATATTGCCACTACTTTATTTACAACCCCCATATAAATGTGTATAATTAAACACTAACACAGTCAATCATAGATTTACTATTAGAGAGCAATCATTAATACTACTATAATTAAAGGCTACATGTAAATTGTATAAAGACAAAAATAAAGTCCTTCCCTTCATGCTTACACGGTGATCAGAATACATCATGAAAATTATGGAAACAACTACTGTATTAGAGTAAAACTTTAGTATAAAACTTTTGGTTTATAGCTTAATATAAACCAAAAGTTGAAACTATTTACCAAACTATTAAACTATAAACTAAAAACATGACGTTTCGACCTTCATATTAAGGTCATCATCTGGAGTATACAAATATATACAAAGAAACATGATGCTACACGATATGCTAAAGTTACTGATCACTGTGAAAGCATGAAGGAAAGGATTTTATTTTTGTTTTTATACGATTTACATGTAGCCTTTAATTATAGTAGTATTTGGTTTTTTTTTGTATAGAGTCCTGTTATTATTATTATCTATTAGGTTACAAAATTAAATTAAGCTGGAGAGCAACATGTTCACACAAAAAAAATACTTATATAAGTATACATATAAATTACAACAAACAAGTATGGATAGTGGCCAATAAAAGCTGAAAAACTGCTTAGAGTCCTAAAGGATTTGCTGAAAACTAAGTGGGTTAAACGTATTCCATCCAAATTTTTCGGATTTTTATGCCACCATTACTGTTAAGATTAGGGTGGTTAATCAAAATTTTGATGTACAAGTATTCACAAATATTTTATTTGTGAATACTTTATTTTGAAGATCAATCACATCAAAATGAATCCACAAAACATAACAATGTTCAGATTTTGATGAGAACAATGCAGTGTAGTAAGGGCATATCATTCCATTGTAGTGAGTGGTCTGTGGATAAAGAATGGTCTGCTAATTGATATTTCTCATGTCTGTAGTAGCTGATATAACAGAATATAATTGATACAGCCTTATCTGTGATAACAGTGGAAGGAACATTAGTTATGACTTGTGTTATTTCCATTATTATATTGATGGTGCCTTCCACTCGAGTTCCAGTTCTATGCAAACGGCCCAGCTGGCATGATCATGTTGTACCATCACATTATTAGTAGTTCAAGCATACAAATAAAGCATACAAGTTTTTCAGAAGTCCCAAACTTGGCCTATTCTTATTTGTTCAGAATCCAGGTGGACACCAAATAATGGAAGACAATAAGAAAAGGTAAGGAATGTACATAAGCTCCAAAACGTTTTCTTCATTCCTCACATGCTATATGAAGGTTTCCTCTGAGTTATGTTATCCAGCTCTGACTCTAAACAAACCCTAGCAGATTGCATTCAATTTGAAATTCTTGTAAGAGATACATAAAATTTTACACTGCCAACATTATATAATTCACAAATATGAATTTAAGATAATAGGTATTCTTATTATACTAATTTATAAAATAATGAAAAAAAAACCTGAATATGAGAATTATTACATTAAGAAATATTACCTTTCAGACAAAACAGTTTGAAGAGGGGATAAAGTTAAATATTTAAAATTACTTAATTCTTCATCTATACAATTAAGCAAACAATGGTTTATGTTTTCAGTTTCTTCTGACTTTTTTGTAGCCCAGAAAAGAAGCTGCTTCATCTGTAAGAAATGTACAGAATCTAATTATTTTAAAAAAAGGAAATTATTACATTTAAATTGATTATATGATGCTTAAATGATTTAAATTTTACATTACAATTAAATGACAAATTATCCACATTCATATTTAGTATCACAGTTATAATTACTAAACATAATCTTATAAATTAAAGACCAAGGCTTATTAAAAGTACAGTGTAACTTGAAGTTATATTAAGTATCTCATTATTGCTAAATGTTTTGATTACTTCAAATTTGACTTTTGCATTTTTAAGGGGTGATCCAATATTCCCATCCCCCAAAAAATGATATTTAAGCTGTGTAAAATTTTATCAGTGCAAAGAATTGTGAGTTGTAAAAATATGGCAGCACTGACTTATTGGCCTTATTATCTAAAAATTATTGATGCAAAGTCATAAAAAAATCTAAATGTTTTAAGCAAACAACGGTTTATGTTTTCAGTTTCCTCTGACTTTTTTGGAGCCCAGAAAAGAAGCTGCTCCATCTGTAAGAAATACAGAATCCAATTATTTGGATTCTGTATGTTTTGTTGGTGAATTTTTAAGGCTCTGACTGCTCTTACCTTTATATCAGTCATTTTTAACTTGGCATCAATAACATTTGAATTTTCACAATATTGTTTATTAGCTCATTTTTTTCTGTCTAGTGCAGTGATTCCTAACCTTTTTCCAATTATATACCATTTTTAAACCCATTTCTATAAATTGTACCCCTTGTTTTTAAAATAGCTGTTTTTAAATACTGATACTTTTGTTCAGTATCTATCTTAATGTAAAATATGGAAATTAGGTTTTTCCACCATTACTGATTATTTTTTGTACCCCTGAATGGCCCAGCATGTACCCCAGGGATACGCGTACCACCGGTTGGGAACCAATGGTCTAGTGGATGATTTCAAAAATTGCCACCTATTTAACAGCAGTCCCAAGCGTAGGGGGAAAAAACAGCTACATGTGTGATATTAAGAATGTAAATTTGTGCCACTATCATGGTGAATTATAATAATGCATTTTAGCATGTGCATGCACATGCACACACACACTGCTTGGAAAGAAGTTAGATACCCCGAATATGTAAGGGACATCATATCATGTAACGAGTCACATGTTTGTAGCCAATATAAATTGCAAGAATATGATGCTCCCAAGGCACTGCAATTGTGTTCATGTGAAATAGCTGTGAGGAGGAAACTGACTGAGTTTGAAAGAAGCATTGTGATATGATGCCATGTTGCAGGCCTATTTCTTCAGCAAATTGAACCATCCCAGGTCAACAATCGGTGATATCATACTGAGACAGAAACGCAGGGATAAACTCCAAGTGCTACCCACAGTGAATGACCAACCATACTCACTGAATATGACTGTAGGGTACTACAAAGGATAATGTGTAAAAACCACCATTTGTCAGCTGACATGTTGAATGCAGAGTTCCAGGCATTGACTGAAACACGAATCTGCACACAAATATTTAGAACCAAGGCTCACAACATGGGTTTTTCCATGGTAGCACTGCAATATGCAAGCCTTACATTACCTGAACCAGCATGCAGCATCGTCTTCAGTGGAGCAAAGAGCATTTACAGTTAGCTTGGAAAGCTGTGTTATGGAGCAACATATCACGTCACACCCTCTACTGAGCAGATGGGGGGGGGTTGGCAAATGCCTGGTGAACGTCTCTCATCACAGTGTATAATCACAACTATGAAATTCAGAGGTGGCAGTGTATGGTGCCACCATACGCTGCCACCACACCTCTGTGGTGCCACAAACAATGAACTCCGAGAGGTATCTGAACATTGTGGACAATGCAATGCTTCCTATTTTATGGCATTTCTATGGAAATGACCATTGTATCTTTCAGCAAGACCATTCATAAAGCTGCTGCTGCTGCTGTAACTGCATGGTTTGTGGAAATGAATGTGACCACACTTGACTGGCCTCCACAAAGCCCTGATCTCAACCTTATTGAACATATGTGGGGTGAGCGAGGTCTTGGGACATCCTTCCCCTACAATCCAAGGCCTCATTACATGCTTATAGGAAGAATGATCCAAAATTCCCATTGATTGTTATCATATATTTGTGGAAAGTATGCCACATAGGACCACTGCAGTCTCACAGCAAAAGAAGGTCCTACATCTTAAGGTTGTTGCCATGGCTGTTTGTTCCTCATACTATGGTGTCCCTTGACTTCTTTCCAAGCAGTGCGTGTGTACAAACTGTACATATACACTGCTTGGAAAGAAGTCAATATGTAAAAACTCGATGTTACGAAAATTAATAAAATCTCTAGTACATTGATTTTTACTGTAGGAACACACCTTAAAAACCTTGTATATAATGTATCTATGTTTAGTATGTTCAAACTTTGTATAAAGATCAAAATAAGCCCAAAGGGAATTAACTCGCTCGTTGTTTAAGAGCAGAAGTAGGATGTTTGAAACCAAGGGTAGTCAGCGAAAGATTTGTCAGCGAAAGTCCGAGAACCGCCAGTCACGTGCTGTTGTACGGGGTTCTCGTAACTACGAGCAAGACATGTGCGGGGACATTTGGGGTCAAATAAACGTAACCCAAAGTGCAGGGATATTGAGAATATAAGGCTTGGAATTTTGTTGAGAAGGGTTTCCTGTTTTCATCTTGCATGGTCTGTCCACAAGAGGTCAAGAAGGAGAGGTGTAGATTAGTTCCACAGGGGAGAGACGGGAGTCCATCCACGAAGGGAGTTTTCAGTCCGAAGCCAAGGATAAACCGGAGAAAAAAATAAGACAGTGAAATAAGAAAAAAATAAAAAATAATAATTTATTAAAATAATAAAAAATATGAAAAAAAATATTATTCATTAAACTTGAATAATTACTCAAATTACATTTGAGTAATTATTCAAGTTTAATGAATTTCTTGTATGAATGAAGTTTTGAATTCATGTATTGAATGGTAACTATTAGATATCAGTAATTAAATTTTGTTTATATATTAGTACATAATGGTTTGGTCTCATTTTCTTGTCTTTTGCAATGCACTGATTCAAAAATAAAAATCGAACCTAAGCTGGAAACGTTGATATAAATAGTAAGTGAGAAAAGGGCCAGGACTGCAAAGCAAATTGATAACTTTGGGAATAAAGAGATTTTGTTGTAAAAGATTTTATAACCTACTGGAAGTACTATATTTCTTCCACCATATCGAGGTATGGATGGCGCAGTCATAAATCTAAATAAATATTTCCATTGCTCTTGTGTAGAAGGAGTACGGAATACAGAAGGTAGGAATCTAGAGTATAAAAAGGGGAACATATAAAATTAAGTGACGATATATTACACTGTCACAGCATCACCTGGATATATATATATATATATATATATATATAAGTAAAGCATCCCAGGATAATAATAGAAAACAGGAACCAAGTAACTAAACAGAAAATAACCCCCCTTTTACAAATATATAGATATTAGACAAACATCCAAGCCTGTAGTGGATGTTTGTGAATGACAAGGAGAGGTATGATTAGTATGTTGTGAATAATGGTTAGTGTAGGCCTCCCTGTGAGGAGTCTTTGAATTTCATCAAGATGTCTATATAGTAATATTTGAAAAAAAAACTTTAAAGTAATATGGATAATGAAGTGATGATAAGGATGAAATAGCATGTTTACATTGTTTCCTTACAAAACAAAATAGGAGTTAGAGCAACTAAAGAAACAATTGTTGCGTGGTACAGCAGAACGGAGAATGAAAGAAAATGTGAATTCAAAAAGTATGAAAGTGCGACAAACTGGAAATAAGAATCAGGAATTGTATGGAGATATGATGATAAGAGGTATACTTAATGAGCAACTAACATCCTTGTTTCCCAGGTGTGAAAATCAAGGATGTTAGTTTACAGAAGGGAGAAAGAGATGATTGTCATGGTAGGAACAAATGATTTGAAAGGGGAGAAATATGCAAGGGGTGCTTAAGGGTCAAAGCTGTATAACTGAAAGGAGACCTCCACATAGCATTTAAAGGAATGCGGAGAACTGACCAGGGCTTCTGACCTAATGTCCAATCCTCACCTTCTCTTGGTGCACTCTGTTGGGTATCTACTTGGATACTGAACGAACGAGGATGGGCTGGCAATTTGGGATTTAGCCGACCAAATTGTATTCTTATTGGTTAAACCAAAATAAAAAATGATGGTACAACATGACAAAATTTCATGCCAGCTGGGGCGTCGCCCGGTTAAACAAGGCCCCCCATTGCTTTCGCCAGGGAACCAGGGCGAACAGCGAAAAATCAGGAACTGGAAAAAATCTAAAAACACACCCCAACTCAACATCACCAGAGTTAAAGAAAGGAACTATCAACATAAGAAGCCTGAATGGCAAAGAAATGAAGCTAGCTGACGAATTAGATAAGTATCAGATCGACATAATAGGTGTGACTGAAACAAAAAAGATAAAAACTGGTGAGATCGTTCTGAGCAATAAATACAAAATGTTATATTCAGGCAATGACAATCAAGGAAAAGAAGGTGTAGCCATAGTATTCAACACCAATTACGAGGCTAATCTTCTTGAATGGCAGGCAGTCTCAAGTACAGTAATGTCGGCAAATATGAGAATGGGGAACTAGACAATGAGACTTATTTGTGCCTATGGTCCCACAGAAGGTTCTACTAAGGTAGAAGTGGAGGAATTTTTTGAGGCTTTAGAAAAAGCAATTGACACAATGAAAAATTGGTCCTTGTTGGGGATCTAAATAGCAGAGTAGGAAATGATTGTGAGACATACAAAAATATTTTGGGAAAATTTGGAGAAAAGAGCAAAGCTAATAATAATGGCAAATATCTGTTGGATTTCAGCTCAGGACATGGACTGGTTATTACTAACACCATGTTCCAACATAAAAATGTGCACAAATTCACATGGAGAGAAGATGCAAGGAATAAGAAAAGTCTCATTGACTATGTTATTGTTGATAGTGATGTTTTCTCCCTGGTGCAGGACACCAGAGTGTACAGAGGATTTGAAATTGGAAGTGATCACTATATAGTCTTGAGCAGGATAAAATTGAATTTCATATTGAAAAGAATAACATGTAAGAAAGTTTTAAAGCGAATAAAAGTTGAGCAGCTCTCAGATCTGAACTGTAGACTAAATACACAAAGATTATTGAAGAAAAAATGAAAGACTTTGAGAACAGGAATCAAACCTTGGAGATTCAGTGGCAAGCCTTGAAAAAAAAGTCCTGATTGATTCAGCCAGAGAGGCATGTGGTGAAGTTGTCTGCAAGGATAGAAAAATTAGAACTCCATGGTGGACACAGGAAGTTAAAGAGGCAGTGAAGTAAAAGAAGAAAGTATATCAAAAGTTCCTGGAAAATAAGTCAGCTTGTGCTCTTAGAGAATACAGAGACAAATGCAAGAATGCTAAACACTGTGTAAAACTAGCTAAACAAAAGTCATGGAAGGACTTTGGCAAGAACATAGAAAATAAATATCAAGAAGGTGGCAAAATATTCTGGAGGTTGTTAAAGAAGCTTAGGAATGGAGGAAAGAGTGCTGTAAAAGGAGTTAGAGATGATAAAGGTGAAATGAAAATGAGAGAAAAAGATATCCTTGAAGTATGGAGTAATTACTTTGAAAAACTGCTAAATGAAACAAGCAGTGATGACAGCACAGTGGTAAAAAAACACTGACCAGGCATGCAGTCAGGAATACATATCCATACTTGAAGTAGAAAAAGCCATCAAAAGCTTGAAATGTGGAAAGGAAGCAGGAGTAGATGATATTCGACCAGAAATGCTGAAGAATGGTGGTATAAGAGTATTACAGTGGCTGCACTGCATAGTTCAGAAAGCCTGGACAGAGGGACGAATTCCCAATGATTGGAGTAGAGCTCTCATAGTACCCATATATAAAAAGGGAAATAAAACTGAATGTGAGAATTTCAGAGGTATTTCCCTACTGAGTGTTCCTGGCAAGATCTATGCAAGTCTACTTGAGAAACGGTTGAGAAGAATTGTGGAAGAAAAGCTTGGTGAAGAACAAGCTGGATTCAGGCCAAATAGAGGCTGTCAGGATCAGATCTTCACTTTACGACAAATAGTCGAGAAAGCATGAGAATATAACAAAGATCTGTATTTAAGTTTTGTCGATTTGGAAAAGGCATATGACAAGGTGCAAGAGAGAAGCCATTCAATACGCTGCAGTTATATGGTGTCAATGGGGCATTATATCAAGTAATACTTAGTCTTTATTTGAGTTGTAAGTCAGCAGTTAGAATTGAAGGAAGTATAGGAAGATGGTTTAATGTGAAATCTGGGGTGAGACAAGGATGTACATTATCCCCTCTGTTATTCATTATCTATATGGATCACATTATGAAGGAAAGTGGTATTAAACATGATATCAAAATTGGAGATGTTAATGTCAGCTCTTTGCTTTATGCGGATGATGTTACACTTCTAAATAAATCTGCTACAAATCTGCAAGATTGTCTGACTAAATTGAATAGCTGTTGTAATAGATATGGTATGAAGGTGAGCAATAAAAAGACAAATACAATGAAAATAGGCAGAATCATTGAAAATGTCAACTGTGTTGTGAATGGAGAACCTGTGGAACAAGTAAAACATTTCAGCTATTTAGGCACGATTTTTAGTGAAGATGGTAAATTAAATATAGAAATAGACAACAGAATCAGCAAAGCTGGTATAGTGGGAAGTCAATTGAATAAATTCATATGGAATAAGAGAGAAATTAGTCGGAACACTAAATTAGCTGTATACAAGACAGTGTTCAAACCAGTTTTAACTTATGGATCTGAGAGCTGGGTCAGAAGTGAAACACTTGACCAAAGACTAGAGACTGCAGATATGAGAGTCCTGAGAAAGATTATAGGCATAAACAGATGGCATCAATGGCAATATCATATTAAAAACGAGATATTAGGAAAGAACTTGATATTGTCAGCATCCAGGAATGTGTTAGCAGAGCTAATCTCAGGTGGTATGGTCACTTAAACAGAATGGGCGAGGAAAGATTAGCAAAAGAAGTGTTCTCTGCCAGGTTGGCAGCAAAACGACCCAGAGGAAGACCAAGATATAGGTGGATTGATACGGTACAAAGTGCCTTAGATGATAGAAATATAAAATCTGATAATGCTGGAGTCTTGACAAGTAACAGACTGATTTGGAGGAAAATTGTAGATAGGAAATTAATAATGATGTAAATTTTTTCATGTAGTTCTATCATATCCTGTACACCCCTTGAGGGTACATGGCAGGAATTTGATGATGATGAGAAATATGCAAAGAAAGAAGATATAAAAGAGTTGTTGAAAGAAGCAAAAATGAAAAGTAAGAAAGTAAAAATTGCGAGTTTGTTGCCTCTATGAGAGGACAGAGTTGAAAAGGAAGGCCAGCCATAATTGCCGATGAGTCAATGAGAAGACTGTGCAGGAGGAATAGTGTGTAGGTTATTGATGTATATTTGATGGACGAAAGGACTTAGATATGTCTAATGGGCTATATTTAAATGTTTTTGAGTTAAATGTTTGAAGAAAGTGTTGTTTAGTGAGAGTTTGGAAGTGCAAAACAAAACTAGGGAAACTAGAAACGGGATAAGAAATCAAGCATGTGCCTAGCCACACCTGTGATCATTGAGCATGTACACAGAAATGATTAAGCAATGCTGAATGCAATTTCACAGGTTTCCAATTTGAATGGGTTGGAAATGACATTACACAAGAGTAATTGGGGGTACAAGGGGATATTGAAATGCATATACATGAATACAAAAAGTACCAGGATTAAGGGAGAGGAGTTTTTGGCAATGGTCAGCTCGACATGGCCAAAAATTATAGGCATTAATGACATCTAGTTGACAGTAAATGATATAGTTACAGGGATAGAATGTAAAGGGTATTGTATTTTCAGGAAGGACAGAAGAAATAGGACAGGAGATGGGGTATTGTGATGATGATATTTGAAGAATTACAACCAACAAAATCAGAAGTTAAAGAAAATACATTGCTTGGTGCTGCTACTGACCAGGGAGGGATCAAGAGGAAGATGTAGATGCCATGTATAAGCAGATTAGCATGATGAGAAAGCCGAACAATTAATATGGAAGACTAACTATGGGAACAAAGATTGGAGAGGGAAAAGGGGGGCATTGCAAGATGGAAGTGGAATTTATGCAACTGCTAAGATATAATTACATGAAACAACATGTTATAGAGGAGAAAAGGGGTTTCAGAATGATGGATCTGATAGTGGTCAGATATTGTTTAAGGGAAGCAGTGTTAGACTGCATACCCAAGATCAGGAGGATAAACCGAGTGGGAATTAAGTGAATGAGTAGAGATATAAAACAAGAGCAGCAAAAAAAGAAAATACTGTGGAGGGAATATAAGAAAAAGGTGATCAGCATACTCATGAAAGGTACAAAGTGCAAGCTAGAAGGGAGACTAGATTGGTAAGAAAGGCCAAATCAGATTATGAGAGACAATTAGCTAAGCAGGCCAAAATAAACCCAAAAGTGTTTTTTTTTTTTTGTTATGTAGCAAGCAAGAGGGAAAATGATTATGGTAGAATGATTTTAAACAATGCTTGGGGTAAGAAAGTGACAGAGGCAAAAGAAATAGTTGAGTTATTAAGTGATCATTTTGCAAAGGTGTCATCCAGGTGGAGATTTTGCAATTGCTGATGTGACAAAAATGCATATCCAAGTTCAGCATATCAAATCAATATGACTTCTGACTGAATCAAGCCACTTAGACCTTGGTCTTCCTCTGGGTCTCTTTCCTGCCATCTTGGCATCAAACACCTGTTTTGCTAACGTTTCCTCACTAATCTATTTAAGTGGCCTTAGGTTAGCTCTGCTAATAAATTCTTGAATGCTAATAATGTCAAATTCCTTTTTAATATCTTCATTTTTATTATGATTGTGGCATTGATGCCATTGGTTCACTTCCCTAATTTTTCTCAGAACTTTCATACCTGTGGTTTTTAGTTTGATCGAATACTTTATTCTAACCCAATTCTCACATCCATAACTTAAAACTGGTTTGAACACTGTCTTGTATACTGCTAGTTTGGTGTTTTCACTAATTTCTTATTCCATATAAATTTATTCAGCTGGCTATCCACCATACCAGCTTTGCTTATTCTGTTGTCTATTTCCAGATTTAACCTGCCATTTATACCAAAAACTCTGCCTAAATAGCTGAAATATTTTACTTGTTCTATAGGACCTCTGCAGCTGAAGTTTTCTATGCTCCTCCTATTTTCATCTTTTTATTGCTTATTTTCATGCCAAATTTGTTACAGCTGTTATTCAATTTAGTTAGAGAATCCTGGAGACTTGTACTAAATGTGTTCAGGAGCACATAAAGAAGCAAAGAACTAAGTTCTACATCTCCAATTGTAATATTAAGCCTAATGCCACTTTCTTTCATAATATGATCCATATAGATGATGAACAAGAGTGGAGATAAATGTGCATCCTTGTCTTACCACTGATTTTACATCAAACCATCTTCCTGTATTTCCTTCAATTCTAGCTGCTGACTTACAACTTAAATATAGACCATGTATAGCCTATATGTATAGAACATTATATATGTATATAATGTTCCATTTACCCCATATAACTGTAGTAATTTGAAAAACTTTTTTATGGGCACCTTGTCATATGCCTTTTCCAGATCTACAAAACTTTAGCAAAGATCCTTGTTATATTACCATGATTTCTCAACTATTTGTCTTAAAAGTGAAAATCTGATCTTGACAACCACCTCTATTTGGTCTGAATCTAGCTTGTTTTTCTCAAAGTTTTTCTTAAACTTTTTGAACTGAACCTCTTTTCAAGTATACTAGCATAAATCTTATCTGGAGCACTTAGTAGAGAAATTCCTAATTCTAACATTCAGCTTTATTTCTTTTTTATTTTTTTTTTTTATAGTACTATGAAAGCTCTACTCCAATCATTGGAAATTCGACCTTTTGACCAGGCCCTCTTTTTATACCTCCATACTTAAGCATTTCTGATCAAATATCATCTCTCCAGCTGCCTTTCCCATTTCAAGTTTTCTTACTGCTTTTTCTATCTCAAGAATTGATATGTATTCCTCTTGAAAATTTTCTAGTATGGTTCTGTCACTGCTTGGTTCAATTTAACAGTCTTTCAAAGTAATTACTCCAGACATCTAGGATATCCTTATCTTCAGTTTTCATGTCACCATTATCATCTTTGATTCCTTTTAAGTACTCTTTCCTCCATTTCTAAGCTTCTCCAATAGCCTCCAGAGCATTTTGTCACCTTTTTGATATTTATTTTCCATATTTTTCTCTGGGTTCTTTTAAGGCACCTGACAACTTATTTCCTAGGAATGTTTGTTATGCTTTCTTCTTTTCCAGGACTGCTTCTTTAACTTCTTGTGTTCACATGGGTGTTCTTATTTTTTTATCCTTACAGATAACTTTACCACATACCTCCCTAGCTGAATTAATCAATGTCTTCTTCAGAGTTTGCCACTGAGACAGGTTTGGGTCTTGTTTTCAATTTGTTTCATTTTTTCTTCGCTAATGTATGTATAGTCGAGTCTACAATTTACCTGTAATAGCTGCTCGACTTTAATTATTTTTAAAACTTTCTTACTTGCTAATCTTGTACAGTTTTTTGTCTGGCTGTTAGGGAGTGTCATGGGAAGACTTTGGTAAGAGTATGGAAAATAATATCAGGAAGGAGGCAAAATGTTCTGGAGGCTATTGAAGAAGCTTAAAAATGAAGGAAAGAGTACTGTAAAGAGTGAGTGTTGGACATTCACTAACAGCAGAAAAGTAGAAGTAGAAAAGTGGAAATAGATTACATCAGAAGTATGAGAGCTACCTATGTGGATTGTCTGAGAAATGCATATATTCAAACAGAAATTAAAGTTGAACAGCCTGTTACAGATAGGATAGAGGCACGTACTTTGAAGTGGTACGGACACATCCAGAGAATGACAGAATGTTGTCATTCATACGTTGTAAAAAAAAAAAAAGAAAGGAAATTTATTTTTATAGCGTCAAACTATAAAGTCAAAGATGTGACAGTCATTTGCATATCTGTGGCATGTTAGCAACTATTTACTGTTGTCAAAGTGAAGTGTTGTCCATGATTCAATTTTCCAAAAAGTTGGCAACTTTGCCTTTGTACGTTCTGACAGTGACTGCCAAATTTAGAACCTCCTCTGGCTGATGGGATCCTTGCCCCACTTAGTTAACATTCACCTGCTGCATTTACTGGTCTCCAAACTCTGCAAATCACAAAGACTTATTCACCTTCCTCTCCATGGAACTCAACCATCTACAATCCAGCTATCCGAAGAGTAAAGTCATCATCTTAGTTGGCCTGAATGTTAACAACTCGAAATGGCTCCCTTCTCCAACATTACCGATCAAGCTGGACATACTGCAGAATTTTTTGCTATAAGCAATGATCTAATGCAAATTATGCAAGTTTCCAGTCTCACAGAATGCTTCTCCTTTCACCACACCCACCTTGTGTCCTCTGGCACTGCAAAGCGGGATAATCTCCAGAACTACTACTATTCTTTGCCATATCATGACTATGGCTTCCACTCTTCTGACTCAGATACCCACACTGAGTGAATCACAGAAATCATCCACAGTGACATGAAGGCATTCATCCTTCATACATCCACAATTCCTGTCCACTTTCCAAGCTTTGGTTCAACAGATATATGATGCTGAAGAAAGAAACTCAGCTTATCACAAGTGGTCTGCATCAAGAACCTAAGCTTCATACTCAGCCTATGCAGAAGCACGCAATAAATGTAAATCAACTATCAACAAATCCAACTTCATAAAAACCAATAGCACAAAACTTGTCTCTTGTCCAAATGGTAGCTGTGCTTTCTGGTTCTTAGCAAAAAGCCATCGGATGCAACTTTTGCTCACCTGTGCTCCGACCTCTCACCCATTCGGATGACACAATTGTTACAACACCTAAAGAAAAAACTGACCAACTAGCATCACTCTTTTCCTTTAACTCCTGCACAGATGACAAAAGCAAATCACCTCTTTCCATAGCAGCAACTGAGCACAGTATGCTTCTTATGCCCTTTCAGAAAAAAAGAAGAATATTAGACAACCAAAATACTATAAAGTTGTCTGGTCCCGATGGCATTTCTCCTATTGTACTCAAACTTTGTGCTCCAGAGATAACACCTGTCCTCTATCATCTTTTCAATCTTCTTCTATACAAAGTTGGCACCAACCCATTTCCTGGAAACTAACATATATCCAACCCATTCAAAAAAAGGAAGACAAAAGCCTGCCATCCAACTACAACCAATTGCCACCACCTCAGTCCTCTCCAAAATAATGGAGAAAGTTACCAATGGGCAACTTCTTTATTACCTAGAAGCTCACTGTTTAATCAAAGACCACAGTGTGGATTCCACCAATTCAGATATTATATATCCAGGCTTTTTTTTATTTATTTAGGCTTTTTTAGCCTAAATATCAGCTGGATATTTAGGCTAAAATATCCAGCTGATATTTTAGCCTAAATCACTCACAGGTACATATACATGTGCCATGAAAAGATTCAGAGAAATGTGTGCTGTTTTGCAAACTGCCTTTCTTTGGTCTACCTATCACCCTCTGTAACTGGATAACCAGCTTCTTCTCTGGTCATTTACTGAATGTCATGATGGGTGGCACTCTCTCTCTCTTTTCAAGCTTTGCCACCAATGCAAGAGTACCTCAGGGATCCATTCTCTCACCTTTCTCTTATACATAAATGACCTACTCTCAATCCCTACAAATCCTATCCATAGCTTTGCTGACTATAGCACTCTTCATTTCCTATGCCTTTGACAAACCTTGTAGTTCCCAGACATCCCTTACATCAAGATCATCTACAACCAGTCCTGATCTGAAACACTGATCTCCATACCATTCCCCAGTGGGGCAAAGATAACCTAGTGACCTTCAATGCCACCAAAACATTGTCCTGCCTTTTCTCTTCCTCAGTAATATACATATAACCAGACAGCATGAACCATCACTCCTTGGATTGACATTTACCTCCAGTCTGTCTTGGGACAAATACATCACATCAACAGCTTTAAAAACTAGGCATTCTCTTTGTTCAAGAAGCTATTTTATACCTGCCCAGCTACTAACCCTATACATGAGAGGTTGATGAACCAACCTCTCATGTCTGGGTCCAACATAAAATCTGCCCATCCTCAGAATACCATTTACACATTTGGGGTGGTGCACCTAATGTTTCATTAAAAATTCGTAATGCTGTTCTGAGAAGAGCAATTTGGCTCATAGATGATCCTTCCCTCACAGGCTCACTTCAACTTATATCTCACAGATGCAGTGTTTCAGCTTCGTGTCTCTTCTATGGGTATGTACATGGTCACTGCTCCCTACATCACACCCTTCCTGAACTGCAGCTGTAATATTTGAATCACTATTTCTTTCATTCTTTTCATTCATTCATTTCCACACACACACACAAATGAAGCATTTTCATTTTATATTATTTTGTAATAAAATTTTAAGTTAAGTAAAAATGATTTAAGAAACAATACTATTTTGCTTTACTAGTTTAAATTTTTTAAATCCATTTTAAGAATGAGCATTACAGATGCAAAATTAAACCTATTAAGAGTTATATCATTTTTACCTGATCTTGATAAGAATTACTGTTGACAGCAGCATTCAGATTCTGCATCACCAACTTATTAATAAGTTCTTGATTTTTTCCCTGGTATATAGATTTTTTTATGAGTAATTTATTGACACATATATATATGTATATACAAATCAGTCATTTAAATGTTTTCAATACATATATCCCTATTACTATTAAAGACAACTAGCAATGATTTTTTACTAATATTGTTATTCATATTTGTGTCTGTGGTTCATCATCAATGTCCTGATATGTACCCTCAACAAGTATTTAGGCTATAACGACTGCACTATATAATTAAGATTACATTGATAATCTCCGATCAACAATTTTCCTCCAAATTAGTCTATTACCTCTCAGCCCTACAATCTTGTCATATATAACATTTCATTCTTCTAGGGCACTTCTGACTGAATATCAATCCACCTAGACCTTGGTCTTCCTGTGGGGAAGACCAAGCCATCCTCTACCTGCCCTCTAGCATCAAACAGTTGCTTTGCTAACCTTTCCTCACCCATTCTTTTTAAGTGACCCTACCACCTTAGATTAGCTCTGCTCACACATTCTTGAATGCAAACAATGTCAAGTTCCTTCCTTATGTCTTCATTTTTAATATGATTCTTCCACTGATGCCATCTGTTCAAGCTCATGATTTTTCTAAGAACTCTCATATCTGTGGTTACTAATCTTTAATCAAATGCTTTATTTTTAACCTAACTCTCAGACCCATAACTTAAAAATGGTTTGAACGCTGTCTTGTCATTTAAATGTTTTTTAAAATGACAAGACATTTAAATGGTTGTATACCGTTAGTTTTGGACTAATTTCTCTCTTATTATATATAAATTTATTCAACTGGCTGCCCCACCATACCAGCTTTGCTTATTCTTATCTTAACCTAAATGGGACTATGCAGAATTTCCTGATTTGGCATATATCCTCACTGTTACACTGAGTATAAATATTCTTACCTCAGGCAATGTCATTACAAGATGCACAAATCACAAATTCATTACCAGAGAAAAACAGTTTCTTTGACTATTTTAAAAACAATGTATTAAAGAAGAGCTCTTTATTAAAGCCGCTTCACAATTTCAGATCTCTCTAATTTCCATCACTTGTTCAAAGAAAATAACTGACATCCCAGTGTCCTTGAGATAGAAGATGAAATTTTCTATTAACATTTCTTCAAAAGTTGAAATAGAAGTCTACTTAATATCTCCTTTTATTACTATTCACTTGTTGAACAGTCAAAGGATTCACCTTGCTAAAGCTCCCTTTTAAGAATCCTCTGTTAATACATTCCAACTGTTAAGTTTTTTTAAAACTTCCTAAAGCAAAATTCTCTGGTGTGCTTTCTCAAACTTCTATTCTCTCTTTCCTCATTTCTCTTGTTAACCAGATACTGAATGCTCTGTCAGCTGTCAATCACCCATCAACCTCCTCGTGAGCACGTACCCTTGTTATACTAAGCAGCAAGCAAGAAGTCAATACTGGCTGACATATTGTTGTTGTTAGCAAAAGGAAAATGCCTTTATGATGAACAACAGATATCACTGTACACTTAACAATTGTAAATTAGAATATATAACATTGAAATTATGGCAATTATCAGATATCTGGTAAGTACGTTAATCTCGAATACTTGCATTTTTTCCCCTTCAACATAAATATCAATTTCTTATCGAGCACTTCAAAATGTAAAAAGATTCATAATTATAAATTATGATTATTTTTACAGCACCACAGGCTAACAGCTTTTTGTGAACAAGATTCACAAACAACTATAACAATAATTGCTGATATTTATACTTGCCAACCTCTCGTTATCGGTCTTAACAGGATTTCTTTAAAAGCAGAAAACTACATGCTAGTTCAGAGCTTGAGCAATTTATCTTTTCATATATAAAGAGCAACTGATATTTATATCCCATAAAATACTTGACTGAATTTGATATTTACATTCACAGAAAGAATAATTTAAAAAACTGTGAAGAGTTTGATCTGCAATCAACTTACCAATTTTTTTTTAAATTCTTGTATCTCCTGGAATTTGACATGAATATTACGCTGCAGTTCAGGAAGGGTGTGAAATTTAGCTTCCATTCTGGACAATTCCTCTTGTAAGCCTTTCAAAGATGCCTCTTTAGATGACAGTTCTCCTCCAATCTCAATAAAGGATCTTCAAAGAGAAAAATTACAAAAAACAGAAATAAAAAATTATAAGAAAATTACAAGCATTATCCCCTTTTGAGATGAAGAGAGAGAAATTGACAATTTTGACCTATTAGCAATATATTAATACAAATCTAGTATACATATATACTTTCTTCTCAAGTTTATTATTATTATTATCATCATGCTTGTCAAGGATTTAAACTTAGAGTGGCCAGTTTTGGCCTTAGAAGTCATCGTTAAAAACCTAGACATCCTCTCTTAAGAGGACGTCCTGGTTTTCTTTTTCCTAACGGTTTATAATTTAAGGCTTGTTTTGGTAATCTTTCTGTTTTCATTCTTTCAACATATTCCATCCATTTACGTTTATAATTCTTTCTATTACCGATTCCTAGCTTAATTCTTTCATAATTTCTTCATTTCTTTTGTGATCAAATAGAGTATACTTTGGTTTTTCTCATAAACTTCATTTCAGCTGTTATTAATCTTTGTTTGTCTTTTTGTTTTATTGTTCAGATTTCACTTCCATACAATAGGACTGGTAGGGCTAATATATTGTATACTTTTAGTCTGGTTTGTTTTTGAACTAGGTTAGGTTTAAATATAGAGTTAATTACACCTGTTATTTGTAAATATTTCACAATTTTTAGATTTATATCTTTTTCATTTTCATATGTAATCATACATCCTAGGTAGTTAAATGTTAATTCATCTGCTCTAAAATCTTGTTACATATTACTATTTTAGTTCTTATTGGATTTTGTCCTTTAAAGGCCATCTTTTTTGATTTTTCTGTTGATGTTATCACTCCATAATCTTTGGCTATCTCATTTAAATTTAAAATATCTTTCTGTAAGTTATCTTCAGAATTTGTAATTATTATTTGATTATCAGCAAAAAGGAGAGTTTGAAGTTCACAGTAGGAGAAAGTTTAATACCTTGATAGAAATTTGTATTCCGTTTTATTATTATTTCATTTAGGTAAATATTAAGAAGAGTTGCTGAAAGGGAACATCCCTGTTGGACTCCTTGGTTTATCTCTCTCTCATACACGATAGTTCATAATTTAATCTTATTTGTATTTGATTATTTTCGTATATACTTATGGTAGCTTTTAGAATATTATTTGGAATTCGTCTTTCTTTTAAGATGTTAAATAAAATGCTTCTTTTAACTTTGTCAAATGCTTTTTCAAAGTCAATAAATGTAACATGTGTTTCTAAATTATATTCTCTTCTTTTCTCTATTATTAATATTAGGGAAAAGGTCTATACATGATTATCCTTTTCTAAATCCATTCGGTACTTCTAAAATAAAGTTTTCAGAATATTTTATTAGTTTGTTATTTAAAAATCTGCTACATATTTTCTAACAGGAATTTAGGATACTTGTACCTCTATAATTTTTAGGGTCATCTCTATTATCTTTTTTAAAGATAGAATCACAATTCCTTTATTCCATTCTATTGGTGGGTTACTTGTTGAATAGATTTTATTTAAAAATAATAGGAGTCTTTCTTTGAATCTTATTCCTGCATACTTATACAATTCTGACCCTAACCCATCCTCTCCAGGTGATTTTCCATTTCTTGTTTCTTTCAAGCTGATTTCTAATTCTTCTTCAGTTATTTCCTTTTCATTTTCATTAAATGATTGCCAGTTGTCTTTTTTAAAATATTTATCTGTCCACAATTCTGTATAGAAATTTAGAAATTCTTCTAATTTCAATTCGGTATTTAATTTTATGTTTTCTATAGAATCTGTACTTGAATGTTTTGAAATCTCATATACACTGGGTCTTATTTTATATAAATCATGTTCTAAATTAGAAACAAATTTGTTCCATGATTCTGTATCTTTTTCTGACTTCTCATTTAGCTATGGCTTCTTCTATTTCATCTTCTAAACTTTTACTGCTTAACCATTTATGATATGCTTCTTTTTTTCATTTTGATTATTTCTTTGATTGTATCATCCCATATCTTCAGTTTTTTCTTTTCAATGAATTTTTTTGGTCTTTCCTATGCTTTCATTTGTTGCTGTATTTAGTATAAATAATTTTTAATTAATATTATATATATATCATTTTTATATTATTAATATTTATATATAAATAATAATAATATAAAGAATAATATATATATATATATATATATATATATATATATATACACACACACACACAGAAAACAATGACAAAACTCACAAAACTGAAGATATCAATATACAGGAAAGTACAGTAGAAATAGTAATGGAAGAATTAAAAAAAGAATTTTAAAAAAAATCAAGAAATAGTAAAAGCCTGGGCCTGGATGGAATATGTGTTGAGCTCTTTAAATATGCAGACAATCTTAAAAGAAAATACTTGAACTCTTCAATAAGATCCCAAAAGAATGGGAAATTGGAGTAGTAATAAATATTCACAAAAAATGTCCCAAGGACAAATGTGGAAATTACAAAGGCATTACTCTCTTAATAATGGCATTTAAACTAATTGCAAATATCTTAAAGAACAGACTAATTAAATATACAGAAAATTAATTAGAAGAACAGTGTGGTTTTAGAAGAGGCAAAGTATGCACAGATGCCTCTTTTCCAATGCAACAGATCATAGAAAAAAAGAAAAGAATTCAACTCGCTCACTTTCCTTCTATTTATTGACTACAAAAAAGCATATAATAATTTGAACAGAAATCTACTCTGGAAAATATTACAAGACAATAATATACCTACTCAATTAATTAAAGCAATAAAAAGTCTATATGGTGAAACAAAAATTTGCATCAAATTTGCAGATGAAGCATTATCTGAACCTATAACTATAAATAAAGGAGTAAGACAAGACTGTGGCTTATCCCCAATTCTATTCAACATTTATATAAATTGTCCTAAAAGAATGGAAAACAATTGTCAAAGATGGAATTAAACTAACAAATAATATACAACTAAATACAATCCTTTATGCAGTCATTCAAGTAATAATTTCAAATTCAGAATAAAACTCCAAATTGCAACTAACCATCTAAATGAAATAGCAAAAAAATTTTAAATGAAAATCTCTGAAACAAAAACTATGGCAATGTGTGGTGGAAACACTATTCAAAAAGTCAAAATTATGCTTAACAATGAAATAATACAAGTTACAGAATTCAATTACCTAGGAAATATAATCTCGCAATACAATACTGATTCACAATTGGAAGCAAGACTACAAATTTACAATGGAATGAATGGCATAATTAAAAGAAATTTTGGAAAACACGACCAAAGAAACTCGATTAAGTTCACATAATATGACCTCTAAAACATCTCGCAAATTTGGAAGTAAAACTTGTTTTCTAAAACAAACAAACAGACAAAGATTGGAAGCAGCACAGATGAAGTTTCTAAGACCTCTCCTGGGACTCACTAGATTAGATAAAAAGAAAAACACAGAAATAAGAGAATGATCAGATACAAAAAACATCATACAAGAATACCAGCAAAATTGGCTATACCACATAGAAAGAATGAATAACATTAGGATTCCTAAACTAGCACTAGAATATAAACCCACAGGAAGAAGGGACTGTGGACATCCAAGATTAAGATGGAAAGATAACTTCATTTGCAGAGCAGGAACAGGACATAAAATGACTATAACTAAATTTGTTCAGATGACGACGACACACACACACACACACACACACACACACACACACACACACACACACACACACACACACACAGTTAATTCCTTCTTTACATAACTCACTATTCACTTACATTAAAACAACTAAACTATGAAATGTCAAATCCTATCAGATAACTCTACTCTCTGATTTGTCTACTTTTACAGGAGTGTGATGACTTAAAGGAAGAAGCAGTTATAAATGTTTCTCATATCCTAGATGGGATTTGATACGTCTTTCCAACCAAAGGGCAAATGTTTTTACAGCTATACTACATAGAGGCCTGTAATATGGTCTCAACATTAAGGCACTGGTGTGAAATCATACTCAAATGGCACTAAATTATCACTGATATTCCAAAGCAGGGATGTTCATCACCATCTATGGTGATAAAAAGTTCATCATCAATGTAAAGCAAAGAAAGAATGCTGTTGTTATAAATTTAGTTTAATCCTTTATCCAAGTGTAAGCAAACAAAGTTTGTGCCTGAAGTATCTTCAGGACTGAAGCAATTCGTGGTAAAGGTGGACCAAGCTCTCATCACTCCTTGTCTCAGTATATCCCATAATGCAAAAATAAAGGTGGACCAAGCTCTCATCACTCCTTGTCTCAGTATATCCCATAATGCAAAGCACATCTCCTTGCAGACATGTATAATGCTATGCATTAAGGGAAGGGCCATTACCCAGACTGGTTTCGACCTTTATTGAGGTCTCGTCAGTGGGAGCCATACCTAGAAGTGGTGATACTAAGGCAGAAGCAATGGAGAAGTCATATTTACCTATGAGTTGCTAAAAGGTGTACCACCTTATTATTAAATTACTCTGGATTTAGAGAAAGACACTGGAAGTTTTTGTCTGGCCCTTCCCTTAATGCATAGCATTATACATGTCTGCAAGGAGATGTGCTTTGCATTATGGGAGATGCTGCTGTTGTTTGGAAGATATGATATGAGCCAAGTGTACTATGTCTGTTAATTCCAAATGTTATTCTGGTCATTTTGTCTGTTTTGTAGGATGAAACACCTGAGTTTTCTGGGAGGGGAGGTCCTTTTCAGTCTACAGGAAATCCACTCACAAAGGCAGATACATTCACAAACTTCTCATCACTCCCCTAACTCAACAGTATGATAGCATTAAAACAATAACTAGAACTTTTGTTCTTCCAATGAGGCCTCTCTTTGAGTAGAACTCATTCACACACAACACATCTTCTTATCTAATAGCTACAATTCCCACAGAAAAAAAAAATTCCTTCCCACAATCCATGACCTTTTCTTCAGGATTTTAGTGCTGCTATCACCAATCCCTATGTCTCAGGAAGTTAGAAAAAATATCCAGAATCTTAAAAAAATGCAACCTATGCACAGCTTTCAAGCCCCACTTGAAACTACATATACCAGCCACTGAATTAGAAACCTTTATGCAGATGTACGTAAACATCACTTATGCAGCATACGAGGTGTAACAATTTAATTCCCAGAATGCACCTATTAAAAAACCTACATTGGGAACTATACATCAGTGGCTACTGTCGCCTTCAAAGTGGTTCCCTTGAGTTTATACACTGGTTTAGACAGTGTTCCCCTTTTATTGGAAACAGGCCTGAAACGCTTTTTTTTTTTTTTTTACTCTCGAGTTCCTTTATCACATTATGCTGGTTATCAGTGATGTCAGAAAATCTTTGTCCTTTTAGCGCAGTCTTTAATTTTGGAAACAGCCAGAAATTACAGGGAGCTAAGTTGGGTGAATAAACAGGATGATCTAATTCAGTAATTGATTTTTTGGTCAGAATCTCACGATGAGCATGCTATGGCTTGGCACATTGTAGTGATGAATGATTCACTTGTCAGGCCACAATTCAGGTCTTTTTCTCCAAACAGAATCTCGTAATCTTTTCAGCACTTCTAAATAGTATTGTTGGTTGACCGTTTGCCCCTGTTCAATGAATTCATAGTGGGCTATCCCATTGTAATCAAAAAAACACACTAGCATGGTCTTGAACTGCGAACGCGACATGCATGCTTTTTTTGGATGTGGCGAACTCAGGGTGTTCCACTGCATGTTCTGGCATTTTGTTTTGGGATTGTACTGGAAGCACCAGGTTTCGTCACCCGTAATTACTCTCGGAAACATGTGCTTATTTGCAGAAAGATCAGTTGTAACTTGAAGAAGCCACTGTTTCTGTTCATCTGTCAAGATCCAAGGCACAAACTTTGCAGAAATCTTTTGCATACCCAATTCTTCAGTTAAAATTATCCTGACTGTTTCTTGGTTCATAAGCACTCGGAATAAAAAAATATCTTAATAGAGATAATCTCATAACACATGGTGATTAATAATTTCATCTCTAAACAAATGGTGATGTAAAAATAATCATAACTTAAAATGATGATTATTTTACAAATTGTTTATGTTAGTACATTAGTTTTGGTTTAATAACACGTATTGTCGGCACTTGCGATGTGTCCGTTATTGATGTTATTTTGTCTTTTTCTCTTTAGGGTGTTTTTTGGAAGACTCTGTATCATCATCTTCCAGGCAGTTGCAGAAAAATTGAATTTCATAGCCTAAACACTTTCCAGACCTCTATAAGGCATGGAAACACTTCAGTCCATTGTCCAAGTCACATATAACCTTCTGAGCAGTTTGGTTGCATGGGATGTGCATGTTTTTAACTCAACACTCAAATTAGCATTTGTTAAGAGATGAAATAATTAATCACCATTTGTTATGAGATTATCTCTATTAAGATATTTTTTTATTCCGAGTGTTTGTTATTTACATAAGGGTTCGATTCTGATTGGTGCAATGACTTTTAACTGTTTCTTTCAGAATCCGGAAAATCGGTGACTCAAAACCAAATACAAAAAATATACACATTTAATAAAACTAAAACAACATATGCACTTTAAGTAAATTACATAACTACAATATACTGGATCCAAGGCCTTCTAAAATAAATCTATGCTTTAGAGATTTTCTTATCCAAAAATATTAAAATTACTGATTTTTAATATTTTTGATATTAATATTTAATAATTTTTCTCGTTACTCTGATACGAATGCTTTATCTGTCAGCTGTCAATCACCCATCAACTCCTTGGCGAGCATGCACACTCCATGAAAGTGGCAAACAAGAGGTTAGGTATAATGGTTGACATGTTGTCTCCGTTAGCATAATGAAAATGTCTTTATAAAACACAACACTTAATAATTTTAAACTACAATAAAATTTCTGGAAGTAACACAACTATCCAAATCCTGTAAGTACATAAATTTTTTATATGCTTTGCATTTCATTTTGACAAAATGACATCAATAACGTGCACATCACAAATGCCGACAATATGTGATATGAAACCAAAACTAATAATGTACTAACATAAACAATTTGTAAAAATATTCATAATTTTAAGTTATGATTATTTTTACACAAGGAGAAAGAAATATGAAAAAGATCAGAATGTTGAAAAAATAAAGCACTCCATGGTCAATGTTTGAAAGATATTGAAGGGAAAGTTGACAGTCACTTAACTTGGCAATAGCTTCAGCAGGGCAAGATCAAGAAAGAAAAGGTCTGATACTTGCTGCTCAAGAACAAGCACTACAAATGAATGTAATACAGGTGAAGATTGAAAAGATCTGTAATAATAGCAAATATGGATTGTGCAGAGATAAAGAAGAGATACTGGACTGTCTAATTTGTTCTTGCAGCAAGATTGCCAGTACAGATTATAAACAAAGGCATGATAGCTAAAGCTGTATGGTGGAGTTTGTGCAGGAAATATGATTTCCCAACTTAAAAATCCCTTGGGAACACACAATTGAAAAAGTTATTGAAAATGAAAATGCCAAGATATCACGAGACTTTAAACTTCAGACAGATAGATCTTGAACATAATATGCCAGACATCTCTGTAATCAAACAACGTGTGGTTTATTGATGCGGCAATACCAGGGGATAGCAGAGTAGAAGAAAAAGAGCATGAAAATCTGAGCAAGTAAAGGTATCTGGAGATTGAGAGATATCTGGAGACTTTAAACATCAGACAGATAGATCTTGAACATAATAATAATATGCCAGACATCTCTGTAATCAAACAACAATGTGTGGTTTATTGATGCAGCAATACCAGGGGATAGCAGAGTAGAAGAAAAAGAGCATGAAAATCTGAGCAAGTAAAGGTATCTGGAGATTGAAATTCAATGACTTGGGGTAAAGAAAGCAACAACAGTTCAAACTATCACAGGAGTGCTAGGAGCAATGCCAAGAATATTTATGAAACATGTGGAAAAAAAGTTGAGCCTCCTAGCTATAACACCATCTCAACTCCAGAAAACAGCACTTTTAGGGTCATCTCACATATTACAATGATATCTAATTGATTCCTAGTGGATAAGACCCAAACTGGACTTCATTTGCCAGTCAAAGATTTAATTATTTTATTTCATGTTTCTTGTTACTCATTGACTGAACTTTGTTAAGTGAATATATATAAAAATAATAATTCATAAAAATACCTAGCCAAGTCAATCAAGTCCTCTCTTCTTTCATAGCAAAATTGGTTTTGCAACTTTTTCCATATTTCCTCTTCTAACATTGCTTTTCTCCGTTCCAACTGCACTATGTTACGTTTTATAATCTCTCTGTCTAAACCTTTCTGAACATGTATTAATCTGCATCCCTAGAATTAATAAAAATTAGTATAAAAAGTTATTTGTTTAAAAAATACTGTTTAAGCTTTTAAATTACCAGAATAAATACATATAATTTGCTTTTATGCCAAATCACCAAAACAACCTACTAAATGAGATTCAAATGGCAGACTGACATTTTTGCACACTGACGAGCTAGCTGTGAATTCGGCAATGTGTGTATTAAAAACTGGAAGAAAAGTATTGCTCTTCATCCAATTTGATTCTCTGCAGTCTGTCAGCTAGCAGAGATTTCCCACCAGTTATCCATCTTCACTGATAATAATTAATACAATCACAGTACTTGAGAATAAAAGTTCTTATAATGACCGTAGATGAGTTTTTAGTGCTGCTTTTTCGGACAAATACACAGAAAGATATACAGTTCTTCAGAATGAACTTCTTTTTTCAGTCAGATATGAGGAGCAATTCCCCCCCCCCCCCACACACACACCCAGTTTGCAATATTACTGACTGCTGAATTCACAGCTCATTCATTAGTGTGCAAACAATGTCAGTTTTGCTATTTTAAAATCAGTATTGCCAGCTAGGTCACATATTACCAATTCATCAGTATCCTTCTAGATATTGTTAAGCAGGCTTCTGTGGAATAATAAAGACATTTTATGTGAAAATGATTAATTAGAACAGTCTTTGTATCCATTGATTCCATTGGCATAAAAGTAACAAAAGCAGAAATTTTCCAAATTTTCTCGCAGATCATATTTTGCCTACTTCTATCATTAATTTTCTCTGATGTCAAAACTGATTACACAGAATAAGATTGTCAAAAACAAAAATAGTATATTATAAATGAAATACTACATCATCATCCACTTGCTCGAATAACTAAAAACAGGAACACAAAGTATCACAAAAGAAGACATTTCCAGTCTTTATTCATCAATGTCCAATAAATTTTTCAATTTAGACTGATGCTCAAAGCTGATAATTATACAGTATGTCATAGGTGAAATATTATCTTATTAGTATGCTCATACAATAAAAAAAACATAAGAAAAGAAATAAAATTTAAAAAAATACACAATTTTATTCATCACAATCCATTTCCAAAGTCCTCCAGTTCATACTTTCTTGCATGCTGCTTATTGGTAAAGGTCTTGTAGGAATCCTGATAATCTGCATCTAGTAGGTTCAAGTGATAACATCTCAAGGGTGTTGTATAAGAGAGTGACACAATTACCGAGTTCACTTCAATTGGTCTCTCTTTCTTCTCTTTAGATACAAAGTTCTAAACAGTGTTTAGAACTTCAAGTACATCTAGGCTGTACTTTAAGTAGATTTTGCATAAAGGTGAAGTGCACCGTAGCCATTTAATACTGACTGAATGTATTTTCTCTCCATCACCAAGGTTTCATTTGACCAGCAAGGATATCATTCTGCTTCATTTTAGTGACTTTGTACTTCTTTTTACCTCTGATCATTCTAACAAACTGATACCAATCTCTAGGTATTTCCTCTTCAATCTGTTACTTTGCTCCTTCAATTCTAGCATGATGATTAATCCGAGCCTTATGTGCCAAGGTAATTTGGAACTTCTGGTCAATGATTTCCAGAGGTATTTTTAAGCAATGCAACACTGAACATTGCAGCGACGTTAATGTTATGCTTTTGTTCTCCACAGTGTCAGAATAGACTTTTAAGTGCTTTATAGTATCTGGCAAACTCATAATTTTCTTAAAAACAAAAGCAATTTGGTCAAAACCGCTCTCTCTCTCTCTCTCTCCAAGTGCTTCATGCCACATGTTGAACTCGTTAGACTTGACAGATGAGCACTGTATGATTAAATTAAAGTGGACAGCATTCTTTTTTTAGTAAGCAATGTTAGTCGAAAGAAGCAGTGTTGGCATAAATTGTTGCAAGTCAAAAACAAGTGCTCTTTCATCTGGATTTTGCTTAGCGGATAGCTTATTTGCTCTTTTATTCTTGTATTTTTTTTCAGCTTCTAAAAAATGTGAAAATCATGTAAGGTGGAAACATTCTCTAGCTCTTCCACATTTTTAGCATGCTTCCTTTGCATTTTAAATTCATCATAGCTTTTATGGATATCAGTGTAAGGTTCCTTAAATTTGTAGCTTGTTGCACTCAGGGCTTTTTTTCAGCCGGTATGGTCCAGAACATGTTCCAGTAAACTTTTAGGACTTTAATGGTCCCTAAACACATATTTTATAATCCTTTCTTTTAGTGTTACACGGTGATCAGCAGTCATTTTTGAAATATGTAGTCTACAACCGTGTTAAAATAACTCTTTTTATTATCCCGACGTTTCGATCTTCATATCAAGATCATCATCTGGAGCATACATAAATATACAAAACAACCTGCATTACATTTCAAACCGTAAGCTAGAGAAACAATGATTTGATCACATGCTACTCACTGGCATGGCCTCTAGTGAAAAAAAAAAAAAAAACATCAAGCTAGATTTAATTTATGATTACATGAATAAACATTCTTGCTTACAGATGGTTTTCCTTCCAGTAACAGTGATGTCCTATTTCAATTATTACAATTGTTATTTTGGACATAAAAAAAAAATTATTTATAAATTACAACATGGGTCTTTGGATGAGTTGAGTAAGCTTTTGCTTACTCAACTCATCCAAAGACCCACTCCCTCCGCTGGCCCACCCTGGAGTATACCGTATTTACTGCACCTGCAACATACCATACATAGGAGAAACAGGACGCACAATTGCAATCAGACAAAAAGAACATAAACGACACATCAAATATAATAATTATGGTGAAGGGTATGATCAGAAAGGTAATAATTACCTTTCTGATCATGCCCTGAACACCTTACATAGAATTGACTGGAAAGACACTAGTTGTCTACATCACACCAAAACATGGTATGAATGCAAATTTAAGGAAGCTTGTGAGATCATTATCAACTACCCCAATCTAAACAATAATGATGGTCTAAAAATCCCATACATATAGAAGGCATATATTTGTCCCACAAATCCTTCCTCTCTAAGAACAACTATAAACAGGCCTGTAGAAAATCCAGGATCCTATATCTAAAATAACAACTTTAATACTAAAAAATAGGACATCACTGTTAAAGAAAAATCTATAAGAAAGAATGTACGTTCTACTTATAAACTATCATTTGGGAATATTATTTTCATATCTATTTTACTACTATTCAAGTATTTTTTAATGTAAACTTTGAATTAGTTGTATTTATCTGGTGCTCATCTGCTAAATGATAAAAGGTATTCATGTGACCTGAAGAACTTAGTCTTAAAACCTATTTATATGAATATTTGAGGAGATCAGTCCAATATTGCTGATTAGGGTGACCAAAAACAGCAGAACTGTAATGTTTTCATGATTATCATGAAACATCACAATTTATGGTATCACAAATACTACAGCAGTAGTAGTAATTGTGATACCAAGCCAGTAGATGAGCAATTATAATTCACTGTTCCTGCAAGCGATTCTCTCATTGTAGTTCTTTTATTGCAAAATTACATTCAAAGGACGATAACTTTGTAATGCAAGAGAATGTTCCTGCATTGCATTGTTTGACTGTTTTCAGCCTTCATGTACTATATGGATATTTTATTATCATCATTTTCTTGACCTCTATGGAGTCTCAAGACTCATTGGGAGGTCCATGCTAGTCATCACTAGGTCCATTGTACCACTCCTTAAACTCATCCACCATTTGTACTTTCACCAATCTCTCAGGCAATGCATTCTACGGTCCTACCACTCTATATGCAAAAATTTTACTTTTTATCCTTTTACCCACTACTTCCTTTTGAAACTTCAGTGATGGCTCCTTGTCCTCATTTCTTCCCCTTATTCTACCATGTGAAAAAAAAAAAGAAAAAAAAAAAAAAAAAAAAAAGGTCTCAGTGTTAACAAATAATAACCCTTCAACAGCTTAAATGTCTCGATCATACCCGCCCCTCATCTATCCTCATAATCAACACTGCATAGTCACTGTATCATTTTTATTATCCATCTCTCTATACTCTCCAAGATTAACTTCATCCCCTTCAAATACTGGGAGAAAAGATGTGGCCCCAGAAATCAGATGAGGTCCGATCAAAGTGTTATACAATGAGACCATCACCCTTTTATCTTTCATGGTCAATATTCTCAATATTGCAGCAATTCTCTGAAATGTCTTCACAATTTTTGCAATATGTCCCCTGAACAAATTTCTATTCAATCACCCCTCCCTTGCTTCCTCCACTTCTTCCAGTATAACCCCGAGTGAGTATGAAGCATTCCATCTGTGGATTCCAAATCCTTACATTTATTGCATTAAACTGATATCCCATTCATTTTTCTACCTTTCCAGTTTATTCAAACCCTCTTGAAGAGCTCAAACATCAGCACTATTACTAGTAACTTTCCCAAGATCCATGTCATCCATAACTAAATATCTCCCTGTAGTCATCCTGTGACAATATCATTGACATAAAGACTGAACTGTAATGAACCCTGTGGAACTCCACTTGTAACCAACCTATTCCCTGATACTCCTACATATATAAGTCTCTGATATCTATTAGAAAGCCAGTTACCAATTGAATCTAGTAACCTGATATACAAACCCATATGATGGAATTTGTCATGTGGCACCTTGTCAAAAGCTTTTGCAAAATCCAAAAAAAAAAATGCCAGTGTGCGCCTTACCCTCATCCACTGCTTGTTACTCTATTGTAAAAGGTAACCAAATTACTAAAACAGGAGGACCCCTTAACAAATTCATGCTGGCCTACATAAATAATATTACCCTCATCTGCCCAATTCTCTATATGAGTTCTTACCAATTTCTCCAAAATCTTAGCTACAGAAGAAATACAAACGGGCCTATAGTTCGACCTTCATTCTACCATCATCCTTATACAATGGTACTATCTTACCATCCTTCCCACTCTCTAGGAACTTATCCCATTGCAAGAGTTTCATTAAACACCAAGTTAACGGTACAGTCAGTACCATAGCATTCCATCTAGTCCCCCCCCCCCAAAAAAAAATTATTGACATTTAGCATACTCACTATTCAGAATATATCCTCTTCACCACTCATTATCCTTCTAGGAATAAAGTCTGTAGTACCAGGATGGAACACTATGAGGGTGGTCTGAAATGTTCTCTGCCTCAACCATAGATGGCGACACTATACGCGAGATGTTTTTTTTCTAAGTTGGTACATCTATCATAAAGCATCCATGTGAAATTGCAAAAGTCATTCTATCAAGTAGTTTGTTTTATACAGCTGTCTGAAGCAAAAGTGTTGTCTGTATACCTTGAAATGGATAAAATTTAGTATATTGCAGTTATAAAATTCTTTGTAAAAGAAGGTTTAACGGCAAAAGAAATTCATTAGAAGTTCATAAAAGTTTATGGGCACTCTTCTCCTTCGTTTTCGACAATTAAGAAATGGACTGCTTAGTTTAAACGTGGCCGTACCAGCCTTGAAGATGATCCACGTAAAGAACGTCCAAAAAGTGTAACAAAACCAGAAGTTTACTGGAAACTTCAACATGAATAGCAGCAACAACTACAGAAATTTAAACATGGAAATACATCTTTACGAAAAAGCTGCCAGCGAAGGCAAGAAAGCCTTCAACAAGATACATGCTAAATTCCTCAATAGACTTACCTTTCTTAAGCTCTGTTGGGACAATAACCAAATTCCTACCTGTGTGAGGATTAAACAAAACTTCTGCTCACCTCGAATACTCAGAATATACACAAAAGCTAGCTTATCTCTACTTAAGGAGCAAACATAAAATGCCCACAGGATACTTAACATGGTCAACACAAAGTATTATGACCTTCACTTTAAGCTTTTTAATCTGTTCAGGACTGATATTTGGATGTTTTTAGAGTGTTTATCAGCTGATCTATGATGCACTATCAAAGCCAGGTGCAAATTAAGTAATTATTTACATAAAACTTAGTCACATTAGAAATTTGTTAGTCGGGTCCTGTAACCTGCTCAGTTATTGCTATATGATAAACAATTTTATTGTGATACAGCTACAACAGCGGCTGTGTACGGATTCAGTCATTTTCATGCAGGATGCCCACCTCCCAGCACACACATTGGTTGACTTGTACAGGAGGTTCTTTGAGAGATTTCAGGAATGCAAAGTGATCAGCTGTGTATTTCCCACTGCATGACCACCTCGTTCATCTGACCCCCTGTGACTTCTGGCTCTGAGGATTTCTCAAAGACAGGGTTTATCGGGATCATCCTGATGTTTTTCAGCACCAGTGCTGAAAGACAGCATAATGCAGCATGTGTGTAACATCAGTCTTGACCAGCTGCACTCTGCTGTTGAACACACTGTGCAAAGGATGCAGTTTGTGGCATACCAGGAAGGACAGCACATTGAACAGTACAGCCCGTGAATGCATAATGGAAGTGAATAAAAATAAAAATGTATTATTTATGCTTGTGTGGCTTTTCTTCTTCTTACACACAGACAAATTACTATATCAACATTTGGTACATTGCACAGTGCCTCCAGTGGTGAATTTTGAATTTAGCTGTTTTTTTTTTTTTGACTCAGATATTGCTTCCAAATGTTGCACAATGTATTTCTGCCAAGTTTCACAGCATTTGTATCACTGGGTGACACTCCACAAGGCCTTAAACAGGCATACTTTGATTTCGATCACCTTGTATGCATTTTTATTCATCAATAGATCAATTTTTATTATGTCTGTTATTTCTAAAGATTGAAATAAAAATGTTCCTATATCGTGAAAAAACATTCCAACCTCAACAGATGCTATACTCCAGAAACAAGAAAAAAAAAAGAGTTGTGTCACTAAATACAGTACCGAGACATTTTACAGTCTTTGTATTTGGCAACAATTATTGTAATTAGAGACAACTAGAATGATACTTTGAAAAATACTCCCACAGACTCTATGCTGCATGCCTGAAGCAAAACAGATTTATTGTAGAACCAAACATGTTTGTCATAGCATCCTCTTTCAAATTACAAACCCGAAAGTTTGAGTTACAGTTGAGATAATCGATAGCAAGAATCTTCACAAATGTTAATTTTACAAAGAAAATTCTAATATGCCATATAAGCTTTGTGAAAACATGACTACCCTATGTGGGGACAGCATACATATGCTAAAAGTAGTTCCTGCTGGTAGTTTATGCACATGCAAACACTGCCTGGTGCAAACATGTTAAAACAAACTTATTGTAACAAATTACCTTAAGTACTGTTATCTTTGTTTTGGTGCAGTATGACCTTTGCTGTCTTTGCACCAATAAACCACAAATCAATCAATCAATCAATCAATCAATCAATCAACTGTAACAAACTACATATCAAATCTCCAACCAAATCCAAACAGGCATGATGCTATTTTAAAGGAAATTCAATACAGCAAATTATTCACCATAACAAACCTTTCTTATGGTTTTTACAAGTCTGCTATAGTGAGAGCCAATGGTAACAAACTCATACTATAAACAAACTTGTACTATACTATACAATAAAAAAATGTTGAATAAATTGCCAGAGTGATATTCTAAAGGCAATTCACTACAACAAAATGTAATGAATTAATTCTGTAGATCCTATGAGTTTGCTCTATATGAGTTGACAGTATTATCAATGAAGTACTCTTTAATGCATGCATCTGCTTCAGGAAACTAAAGACATAAAAACAATCTGTTTAATTCTGAACATCATAAATGACAGATTAACAGATGTCAAATAAGTTTTAATTTTGTGTTGATCCAGGAATTCTTCATTTGGGATATTAATAATCTGTGAAGCATCCTCAAGGGCTCACTTTAGTGAGTACGGGCATGGCAAACCTGAGGTGCCAGATGCTGGACCATGTCTTACTTCATGTAATATACATCTGTTATATTATTCTGTAGACTGGTCCCTCCCCTTCTTTCTCCTCTCCTTGCTCCTTCCCCCCTGATGCTATTAGAGTATTCGAGGGCTAGGGGTGAATCTTTCCTATCTTGCTAAGTCATTTCGTCTTATGCAGCCACCGAAGGAGGCAAGCTAGCCTCAATAGGTGCCGGTCCCAAGCCTGGATAAATGGCGAGGGTTGATGTCAGGAAGGGCATCCAGTCGTAAAACTTGACTGCCAGCTCTAGCTATGATATGAGTCAAAGAGAAAATGATATAAGGGCTAGGGCGTACTCCTTAAGTGACGCGCAGCCACATCACCCTACAGCTACGAGAAGTGGACGAGGGCTACCGCTTCAAGGGCGGGTGCGGTTAAAGAAGCGAGCCCAGCAGGTGGAGAGGATGTTGGGAGTGGGAACACTGAATGTTGGAAGCATGACTGGAAGGGGAAGAGAGGTGGCAGACATGATGAGGAAAAAGAAGTTGGACATTTTGTGTGTGTGTGTGTGCAGGAGACAAGGTGGAAGGGGGGAAAAACAAAGGAACTGGGAGATGGATATAAATTGTTCTACTCTGGAGCGAATAACGAGGGAAGAAATGGTGTAGGAATTGTGGTTTGTGGCAGAATGAAGGGCGAAGTACTGGAAGTGGGTAGAAGAAATGACAGGATCATGCGAATGAAATTGGGTCTTGGAGAAGAGCGGGTGGTCGTATCATGTGTATATGCCCCGCAAGTTGGCTGTACAGCAGAGGAGAAAGATGAGTTCTGGAACGTGTTAGATGAAGAAATGAGGGAACTGGAAGAAAACGAGATGGTGATTGTCGGAGGAGACTTGAATGGACACATAGGGAGACAGAATAGAGACTGTGAAAGGGTGCATGGTGGCCACAGAGTGGGAATGATGAACCAGGAAGGAGAGAGGGTTGTGGACTTTGCAGTAGCGCTTGATCTGGCAACTATGAACTCGTTTTTCTGCAAGAGGGAAGAACATTTGAAAACATTTAGGAGTGGTAACAACAGTTCACAAATTGACCACATTTTGACTAGAAGAAAACATCTTAAGAGTGTGACAAATTGTAAACTATTTATGTTGGAGGTTTAATGGATTTTTTACAACACTCAGAAAGAATTAAATTAGAATTTAATACTCCTATATTTCGTCCTAGTCACTAGGACATCTACGGGGATTACAAAAACAATTAATGTAACATACACACAAATAATAAACAATACTGAGCCCAACCACGTGGGTGACACTAAAGTCCTATCTAGGTGGAGCGCCCTCTAAGGGCGGTAGTAGGTGGCCTGGAATGTAAGGTGGGACCTCTGGTGATGAGTGTTTCCCAAATCTTCGGAAGCTTAATGCAACCGTATTTGTTAAGATTTGGTTGGTTTCTGAGAGCTGCTGCTGCTTCTAAGAAAAGTCTCTCTTTCTTGAATTTGCTGTGGTGGAGCATGGTGGTTTTCTTCCATGATATTCTGTGGGTGGTGTCCAAAACATGGTCAGCCAAGCCTGAATGGCCATAGTTGTGTTTAACGATGTACGACTTGTGTTCCTCTATGCGGATGGATGCTGATCTGCCTGTCTGTCCAAAGTACGCAAGCTTACAGGAACAGGGTACTTTGTAAACTCCAGGCAGAGAGAGAGAGGGGGGAGCTGATCTTTCGTAGAACAGATAAGGGTAGCAAGTTTGCGATAGGGCTTATATGCTGTGTGTAGGTTATACTTTTTTAGTATCTTGGCTATTTTTTCCGAAGTGCCTCGGATGTAGGGTATGGTGATGGCATTTTTAAATTCTTGTTGACGAGAGGGACGGGGAATGGGGGAGGAACTGATTATTTTTTTGATACTGTGTTCACTGTAGCCATTGGAGAGGAAAGTTCCGTGTATGTGGTTAAGCTCAGCAGTGAGGGCGGTTCCACTAGAACAAAGATTGTGGGCTCTCTTGGTAAGGGTTTTAATGATGCCATATTGTTGTGAGGGGTGGTGGGAGAGTTTGTGAATGTATCTGCCTGTGTGTGTGGGTTTTCTGTATACAGTAAAGGCAAGTGTATCATTGGGCAGGCGTGTGACTAAGGTGTCTAGGAAGGGTAAACAATTGTTCTTTTCCTTTTCCATAGTAAACTGGATTCTTGGATGTAGGCTAATGAGATGACCGAGGAAGGAGTCTAACGTGTCTGGGCCATGAGGCCAAATGGAGAACACATCATCTACATATCTTAGCCAGATAGAAGGTTTGAGTGGGGCTGAGTCTATGGCTCGTTTTTCGAAATCTTCCATATAGAAATTGGCAAGGGGGGGTGAGAGGGGGAAACCCATGGCGGTGTTCCTTCTATCTGCTTGTAGATTTTGTTATTCCAAAAGAAATACCCAGAGTTGATGGCAAAGGAAAAGAAATCTAAGATGTCAGAGGGGAAAATGTTTTCTAAGAGAGATAAAGTGTCAGTTAAGGGAATATTGGTAAACAAAGAGGAGATATCAAAGCTTACCAATATGTCTGTATTGTTCAAGGTTAAATTTTTTGTGAGGGCTTTAAAGTGGGTCGAGTTTTTTATATAGGAAGCTGAATTTCCGGTGAGGGGGGACAGAGAGTTGGCCAGCTGTTTAGACAGTCTGTAACAAGGTGCATTGGTGGCATCTACTATATTAAATTCTAATTTAATTCTTTCTGAGTGTTGTAAAAAATCCATTAAACCTCCAACATAATGTCCTCACAGCACTTAAGCCTCTACACAAAAATTGTAAAGTAATTCCAACAGATCAAGTGCCACAGCAACACCGACTGCTGTGTGCAGATTTTAAAATAAGATCGAAGATAAGAACCTCTGGAAGCCATGAGATGAAGACAATTAAGTGGTTTCGCTTAAAAGAAGAGAGTGTGAGGAATCGTTTTAGGGAGAGGGTGTTAGAGAGGATTTCGGATGGACTGGAAGGTGTACAAGATTGGTGGAAACATAATTCAAAAGTAATTCTGAGCTGTGCAATCGAGGTGCTTGGTGAGACATCTGGAAAGATTAGAGAGCAGAAGGAGGGTTGGTGGTGGAATAATAATGTACAAGTGGCAGTGGCAGCTAAGAGGAAGGCAAAGCAGAAGTGGGATGAGTCAAGAGTGGAAGAGGACAGAGAGGTGTACAGAGAAAGAAAGCAAGAAGCCAAGAGAGTTGTGGCACAGGCGAAGGCCATGGCATATCAAGATCTGTATGATCAATTAGAAACAAAGGAAGGACAGAGAAAAATTTACCAACTAGCAAAATGTAGAAATAAAGCAGCAAAGGACATCTTACATGTGAGGCAGATCAAAGACACTGAAAGAAGAGTATTATGGAGGGATGTGGACATAAGAAACAGATGGAGAATATACTTTGAGGGACTTTTGAATGAGGAAAATGCAAAGACTCACAGAGAAGATGGGCAGCCTTCTGAGGTGCAGAACATCAGTAGAGTGGAAGTGACAGAGGCCATGAAGAGGATGAGGAATGGAAAATCGGTGGGCCCCGACAGGATTCCAGTGGAGGCATATAAGGCACTGGGGGAAGAGGGAATTGACCTGCTGTGGGACTTGTTCGTGAAAGTTTGCCAACAGGAAAATATACCCGAGAAATGGAGGGAGAGTACTCTTGTCCTCATCTGCAAGGGTAAAGGGGATGCACAAGACTGTAAAAATTACAGAGGAATAAAGTTGATGTCCCACACAATGAAAATCCTAGAAAGGGTTCTTGATGGAAGATTGAGGAAGGAGGTGGAGATTGCAAAGGAACAATTTGGTTTCATGCCTGGTAGATCAACAACAGATGGGTTACGGCATATGATGGAAAAGTTTCGAGAGAAACAAAGGGAGCTACATCTGGCATTTATTGATCTGGAGAAAGCATACGATAGAGTGCCAAGGCAAGAAGTCTGGAGGTGTCTGAGGGAGAAGAAGAAGGTTCCAGAGAAATATGTCAGCTTGGTGTGGGAGATGTACAGAAATGTGAAGACAAGTGTTCGGACCTGTCTTCAAGAAAGTTTTCAAGTAACAGTTGGCTTGCATCAAGGGTCAGCATTAAGTCCGTTTCTGTTTAACATTGTGATGGAGGTGGTGACGGAGGAGGTGAGAGAAGATGCACCTTGGACAATGTTGTATGCAGATGATATCTTGCTGTGTGCAGATTCAAGAGAAAAAGCAGAAACAAAACTGGAAAGATGGAGAAATGTACTGGAAGAGAGAGGTATGAGACTGAGCAGAAGTAAGACAGAGTATATGTGTAGCACTGTGGGCAGTGGCCAGGAGACAGATCTGGAGCTGGAAGGAAATGTCATCAGGAAGGTGAGGGACTTTAGATACTTAGGTTCAACAGTGGAAGATGGAGGAGTTGAGAAGGAAGTGGGATGCAGGATACAAGCGGGTTGGAGGAACTGGAGAGAGAGATGGCTGGAGTGTTATGAGGGTGCCGATCAATCTGAAAGGCAAAATCTATAGGACAGTAGTGAGGCCAGCTATGACGTATGCTATAGAAACTGTGGCCCTGAGGAAAAATAACATCAGCAGGATGGAAGTAGCAGAGAGAAGAATGCTTAGGTGGATGTGCGGTGTGACCAGAAAGGATCGTCTGAGAAATGACTATGTGAGGGGAACAGTGAAAGTTACGAACTTAGGAGCGAAGATACAGGAGGCAAGGTTGAGATGGTTTGGTCATGTGATGAGGAGGGAGAATGAATATGTGGGAAGAAGGGTCATGCAGATGGATGTGCAAGGAAGGAGGAAGCATGGGCAGTCAAAGAAGAGATGGAGGGAGGCTGGTAGAAGAGGACTTGAGGATGAAGAACTTGGATGTAGTGACAGCCCAAGACAGGAGGATGTGGAGGAGACCTCATCATAAACAGTGACCCCACTTAAGTGGGAGAAGCTGCAGAAGAAGAAGAATCTGTGAAGCAGCACCATACAATGTACAGAAATTTCAACAGTATTTCTACCAAAAAAGAGTACTTAGCTTTAAAGAAAATTGGAACAGCTGCCACAATGGTAAAAATGCAGTACAAACTTAAGAATACATGTTAATTTTTAGCTTGACTTCTTTAACATGAACTACTTTTAGCAGATCCCTTAAATGGTGCCCCAGCTACTAGAAATTCAGAAACAAATTTATACTACTAAATACTAATCCACTATAACAAAGTATTTCTTTGGTCTCTGCTTGATATGCCGTGAAATAAATATCCCCAATAACTACTGCCTATTCTGTAAATTTTTTTTTTTTTTTAAATGTGCTTTTTTTGCTTTCAGAAACTGTCATTTATGTTTGTATTTCTAATGTAGTTTATATATATAATTAATTAACTAGAGATATAATTAGTTATGGATTATAGATAATTTTTTTTGCAAATTTTCAAAGAAATCTAGAAATGAAACAACAGTAACTTTCAAAAAATTCCTGTACCTCAAATGACTTCTCTAGTGGGAAAACACTACCATAAGTAATTTGAACTGCATTTTGTAACTCCAAATTTGGTTCATTTTCTTGCTTCAACCTTCAAAACAATATGGAAACATTATATTCAGGGGAAAAGAAAAAAAAAACCACTTAAATTGTAAAACATTTGCAAAAATACTGAATATTTATAAGTATGCCTAACAAATAACTGGAGAAGTGGAGAAAATGCTATCTTGTCAATTCAGTGTACTGTAACAAGGTAATCTGCATACCACTTTGTTATAAAAGCACCTACTTCTTCATGTAGCTTCCTCAGTGAGAGGGTGCAGCACCATGTCCTTCCAGTTCTCTCTGTTGGCGACTTTCCTTTTTGTTTCTACATAGCTATGTGATCCTATTCATGATATTATATCTTCAAACCATGTCCTTCGTTTTTTTACTTCTTAATCCTTTTCTCATAATTTTTCCTCCTAAAACTGTTAGTATTCTCTGTTCTGCTGAACCTCTCAGTACATGTCTTGCCAATCTCATCTTTCTCTAGATCATTTCCTGTAATAAAGATCTCTGTGTTCTCATTCTCTGTAGGACATCTGTATTTGTCGCATAATATGTCCATGAGATTTTCTGAGCTCTCCTATAGCACCACATTTCAAAGGCCATTATCTGTTGTCTTACACTCTCTTCCTGAATACCCAGTTCTCACTTTCACATGTGAAAACTGGCCACATTAACGTTCTTATAATTCTTTTCTTTGTCTTGATACCCACATAACTTCTGAGCAGATCTTTATTTTTCCAGAAGGCATCTTTAGCTATGGCTGTTCTTATTATTTCTTTATCCTACTTTCCATCTGCAGTAAAGTAGGTGCCTAAATATTTGTATTCTGTTGTATGTTCAATTTTCATATTGTTTATGAATATTTCTGATTCGGAGCTGTGTTCTTTTGAGATTTTCATAAAATTGGTCTTTTTTGCATTTGTATCTGATCCAAACTCTTTACCTTCTTCATTTAGTAGCTGCAGTAATCTGATCAATTTGTTTCTGTTTTCTGCTATTAGAACGGTATCATTAGCATATCTAAGATTGTTGTATTTTATACCATTGATACTAATTCCTATTTTTTGTTTTTCAATCTTGTTCATCATTGTATCACTATAGATATTAAAATAAATTTGGCGAAGGGATACAACCTTGTCCAACTCCTCTTTTTATTTTCACTTAAGAAGTCTCAGAGTTAAGCAGCTACATTTTCTGTTTGATGTAAATAATTTTTATCGTCTGAAGTACATGATCATCTATGTCTAATTTATCTAATACATTGAATATTTTATTATGTTTTACCCGGTTGAAGGCCTTCTGAAAGTCTATGAAGCATATGTATATGTTCCTATTTTTTGAGTGATCTTTCTATTAGTATTTTTAGTTCCAGGATAGTATTAATGGTTCCCATTCCTCTTCTGAAGCCTTTCTGTTGTTCACTCAATTTACCAATTATGGCTCTTTCAATTTCTTTGTTAACAATGGTTAAAATAATTTTAGATGCATGGGATATTAGGCTCATAGTTTTAACATTTTTGTGAAAGACAGAAAAAAATATGATTTTATTTAAAAAAATTTTTTTTTTTATGGGACTGGAAATGGAAACAATTAAAAACCAATAATATAAACTGTTCTGGCAGTCTTATCCTGCTGACTGAAAACAATGATAAATTACACCTGGCATCATGAAATGCCTCTATAAGTAGACAATGGCAGAACTAACAAGGATCTTAACAGTGATTCCAAATTTATCATTACAATGAGAACAATCCATTAAAAACTACATAGCTGTATGCTTTACACAAACTCCTCATCATTTACAAGTAACAGAAAGTGTGCTTATGTTTGCATTAGAAGTGCAAAGGACTGCACAGCCTAATAAATCAGAATTAAAGCTAATTCACAATAACTATAGAGCCAGCACAGAGCTACCACCTAAAAGTGTGGATCAACATTTGCTGTGAGAGCCTTCTGTAGGAGCCTCTTTTCTGGAAGAACTTTTGGTGGGAGTTATTTTTGAACGAATGTTATGCATCTATTTTGCACAACGAAAACCAAAGATTTTTAGAAGGAACAATGCTACATTGAGCGAAGACCAGCTAACAGCTCTTCATTGCAGTTGAAAAAAGAAAATATTCCTCTTGTTCTTGGCAGGATTAGAATCCAAAGGGCACATGTAATTCTTCAACTGCAACAGAGATGTACCAGCTCTTGGAAGGCAGTATGTTGCAGTAACTTTTAATGGTTGCTTAACCATACAAACATACATATCTAATCATGTGTACAACTAATAATGGCAATAATCTATAACCATTATTAATGGAATCTTATCTAGGATTTGAATTAGTATGATACCTACTAAACCAAAAGACTGGCACTCAGAAGTCATGCCACTGACTTCTGATGCATGGTCTAGTCAGCTCAGTCTCCCTGTCCTCAAACTTATTGCATGTGTAGGGATATTCTGCAAAAGTACAAATGCTAGTGCAAGCAACTTCCTATCCCAATAGTCTGAAACAAAACTGATCCAGAAACTGCAAGTTTAAACAGAAGCAGTTTAAACCCAATCTTATTATCATCATCATCATGCACATCAAGGATTTAGGCCTAGCATGGCCTGTTCTGGGCTTAGAAGTCTTCGATGACTGGTTTAAGAGGATGTCCTGGTTTTCTTTTTCCTAATGGCTTGTACTTTAAGGCTTGTTTTGGTAATCTTTCTGTTTTCATTCTTTGAACGTGTTCTATCCATTTATGTTTATATTTTTTAATTTTTTCTATTACTGATTCTTATTTTAATTCTTTCATAATTTCTTCGTTTCTTTTGTGATCAAATAGAGTATACTTTGCAGTTTTTCTCATAAACTTCATTTCTGCTGTTATTAATCTTTGTTTATCTTTTTGTTTTATTGTCCAGATTTCACTTCCATACAATAAGACTGGTAGGGCTAATGTATTGTATACTTTTAGTCTGGTTTGTTTTTGAACTAGGTTTGGTTTAAATATAGAATTAATTACACCTGTTATTTTTAAATATTTTGCAATTTTTACGTTTATATCTTTTTCATATGTGATCATATATCCTAGGTAGCTAAATGAATTCACCTGTTCTACGATCTTGTTATCTATTACTATCTTAGTTCTTGCTGGATCTTGCCCTTAAAAGCCATAGTTTTTGATTTTTCTGTTGATATTATCATACCATAATCTTTGGCTATCTCATTTAGATCTAAAATAGCTTTCTGTAAGTTATCTTCAGAATTTGTAATTATTATTTGGTCGTCGGCAAAAAGGAGAGTGTTTAAGGTCACAGTAGGAGAAAGTTTAATATCTTGATAGAAATTTTCATTCCATTTTATTATTATTTCATTCAAGTAAATATTAAAAAGAGTTGCTAAGAGGGGGAACCCCTTGGTTTATCTCTCTCGTATATGATAGCTCATGATTTAATCTTATTTGTATTTGATTATTTTCATATATACTTATGATAGCTTTTAGGATATTATTTGGTATTTGTCTTTCATTTAGTATGTTAAATAAAATGCTTCTTTTAACTTTGTCAAATGCTTTTTCAAAGTCAATAAATGCAATGTGTTTCTAAATTGTATTCTCTACGTTTCTCTATTATTAATTTTAGGCAAAAGGCTGGGTCTATACATGATCGTCTTTTTCTAAACCCATTCTGTACTTTTAAAATAAAGTTTTCAGAATATTTCATTAGTTTGCTATTTAAAATTCTGCTATATATTTTGTAACAAGAATTTAGTATGCTTATACCTCTATAGTTTTTAGGGTCATCTCTATTACCTTTTTTAAAGATAGGAATCACAATTGCTTTTTTCCATTCTATTGGGGGGTTAGCTGTTGTATAAATTTTATTTAGAAATAATAGGAGTCTTTCTTTGAATCTTGATCCTGCATATTTATACAGTTCTGAACCTAGCTTATCTTCTCCAGGTGATTATCTGTTTCTTGTTTCTTTCAAGCTGATTTCTAATTCTTCTTTAGTTATTTCGTTTTCATTTTCATTAAGTGTTTGACATTTGTCTTTTTTAAAATATTTATCTGTCCACAATTCTGTGTAGAAATTTAGAAATTCTTCTAATTTCAATTCGGTGTTTAATTTTATTATCTTTTCTTTAGTATCTGCATTTAGGTGTTTCAAAATCTTATATACATTGGGTCTTATTTTATATAAATCATGTCCTAAATTAGAAATGAATTTGTTCCATGATTTTATGTTTTTTCTGACTTCTCTTTTAGCTATGGCTCTTATTCTTTTATATCCTATTTCATCTTCTAATCTTTTACTGCTTAACTATTTATGACAGGCTTCTTTTTTAATTTTGATTATTTCTTTGGTTGTATCATCCCATATCTTCAGTTTTTCCCTTTTATTGAATTTTTTGGTCTTTCCTAAGATTTCATTTGCTGCCGCATTTAGTATTATATTAATTTATATTAATTAAGCCATTCTATTTCTATTTCTTCATTTTGTTTTATTTTATCTAGATATTGGTTAATTCTTTGTTCATATAGCCATTGTATATTTGTGTCATTTAACAGTCTAATTTTATATACAAATTAAATTTTATTACTGATTATCCAATCTTATTATTGAATACAATTTTTCAATTTACTGCCTCTGAGATGTCGTATTATACTAAATCAATTTTTTTTTAATAAAAATTCCCCAACCACAGCACAAATGAAAGGTGGAAATCAATTCTGCAGCATTTTTTTTTTATAGCACTGTTTACCAGAAAGCAAACAAAGATTTCGATTCTTGTTTTTATCTAAATTAAGCTAATCTGGATAAGTATTCTTAGTATGGAAAACATGCTCATAATGTAATTTCATGTGAAAATGCAAAACATCTATGCTTATTGAAAAACAATAAATATAGCTAATTTGCAAATGTAGATTAAATTGTTATTTGAAGAGGACAAGAGACTGCTTAATAGCAGAAGTGGAGAAAAGAGTTAGTCTGCTAAATTTGGAGTCAGAAAGTACAGTCAAAATTGATTTTTTGGTATATTTTTCTCCAATTCCTATAATCAAACACTAAAAGTATCTACCATATCAAAAGCCGAGTCCTACATAATTCCCAAACTTCCTTCAAACCATAATGCTGATAACCAGCATTGCAGAACCACTTTCCCACCCCCCCCTCCCCAATTCTCCCTTTTATTGTTCTGGCTTTACCCTTTTCTATTCTGTTGGACTACATTCTAGAAACTAGCTCAAATAAAAAAGGGAAATGAAAGCCTGCCAGTGAACTTCATCCCACCACTAAATCCTTCCAAAAAATAATAGTGAAAGTTACTAAAAAGCATTCCTTACTATCTAAAAACTCATCATATACATCAATAATTACAAGCACAAATTTAAGCTGCATTGATCCTTCATGCTCTTATCTGAAGCATGAAGGATCAGTCTACTGTTTGTCAATGGCGGCTATGCATTCTCAAGAAACAATAGATGTAGCAAAATCCTTTAGTGGTTTCATGTTATAGCACATCTGTACTCTGTGTAAACATCTTATACAGATTTTTTTTTTTAATCCAATACTCTTTTTCTATCCAAAAGCACATTTTGGATAGCTCTTACTGAATTCTCAAAACATGTTTTTCTGAGTTAATTTTTTTTTAACATAAAACTCTATACTGGTATAGGCAATACATAGTTGATAGTAGCATGCCAGGTTATCACTTCCTGATATGCACCTTCTTAAGGTGGGAAGGATATGATAGCACTAAGTAAATAAGTTTCTATTATCATGTCTTTCTGTCAGTCTTTTTTCCAAGTTAACTTATTTGTCAAGTCTCCACTTTGTCAGATCTTACATTTTAGTCTTTTAAGGCACTGCTAACTATTAATTACTTGGATCGTGGCTTTCCTCTGAGCCATTTTTCTGGTTCCAATACCTATTCTGCTAACCTTCACTCTTCCATTTTGTTCAAGTGACCATTACACATTCTTGATGCTAACAATACGCAGTTCCTTCCAATATCTCCATTTTTAATATGATTTTGCCACAGACCTGTTTACTTTCCTCAGAACTCTCATATCTATAAGTTAAAACTGGTTTAAGCACAGTCTTTCATACCTAGTTTGGTACTTCAAATAACTTTATTTATTCCATATAAATATATTCAGCTGGCTCCCTACAATAACAGCTTGGCATATTCTATTATCGGGGTCCATATTTAAATTACAATATTCACTAAAGCATATCTAAAATAATTGAAAACTATTTTAGATATTTATTAATAATTTAATTAATATTAAATATGCTTTAATAAGCTACAGGCTTTTCATAACTGAGAATGCAGTGAACGTTTATCATGTTCCTGACTATTTTCATAATATTCATCTTTTCATTACTGGTATATCAAATTTGTTAATAGCAGTCATTCAATTTAGTTAAAATATCCTGAAGTCTTGTACTTGATTTATTTAGAGTATAGCATTATCTATATAAAGTAAAAATCCAGGCTTAATAACTTTGATCCTGATATCATGTTTAATGCCACTTTGCTGCAAGTGATCCAGATGAATAAATGTTACTGGAGATAGTTCAGTGTAAAATGAATTATATGCAAGAATGTGTACTATCTTCATGTATGTTCTTAAATTCTGACAGCTGACTTAATACTTAAGTATAGTCTACATAGTGATCAGTATAAGTTTGTTATCATCTCTATAACAAACTCATAGTTTGTTATAATGGATATTTGCAATGGTGAATTTCCTTTAGAAAACCATTATGCCTATGGAAATTTGGTTAGGATTTATTTTGGAAATTGCAACAGTGAGCGTCGACTGTGCACCTATAATTATAGCGTATATAGATCTAGAAAAGCATAATGCTTTTCTAGATCTCCAAAGTAGAAATTTAGTTCTTCACAATACTTATTTGGTCAGAAGTCAGCTTGTTCTTTCCCAAATTTCTGGAGTTTTTCTTAGAATCTTCAGCACACTTGCATACATCTTTACCTGAAACATTTAGTAGAAAAATTCTTAGGTAGGTTTACTTTCCTTTTCTTTAGAGAAGTTCCACTCATATCTCTAGAATTTGACCCTCTGATTTATGCAGTATAACCACTATAAAACCATCTTTTAGCAATTTCTTTTAAATTTCATTAGTTTGTTATAGTGAGAATCAACATATTTGAAAATCTGATCAAATATCTAATTTAGTTGTCTTTCCACATTTTCAGATGTCTGATATCCTTTTTTTTTTTGGTCTCCAGTAATGAAATATAATCATGACAATTTCTACTGAATATTTTCCATTACTATTCTGCCACAAATTATCTCACCTAATAATTTTTCACAGAAATTATTCTAGACTTCCAATTTTTATAGGAAAGATAGACTTCTATTTGGGTTTGTAGGTCAGATTTATTACAACTAAGTTATACCAACTAGTTTTGCCAACTATAGCCGTTGGCTTCAACAGGGTAAAGATATATAGATGTAAAACCATTTAAATGCTAAAACTGTAAAAGAACCAAATATAATTTGGTTCAATTTTTATGTCATCTTTATAATATCAAATTCCTTCTATCATTCTCTTTCCTCCATTTCAAAGCTTTTTTCCCAGAGTCTTCAGAATATTTTGCCACCTTTATGGTATTTTTCTTATATATTACCTTCTCAAAATGTTTAACGTATATAAGTTTATTTTTCTCTAAGAACATATGATGACATAATCGTAAAAACGTTTAGCATAATTTCTTCTTTTCCAGGACTGCCTCTATCTCTTGGGTCAACCACAGAATTCTTATTTTTCTATCTTTTCAAAAACTTCATGGCACACTTACTTGGCTGAATCAACATTTTTTTCAGAATATATGACTTAATCTTTAAGGTTTGGTTCTTATTTTCATTCACCCTGTCCCCAATATTTGTATAACCTGAGTTTACAATTCACACCTGGGATTTGTCTAACTTCGATTCTTTTCACTTTTCAGAATTTTAGTACACATTTTTCAACAAATACTCATTTTTACCCTATTCAACATTAGGTGTTAGCTGACACACTTATTGCAGTCCAATTCGAATATATCAGTTAATAGAATAATAAATAAGACAAAATGTGTGTAATTTATTATGTGTGTATGTGTGTGTGTGTGTGGTCTTCATATGAATTATACACATTTACTTACTTGGTATTATTATTATTATCATTGTGTGTGTAAGAGAGAGAGAAAGAGAGATTTATCTGTATGTGTAATGTGGAATTTATTTCTGCTGTTTAGGTCTCCAAAAAATAATATTTATTGTTTATTTGTTTCTTTTTCCTTTTTTAATGATGCGCACAATTTCTGCACTTTTTCACTAGTGATGCCTTTAATGAGACCACAGGTGCAAAATAAGTCACATTTCCAATTTCCTCATCTCAAAATTTTCCCACATTATTCCACTTGAAATTGTCTGCCATTCAAGAAGTTTATTTTTGTGTTAAGTGATGAATATACACAGTTGTTATTCTTTCTTTTCTCTGATTACTACCAAAGCAGAAAGATGTAAGAAAAACAGGCTCTGCTAAGAATTTTGTCTAATATATCACATACAAGGAAAATGACAGACAAATTAAGATTAGTCTACTTTATGTTGGAGAGAATAACACACAGACTACTTGCAGGCGTAGACTTCTGTGGCTAATTGGTTCAAAAGTTATATTTCGGTGATTACACCACATTTTGTATTATTCAGTTATACAAAATACTTAAATAATAGTTCCTGACAAGTTTCGTAAATCGTAGGATTTACATCTTCAGGGGGTAAATAGTATAACTTAAAGTTTAAACAAGAGAATTAATAAATACAAATCATAACCGTCTGGCTATTCATAAACTAAAATAACAGAATGCAGATATAAAACGTTATTGACGTTGAACAATACTGGACGATGTCACGTGTTCTTGTTCTCGTTCATACGGTCCCGAGCTCAGATTGAGGTAGATTTTTTATTGGAGCTGACCACACTTGATGGAGAATTAAACCTTGATTTTTATTGCATTGGGGTGGGTTTTTTAGCATATTAGCAGCTTCTTTAAATTTTCTTATATAACTGTTGTTTTCTATGTATGACATCGTCGTTCTTTGCCAGAGTACATCGTGTCCAGTGGAAGTGGTATGGAAAGCAAAATAATAAAAAACTTCCTTTTCTGGATATTCTATTAGAAGTTAATGAAGAAAGTAAACTCTCCTTCTCAGTATATAGGAAGCCGACAAACACTGGAAGATTTCTAAATGCAACCTCACACCACCATCCTTCACAAAAAATAAGCTTAATTAAAACTCTTCGAGAGAGAGCATATAATATCTCCAGCACACAAGAAAGATGTAATGAAGAACTAAAATACTTAACACAAATCCTCCAACAGAATGGATATGAAACAAAAACCATCAAGAGAATCCTTAAAATGCCTCCAACTAACAACACAATAAAACAGGATTACAAAAACAATCTCGCTTCCTTATATCAAAAATGTTACAGATAAGCTAGCCAAATTAATGAACAAACACAACATAAAAGTAGCCTTCCTTCCTATGGAAAAAATCTCAAGATTCATAGATCCACCAAAACCACTTCATCATCCTCTTAAAAAACCAGGAGTCGACAAAATCCATTGCTCTTGCAGGATTTGCTATGCAGGACAGACAGGAAGATCTGGAGAAATACGCATGGCTGAACACCAAAAAGACGTACAATACAAAAGAGAACAAAAAACGGGTCTTGCTTTCCATACCACTTCCACTGGACACGATGTACTCTGGCAAAAAACGACGATGTCATACATAGAAAACAACAGTTATATAAGAAAATTTAAAGAAGCTGCTAATATGCTAAAATACCCAACCCAATGCAATAAAAATCAAGGTTTAATTCTCCATCAAGTGTGGTCAGCTCCAATAAAAAATCTACCTCAATCTGAGCTCGGGACCGTATGAACGAGAACAAGAACACGTGACATCGTCCAGTATTGTTCAACGTCAATAACGTTTTATATCTGCATTCTGTTATTTTAGTTTATGAATAGCCAGACGGTTATGATTTGTATTTATTAATTCTCTTGTTTAAACATTAAGTTATACTATTAAGTTATATTATTTATGAAGATGTAAATCCTACGATTTAAGAAACTTGTCAGGAACTATTATTTCAGTATTTTGTATAACTGAATAATAAAAAATGTGGTGTAATCACCGAAATATACAGACTACTGATTAATTTATTAACCAATTTTGGGGTATAACCTTTAGCTATAAAGCTAATGTTTTCTGAAAGTAACTTATCTTCAGTTTAGTATCGATTTTAATGGTAATTCAACAAAGTTACAGATATACTGCAATTGGCTATACACCAACATGGGTTATTAAGTTAATAAATTTCCTGATATTCTTTCACATATAAAATATTCCATATCTATTAGCATCCTCAAGTATACAATTCTTCAGAAAAATGTTAAATGAAAAATTCTTAGCCATGACTTATTAAACTATATTCAAACCTATCTAATTAACTTCCTTTATCATTTTTGAAAAGATGCTGTTCACCCATTTTACCTTTCTGTTTTACAAAATTTTTTGTCAGTGTAAACTGGAACTGACAGACGGTCCTCAAGATCTGCAGTCATAAGAAAAGAAGATAATATAAAAACATAAAATTTAATAGATGTGGAATTAGTAGTTGAGCTGATTATGTGCTGGACACATTAAATCAGATTGAAGAGGAGCAGATAAAAAAGGCAGATTCAAAGCACAAAGATTCTTCTGACAAATTTAACAAAACAAGATGGTTAGTCCTTATCCCCATAGTCTGATATGTTAAGTGTTAAATTACTTGACAAGCAATTATATTCTTGTCTTATCTGTTACCAGAGTATGAGCAAACAAAAATTTGCATGTGAAGTAACTTCGAATCTAGGCTATTTGTATTATAAGAGGTGGCGGACTTAACATTAAATTGCCCCAGTTCCATAATGCAAGCAACCAAGAATATAATACATATGTAATATTCTTCTTATTAAAATTATTATGTATTTATAATGGAGGTGTCATTTAATAAGAATAATAATGCAATCCATTAAGTTTGCTTCTCTCATCTCGTGTACAAAACAAATGTTAATAGATTCCTTCTTGCTCACCTTTTCTGATAAACACCTAAAACAAAAATAACATTAAAGCAACTGATATAACCACAAGAAAGAATATATCTTAAAATCCTTTATCCCCTGTTTCATCAAATTGTAATAATTTGTTCTTTTTCTTTTAGGTTATATAAGAAGACATGTCAGAGGTTTTGAAGAAATTCAAAGACACAGAGGTGTGGGCGGTCATCAAATTTTTTGTGCTGCAAGAAAAGTCTGCAACTGAGATTCACCAAACTTTGTGTGAAACTTTAAGGGACTGTGCCCCAGCATATCCAATAGTTACCAGATGGATGGTTAAGTTTAAAACTGGGCGTCCTGTGACAACAGATGCCCCCAGGTCAGGAAGACCTTCCACAGCGATCCCACCTGAAAACATCAATACAGTGAATGCCATGATCCTTAATGATAGAATACCAGCCAAAAACATTGCAAAGACTCTGAGGATATCCAGCGAAGAGTTTGGGTCATAAACCATCAACATCTGGACATTCAGAAGCTCTCAGCAAAGTGGGATCACCAAATGTTTGGATGCCAACCAAAAGAAAGAATGTGTCCTGTCACTTGAAGGGATTTTGGATCATTTTGAGAAATCAAGTAAAACTTTTTTGGCTCATAATGTGACTGTTGATGAAACATGGCTTCATCACTATGACCCAGAGACCAAACAACAGTCAGTGGAGTGGAGACACAAAGGTTCTCCACAGCCAAAGAAGTTCTGAATCCAAAAGTCAACAAGGCAGGTTCTTGCCAGTTGTTTTTTCGAATATTGATGGTGTAATCCTTCCCAAGTACCTCAAAAAAAAAAAAAAAAAAAAAAGGTGAAACTGTTACAGCAGCAGTTTATTCAACAGCTCTGAAGGAGGTACTGAAGGAAAAACGCTGCAGGAAAATGAGCAGAGGTGTGTTGCTTTTGCAAGACAATGCACCTGCTCACAATGCTCATGAAACCCAAAAGACAATACAATGTGCTTTCAATGTCTGCCTGACACCATCTGAATATTTCCTATTCCCAAATTAAAAAAACACTTGAAAGGAAAAAAAAAATTACCACAGATGATGAAGTCATATCTGCAGCTGAGGACTGGTGTGTGCAACAAGGGAAAGATCTTTTTTTCCTCATTGCAAATGATGCAGCATTGTAACAAGTGCATAACACTTTGTGGGAAAAATGTAGAATTATTATTATTATTATTATTATTATTATTACCACGGGCTACTCCAGGAGTCCTTAGACTCATCGAGGGAGGCCCTAAACATCATGTTCACGCAGCTGTTCAACATTCTCACAGTATCTATCATACCTTGCCTTGAACTCGCTCACTGTCATAGCACCCACAACAGACTCTGGCAGCTTATTCCACTCATTTACCACTCTAAAAGTAAAGAACCCAGCTCTAACACCCCTGCTAACCACGCTCTTGCCCAGCTTCCATGGGTGTCCCCTAGTTCTCCCACCACCAGTCCTGCTCTCAAAAATATCATCTGAATTAATCCTATAGAATCCTTTTAGCAATTTGAATGTCTCAATCATGTCTCCCCTTTTCCGCCTATCAACTAGTTTCTGCAACCCACAAATCTTCAACCTGTTCTCATATGGTTCATTCCATAGACCTGCTATCATCTTAGTCACTCGCTTCTGGATCCTCTCAACCTCCTCCCCATCAAGAAGGAACCGAGGTGACCAAATCTGGGCACAGTAGTCGAGATGAGGTCTTATCAGGGCTCGGTACAGAGGTACAATAACTTGTTTTTCTCTGCTCGTCAAGGTATTTTTCAACAACCAAGTGAGTTGATGAGCTGATTTAGCTACTTTCGCAATGTGCCCCCTAAACTTCATCTCCCTATCCACCAACACTCCCAAGTCCCTGGCTTCATCAATCTCTTGGAGTACAGTTCCACCAATGTGGTATACTGCTGCTAATCTTTTCACTCTGAAATGCATAACCTTACATTTTGTCACATTAAATTGACATCCATTCTCCTTAGTCCAGAACTCCAATCTATCTAAGTCATCTTGCAAGACTTTGACATCTTCTGCATTCACTATCGCCCTACCCAACTTTGCATCATCAGCGAACAAATGAACTGTCCCACTTAGACCCTTCCCTATATCGTTAATGAACAGATTAAACAGCAGTGGTCCAAGAACAGAAACCTGTGGCACACCACTAGTCACAGGCCGTTTTTTGTACTCTACTCCTGAATAAACTACTCTTTGATATCTCTCCATCAACCACCCAGCTATCCATCTCACCAACCCTATATCCATTCCCATATGTTGTAGTTTACGGATTAGAATTCCATGTGGTATCCTGTCAAACGCCTTTGCCAGGTCCAGCAGTATCACTGTAAACCCATTTCCCTTATCCAGTTCAGCCGTCACCTTGTTATAAAACTTGAGCAAGTTACTGAGGCATGATCTACCCTTCACAAAGCCATGCTGTCCTCTGTACAGTATCTCATTTTCATCAATCCATTCCTGTATTTTTCCCTTGACTACTTTCTCCAAGACCTTGACAACGACTCCTGATATGCTGATCGGTCGGTAATTTGCAACCATAGTCTTGGATCCTCCTTTATGCAGTGAAACTATTTTCCCCTCTTTCCACGCCTTCGGGACTAAGCCAGACCTGAGACTCAGATTAAACAACATGGTCAAGGGTGTAAGTTACATGATTCTATCTCAATTCTTTCATGATAATTATCACAACTTTTCACCACACCCTCATTACACTAAACTACCTGTCCCTTAGACCATCCTATATTTTATTCCTTATATTTTTGCCATTATCCTTTCATAAATCTTTGTATAGTAGCATAATGATTTTTCTCTACAGTTATATACTCCATCCTTGAGCTTCCTTTATATATTGGGATAATAATCTCCTCAGTCAAATCACCAGTACCATTTTTATTTTTCCAGATCAGTCCAAAAATGTCGTAACAATTCAATCCCAACCTAAAAGAAGCTCTGATCAATTCAACTAGGAAAATCATTTATCACAGGAGATTTGCCATTCTTCATCTTCCTTAATGCTTCTTCAACTACTTAAAGACCTATTTCCCTATTATCAGTCTCACTTCTGTATTCAAGTGCAGGTTATTTCACTACTGCTTTCATCTTTCCAATGAAAAATTCTCTAAAATAATGTTGCCACAATGAATTAATTTCTCTTTTAGTAGTCATGAGATCTCTATCTCCATTTATTAAAAAACTTAGTTCCTCATTGTTCCTTCTTCTATTCTTCATTAATCCATATAACATTTTCATGTTCTAATTAATATCTTCCTCTAACTTTTTTCTATATATTTATATGTATATTGATCCCATACATAAGAGGTAAGAAGAGCCTACAGCATATCAGTGCTATGTGGGGAGGGAGTAAATTCAACCCAGGTTTTTGTTTTTTTTTCTTTAATGTTAGTGAGTAAGTGAGTAAAGTAAGTGAATGAGTGAGAAGTAAAGTGAAGTGAGAGAGAGGGAGATTAATGATTAGCCTAAATGCACTGTTTTGGACAGCATCAAGAATTTTTAGGGAGGTTTTTGGCATACCAAACCAAATGTGAGAGCAATATTCTAAGGTTGCATGAATTTAAGATAGGTAAAGTTAGATGCTGACAGATGAAAAAGAATACTATGGGCAGAAAAAGATGTTGCATTTTTTGGAGCCTAAGGAGAGTACAGATGTCATGTGTTTATGTCAGCAGAGACCAGAGGTAAATGTCTAGTCAAAAAAAGAGATTTGCTTACATTCGAAGTGACAGCATGCTACCAACAACTGATGAATAGTATGGTGTTCAGTGCTTATAACACTGGTTACTATATTAAAAGTATTTAAATTGTACATGTTTTGGGTCATAAAGTGTTACAAAATAAAGACTTATTGTTACAAAGACCATATATTTATAACGTACTTATGTTCTTACAAATTGCCTACCGGTTTCGCTAGTAACTGACTAGCTTTATCAAGGCTTGCATAGTACAAAAAAAAGGTAAATGCAAAAAAAGGTTTAAAAATACAAAGAATAGTTAGTATCTGTTTGGTAGCTAGGGTGACACGTTTGCATGACATAACTACTCAGCATCATGAACACACGTTACATGCAAACGCGTAATATGATTATTCGCGTACTGTAGCTCTGTTGAACTGAGGGAGTTAATTAGATTTTTCCAGGTATCGTTCAGAATGGCCCCTTAATTTCTGTTTAGGTTACTTCCCATACGTAGTACAACTGCCGCTTCTTTAAATACTCGATGTCTGTAATCCTCGTCTACGTAAGGCATGGAGCTGTTATTCCAGTCTATAGCGTGGTTCGAAGTTGAAAAGTGATGTGCCAATCCTGAGGTGATCGTTCTGTTGTGATTAACATCGCCTACATGTAAAATATATGGTCTTTATAACAATAAGTTTTTATTTTATATTAAAAGTATGTTAAAAACTTGCAAGCTTTTAACATAATTTTGGTAATAACATCAGTTTGTAAGTGCCAGAGGCTGTCCATCTCTGAGATGGCAAAACATCTTTTATGTATATAATTTTTCTTCTCTTATTCCTTATCGCTAATGGAAGGAGGAAGAGGACAATGTGTAAATGGTGCTTGGGCACCTTCTATTGATGCTTTGCTTGTTGGACTATGTGACCAAGGCAGAATTGTATATTATGACCATAGCAGCATTTCTTAAGAGGCTAGGCTGACTGTTTTACAGAACACAAAGCCCTGCCACTTCCATATCAGATCATATAAACTGTCTTCAGCTGAAACCTCAATCTCATAATAACAAACCTGAAAGGAACTTAAGAAATGGTTTGTTAAGGTGAAATGTTTGGTACAGAGAATTTTATTTAGAATAGCATTAATGCTAAGGTGCTTTGGCTGGGAATTTTTTTGGAAATTTCATTGCACATTTCATGACAGAAATCAAATCCTGATCATTCTATTTGAAGAGATAACATATTGTATGATACCCTTGCAAGTGAGATACAAAGGTTCTTGTTTGATGTATGATAGGACTTCTACAAATGCTTTTTACATTTTAACTTAAATATGTATAAAAACTTACTTATTAAAGGTATCTTGTGAACAATCTTCATAATTCATTGCATTAACTGATAAAGCAGCTTCCTTAGCATGATCTATTAAACCTGTAATTATTTCTGATAATGGATAATTTTGAAGTATCCCCCTCACTTCCGACCACACGTTTTGTTTTGTTATATTTCTGCTATAAAAGACAATAACAAAATAAATTATGCAGTCAGACTAGTAAATGAAAATAAAAGTGAAAATATTATTTTCATTCAAAATACATGATTCAATCTAACTATGGTACAGTAATGCTTTTCAGTTTTAAATATTTCAATTGTACCTATCAGATGATCAGCATGGTGTCATGTGAGAGATCTCTTAATTATACAAGTTTTGTTTGTTTGAAATGTGATGGCATTCATTATGTTTTCACAATATCACATCCAGTTTGGTGTGTAGTTAGCCTACTGGAAGACTATAATCAACATGCCATAAATTAGTAAACAAGTACTTACAAAAGTAAGTAAACATGTAAATGATGTTGTGAAGAATGTTTAGTGATATAAGTGATAACAAATACTGCTTACAGTTCTGGTGATTTATTTCCATACCAGATGTGCTGAAAGATCTAATATACATTAAAAAAAATAAAAATAAATAAATTAAAAAAAAAAAAAATATATATATATATATATATATATATACACATACATACATACACACACACACACACATACATACAGAGTAGCCCAAAATGTACCTAGCAAGTTTAAATACAATTTTCTCTGCAATTAGCTGGTATAATTAGGAAAAAACCTTTACCAACACATTACAGCCATCAAGCCATTTGGGTTTTCTTTTCATTTTGCAGGTATGAAAAATGTCAGCCTACACTACTGTGTAGGTATTCATCATTGAAGAGTACATTCAATCATCAGAAAGACCCGAAAAAGTAAGAAAAGCATCTCAGGTAAAGTTTGGTGTCAAGGCTGGACCAGACAGGCACCCAATATGAAACCTCATCAAGAAATTTCGCAAGACTGGGTCAGTGTTAGATGATCACTCTAAAAGTGGCAGGCCTTCAACAGCAAAGACTGAAAAAAAACATTGAAAAAGTTCGGGAAACATCAACATCTGAAAGAATGTTTCCCGAACTTTTTCCCAAAAAAGTCTACCAGGAGAGTGTCTCCTATAAAATCCAGACTCAATAGCCACTCACAGAGGCAAACATGGTAGCAAGATTGGACTGCTAATGCAATGATCATAAGAATTCAGAACTAAGAAATTGACCCTGGTCTCATCTGGTTTTCAGATGAGGCACACTTTTGGGTTCATGAACAGGCAAAACAGGCAAATATGGGGATCCTTTCCTTTTCCTTCAGGGCTTCAATGGTTCTGGCCTCACAGGTCACTTTTTCGTGCAAGACTGTACTCGTCCCCATCACATAGAATCCATTTTCCAGCTTCTGAACAAACGTTTTCGTGGGAATGTCATTGCTTTGGTTTATCCAAAGCAGTACAGAAGCAGAATTGACTGGCACCTTATTCACCAGACCTCAATCCTTTGAATTTTTTTTTTTAATTAAAATTTTTTTTTTTTTTTTTTTATGGGGACATCTCAAAGACAAAGTGTATCAGAACAAAGACTTTGGAGGAGCTAAAGTCATTTATCAAGCATGAAATCTTGGCTATTCCAACAGACATCCTCCAGAAGGTGGTGTACAATTTTGTGATAGAATTGTGGAAGATCGTCGAGATTGAAGGTAAACATATTGAACATGTTGTAGTATAAATGGGATAAGATGTAGACCTTAATATACTTTGGATGAGATTTGTATGCTTCCACATTCAGGAATCATCATCATCATCATTTATTTATAATTTTACAATTATAAATAGGGAAACCAATCAAAACAAATTTGTAGTGCATGTGTACACTAAGATAGGACTTGGATGTTCTTATGATGTGAAGGAAAACCAGGCTTCTCTGTCATATGCTAATTGACGAATCTCTGATGCAGAGATTTGGGGGGAAATGGGGAGAATATTGCTGACTTTTTTCCAATATTGAGTTTGGGATTGGCCTCTTTTTTTTTCTTTTTCCATCTGTAGGGGTGTAGAAGACCAGAGCATCAAGATGTCTGAGTTGGTGGCCAAGCTATTTTATTTGGTTTCTTTGAATAGTGCTGACTAGAGGATCTTGCTGGGTTTCATCTAATATAGTAGAGTTGTGAATGTGGTGTTGCCAGGAGTAATCCAGGATATTTCTTAGACAAGTAGATCCAAAGCTATTTATAATATTATTTGCTGCTTTTGTTGATGTTGCAGGTCTTAGATTTGTGGGATGGGATGTTAAGAATGATCTGGAGATGTTTTGTTAACTAATGTTAGCCTGTATGATTGCTTTAGTTTTTAACCAAATAATTGTTGTTATTTGTATTTTACTTAGTTCAATGAATAAATCCATTTTTTGTCAATCAAATAGTCTGCCTAATCTTGGTCTCAATGCAATGCTCATGAAAATTTGAATCTGTGTGGAGTTAACATTTAAATATAGCTACAACTGCAGAGAAATTTAAGATTTATATGATATCAAAGTTTAGAACAGAAAATATCGATTTAAGGAATAGTGTGCATGTCTGATTGCTAGATCCTTGACAATGAAATTTCCTCTTGCCTAGAATTTTGGATGGCACAGCATAATCAAATAAATTTTTCCTAAATTTGAAGAAGGATTAGCACCAGAATTGGAATAAAGGAATTGGCTCTCGCCAGAGGCAATCCCTTTGTCAGCTAAGCTTTGCACACACTATCAATAAATTAAGTGGCAGCCAAGAGTTGATTGTGCAACTGAAAAATATTAATTAATAGTTAAGAAACATCATATAGAAGAACTATAAGAAAATTAAAGCAAAAAAGATCAAAGATTTAAATAATACAACAAGAATTTTACAGTATGCTTTTAGTCTATTATTATCATATGGGCACATCAGACATGGCTGATGAAGAACACACTACCAAGTAGGGATAGAGAGGTTATTGTTTCCCATATAAGACCGCACCTGGGCCACTGCAGACAGATCTGGAGTCCTGGATTCTGTGGTGATGGAGAGGATCCAGAGGCGAGTGACAAAGACATGACAGGTCTGTGGAATACTGCCTATGAGAATAGACTGACAGTCTGTAGGCTTCAAAAATAAGCTGATAGATGAAAAAAGAGGAGACATGATAGACACATTTAAGTTATTAAAGGGGTTTTATAGGATTGACACTGAAGACTGTTTTCAATACATGGCAAGAAGGGCGAGTACAAGGATCACCAGTGGAAGATGTATAAGAGTGTTGTTATCAAGGATGTTAGGACTAGGTTTTTATGCTTGAAGGATGATGAATGGGCTGCCAGAGGAGGTTGTGGGTGCTTCATCAGTGAATGAGTTTAAGGAGAAGTATGATAGTATTGTGTGAATAATGGCTGGTCTGTGAATAAATGGATCTCCCTTCATGAGTCTTCTGACTCAATAGATACCTGTATAATAATAATAACATTGAAAATTTCCTTTACAACAATCTTATAGAACATCTTTAATAATTTATAAATTTCTATCATGCCCTCTCTTTTCTGCCTATCGAATAAACTTTGCAACCCACACAGCTTAGGAATCATTTCACAGACCTGTCACCAGCTTGGTCACTCACCTCTGACTCTTCTTCACCAAGAAATCCAGGTGACCAAATCTGTGCACAGTAGTCAAGATGCAGTGTACCAATCTCCATAAGGGGTTGCTCAAAATCTATGGTACAATACTAATGTGGATGAACAACAAGGAACTTATTCACATTTACTTGAAGAGCTGTGGATTGTATTCTTTGGGAATCGTATAAGATGGAAGACCATTCCAGAGGTCAACAGTGGAAGGGATGAATGAAGAGGAGGAGAAATTTGTTCTGAGTTTGGAGATGTATTGTGACAGTGTTGATTAGTTTCTGCTTACATTTGAAAAGATTTGACAGGGAGTGGGAATATGATTGATGCTAATTTTGATGAACAGTGGCCATAAAAGTATTTGTAGAAGACAAGCAGCAGAAACTGAGTGCCAGTGTGAAAGTAAGTGAATTGCATTAGTGAGAGAGAGATCATTAATCAATCTGACTGCCCTTTTCTGTACAGAGTCCAGTATCTCGAGGGAGCTCTTAGGGGCACCACCCCAGCTGTGAGGACAATATTCAATGGTTGGATGGATTTGTATAAAGTTAGAAGTTGTTTGGAGTTAAGTAATGCCTTGAGCAAAACACCTAATTTTTGGGAAGAGGGAGCAATATTTGTAACATATTTGTGGCAGGAGAAATTTGAGGTTAGTGTTATCACAAGAGAATAAATCTCATTATGCATAGGAATTGGGGTGTTGTCAAAAGGAAGGCGGAAAGAGAATGGTTCTTGTTTATGGAAAATAAGGCAGTACCACATTTGGCTAGCACTAAAATTGACAAGGTTAGTTGATGATAGTTTAGATCTGTATTTAAGGTGGTAGTAGTAGTGGTGGTAGTTAAGTCTCTAGAGATTGTGGCGATTTATGCACTACCAGGTTTGTCAAATGATTTGGGTTGATAGTCTGGACTGAAGTAGATCATTTTTATATAGAAGGAATAGGGTGGATGAAAGAATAGGGCCTTGTTGGACCCCTGCATTAGTTGTATACTTAGAATATAGGGACTCATCCAAGATCTCACATGAAGTGAACGTCTGGCTGCCTTCCTCTAACTGCAGAAGTTGGAGGAAAGGGGGGGGGGATGAAGACCAAATGATGATAGTTGATTTAACAGGTCTTTGTGCAAGACCTGGTCAAAAGCCTTGGAGAGGTCAAGGACCACTTGAGACCCACCCTAGTATTTGTCAAGATATGGGGAAATAAATGAGTAGATTGCCTACTGATCAACAGTGATGAAATCTATACTGGCAATCATTTATTAGTTGAGAGTATTCAAGGTAGAATAGCAGTTGAGTGTTGACAACTCTTTCCATTATTTTGAAAAGAACTGGGATAAGAGAAATAGGATGCAGTTTGTTTCCCTTTTTAGGAATAGGTTGAATGTCAGCTAATTTCCAGACTGCAGGAAAGATACCAGTTGAATAAGACAGTGAAATAAAAAGGTAATACAGAATGGGAGTTAATTCTGTAGCATAAACCATCAATTGGAGGAATGCAGTCAGGGACAGGAGACTGTCTTGATATCCAATTTGAGCAAAATTTTTCTGATCTCTTTCTGGCAAAAGGACAAGTGAGAATTGAGTATTGTGTGTGTGTAACAGTTGTGTGTATAAGGGGGGGGGTGAATTTACCAAAATCAGCAGTACAAGGAATTGGAGAAGTAGGAAGTCAGAAGGTTGACTTTTCTGTAGGTGATGATGCAACAGAACCATCAAGGACATAATAGTGGTGGGAGCAGTGTTGGATAGAGGTTGCTACTGATGGCTTTGGAAAGAGAGACCAGAATGCATGGCTGCTGTTTGGACAGGATGACAGTTTCCTATTTTTATAGTGCTCTCAAAGTCAGTTTCTGACATGTTAATAGTTTTCTTGCAGCTATTCCAGGCTTTGATATAAGCAATATAGGTGGATGGAGTTAGTTTTGGATACAAGCCAGTTTTGTATGCTTGATTCTTCTCTTGTATAGCTTTGGCACACTGTGAGAGAACTAAGGCTTAGATAGGGGGATGGGAAGGGAGGGAGGTATAGGGAATAAATGTTTCCATGCTGACAAGAATTATTTTAGTGACATGTTCACACATACGCTTGGGTCAGATGGCCTGAAGCAATAATCCACCCAAGGAAATATGACATAGTAGTTGTGTAGATCATCCCAACTGGTTTTCTTGTAATGCCATACAATGAATGGATGTGAGTGATTGCATTTATGCTGTTTCATGGGGAAGGGGGGGGGGTCAGCACAAGACTGTTGTCTGAAATGCCTAGAGGACAGACTACAATCACAGTGAACTTAGATAAGTCATTAGTAAAGAAGAGGTCTAAGATATTTAGAGAGTGATTGGGGTTGTGTGGTATTATGGTAGATATGTGTACTATGTGAGTAACGTTATTGGTGATAAAGTTCAAGTTTCCGTGCTAGCTGCTAGCTGGAATACGAGAGTGAGCTGGTGCTGTGAACATTGAAGTCTCCAAGGAAAATGACTTCACTATTAGGGAAGTTGGATTGAAGAATACTGACTTTGAAGGAAAGGAAATAAAAAAGTTCAGAATGGTTGGAAGCATTAGGAGAGCAGTAAAGAAAGCAGATGAATGTGGAAGAATAGGGGTACAGATATTTTTAGCCAAAGGCCAAAATCAGGATATTCCAGGTTTGGCAACCTTTGACAAGGTATATCAAAACAAACATATGCACAAACCTCACTTTTAAGGTGAAAGGAGTCAAAGAGTATGTAATTGGAAGAGTCGAGAGAGGTTTCGCAGATTGGAAATGGGAATGGACATTGTTGAGGTAAATGATGCCACATATATTGGTGCAGTGTATTAGGAAGGTTCTGTGTGCTACTGACCAAGAATCAAGCTTGTTCTCTGTGCAGTGATGGAGTTCAAGTTTCTGTGCTAGCAGGACTGGATTTTTGCATTAGTATATATGTAAATGATTATCTACGCATCATCTCCACTTTGTCATTTTTTATAAATATGGCAGTTTCAGTTACTGCCATAATCTCTTGCTGCATGTAAGTGAGATCTATCCAAGGTCTTACATGGTGGAGATGCCTTCTGACACATTATTCACAGCAGTTATGAATGCCAATCTGCAAGTCAGCATATTACAGGTCACTCTGACTAGGAGTGGGAAATTTGTTCCCTCTCCCTGTGTATTCATGGGCCCAAATCGTCTTGACTCTTGGCTATCATCTCACATATTGTAAGTTATTAAATTTCCTTACTATGCCCTGTATCATATGCTCCTCATTATACTGCATTTGGTCACCTCTAGTTTATATCTCCTCTATAACATCTTATTCTAAACTGTATGTCTAAAATAACTGTTTCACCATATTACTTTCAACTTATTTATAAGCCTGACTCTATGTGCACATCTGACTTAGGCATCTGAACAATATCTGTGTCAAATGTTTCATCTGTATGAGATGTCTCATTCAAAATTAATAGGTATTAAATATATATATTAAAAAAATCAACTTTGAAATAAAAAAATTATGACACAATTAAGCAAATGCAGGCTTTTTCAATATTTACTCTGTAAGCATAAATAACACATTCAATGTATAAAACTTACACAGATTTTACATTAGGTTCATTAGATATCATAGCATTCATTAACTTCCATATCATACTTGTTGTATCATGAACAGCTTTCTGAAAATATAAGTGATCACCTTTTACTTATAAACATAATCCTTAATTCATCTTATTTTTATATAAACACAAAATAGTACAGGTATGCCATTTTAAAACAAAACATCAGAATACTGTGATTACAAATAAATAAATAAAATATATATATATTCTTGTTTTCACCTGTAAATTTCTTTACAATGCCTGCCCTTTTGTAGCTGGTGCATTAAATTACTTAATGACTGCAATTTTTGCACACTATGAGCACCAAAAATGGAAAGTCCTGCACTAAGGAGAATATATTGTCCTTCACAACTATACCTGAGGGTTCTGAAAGTTATTAACACTCAGACAATTTTGGCCTTTACTGGAATGAAACTGTTCCAACAAGTAAACTGATCTAACAAAATGAAGTCATTTTTGCAGTACCTGCATGTGCATGCAGGTACATGCACATGCATGCACATAAGCATATCATCATATTTTAAGTAGACTGTAAATTAGAGGCAACAATAATTGCTTGGTTAGACAGAATATTATGACCATCACCAAATTCCTGACATGTATCCCCTAGAGGACACATGTTTCCCAATGTGGGGCGTACGCCCCCATAGAGGGGCAATTAGAAAATGATGTTGCATTTGTTACCTCATCACCGATATAGTCAAATAATCACCACTGACGGCGATAAATTGTTGATGTTGCAACTCTGACTTTCCGAGAAAAAAAGGCTGACAAAATACAGCAGTCAACATAAAAAGAGTATCAAGAAGAAACTCTCAGAAAAGCAAACTGATGAGTCTATTAGAACTTTATTGAACATAAAAGGGACAATGGCATGGCTTTCTGATGAGACAGAAATGAAATACAGAAATTCAACTAGTTTTACAAAAAATTACTGTTACCCTTCCCATCATCATGTTTAGTTGAATGCGGCTTTAGTGCTGTAAATGACTTGTTACTGAAAAAAAAAAATCATCTGAATATCACAAACCGTGGGGATTTGGGATTGAAATTGACTAAATTAGTACCTCAAATAAAAACTTGTTGCAGCAGACATCAAGCTCAAGAATCACATTAACTTGGATTTTATTTTCCTGAGTTCAGTTCGTTTATGTTTTATAATATACAAAGTGTAATATAAAATTTATATTCATTAAAGAAAGTCAAATTAAAAATAGTTTTACCTATGTTCCTTTTTTATTTAAAATACTTATATTATACATTTTCAGAACTTGGCTGACTATTATGCTGGGGGGGGGGGGCATGATCCAAAAAATGGGAAACACTACTCTAGGGGTGTACAGGATATGATAGTACAACATGAAAAAACTTACATCATTACTAATTTCCCATAAACAATTTTCCTCCAAATTAATCTGTTACTTGTCAAGACACCAACATTACCAGATTTTATATTTCTGTCTTCTAAGGCACTTTTTACTGTATCAATCCACCTATATCTCGGTCTTCCTCTAGGTCTTTTTCTTGCCAACCTGGCAGAGAATACTTGTTTTGCTAATCTTTCCTCTCCCAATCTGTTTAAGTGACCCCTACCACCTCAGATTATCTATGCTAACACCTTCCTGGATGCTAACAATGTTAAGTTCTTTCCTAATATCCTCGTTTTTAAATGGTATTGCTATTGATTCCATCTGTTCATACCCCTAATCTTCCTCAGACCTATCTGTGGTCTTTGTCAAGTGTTTTATTTCTATCCCAGCTCTCAGATCCATGAGTTAAAATTGGTTTCAACACTGTCTTGTAAACAGCTAATTTAGTGGTTTGACTAATTTCTCTCTTATTCCATATAAATTTATTCATTTGACTTCCTACCACACCAGCTTTGTTGATTCTGTTACCTATTTCCATATTTAACTTAACATCTTCACTAGAAATCGTGCCTAAGTAGCTGAAATGTTTTACTTGTTCTATAGGGTTCTCCATTCACGATGAAGTTGATATTTTCAATCTTTCTGCCTGTTTTCATTGTCTTCATCTTGCTACTGCTGATTTTCATAACACAGTTATTACAACAGTTACTCAATTTAGTCATGGAATCTTGCAGATGTGTACTCTATTTTTAGAAGTATAACAACATCTGCATAAAGTAAAGAGCTGAGATTAATATCTCCAATTTTGATATCAGGTTTAATACCACTTTCCTTCATAATGTGATCCATATAGATAATGAATAACAGAGGGGATAATGTATATCCTTGTCTCACACCAGATTTAACATTAAACCATCTTCCTGTACTTCCTTCAATTCTAACTGCTGACTTACAACTCAAATAAAGTATGTATTGCTTGATATAATGCACCATTGACACCTAGCATTTTGAATAACTTTTCTCTTGGTACCTTGTCATATGCCTTTTCCAGAACTACAATACTTAAATACAGATCTTTGTTATATTCCCATGATTTCTCAACTATTTGTCATAAAGTGAAAATCTGATCCTGATAGCCTCTATATGGCATGCATCCAGCTTGTTCTTCACCAAGCTTCCCTTCCACAATCCTCACCATTTCTCAAGTATACTTGCAGAAATCTTACCAGGAACACTCAGTAGGGAAATACTTCTAATTTCACATTATTTTATTTCCCTTTTTTGAATATATGGATACTATGAGAGCTCTACTCCAATCTGAGAATCTGGGATTCCTCCTTCTGTCCAGGCCTTCTGAACTATGCAGTGCAGGCACTGTGCGACTTTTACCTCCATATTTGAGCATTTCTGGTTGAATATCATCTACTCCAGCTGTCTTTCCACATTTCAGGCTTTTGATGACTTTTTCCACTTCTAGTATGGATATGTATTCCTGATTGCATGCATGTTGCATGACAAACAGCAAACCATCTTTCTCTATTCAATTTGTTTACAAAAATAAATATTTGATTTCTTTCAGTGTGGCAATTTCATTGCCAGATTTGAAAGAATAGCAAAGAAACTGATGTGTACTCTATTTTTAGAAGATGATATTTTATTATGTTATTTTGTTATGTTATTATTATGTCCATGGTTCGAGGTTATATTGTAGTGTGTAGTGTTCGTGCAAGCTCCTGATAAGTATTATTTTCAGTTATAGTTGATAAAATTACTTAATATTGCGTAGTTTTGTTTGCCTTGCATATTTTAGTGTGTCTATTTGTGTGTTTTTAGTGTGTTATAACTTATTATTTGATAAAACACGTTGCAATAATTATGGCACCTGTACGAAGGAAAATGGCGGCCAGTAATGATGGTTCGCCATCTTTATCAAAGAACGGTAGTATAAAAGAAATGAGTCAGTGTACTAGCTGTGAAATGTATGCTTTGCGGAGTGCAGTCGGAGTGTGGATAGATGATAATAAAGGATTGAATGTGTGTAGAAAATGTAGGGAGAATGAGGAATTGAAGTGTATTTCGGATCGTGTGTGTCATATTTTTGTTAAACTTCAGAATGAAGAAAATAGCGATAACACAAGAAATGGCAAGGTTGTACATGAGAATTATGAGAGTGTGAATGTAGAAAATGTGAATGATAGTATTAATGGTTTCTCAGAGAATAAAAAAGATGAGATAGATGCATTGAGTGAGATAGCGTTGTTGAATGGTGCGATAGAAAGGGCAAAACAGCAGCTAGAGTGCATGAACAAAAGTCGACTGAATGAACCAACCAATAATAAAAGGTATGACAGGAAAAATAGGCGTATGAATGTGAACATGAACAAAATGAAGGATAGAGTGCTGTATGGAGACTCGTTAGTATGAGGTGTGTTAGTAGAGGATTTGACAAAATCGTACCAACCTGATGCGACCATAAAGGATGTAACTGAGTCTATTAGAGAGCAAAAGGAAAGGGTGAAAGAAATGATTGTTGTGGCAGGTACGAATGATTTGAAAGGAGATAAAATGGAAATGATAGAAGACCTGAATGAATTGTTTGAGGTAGCAAAAGAAAAGAGTGAGAGAGTTAGAATGATTAGTCTTTTGCCATGGTATGACAGTGAAATGTTTAAAAGGAGGGCCATAATTGCGAATGACTTTATGCATGAGTTATGTATGACAAGTGGTGTGGAATTTGTGGACGTGTGGAGTGAGTTTGATGGGCGAAAGGATCTATATAAGATGGATGGCTTGCATTTGAATGGTTATGGTGTAAGAAGACTTGAGAAAGTGTTGCTGAATGTAGTGGATGTGCAAATTCAGGGAAACTAGATTTGTTAAAGGGGGGGGGGGAGTAGATATACAGTCCTTAGGGAGGCAGTTGAATGTAAGAATGAATATAATATGCTATAGCAAATAAGGACAAAAAACCAGAGTGGGATAGTTAATATAAGGTATCAAGGTAGGGTTGGGGCTAATGGGGGTCTTAAATTCATGTACACTAATACTAGGAGTATTAGGAACAGGAAGGAAGAGATTTTGGCCATGGTTGGCACTTCCAGACCACAGGTTATTGGTATTAGTGAAACATGGCTGACTGTAGATGATATAGCTAGTGGGATTGAATGTGATGGGTATAGTGTGTTCAGAAATGACAGAGAGAATAAAATGGGGGAAGGAGTATTGTTGATGATAGCTGATGAGCTACAGCCAAGGAGAATAGAAGTTGAATTGCAGGATAGAGAAAACAGCACATTTGAGGCCATTTGGTGTGAGATTGTGGCTAGCAGAACTAAATATAAAATTGGGTGCTGCTATAGACCAGGTGATGGAAAAGATGGTGGTGACAGTATGCACAAGCAAATAGAAGAAATGAGTGGAAGGAGGGTGATTATTATGGGAGATTTCAACTATGGTCACATTGATTGGAGTGAGGAGAGGACACACGGGAGGAAGGAATTGGATTTTATGCGGTTATTAAGGGATAACTATCTGAGACAGCATGTAATGGAAAATACTAGGGGTCAGAGAGTGCTTGACCTAGTAATTACATCTGAGGATTTGGCTGTAACAAATATGACCACATTGCCACCAATTGGTGAGAGTGATCATAGGGTCTTGACTTGGGAGGTGGCTAAAGGTGTAGAATTTTCAATTAAGACATGGTACATGTGGAATTATCGGGCTGGAAAGTATGACAAGCTTAGGAGTTTGATTAGCTCTGTGCCATGGCATGTACAACTGCAAGGACTAGAAGTTGATAGTGCATGGGAGGTAGTTAAGAAGTGCTTGCATGAAGCAATGGCTGATTGTATACCTAGAGTCCGAATAATAAATCTAGTAGGGGTTAAATGGATGAATAACACCATTAAGCTTGAGCTGCAAAAAAAGAAACAACTATGGAGGGAATTTAAGGAGAAAGGTGACCGGCAGGCACATGAACGGTATAAAGCACAGGCCAGAAGGGTGACGAGTGTGTTAAGAAAAGCAAAAAAGGATTACGAAAGAATATTGGCCATGCAAGCTAAAGAGAATCCTAAACAGTTTTTTAGATATGTAGCAAGTAAAAGGAAAAATGTACATGGCAGAATGATTTTAAAGAATGCCGATGGTAGGGAGGTAACTGAATCAGTTGAGATAACTGAGTTACTGAGTGAGCACTTTGCAAGAATATATCATCCAGGTGGTGACATTGCAGAAACGAATAAACCAGTAGATTATACAGGAATTGTGGTGAATGAAGTGGAGGTGAGTAGTCTATTGCATAACCTCAACGTCAATACATCTGTGGGATTGGATGGTATACCAGCTCGTGTAGTACGAGAAGCAGCTAAAGAATTGTCAGTACCCTTGACCATTTTGTTTAATTTGAGTCTCGGGTCTGGGTAAGTCCCGAGCGGGTGGAAGGAGGGGAAAATAGTTCCACTGCATAAAGGTGGTTCCAAGACTGCTGTTGTAAATTACCGACCGATTAGCATATCAGGAATCATTGTCAAGGTCTTAGAGAAATTAGTCAAGAAAAGAATACAGGATTGGATAGATGAAAATTGGATATTGTATGGGGGACAACATGGTTTTGTGAAGGGTAGATCATGCCTCAGTAACTTGCTCACGTTTTATAACACAGTGACAGCTGAACTGGATAGGGGTAATGGGTTTACAGTGATACTACTGGACCTTGCCAAGGCCTTTGACAGGATACCACATGGAACCCTAATCAGTAAACTGGAGCAGATGGGGATAGATATAGGGTTGGTAAGATGGATAGGAGGGTGGTTGAAGGAGAGATACCAGAGAGTGGTTTATTCAGGAGTGGAGTCAAAAAGACGTCTTGTGACTAGTGGAGTGCCGCAGGGCTCTGTTCTTGGACCACTGCTTTTCAATTTGTTCCTCAATGATGTTGGAAAGGATCTGAGAGGAAGTGTTCACTTGTTTTACTGATGATGCAAAGTTGGGTAGAGCAATTGTGAGTGCACAGGATGTCAAAATTTTACAGGATGATTTGGATAGTTTGGAGGACTGGGCTAGGAAAAATGGATGTTAGTTTAATGTGGCAAAGTGTAAGGTTATGCACTTTGGGGTGAAAAGAACAGCAGCAGTATATCGCATTGGTGGAACCGTACTCCAGGAGATTGATGAGGCCAGGGATTTGGGAGTGCTGGTGGATAGGGAGTTGAAGTTTAGGGGGCACATTGCAAAAGTGACTAAAACAGCTCACCAAATCACTTGGCTTATGAAAAATACTTTAACATGCAGAGACAAACAAGTTGTTGTTCCTCTGTATCGAGCCTTGATAAGACCCCATCTGGACCTCTGTGCCCAGTTATGGGCACCAGGGTTTCTTTGTGATGGGGAGGAAGTGGAGAGGATCCAGAGACCAGTGACCAAGATGATAACAGGTCTGTGGAATGAACCTTATGAGAATAGGTTGAGGATTTGTGGGTTGCAGAAATTGGACGATAGGCGAAGGAGGGGTGATATGATTGAGACATTCAAATTACTGAAGGGTTTTTATAAGATTGATCCAGAAGATATTTTTGAAAATATGACTGGTGGTGGGAGGACTAGGGGCCATGCATGGAAGCTGGGCAAGAGCATGGTTGACAAGGGTGTTAGAGCTAGGTTTTTTACTTGGAGAGTGGTGAATGAGTGGAAAAGCTTCCAGAGTCTGTTGTGGGTGCTACGACCGTGAATGAGTTCAAGGCAAGATATGATAGATACTGTGTGAATGATGAATAGTTGTTCCAGACATGATGTTAGGGCCTCCCTCGATGAGTCAGTCGACTCCTTGGAGTTTCCCGGAACAACAACAACAATAATAATAATAATAATTTGTTGCTAGATTTGTAAACTGGAATTCCATACTGTTGTGTATAATTTATGTTCACCTTTATAGGGAAGTGAACAGATATATTTATTTATTTTTTAAGTATGGCACACTGCTCTACTGAACTGGTCACTACCATTCCTTCACTTTCCTCTAGATTCCCTCTTTCAGTTTTCAAAGGAGTTTTGTGACTTCTCATCTGTGTGATTAATAATAATATTATTAAGGGAAAAATCATAAAACATGGCTCATGGCCACACAAATGAATGCTATTTTGTAATTTTTTTTTACTGTACCAATCCAAGAAGTGTTATTCAATTTAAAATTCCTTATCATCAAGTTCCTGACATCTGCCCTCAAGGGGTGTACAGGATATGAGAGTACTACATGAAAAATTTACATCATTACTAACTTCCTATCTACAATTTTCCTCCAAATCGGTCTGTTACTTGTCAAGACTTCAACATTATCAGATCTTATAATTCTATTGCCTAAGGCACTATGCACCACATCAATCCACCTATATCTTGGTCTTCCAATAGGTCATTTTCCTGCCAACCTGGCAGACAACATTTGTTTTGCTAATCTATCCTCACCCATTCTGTTTAAGTGACCATACCACATTCCTGGATGCTGACAATATCAAATTCTTTCCTAATATCCTCGTTTTTAATATGATATTGCCATTGATGCCATCTGTTCACATCTCTAATCTTTCTCAGGACTCTCATATCTGCAGTCTCTAATCTTTGGTCAAGTGTTTTACTTCTCACCCAGTTCTCAGATCCATAAGTTAAAACTGGTTTGAACACTGTCTTGTATACAGCTAATTTAGTGTTCCGACTAATTTCTCTCTTATTCCATATGAATTTATTCAATTGACTTCCTACCATACCAGCTTTGTTGATTCTGTTGTCTATTTCCATATTTAATTTACCATCGTCACTAAAAATTGTGCCTAAGTAGCTGAAATGTTTTACTTGTTCCATAGGGTTCTCCGTTCACAACGCAGTTGACATTTTCAACGATCCTACCTATTTTCATTGTCTTTGCTATTTTGTTGCTGACCTGCATACCATATCTATTACAACAGTTATTCAATTTAGTCAGGGAATCTTGCAGGCTTGTAGCAGATTTATTTAGCAGTATAACATCGTCTGCATAAAGTAAAGAGCTGACATTAATATCTCCAATTTTGATATTGTTTAAATTGGAAAGAAGACTACATAACAATACTTACAGAGGTACTAGTTTCAAAGTTGGTTGATGTGGGAGATAAAGACTTTTTAACAATGTAGGTTGTTTTCCACTGAGGCCTAAAAAAAATGCAAAGGGAAGAATATAAATACTCAAATAAAACACAATTACCCAAAACAATATAAATTGACACTTTTAATTTGTAGCATTATGCCATTTCAGAATACATACATACATCTTCAAGGACCACCTTTCCTAATTGGGTTGTGGGGAACTGCAAGAGGAACTTCCAATGGTCACGATCCTCTGACACCAAGCTCAAGTGTTCTGGTGGAACTCCCAAACGTGTCCGCCCAAGGTTTTGGATATAATCTATCCAGCGAGTCCTTGGCCTTCCACCCTCTGGCTTGGCAAAGAGGGCCTGCTGGGGGAGCCTTTCTTGTGGCATTCTGACCAGGTGCCAGTACCAACGTAACTGTGATCTCTCAACATGGAGAAGCAATGGTTGAGTATCGAGGGTTCCCGAATTGCAGAGCTTCTGACTCTATTGAGTCTTGTCAGCCCTGCAACCCCTCGAAGGAACCTTATATCAACCGCTTGGATTCATGTCCGTGTTCTTCCATTCATTACCCAACTCCCGTGATCATAGGTGAGGATGGGGACATAGAGTGTGGTGAAGACAGCTAGCTTTGCCTTCTGGCTTAACTCCTTCTTCAATATTACCGAACGGCCAAGCTCCCACAATATTGTGCTTGCTGAGCCAAGTATCCAGCTTGGCTCAGTATCTAGCTCTACGTCCCATTTCCATCACTCTGCCTGCCTCAGTGGAACTAGACTCACATGTAGAGTGCACTGGGATGGTTGTCTTGAATACAAAGATGAAAACTGAATCCTTTCTAGCAAGCAGCAATATTACACGAGCTAGTGTGGTGTAGGCTATTACAGTATTCTAAACAAAGGATATCTCCCATCTAAGTTTGTATTAAGAACAACACAATGTGAGATTTTTGTGGAGTTATCACATCAGGTAATATTTAGGCAACAGAATCTAAACACATTCCTAAAATGGAAAAAGTTACATTGATTTCCAAGATGAAACAAATTACATTACTCCAAATCTCTGGCAATCAGAATCAATCAGGATGCTATAAACACAATACAACCCTACCTAATTTTGCCTTCTTTGGCAATTAAACAAATTACTTCTCATTAATCTCAACCCATCCAAACTCCTTTTACTCTCAAACCAAACAAACTCTTCTTAATAGATAATCTTAAACCATGAGGCACCTCATAGTCAATTTTGTGCTGTGTATAATATGATGATGATTCTCATGAAATGACCAACACAACTCTCATGTTGCTGGTATTGTATATACTTCACTAGTTTTTGTTCCTGTTTTGGTATTAAATTTTTAGTTTCCATATTTTTTATTTTTCAAAGCTATAATCCATTTAATTAATCATTCTCTTTGTTTACTGGTTTTATTTATGCTTCATTTTCAACCCCTTTCTCTTACTATATGTTTCGGCCGAATAAAGTTTGGCTCTGAATATTTTGTCATCCATGTCTTCTAAAAATACACAACCAGGTATGTCTTTTTAATGACTCTTTTAATAAAAATAATAATAATAAAAAACCATCTAATGCCTTTTTTAGGAAGTAGGCAAGGTCGTTTTAGCCCTATCTTACTTTTGGAGACTGATTTGGCAGGACGGGGGCGGGGAGTTCAATCTCCACCAGTAGATAATCAGAGTTAGCTGGCCCAAGGCTATCACTAATTATACATGGTGCCTGGCGATGAGAGGCAAATAACACGTGCTGCTATCTTGTGATCTCTAATCCTAACACTATGTTTACTGTCTGAAAATAGCGTGGGTTCTACAGTCGATTTTCTTGAGTTTACAGGACGAAAAACTCACTTGCCCGTACCAGAGATTGATTAAGAGAACTGGTCAAAAAAAACTTAGTAAACATTCCTCTAGTTGGTGAGTAGAATTGAACTTATGATGATCTAGTGTCATGGAAAACACGTCACTTCCACTGAGCTACACAGGTCCTTTTCATATAAATTAAAAATTTTATTAGCCATTATCATAATTGATTACAAACTCTTCTAATTATTGATTACAATAATTAGCTGAGGAAAAATTTATTAAAATTTTTAATTACAATTCATGCCAATGCATAAAGGGCCCAACAAAAATACTGAATAACTGCATGATAATCAAAAATAGTGATATTAAGATTGTAAAGTATGCTTTTGCTTTTCTTTTTTGATTTTTTAATTTTCATAATGCAAACTGAAATAAATGCATTAATAGTAATTAAAATGAAAGATAAATTGAGATCATAAAGTACAAAACTGATGTTATGAGTAAAGCTTCTCAAATTAACGAACTTGACTTAACAAGCCACTAACGTAAGCCTTGTGGAAACTTCCGTGATGTTAAACTGACAGAAGAAAGGCAAAAGGTGATAATCACATCTACAGGTTTGATTGAAGATTTGAGGTTGAAGGAGGAATCCCAGCAGAGTTAAGGACACAGGGATAAAAGTGTTTCATAAACTGATTACAAGGATATGGGAGACAGAATCATACAGACTGGAAGAAGTTGGTTTTCATACCACTACACATGAAGGGAGATATGAAGGATTGCAAGAACTACAGAACTACATGCAAGCAAGATTTTATTAAAGGTCATTCTAAATAGGATTGAAGTCAAAGTTGAGGCAGAGATACCTGAGGAGCAAGCAGGTTTAAGGAAAGGAAAGGGTACCAGAAATCAGATCCTTTGCCTTAGACAGATCACAAAAGCATAAAGAATTTAGACTCCCTATGGCAGGCGTGTTCAACCTGTCGACTGGTCGATCACGAATCGATTTTTGGTCGATCTCTTGTGTATTCCTCGTAGCTTACAAATTTAATTAAAACTGAAAACATGATATTTTATTTATCATTATTTTGTATTATGGGGGTGTTTAAGGGTCAAAGCTGTATAACAGAAAGGAGACCTCCACATAGCCTTTAAGGGAATGTAGAGAACCGACCAGGGCTTCTGACCTAATGTCCAATCCTCACTTTCTCATGGTGCACCCTGTTGGATATCTACCTGGATACTGAACAAATGAGGATGGGCTGGCAATTTGGGATTTACCCGATCAAATTGTATTCTTATTGGAATATACAATAAGAATACAATATATTAAACCAATACACAAAAATGATGGTACAATATGACAAAATTTCATTCCGGCTGGGGCATTGCCCGGTTAAACAAGGCCCCCGTTGTTTTTGCCAAGGGGCGAAAAGCAAAAAGTCAGCTACTGGAACAAATTTGAAAGCACACCCCAACTCAACATCACCAGAGTTAAAGATCAGTACTATCAACATAAGAAGCCTGAATGGCAAAGAAATGGAGCTAGCTGAGGAAATTAAATAAATACCAGATCGACATAATAGGGGTGACTGAAACAAAAAAGACAAAAACTGGCGAGATCTTTCTGAGCAATAAATATAAAATGTTATATTTAGGCAATGACAATCAAATGAAGTAGTAGACATAGTATTCAACACTAAATACGAGGCTAATCTTCTTGAATGGTAGGCAGTCTGAAGTAGAGTGATGTGGGCAAATATCAGAATGGGAAAATTGGACAATGAGACTTATTTGTGCCTATGATCTCACAGAAGGTTCTACTAAGGTAGAAGTGGAGGAATTTTTTGATGCTTTAGAGAAAGCAACTGACACAATGAAAAAGGAAAAGTTGGTCCTTGTTGGGGATCTAAATAGCAGGTAGGAAATGATTGTCAGACATACAAAAATATTTTGGGAAAATTTGGAGAAAAGAGCAAAGCTAATGATAATGGCAAATACCTGTTCGATTTCTGCTCAGGACATGGACTGATTATTACTAACACCATGTTCCAACATAAAAATGTGCACAAATTCACACGGAGAGAAGAGGCACGGAATAAGAAAAGTCTCATTGACTATGTTATTGTTGATAGTGATGTTTTCTCCCTGGTGCAAGACACCAGAGTGTACAGAGGATTTGAAATTGGAAGTGATCACTATTTAGTCTTGAGCAGGATAAAATTGAATTTCACATTGAAAAGAATAACATGCAAGAAAGTTTTAAAGCGAATAAAAGTTGAGCAGTTCTCAGATGTGAACTGTAGACTAAAATACACAGATTACTGAAGAAAAAATGAAAGGGTTTGAGAACAGGAACCAAACCTTGGAGATTCAGTGGCAAGCCTTGAAGAAAACCCTGATTGATTCAGCCAAACAGGCATATAGTGAGGTTGTCTGTCTTCTTCTTTGGAGCATCAATCCAAAAATTGGTAAATATAGCAGGACATCAAAACATCCTGTCTTTTGACTTACTTTTTATCTCTTCATAACTCTTAGCACCAGTTTGTCTGTGAGGACAGAAAAATCAGAACTCCATGGTGGACACAGGAAGTTAAAGAGACAGTGAAGGAAGAGAAGAAAGCATTTCAAAAGTTCCTGGCAAATAAGTCAGCTTATGCTCTTAGATAATACAGAGACAAATGTAAGAAAGCTAAACACTGTGTAAAACTAGCTAAACAAAAGTCATGGGAAGACTTTGGCAAGAAAATAAATGGTGGTAAGATATTCTGGAGGTTGTTGAACAAGCTTAGAAATGGAGGAAAGAGTGCTGTAAAAGGAGTTAGAGAAGACAAAGGTGACATGAAAACAGGAGAAAAAGATATCCTTGAAGTATGGAGTAATTACTTCGAAAATTTGCTAAACGAAACAAGCAGTGATAGCACTGTGGTAAAAAACACTCAACAGGCATAAAGTCTGGAATATATATCCATACTTGAAGTAGAAAAAGCCATCCAAGGCTTGAAATGTGGAAAGGCAGCAGGAGTAGATGATATTCGACCAGAAATGCTCAAGTATGGTGATATAAAAGTTTTACAGTTGCTGCACTGCATAGTTCAGAAAGAGTGGAAAGAGGGACGAATTCCTGATGATTGGAGTAGAGCTCTAATAGTACCATATACAAAAAGGGAAATAAAACTGAATGTGAGAATTACAGAGGTATTTCCCTACTGAGTGTTCCTGGCAAGATCTATGCAAGTATACTTGAGAAACAATTGAGAAGAATTGTGGAAGAGAAGCTTGGTGAAGAACAAGCTGGATTCAGGCCAAATAGAGGCTGTCAGAATGAGATCTTCACTTTACGGCAAATAGTCTAGAAAGTATGGGAATATAACAAAGATCTGTATTTAAGTTTTGTCGATCTGGAAAAGGCATATGACAAGGTACCAAGAGAGAAGCCATTCAATACGCTACACTTATATGATGTCAATGGAGCATTATATCAAGCATTACTTAATCTTTATTTGAGTTGTAAGTCAGCAGTTAGAATTGAAGAAAGTACAGGAAGATGGTTTAATGTTAAATCTGGTGTGAGACAAGGATGTACATTATCCCCTCTGTTATTCATTATCTATATGGATCACATTATGAAGGAAAGGGTTATTAAACATGATATCAGAATTGGCGATGTTAATGTCAGTGCTTTGCTTTATGCGGATGATGTTATACTACTAAATAAATCCGCTACAAGCCTGCAAGATTCCCTGACTAAATTGAATAACTGTTGTAATAGATATGGTATGCAGGTCAGCAACAAAATGGCAAAGACAATGAAAATAGGTAGGATCGTTGAAAATGTCAACTGCGTTGTGAACGGAGAACCCTATGGAACAAGTAAAACATTTCAGCTACTTAGGCACAATTTTTAGTGACGATGGTAAATTAAATATGGAAATAGACAACAGAATCAACAAAGCTGGTATGGTAGGAAGTCAATTGAATAAATTCATATGGAATAAGAGAGAAATTAGTCGGAACACTAAATTAGCTGTATACAAGACAGTGTTCAAACCAGTTTTAACTTATGGATCTGAGAGCTGGGTGAGAAGTAAAACACTTGACCAAAGACTAGAGACTGCAGATATGAGAGTCCTGAGAAAGATTAGAGGTGTGAACAGATGGCATCAATGGCAATATCATATTAAAAACGAGGATATTAGGAAAGAACTTGATATTGTCAGCATCCAGGAATGCGTTAGCAGAGCTAATCTCAGGTTGTATGATTACTTAAACAGAATGGGCGAGGAAAGATTAGCAAAGCAAGTGTTCTCTGCCAGGTTGGCAGGAAAAAGACCCATAGGAAGACCAAGATATAAATGGATTGATATGGTAAAAAGTGCCTTAGAAGACAGATATATAAATATAAGATCTGACAATGTTGTTGCTTTGACAGGTAACAGATTGATTTGGCAGAAAATTGTAGGTAGGAAGTTAATAATGATGTACATTTTTCATGTAGTACTATCATATCATGTACACCTATTGAGGGTACTTGTCAGGAATTTGATGATTATTTTGTATTATTTTTAATTCGCTTTAAATGTATTGCTATTGTTAATTTATTTTTCATCAAAATTGTCAAATCAGTAATTTTCTTATAAGTCTGGGTAAATGAATTAATTTGTATCAGTGGAAGTCAAACAGCGAGCTGAGTGAATACGATTTTATAATCGTAAAAAAGTGTAAAAACTCGATTGTAGCTTAAATATTAAATATTCCAAAGTACATTACTTCAATTTTTTACTTAGGTTAAGTCCCATGTGAATATTGTAAAAAAATAAACTTTGTTTGTCTCGGTATAGTTTGTATTAGATGTTTTTGTAAATAACTCTTTTGAAGCTAACTGTATATATATTGCTTTAATAAGAATATGTTAGAGTGTTAAAAACAAAGGCAATGTTTTTGTCACCAAAGCTGTACATGATGGAATTAGAAAGATTGTTATTGAAACTTGTATGTATGAGAAAGGCTTGCAGGCTCTAAGTGTAAACATCTCTGAAGTCAGTTAGAAAGAGTTCAAATAACTTTCCGATGGCCGGAAACTTACAATCAAAAGAAAGTGGAGGAGAACAAAAGGCGTGCCGAACTTGAAACTTAAGATGAAAGACTCACACCGATTCTTTGGAGATTGCCAAACTTCATGCGAGGTCTCAGAGGAGGCCTAATAAAAAGGGACTGAAGCAAGCAGAAGGGGTCCCGGTTCCAGAATTGCTGTCAGAGAGGAGGCTGCCTGGTCCAAAGTCGCCGTCAGAGAGACTGCCTGGATCCATGTTGCTTGAGAGAGAGCAGTTTCCAGCTTCCAGAAAGGAGCTTCTCGGTTTGAGACGTCACTAGAGAGAGATACTACTTCTAGGACGCAGACAAGGTTTCAAATTGCCGAAAGGAAGAGTTCCAATTGCCAGATAAAAGTTTTCAGGCCAGGTTAATGTCAGACATTCACCAGTGTGTTGCGTTTTCATTACAATTTGATGAATCAAATGACTTCAGTGATATTGCTCAGTTAATGGTATTTCAAGATTATTCAAGTAAAGAAGAACTTTTGAAAATTATATCATTATTGGGAAGGACTAGGGGAGAAGACATTTTTTCGGCATTTGATGAATTTGTGAAACAACACAAACTTCCATTTTTTAAATTTGTGTCTATTACTACTGATGGTGCTCCTGCAATGATAGGTAATAAATCAGGCTTCATTTCATTATATAAAAATGATGACAAATATCCAGATTTTTTAACATACCACTGTATTATTCACCAACAAGTACTGTGTAGTAAACGATTAAACACAAAAGATGTTTTGGATATTACATTTAAAATTGTAAATTCTGTTCGAGGAAAAGCCCTGCAACGGTGGTTATTTAAATTACAGGCAGATGATGATAGGGAACTTCTGTTGTACAATAATGTTCACTGGGCTCAGCAGAAGTCAATTTTTAGAAAGATTTTTTGTATTAATTAATGATATAAAAAATTTCTTGATGAAAAAGGAGTTATTTATCCACAATTGAGTGATAAAAGATCGTTGTTACACTTATTTTTAGTAGATTTCTGTACGAAATTAAGCAATTTAAATTTAGAGTTACAAGGTAGAGATAAAAATTTAATTGAAAGGTTAAGTTCAATTAAAACTTTCCAACAATACTTACTTTTTTTTAAAGAAAAATATAAATGACTGCGAATTTAGACATCTCCCATATTTATTAAAATGAACAAAATCAAGAAATGCTTTGCTACGATTTAAAAGAATTTATTCGTGAAATAGAATTAGTTGAGGAAGAAATAAATTCAAGATTTAAAGATTTTAATAAAACTGAAATGATTGTATCTTTTATCAATAATCCATTTCAAGAAAACGTGAACATCACAGAAATTTCAAATAAAATTAGTGGGCTGTTTGATATAAACCAAGCTGAAGTAGAACTTGAAATAATAAAAATATTCAGAATAGTTTACATTTAAAATCAATAAACAATGAAGTCATTTGGAAGTATGCACATGAAAAATTCCCCATATTAACTGATATTGCGCGAAAAATTCTGTCGTGTTTCGGATTGACATATTTGTCAGAATCCGCTTTTTCAAATATGACCATCATAAAAAATCAATTAAGAAACCAAATTGCAAATGATCATTTGGATGATTGTCTGCGAATTGACCACTTCTTCATACAACTTGACTATGAAAATATTGCAAGGTCCAAACAATGCCAAATTTCACATTAACTTTTTTCTTTTTTTTAATCAACCAGCATTTTCTGTAACTTGTGAGTTTGTAATCAATGTGTTGTTTTTTCTAACTTCGGTTTTCCAAAATAGAGAAATAAATATTTTATTCCAATATATTTGATTTTTTTATTTTGTTGCATTAAAATAATTAAAAGTGATAAATAAATTTTTAAATACACAAATAAAGTTTTTAGTTGTGTATTTGTGCATAATGAGATATCAGGTTGGGGGAACGTGATCTATATAACAGAGTAGATCGCCGAATAACTTTTTATAGAAAAGTAGCTCACATAGTAAAAAAGGTTGAACACCACTGCCCTATGGTAATGTGTTTTTCATAGACTACTCCAAAGCTTTTGACTGTGTTCAGCATATAAAATTGTGGGAGGTAATGAAATTAAAATGTCTTCCTCAACACATTATCAGGTTGATAGCTAACTTGTACAGTGAGCAAGAAGCCACAGTAAAAAGAGATGTTGGAATAACTGATTAGCTTCGGATCAGCAAGGATACCTACTTTCTCTCTCACCTGTTTAGTATCTATGTTGAGGGCATCATGCATGAAGTATTGGATGAGCTTAACATGGGAATTAGAGGTGGCAGACTGATCAATAATCTGAGGTATGTTGATGAACAGTACTCCTAATGTAATGACAAGGGAGAACTAGGGTAAATCCTTAACAAAGATAATGAGATCAGTAAGAACAAAGAACTTCAACTTAATCCTAGCAAAACAAAGATTATGGTTCTCAAAGGAAATATAAACAGAGAAGCTCCTAAGAAACATGTGTACCTTAACAGAAAAAGAACTGAGGAAGTCAGCAAGTTCAAATACCTGGGATCCATTATTAATGTGAAGAATTGTGGTTCAGAAGACATCCAAAGAAGACTAGGAATAGCCAAAACAAAAGTCAGAGACTTGTCTAAAATCTGAAAGGTGGGATCTATCTCCACAAGAACAGTTAAGAGCATTTTGAATGCAGCTGTTTTCCCAACGGCAACTCATGGATGTGAGACCTAAAACCTACTGAAGTCTAATAGGAAATGGAGAGTTGCTTTTGAGATGTGGTGTTACAGAAAGCTATTGAATATATCACATACTGAAAGGTGGTCAAATGGATGGGTGCTAGAAAGATCAGAACTTCAATGCTCCTTAAAGATGTTGACAGAAGAAAGCAGAACTCTGGACATGCTGAAAGAATGGAAGAGGCCTTCTCAAAACAGTAATAGAAGACAAAGTTCCTGGAAAGAGAGGAAGGGGTAGACCTTCAATGAGATGGATGAATGTGTGTCTGATCTTTAGGAGTTGAAGCCTCCAGAAAAGCAAAATGACAGGGTCACCTGGCAAGGACTGGTGTGGAACATCACTGATGAAAGAAGTGATCATATGGCATCTGATGATGTCCAATGAGTAGATGAATGGATGGAAGCTAGTATGCTTACTTCCAAATCTGTTGAGAGAGTTTAATACTTTCACTACTTTGTTCCCAGCTGCTCTCAACAATTCTGCTGACGCTTCATTTCTGGGAGAATTTCCTTTTGGCAACTGTTCCTCTGTTCACATGACCTCACTTTTAATTATCACAAGTTCCTGTTGTAAAATTTTTCCAGATTTTTTCAAATTACTTTTTAGCACTCACTGTCTGGGGCTAAACTTTCCTGTAACTTCATTTATCTTTTATCTCTTTATCTTCCTGTGATGTTACTTTCTTCAATTTCCTTGTAAAATTGGTTTGGATGTTTTCTTTATTATTCTTAGTCTTCTCTGAAAATCTACATTCAGATATCTGATCTTTTGTTTCCTTGAAGTTTAATTTTCATCCTTTCCTCTGCTATTTGAATAGCCTCTTGTGACAGTCATTTATTTCATATATATATTTCAGTCATATATTTCCTTCTCATTAATTTAACTGGATTCTTATTTGCTTCTTGTATTATGGTATACTTTGTTTTTACTCACAGTTCTTCTAATTCTCTTTCTATCTTATCCAAACTTTTTAACTGCTTTCCAACTTACTTCCACTGTAACTGTTTTATTTATACGATTTAAATCAAGTCTGTGTTGGATAGGTTTTACTGTTTTGATGACTTCTCCACCTTTTGCCACCAACAACATAATTACCTGATTTCTGTATTTACCATTTGGAGAAGTAATGTATACAATCTTTTAGGTTGTTGAAAGCAAGTGCTTGCAAAAAAGAAATTAGTCTTGACACAAAACTCCAGCATCCTCTTTCTTACTTCATTCCTCAATCCTAAACTTAATTTTTCAGTAACGTCTCATTCTTCTTTTTCTCCTGCCTTTGAATTCCAATCACCCAATATCAATAGAAAATCTGCTCTATTAATACCATACACCACTTGTTGCAATCTGTGATCAAGTTCTTTTATCTCCTCACTCACTTCTGTAATTGGTGCATATACCTGATGGGTCTCATATTCTCTAGATATGCCTTCATTCTGATTTAGATTATTCTAACAAACCCTGGATTGTATCCCAAAAAAGTATTTTTCATATTCTTTCTAATCATGAATGTCACACCATTTCTTCTAAAACATTCAGGTCTCGAGTAAGAAAGTTAAAGTCTTCGGTATCATCAAAATGATCCATTCTTGTCCATCTAAGTTCATAAATTCTAAAATCTTAACCCAAGGTCTTCTTATTTTTTCTTTACTAATTTCAATTTTCCTTGATATAATCTTCTTACATTCCATGTTCCAATTTTATGCAAATCGTTAATGCAGAGGTGTCTTCCTCTACATTCACTATCAGAAAATGAACTTTGTGAAAGCTTTGATTCAGCTTCATCATTCTTGTTAATTTCACTGGAATGCCTTCCAACCCAGGTGTCCCATCTTCTGTCACTATATCTCAATGCCTTACGCCTGTGTTCAGAAGATATTCTTAGCAAGATATAGACAGAAATAATTTGGCATTGCCTTTGTTTCTCTCTCTCTCTGCAGTGCACAGTATCCTTGGAGATCACTGCCTATCTGCCATGGAAGGTTCTACCAGGAGGAGTAAGTTTCCAGCTTTGCCCTAAGTTCATCTTCCCACTACATGAGGTGTGCATCTGACTTGGGGTTGAATCAGTATTATAAATGCTGTTAAAACTGTTTAGTCACATACATACACAAGTAACAGTAGTAAATGATTAGTAAAGTTTACTCTCAAAGTCAGATCTAATCATTTACTAATGTTACTTGTGTATGTATATGACTAAACATTTTTAATATCATTTATGATACTGATACTGAAATAAATTCATTATAACCTAAATCATTACAACTGTTAAGTTATAATTTTTAAGATTATTTGCATAAGTTTTTTTGTCTGTAGATAATTTAAGAAATATACAATGCACAAACATCGAATATTAGAAAGACTTTGAACTGTAAAATAAATGACTTACTTGTCACGACTTTTTAATTCCTGAACTCTGTCATTTATTCCATTAATAATGTGCATGTAATTTGACATTTTAAGTTCTGCCTGTGTTAGGTATGTATTCCTAAGGGCGATTTTATGATTTAATTCTTTCAGTCTTATCTTTGAAGAATTTAGCATTTCATCTATTGGAAAAAATGCAATGAAAAGCATATAGGAAGTATAAGAAGCAATTTTCAGGTTAAAAATTAACTGGGAAAGAATTCTTTTTATCATAATTTCTCGACTTGAATAAAACCCATTTCAAACAGATATAAGTTACAACAAAACAAGGGAATACATCAAGTTTGAATGTGCTACTACATTATCATCTATACCAAAAACTTGAACAGATCACTGTTCACATTAGATATATACACAAGGCAGATCAATAACAAAGCTGAAGTGAGTGCAGCAACAGCTTTATCACTGATCATCAGGCTTAAAAAGTTTTTTCAAACAATAATATCTAAGTATAATAATACTCTCATCTACACACACACACACACACACACACACACACACACACACTAAGGAAAATGGATGCAACTACTGGATATGCAAAATGTGGCAAGTGTTTATAAGAGTGGACAGTGGTTTACTTGAAAGTTATTTCAATGCTGAGAAACATTAACAGTATTTTCATGGGGAATAACAGTCAGATGTCATTTGAGAAAATGTCAATGTGTTATTGTAGAGCAATTAAACATTCCCAAGTTTACAGCCAACAATATGTTGAAGAAATGGAAATCTGCAGGTGATAATGAGCAGAAAGTAATATAATATCCTTAGTGAAAAATTGTTCCCTGAGAAGACTGGTTATCACATTTTGCCATCATTTAGTAATGTAATTAGTAAATGATGGCAAAAGCAATTCCATAAGTGTTTCTATTATGTATAGGGCTGTATGCCATGAATCTTCATGGAACAGTTATAGCCTGTACATACCCTTTGTTAACAATACTATAATAAAATTAATTGGCATGGACTAGATACACGTCAGCTAAAAAAAAAAAAAATGTAACAGAAACTGGTCTTGTGGAGCACAAGTCAAATTCCTAAGAGCAATTTTATGATTAAATTCTTTTAGCCTTATCTTTGAAGAATTCAGCATTTCATCTGTTAAATAAACAAAGAAAAAATGAAAGGATCCTCCATACTCAGGCATGTCCAGTCTGATGGACATGCCCAAAGTATGGAGAATGCTGGAAAACACGTTTTACCTGAATGTGTTTTCCTATTCAATAATGAAATGTAAAGGCAGCAAGCAATATACTGATGTAGAATTTCTTCATGTAATATCTATTAAGGTCACTGATCAACATTATGGCATTTTATGATATTAGACCTTTCAACATATTAATGTTCTAAATCAAAGGGCAATGACTTTAAATATGTGATTTGAAGAGTAACATTTGTGGGATGAAAAGAACATAGAACCATGGACAAATTAGTTCTCTTTGTCAGTGGGGCATAATAACACTAATTTTCAATAAGACATAAGCAGAAAGTCTTATGGGATGCAGTGAAGCAATTATGGCCAAAAGGACAAAATATCCATTTTCAATAACGATCCTTCTGGAAGGATAGTGAACATAAAAAAAAAAGGGTATATGTTTATCTGCTATACAAATATGCATTAATCCTATGATTTTGAAACTTTCACGGGTTTCTCGTTTGATCACAAAAATACTCAGGCTATGTTTTGTGCCAAATATTTAACCCAAGCAGCTCTCTTTTATTCCTAATAATAATAATTATTATTATGATTATTATTATTATTATTATTATTCAGGCCTCCATGGAGTCAAAAGATTCATCGCCGGAGGTCCTTTCTAGGAAACATAAACTCTATCAAGACTCATCACAGGAGGTTCCTCCTAAGAAACACAAAGTCTATCATACCACTCCTTGAACTCATTGACCATTCTTGCTCTCGCCACTCTATCAGGCAATGCATTCCACGGTTCAACCACCCTCCATGCAAAGAAAAGAACTCCCCAATGTCAACCCTGTAACCACCTCTCAACAGTTTAAAACTCTCAATCATATCACCTCTCCTTCGATCTACCCTCTGCAGCCCACATTCCCTCAGCTGATCCTCGTAACTAACATTGTACAGTTCTGAAACCATCTTTGTTATCTGCCTCTATACCCTTTTCACAGTTAATTTATCCCCTTCAAATCCTGAGGACCAAATCTGAGAACAATAGTCAAGTGTGGTCTGATCAAGGTCTTATATAATGGAATAACTCTTATCTCTGCAGGTCAGCATCCTTCTCAGTATTGCAGCAATCCTCTGCGTTACCTTCACCACCTTTACAATATGTCCCTTGAATTTCAAGTTTCTATCAATCATCAACCCCAGATCTCTTGTCTCTCCCTACTTCCTCCAATAAAGTATGATGTGTCCCAAACCTCAAGACCTTACATTTTGCTGTATTAAACCGACACCCTGATTCATTTGCCCATCTGTCTAGCTTATTCAAATTCTCTTGCAGGGCTACCACATCTGCACTATTATTAATAACCCTTCCCAGCTTCACATCATCCACAAAAAACTGAATATCCCCCTGCAATCCACTGACAATGTCATTTATATAAAGGTTAAACAATATAGATCCAAGTACTCAGCCCTGTAGGACCCCCACTTGTAACCTTCTGCCTCCTTGAAACTGACCCACTATACACAACTCTCTGCTATCTATTGGCCAGCCAATCCTGAATCCAATCCTGAACCCTTCCCCAACCTGACATCGAAACCCATGTGCTGCAGCTTAAATATCAGCTTATATACAATCCAGTCTCACAGCTTTATTGACATCCAGAGTACTCAATATTTGGAACACACTCTCCTCCTGCATCTCTAAACCTCGAACCTGCCCTATCCCTCTAGTATTAAAATTTACTCCTCCAGGATGAAATACTCCAATTAAGTATTCATTGAACAATTCCACTATGTCCTCTGCATCAGTCACTCTATTCCCATTTTTATCCCACAATGTCACTCTTCCACAATCATTTCTCCTCCTACCAGTCACATAAGTAAAAAATTCCCTAGGATTTTTTTTGGATCTTAGGATCAATCTCTTCTCATATTCCAGTTTTGCCTTCCTTACCATACTAGTCACTCTCCTCGCCCGTATCTTATGTTCTTCATGCATCTGCTCTTCACCTGTCTCCTTATATCTCTTCCATAGCCTCTTTTTCACATGCTGTTCCTCTTTAATATTGTTTGCCATCCACTTTACACCAAATTGTGTCTACTTCTTCACTCGTGGAATACAGCTTACTATCGCTGCTAACAAATATTCTTTCACAATTTCCCAAGCACAAATGATATCCTAGATTTCCAATTCCTCCCTCCATGAAACTTCCCCAAGTTGATATCTAAGCCTATCATAATCATCTGCCTTATAATTCCACATACGTACCCATCTCTTTGATACTCCTGCATGTCTATTCATCTTCCAAATCAAAACCACATGATCACTCTCTCCAACTGGTGGGAGAGATGTCATCTCAGTTATTATCAACTCTTCGGATGCTATGACCAAATCCAAAACTCTTGAACCTCTTGTTCCCTCTATTACATGTTGCCTAAGACATTTGTTCCTCAAGAATTCTAGAAATTCCATTCCCTTATTGTCCACAATTTATACTGCTGTAGTTAAAATCTCCCATAACAATCATTCTTCTTGCACTTGCCAAGCTCAACTGTCTAAACATCTCCTGGTCCCCACCCTGTGTTCCTTGGTTTGTAGCAACACCCCACTAAATATCCTGTCTTTCCCACTTCTACCTCACACCATATGCTTTCAAAATCATTAGTGACACTGCCTTCCAAAGCCTCCATTCTTAGAGGATATAAGTTGTCACTTAACATAGGCAGTACTTCATCACCACGCTTTCCCTTCCTATCCTGCCGAAAAATGCTGTACCCTGCTACTTCTATTCCTGTTATTATATCCTCTTCTGTCAACCACGTCTCAGTGATCCCAATAATCTTTGGCCAGGCTGATGCTATCAGTGCCACCAATTCCTCTCCTTTATTCCAAATACTCCTGGCATTAGTATAAAGCATATAAATGCCACTGTTTCTATACCTATCATTATCCCCTCTAGACTCCCACTGGGCTCAGTGTTACCCAATGTCATCCTCCTTCTCCCAAGTACCCATTCCCACAAGAGGCCACCCCTGCTAACATCCACCCTGGGTATTCTAGTTTCCCTGAGAACACTGACCCATTCAGAACAGCAATCTCTCCAGATGCCTACGTCCTTCTTCATTCAAATGCAAGCAGTCTCTTGCATACAATTCCTTTCTGTCCTCAAATGCCCTTCAAGCATCCACACATTCCAATCCTCTCTTCTGACACATTCTAGCTATTATGTTATTCAATATTATGCTCTTCTTCTCAGCTCGTCACTATCATACTTAGGCAACATGCACACTATCTTGTTTCTCTGCATTTTCTTTTGTACAACCTCAAGCAAGAATCTCATATCTCTTGCCGCCCAATTTACATTGCCTCTTAAGTCATTCATTCCTACCATCACAATAGAAAGTGTGCCATAGCCACACTTTCTATTGTTCCTCCAGGCAAACACTCCTCACGCATCCTCTCTTGCACACCACAGATCACTGAGTCCCCATACGTTACACCTCTTACCACCCTTTTCCTCGATTGCTCACCTGCATCCCTCACTCTCTCTCTCTCTCTCTCCTCTAACACTTTCTGGGTTTCCCTACTTACCTGCCTTCCTGACATCGCTCTGTTCCTGGTTCCAGTACTCCCTCGCATTCTTCTCATTCCCTCTCTCCTATCATTCCCATAACTCTCTTTCATTCTCTCTCTTCTACTGTTCCTATTCTATCCTCTTCTATCATTCCCATAACTCTCTCTCACTCCTACTCTGATTCACCTTGCATTCATCTCTTCCATTCACCTAATTTCATCTTTCACACTTCATCTCATTCCCTAGACAGTCCACGTGCTCTTTCAGCTCATCTATCTCTCTCTCTGCAAGTCAGCCACTCTTATTTTCCATTCGTCCTCCCAATTGATACCATCTCCGAAAACTTCACAATCATTCAATCTTTTTTCCACACTCCCCATTCTCATTTTTTCATTAATATTTCTCTCGCTATTCTCACCCTCTATCATACCACTCATCTCTCTACATGGAGAATCTCCTGCTTCTGACTCAATGAGGTCAGTTATAGTCTCAACGAGGCCAGTTATAGTCATCTCTAACTTACCAAGTTCCTCCCATTGCCTGCATTTCGCGCATATACGTATTTCCCCTTCTCTCACCTGCCACATATACAACTGCTGGGAGGGATACATTCCACAAGTTTCGCATGCCACAAAATCTGTTATTATATCATGCAAAACAGAGTCCTTAAATGGGAGAGGACTTGGTGATATGCCATTTGCAATTTTAGCTGCCACTGCCACCATTATTTGAAATAGTGTCAAGGAACTATTACAACTAAACGCTAAATAAGTATAAGTGAGTATAACTATAGGTATAACTATATAAGTATAAAACATATTTAAGTATACTAAATATCTAAATAATGAAAACTTATGTTATCTTCTTCTTCTCTTCCGATTCCGACTTCTCGGTAACCAAAAATACACAATATAGAGACAACAACTAACTCCAAAAACAACCACTAAAGGACACTTGTATTATAGAAAAACAACATAGCACAAATCTCGACAGAATTCACACTATTCACTGATTAAAAAAGCACTTTTTTCAGAACAGCTCAAATCCCCTGCCACGTTCTTCGGCGACTCTAGCACCCTCCATAAATCATGAAATGGATATTTTTCCTGCTTCTGACATGAGATGAATGAATAAGAAAGTGAGAATTAGAACTTCTAATATTTTAGTTATGTTAAATCATCAAAATATCACAGTTAAAGAAGGAAGAGCGAGACAATTTTTAGGGCAATTTCAGGTAAATGAAGAGTCAAAATGTAAACTGTTAAAAAGAAGCCATTACATTAACAGCTTTAGTAACTACTAAGAATACTTGGATTTTTTTTTATATTTTCTGTACTGACACTGCCTTGCATACACGTAAATAAAACTAAAATAAGGAGTGGCCTACTGCAATCTTTTTATATTTTTAAAACCATTTTAAACGTCTCAGAAATTAACCATTTGAACTGTATCATTTTCTGTAGTTATTGGTAAGAATATAAGAACTGTACATCACTATTCTTTCTAGTTACTTTGGATAAAAAATACAAATGTCCCATTTTTCATTATAAAACATGCCCAGCAATTCACACTGCAGCTGGCAGCGTTCTTCATCGACCCGTGAGCCAAGTGATCCACTGCTCAGAGTTGTTCAGAATTATTCATAAAAATCAGCTGGACTCTAGATGTGCACCTTGTGGCCATGCTGATTTGGGAACAGTTCTATGTCTCCACCCAATACCCGGTTGTCCTGTTGCAGATCGACAATAGGGTTCCCAAAGCTGAACAGTGCTGGGCAGTATGGTGGAGAGGTGGGTGCACAGTTCTACATCTCCTTGAACCTAGCAGCATCCAACATCCAGTGGTGTTGGGTGCTATGGTGTGATTGATTGTGAAATATCTTCTAGTATGTGCAGGCTTTCTATAAGAGAAAGGTAATGAAAAATTTCCTTAGGAAGGGCAGACAATTTTTTTTTTTTTTTTTTTTTTCCATTGTGATATGGATTTTAGACTGCTGGCTATTTAAATGCTATAAAATCATATCTAATGTGTCTGGACCATGTGACCATATAGCAAACAAATAAAAAACTTTTTTTACAAAGGAAAGTCTTACCTGTGAGGGGGACAAGTGATTTAGCCAATTATTTAGAAAGTTTGTATGCAGGACTGTATATTCTCAACAATTGGGTGTAGAGGTATCTGGTTTGTGAATTTTTAGTTCCATATATTCTGGATAGCTTTGCTGAAAATGCTCGAGTTTGTTAACAGTTTCTTTGGGTCAAGAGGTGACTTTTTTTCAGTAATTTAACAACTTTACTTTTTTGTATATTAGTAGGATCATGATCTATGATTTGTATATAGAATATCTTGCAGAAGCTTGTGCAGTTTGTTAATTTTGTTATCATATTCTGTTTGATTCATTATAACAGTTGCATTATCTTTATTTGCTTTGGTTAGAACAATGTTCTTGTTACTGTGTAGCTCTTTCAAAGCAGTAATTTCTTTATGCAGATTATTGCTTCATATGGAATATTCCATATATTCAGGGCACATCTGAAAAGATATCCCAAGTGCTTAATGAATATAAATTCCACACCTTTAAATCATATACATCAAATTAGCAGCCATCATCTGTTCACCTAAAGACAACTTTCTCCTTTATCGCATCCAGGAGCATATGAAGTGCCCTGTACTTATGAAATGGCACTTGGACAGACAGCAATATCTGTTGTGCCTGCCTTGGAGAGCATATACCTGCCTTGGAGAGCATATACATCCTCTAGTTGATATCCACCAATAAAGTATGCAGTATGAAATTTGGGATCCACCCCATCTGTGGATCCCAAATTTCAAGACCTTATATTTATTTGTATTAAACCGACATTGTCATTCACATGTCTGTCTTTCCAACTTATTCAAATCTTCTTGAAGAGCCAAATATCAGCACTATTACTAATAACTCTCTCAAGCTTCACATCATCTGCAAATAACTGAATATCTCCCTGCAGTCTATTGACAATATAACTGACATAGAGGTTAAAAAGCCAAGGTTCCAGTACTGATTCCTGTGGACCCCCACTTGTGGCCTTCCCCCCCCCCTCCTTGATACAGCTCCCCCTGATATCTGTCAGAGAGCCAATTTCTAATCCACTTCACTAATCTGTTGCAACTTAAATATCAACTTATCATGCGGCATCCTATCAAATCCCTTTGCAAAATCCAAAAAATAGCAGTATATGCCTTTCTCTCATCAACCGATCTTGTCACTTGATTATAAAAGGCAAAAATTACTGAAACAAGAGCACTTTTTAACAAATCATGCTGACTTTAACAGATAATATTACCCTCATCTTCACAATTTTGTATTTGATTCCTCACTAATTTTTTTTCAAAATCTGAACAACCACAGAAGAAATACAAACTGGTCTATAATTTGATGAATGCATTCTACCACCATTCTTGTGCAATGGCACTATCTTATCCTCCTACTCATTCGACACGCTCACAGTAGCTAAGCTTTCATTGAGCAGCCAGGTCAATGAAGCTGTCAGTTCCTTTACACATCTCTCAAAATACATGGTGAAATCCCATCCAGTCCTATGTCTTTACTGACCTCCAGAATACTCAGTATTTGAAACCCATACTCTTCATGCACTTCTAAGCCTTTAGCCCTTCCAATTCTTCCAGGAATAAAACTTGCTTTTCCAGAATGAGATTCCTCAATAGATTCCTCATTATATCATCTGCATTAGTCACTTTACTTCCTTTTCCATCTCATAGGATCATTCATCCACAATCATTTCTCCTACTGGCCATATTATGAAAGAATTCCTTGAGATTTTTCCTTAGACTGTAGAGCTAATCTCGCGTATTCTATTTTTGTCTTCCTCACCACACTAGTCACCCTCATGGCCTGAGTCTCATATTCATAATGCAACTGCTCTCCACCTCTCTTTTTATACTTTTTTTCACAATCTCTTTTTTACTTGCAGTTCTTGTTTGAATTTGTTAGTCATCCACTTTACACCACATCACATTTGATCTTTTTCACTTGAGGAATACTATCTGCCATTGCTGTCGATAAATATTTCTGCACTAGCTCCCAAGCACTGCTGACATCTCTCCCTTGCAATTCTTCTATCCATGAACTGCCCTAAGCTGATTTCTAAGATTATAATTGCCTGCTTTATATTTCCACATAAATTCCTTTCCCTTGAAATTTCCTCATTGTCTATTCAGCCCCCAAGTCAAGACTGCATGGTCACTTTCGCCAATGGGATAAAACTGACATCTCAATTACAATCAACTCCTATTATGCAAGGAGTTGATTCATTATTCGAGATGAGAAACAAGTTCAGAAGAGATACCAAGGTTGAAGTAATGCAAAAGTCAAAAATCTGTCATATATAAGTAGTGAAATGGTGAAATTTTAATAATACCTTATTTTTAAAATACTCTGGATTAGAGCTAATTGATAAAAGTTTTTTCACTTGATTATAAATTAAATTAAACATGCCAGCAAATTATATTATTATTTAATCCTTTATCCAAATGTAAGGAAACAAAGTTTACTCATGAAGTATCTTCATGAGTAGACTACTTGAATAAAGAAGCTAATAACTTTTCTCCATTTTTTAATATGTCTCATTTAAATAGATCCATGTTCAATGGTACTTTATCTGTGTTTTTTTTTTTAAGTTAAAAATGTTTTGTTTAGAAAGTTATTTTTTTTAATAAAAAAATATTCAATTTTTTAATAAAAAATATTACTAGATGGCAAAATCCACTTGCCACAGGTTCTGCACATAATTATATATAATCAGGACTGCCCTGTGTTCAAGAGGCACCTTTGTTCAAAGTTATATTTCAGTGCCCTCATAAAATAAAAGTGATTTCAAGAAATGTTATTTATTTAGTATATAAATACAAGATATATGTATGTGTACATAAAAATAAACCATCTCAAAAAAAAAAATTTTTTTTTTTTAATTATCACAAAAAAGTCACAACACAATTCAAACCTGCTTTGATCCACCACTCATGAAGCAGTACATCAAAACAAAGCAGCTAATTGGTTGTTGAGCTTACTGTTCATTTTTTATCACCTTACTGTTTATTTTAAGTCATGCAATCTATGTAGTAAAGTTTTATTTCATGATTAAGAGCATTGTATAAAAATTTACTATTATTTATCATCTTGAAATATCACCCCTCCTGATCATGTGTCTTTGTGTGGGGGGACAACCTGCACACCCACAAGGGGAAACCCTGTATATAATGAATATTATACATAATTATGTAACAATAAATTATACATATATAAAAACAAAACATTTAATTACCCAAGATGTACAATATGTTATACATTGTATATCTTGAATAATTACACAATTAACATATTAACATATAATTAAACAATATATTAAGATATACAATTATTACCAAATATTAGTCAACTCTCACTGCTGCAAACACCAGTTAAACAAACTTTTTCCTTACAAAGTCTTGTTCAAAACTAGTCACAACGTTATAGTAAAAATGATTATAGCAAACTATTCTTATTGTCTAGTTTGCTAAAAGTGAGAGTCCAGTACACACACACACACACACATGCACACAGAATGTTAATATCATACATACCTTCTTTTATTATTTTATCTTTAAGATGTTGGATAGTTTTTTCAAGATAATGCTTTCTTGTTCGGGCATTTTCAAGTGCAATAATTAATTTCAAAGTATCCTCTTCCTCTGAGATTTTAACACCTGCACTTTCTGGGCTTGCCTGGTTTTTTGATAAATTTTCAATGACATGTTTACTGCAGAATTAAGAGAAATAAGGCACCAAACTCACAAGTCTTATGATATATAAACATATTCATCTGATGCATAAGATATCCCTTTTTCATATACATAATAATAAACACAAATAAGGAACATTAATTTATATACAAGATGATTTCACACTCCTGCCATTAACTTTCAAAGTGCATCTACACCTCACAAAACTAATGGAAAGGTTCAAATAACCATAAATTAGAAAACTTGACATTTCAGAGCTACCAATTGCATCACAAAAGCAAACAACATGCGAAGATGGGCTTGGAGTTGACCCTGAGCAAGTATAGCTGCTGTTTGTTTCAGTGTTTCTAAGACACATATCAATGTTTTGAAAATAGAGAGCAAGTCCACATTCACCAAACTTTCATTATGGATGTGTGGACAAAAATGTATGTGAAGCCTATTGCCTTTACAGACAAGCTTTTCCTGGTCATTGAATTCCATACTCTTGAACATCTGCTCATCTTCATCGCCACTTTTGTGGGCATGGCACAGTACTGGAAAAAAATGAGGAAACTGACAGTAGGAAATCTATGAACATGAAAGAGTGCAGTAAAAATGAGTACCTCCCAAGCAGATATATGCATGAAAATTGGCTTTAACCATACTACCATTTCTAGCATCAGTCATCATCTTCAACTATCAGTCATCATCTTCAACTGGTATTTTGTCAGTGGTTTCTACAACAGTATACATTGATTTCTCTGTGTGCATTTGATAATCATCCTCCATATGCAGTTATCCAGTTAAGGCATCAGCAATTCTCTATCAAAATGTGTGTAGAAATATTTGGGGGACAGATAATTAAGGTCACGTTTTGATAATCAGGCTTACAGTGCCTTTTGTACAGTAACTTCTTGCAAAACATGGAAAACATTTTCGATCTTTCAATGATGTTCTCTTAGCATAAAGGAAAAATATGTAATTCATGCGTGCTTCAACATACTTCACTTGTGAGACCCAGGATATCTTGATTGAAGGTTTCCTGAAAGAAGGACTGACTGAGGTGGAATAATTATGTGGCTTCTTGGTAACCTGACCTAAATTCTGTAGACTTATCTGTGGGGTCACTTGAAATCACCAGCATATTCTACCTCAATGGAGAACACCGAGATGACAATGCATGCATAGATGCATTGCCATCAGATACCAGCCAGGAACTTTTCAGCACATGAGGGTGTCAATAGTGAGATGTTTCAATGACTTTATAGTTGGTAATGGAGGTCATTTTAAATGACTGCTGTGAGACACATTCATCCCACAATTTTTCTTTTGTCAGTTAAGAGATTTATGATTATTTCTTAACACTGTGCCTTCTATCTGCACTGCAGGTTGTCAGCTGCTGACAACCACCACACAGGGCTACACCTCAGAAATGTGCTGAAAAGTTCCTGGCTGGTATCTGAAGTTTTTTTCACTTAGGCATAAATTAAATTAAAAATGCCAAGAAATTATATTCTGGTTAAATCCTTTATCCATGTGGAAACAAACAAGAAACTAGGCTACTTATATATATAGAAGTTAATGACTTCACATCAATTGCCTTAGTATCCCATAAAGCAAAGCACACAATATTTTGGGTGTATATAATGCTACCCATTATGGCCTTATTTTGACCTTAATAAAGATTGAAACTGGTCTGGATAGTGGTCCTTTCCATAATTTACTTATGTATGGTAGATGAGTTTCATTATCTGGTGCAGGGCTGTCCAAAACACTACCTGAGGGCTGTATGCAGTCCACAGTGTGATTTTGTGCAGCCCGCATGTGGGTTATGATTTTCACAAGCAAAAAAATAAAATAACAATTTGAATCAAATGCGTATTAGATATTTTAATTCTAATCGATAATCTCAATGTTGGTAATTTTATTTGGTGTTTTTACATCACTATATACCCACATGTTTTTCAAATATTAGATGTGTCAAAGAAGCATTCTTACATTGTTTTGTTCCAACGTGCATGCTCCGGGTGTTAACAGAGAACGTGAGTGTGCGATTAGTGTTGTTCATTTGTTCAGCTATCAAGGTTGTGTCGCTGCTTTCGCCAAATTACTAGATATGCATTGCAATGCGGCCCTCGGATTACCTAAGGTAGGACAGCCCTGATCTACTGTAATACCACCACTCTGCTTATTAGAAGTTTGCAATGGCTAAAACCACATCTGGATCCAGAGAAAAGACAAAGTAGATCTGGTTTACCCCCACCATTTCTTCTAGCATGCAACATGAGTGATGTTTGCAGAGTACATCACACAATCATGGAGAGTGCAAACATTTTTATTCTTTGAAGGTACAGCTTTAAAATGTTTATTCCACAGAATGGCAATTAAATAGTATACTGGACCAAACTTATTAATGCATCAGGAGGCTTCCAGGTCAACTAGAAAATAATCTTTCTGCTATGATTTGTATGTGTGCCTGGAGGAGTCAAGTAGTAGGGGATATTCATGTACACAGAAGTTGGATAAAATTCTGCATATGTTTGGCTTAGTAGAGAATCCATGTCACTTACAATTTCCACTCAACTTAAACAATTCTCATGAAAAGTCAAGCAGAAAGAAACAGGTCAGTTTCTGTTTGTAGTCACAAAAAGAAAAAGACAACCCACGATACATTCCAGATTCATTTCAAAATTATATGTGGTCTTATTCACAACCTCCTCAGTGATGTCCATTTCTGTTTCTGTAGTCTATAAATAGTACCTGCTTTTCTTAACAGAAACTAAAATTTTTGCTTCTTCAAAAGCTAATAATCTCGGTTTACTCAATTACACACTCTTTGACTTTTGATTTTAAAAGTAGAATTTATATATGTTCCCTTTGATATGTCATGTCACAAAGTTTTCAACTTTCAATCTACTCCTTTTGATCTTTCACTAAAAATCTATCCGCCCTTTTCCATCAAATGCATATACTGTCTCTATTGTCCTCCAAATGACATCATCCATTCTATTTTTTTTTTAATGATTTTCTATAGTCTACTTTCCTAACAATGAAGTCATCTTTCTTGGAGATTTTAATGTTTACAATGCCATCTGGTTTTCTTTTCCAACTGCAATGATCCAGAAGGTAGGGGTGCTCGTGCATTTGCTATTATTATCATTATTACATAAGCATCTCTATGGGATCCAATGATTCATTGTGTGGGAGGCCATACTAACCATTATTGACACAATGAATATCATACCTCTCCTGAAAGTTGTTCACTGTCCAAGTATTCACAAAGGCCTCTAGCAACCACTTCCACTCATTTATCACTTCCCAAGAAAAGAAAAAAATCTAGTCCTTACATCCTTGATAAACACATTTTTATGCAACTTTCAGGGATGACTCCTTATTCATTACTGTCCAGTCATGTACCAGAAAATTTCCTTAACATTTACTCTATAAAAAACCTTTTAGTAACTTGTATGTGTATATGCACAATACTCCAGATGTGATCATATCAAAGCCTTATAAAGAGGGACAATAATTTCCTTACTACTGCCTGTCAATATGTTTCTTAACATTCAGATGAACCTTTGAGATATTTTGCTCACTTTTGCAATGTTTAAACTTCAACACTCTATCCACCATCACACACATTCCCAGCCTCATCAATTTCTTGCAGTGCAGTTCCCTCTATGAAATACACGACCTGCAGTTTTTTCATTCTGAAGTGCATAACATAACTTTACACATCATATTCAATTAGCCATTATCCTTTGACCAAACTACCACTATTTTTAGATCATCTTACAAAATTTCTATATCATCTTTATTAACTGCAGAATTTTTTTTTTACTTGGTTACAAATTATATTATACTTGAAGTATAAGCAACTTATTCCAAATTGCCACCTATATGACATGTCAATATAGGGCGACACATTGGAATAAGTTGCTCTTAACCTGTGCTCACATATTTTAATACTTTCAAAAGTGTTTCCTTCCAAACTCTCAAGCAAATGAAATCACAGCAGGTAGATCCTATGGGTGTCAATATTCTCTGCAATATGTAAGCACTTTGAGTGTCCCAAAATAGTTCCTTTTTCTGAGTTTTCTATCAGCCAAGTGCAAGGATCTGTTATGCCTACTGCACAAAGCAAAGACAGAAGCAAGGAATAAGAAATCAGTGGCAGAGCATGCCGAGTCTCCAGTATAATGCAACTGAACATGAGCATTAATGTGAAGTGCCAAGGTTTCAAACTAAACATTACTGACACAAAAAAGGAACTCATGTGTGATTTTTGTTGTCACTTGTGACATGTTTGCTGTGCAAATATAGATGAATCAACATATAAGCTGCTTACCAACCTGAAAAAGCCTTTCTTCTGTTCATCTTCAGTAAAACAACTCCTAAACTTGGGAAAATGCACTGTCAGTGCAAAGTGGCATCTCATCACTATTAACAAGACTCTCTCCTGCAAAATCAAATCCTTGGAAACCAAGCTTGAACTGCTCAACAAACCTACTCTCTTCATCCTATATATAAACCAATGATCAACTGGATTGGGCATGCAGTTAACCAATGGTTAACTGCATGCCCAATCCAGTTTTGCTGATGAGTATATTACACTCATCTTTCTTATTCAACAAATTTTACACTAGATAAATCAAAAACTTACAGGATATATCAACTTGTATAACCTAAATTCTGAATTCTCTGGATGAGATTTGGGTGGATAAGATGAGATTTCTCTTCTTGGGATAACTCTAATCTTTAATTTTTCTTTATATAAGCGTATTACAAGTAATGCCTCCTTGAAATCCAAGAAATTAGGATCTCTCTTTCACTCAGTGTTACTTTACCTCAGGGCAGCTATTAGTTAGTTTTTCACATTTGATATCTTATTGGATGTTGTATGTCACTCCCATATATAGGGTTTGGTGAATGAAGTCTCTACTGGAAGAGTGGTAGGGTTGCAGATGTCCTTTCCACACTGAATTAGAAAGACAAATATCCATGACTGTGGTAGGATTCTAATCCACAGCTTATTGGTTGGGGAGTAGGTAAGCCATCTACTTGGCCAACCAGGTCAGCAAAACAGCTGCTACTGCAGTAGCATGACCAATAAGAGTATCCTTAAAATTCTTGACTCAGTACAAAAATGAGCTAAACTGATTGGTGACATCTCTAACCAACTCAATCCACTCTCTTTCACCTAGATCCTACATTTTCTATAAATATTTCCAAATCGGTAATTTCTCCACACTCTTCTAAACCTGCTAAAAAAATGCAACAATGCTCCTTCACAATTCAACTTCAAACTCACAAAACAATTTCCCCCCCCACTTCCTGCTTCATTCATTTCTTCTAGTGCTGTCTTTTGGAACAGTGTCCCCTCTTGTGTATTTCCTGAAGAGTACAATCTGCATGCCTTCAGATCTAATGTGAATAAGTTTCTTCGTTCTTCTCAAGTTTTTCTTCATCCATAGTAATAATGTACTGTAAGCTAAATTACCTTTTGTGCATAGGATTACCATATTAAAAAAAAAAATCATATTTCATGACATAGTCATGAAAACAGTTTTTAAAATACATTAGAAGAGATGGATGGCAGAAGATAAAAATAAGACAATGGAAGCAAAATGCAGGATGGAGTAGACTATTCTGAGTTGAATGAAGATCACTGGCAGCATGTTTTAAAGTTTTTTTTTTTTTTAACTGTACTTGTTCTTAACAAATATTTAACAGGCAGTGCCAGTAAAAGTTCAGGTTTTGAAATATTCTAAGTTATTTAAAAACAAAAATCTTACTCACATTGTCTCAATTAATAAAAGGATACAGTTTCAAATTTCCTTTGACTTTTTTAACTGTCCTACAATAAGAGATTAAAAGATGCCAATTATCAGTCAAAGTAATTTTAATAATAATTTTTATTATTAGTGCATCTCCACAGAGTGCAAAGACTCATTATAGGAGAACCATGCTAGAACATAATGCTAATTCACAAAATGTTTATCATCACATAATCCCAAATACCTGTTCTTCAGTACATTTTACCAACAAAGAACTCTACTATCTCTCAGACACCCATCTCGGTCCTTCACTTCTCTCCAGCCAAATAATCTAGTTATACACCCTTGCTAGCTACTCTCACACAACTTTAGGGAGTAACCCCTTGTTCCCTTTTACCATGTACTGAAAAATTTCTTATCTATCTTATAAAATTGCATTACTTCTAATTTACATTTTTATAATATCCCCCTTTTCCATCTATTAACCCAAAATGGTATCCATAAACTTTTAATCTATTCTTGCAGGGAAAATTCCACAGATTTATTACCATCTTGGTCATCTACCATGGGATCTTCTCTACTACTTTTTCATCCCAACAAACCCAGGCAACCAACATGTGAATAGTAATCAAGATGTGATCATATCAAAACCTTAAGGAAGGCTAATAACTTTATCACTAATTGCATGTTCTTCAACATCCAAAGTGATCCATCCACTGAACTAGTTTGCTTATTTTTGCATTAAGGCTACTAAAATTCAGCTCTGTCCACTTTGATACCCCAAATCTCCTCAAATTCTTGTAACATATTCTCAGTCACAATAATGCACAACTTGTAACATTTTCATCCTGAAATGCATATCCTTATGTTTTTTTATACAATGACACCTATTATCTTTTGCCCAAGAGTAAGCCTTTTAAATAATCCTGCAGAATTATTACACCACCTTTGTTAATTATCATCCTCCATAGTTTAGCATCATCAGTAAACAATTAGATATCCTCTCATATATATCACATAGATCTACTAGCCACAAAAATATTTTACTTGCCCAAGTTATCAGTCTACTTTATATCGATATTGTTATAGGTGATGTTTTAAAAAACTAAACATCATGAAGAGAAATAATAAAATTCATGAAAACAACAAGAAAGTAGGTAGTACTTGCTGTGGTGCCAGATTCACTTTTGACTTGTCTTTGCAGGATAATTTATTTTTTAAATAAGAGTATTAAAATGCATTTTTATTTACTATGTAAAATGTTCAACTATTTAATTATACTAAGCTAATTCTTGTTATAAGCTATGAAAACATGATTAGGACAATACTATATTATAGTTGCGAACCTTCTTAAATGTGTTGGAAGAATAAGATATAGATGAACTACAGTATTTAATCAAATTGTGCCAATTTTAATTTGTCTTTATACTTATCAGTTTCTCTGTTAATGAAAGAGAAAGGCACATTTACTATATATATTTTTTAAATAACAGATTGTCTATTACATATGTTGAGTGTACTGTGTATATATATGTAAGGTTAATACTGAACTAAACAAATGCACTGAAGGGTGCTTAAGGATCAAGGTTGGATAACTGGTAGGAGACATCTACATGCCTTTTGGGGAATATAGAAAAATGACCAGGGCTTCTGATCTGATGTCCAATCCTCATCTTCTCATTGTGCAACTTGTTGGGTATCTACCTGGATACTGAATGAATGAGTATGGGCTGGCAATTTGGGATTTAGCCAACAAAATTGTATTCTTATTGCCTTAAACCATAACTGTAACTCAAAATAATGGTACAATAGAATGGAATTTCATGCTGGCTGGGGCATCACCCAGTTAAACAAGTTGTTTCTGTCAGGGGAACCAGGGCAAACAGCAAAAAGTCAGCTACTGGAACAAACCCAAACCCCAACCCAACATCAGCACAGATCAAGATTGGCACCATCAACATAAGCATCAATGGAAAAGAAATGGAACTACCAGAAGACTTGGATAAGCACTAGATCAACAGAATAGGTGTTAGCAAAATAAAGACGGCAAAAACAGGGGAGATCTTTCTAAGCAACAGATACAAGATGTTATATTCAGGAAATAACAATTAGGGAAAAGAAGGAGTAGCTATAATATTAAACACTAAATATGAGGATAATCTTCTTTAATGGCAGGTATATGAATTTTTTGAGGCATTAGAGAAACTAGCTGATACAACGAAAAAGGAAAAGTTGGTCCTTGTTGGAGATATAAACAGCAGAGTAGGAAATGATCACCAGACATAACATGTTTAGGGAAAATTTGAAGAAAAGAGCAAAACTAATAATAATAGTAAATACCTGCTAGATTTCTGCTCAGGACATGGACTATATTACTAACACCATGGTCCAACACAAAAATGTACACAAATTCACATGGATAGAAAATTGAAAGAATAAGATAAGTCTCATTGACTATGTTATTGTCGACAGTGATGTTTTCGAAATGGTTCAGGACACAAGAGTATACAGAGGATTTGAAATAGGAAGTGATCACCATTTAGTGTTGAGCAGGATAAAATTGAATTCGCACTGAAAAGAAGGGTGTGTAAGAAAGTTTTGAAATGAATCAAAATTGAACAGCTATCAGATGTGAACTGTAAATGCAAATACATGAACATTATTCAAGAAAAACTGAAAAAGTTTGAAAACAAGTACCAACCCTCGGAGAGTCAGTGGCAAACCCTAAACAAAACTTTGATCAATTCAGCCAGAGAGGCATATGGTGAGGTAATCTGCAGGATAGAAAAATCAAAGCTCCATGGTGGACTCAGGAAGTTAAGGAAGAAGTCAAGGAAAAGAAGAAAGCATGTCAAAAGTTCCTGGCAAGTAAGTCACCTTGGGCTCTTAGGGAATACAGAGAAAAATCTAAGAAAGCAAAGCATTGTATAAAATTATCTAAACAAAAATCATGGGAAGAATTTTGTTAGAATATTGAAAATAAATATCAGGAAGGGTAAAATATTCTAAAGGCTATTGAAAAAGCTCAGAAATGGAGGAAAGGGTATTGTAAAAGGAATTAGAGATAATAAAAGGGACATGAAAACTCAGGATAAAGATATTCTTGATGTATGGAGTGATTACTTTTAAAGGTTGCTAAATGAAACAAGCAGTGACAGCATGGTGGTAGAAAGCACTTAACAGGAATGCCATTTGGAATATATATCTGTACTTCAAATAAAAAAAGTTATCACAAACCTGAAATGTGGAAAGGCAGCTGGAGTACAAGGGTTGTTCGATAAGTCCATGCAAAAATGAAGAAAACAATTTTTTGGGACAAACATGTTTTATTTTTCAACACAGTCTCCTTTGAGGTCTATACATTTAGTCCAACGATGCTCAAGTTTTTTGATCTCATCCATATAGTATGATTTGTCCAACTCTTCAAAATAGGCAGTTGTTTTGGCAATCACCTCATCGTTTGATGAAAATCTCTTTCCTGCCAGCCATTTTTTCATGTTTGGAAACAGATAGTAGTCCAAGGGAGCCAAATCTGGAGTGGGGGAGGGGGGGGGGATGTGAAAGGACTTCGTAGCATAAATCAAACAATTTTGCGGTCACAATTGCAGAAGAGTGAGCGGGTGCGTTGTCATGGTGTAAAAGAATCTTTTTCGCCAAGTGTGGTCGTTTATCCTTTATTTCATCATTTAAACTATCCAGCAAAGGCACATAATACACTCTGATAATTGTTTTACCCTTTTACAATAAGTCGATGAAGATTATGCCACGAGAATCCCAGAAGATGGTGGCCATAATCATTCCTGCCGAAGGAATGGTTTTCACTTTCTTTGGTGCAGATTTCCTGCTTTATTATTTTTTATTTTGACTGTTCCTTGGTCTCAGGCTGGTAGTGATGAATCCATGTTTTGTCCACTGTTACAAAATGACACAAAAATTCTCATATGTAAATGTTCATGTAAAGTATTATGTATGCGGTCATTTGAGATGCCCACAGCCTTAGCAATTTCATGCACCTTCACTCTTCTATCATCCATCACCATATCATGGAGTTTTTCAATAATTTCTGGAGTAGTGACCTCAATGGGACATCCAGAAAGTTCAGTGTCACTTGTGCTCATATGTCCACTTCAAAAGTTACTAAACCACTTATAAACCATTCTAATCGAAGGTGCAGACTCACCATAATGTTTATAAAGCTTAGCTTTGGTTTCCTGAGCCATTTTGCCTTTCAAAAAGTAATGTTTAATCACTACACAAAATTTGTTCTCATCCATTTTCCACAAATCATGGTACTTGATCGATTCAAATGAACGCCAAACACAGAGTAATAGATCTATCTGACTGAAACTTAGTGTGTGATCCACCAGCAAGATAATACACTAAGTTTCCAACAGTTGGCACTAAAAATAACCTCATACATACTGGTGGCGTCACCGCTGAGATTTGCACGAACTTATTGAACAGCCCTCGTAGATATTTGACCAAAAATGCTAAACTATGGAGGTATAAAAGTTTTACAGTGGCTATTCTGCATAATCCAGAAGGCTTTCAAGAGGGTTAAATTCCAGATGATTGGAGAAGAGTGCTCATGGTATCCATCTATAAAAAATGGAATAAAGCTGAATGTGAAAATCAGAGAAATTTCTCTACTGAGTGTTCCTGGTATGATTTATGCAAGTATTCTTGAGAACCTTTAAGTTCTGAAGAAAAGAAAAATTGCGGAGGAGAAGCTTGAAGAAGAACATGACTGGTTCAAGCTAAACAGAGGTTGTCAGGATCAGATTTTCACTTTAAATCAAATAGTTGAGAAATCATGGGAATATAACAAGGATCTCTATTTAAGTTTTGTAGATCTGGAAAAGGCATATGACAGTGTCAAGAGGAAACTGTTGAAAACACTCCAGTTATATGGTATAAATGGGACATTATATCAATTAATACATAGTCTATTTGGGTTGTAAATCAGCAGTTAGAATTGAAGGAGGTACAGGAAGATGGTTTGATGTTAAGTCAGATAGGGTTAGAAATAAAATGCTTAATCCAAGACTGGGGACTACAGATATGAGAGTCCTGAGAAAGATTAGGGGACTGAAGAGATGGCATCAATGGCAGTATCATATTAAAAACGAGGCTATTAGGAAAGAACTTGCCATTGTCATTCAGGAATATGTTAGTAGAGCTGATCTCAGGTAGTATTGCCGCTCAAATAGAATGGGAGAGCTAAGCAAGTGCTCTTTACCAAGATGGCAGGAAACAGACCCAGAGGAAGACCAATATGTAGGTGGATGGATACAGTAAAAAGTGCCTTAGAAAACAGAAATATAAGATCTAATAACATTGGAATGTTGACAGATAACAGGTTAATCTGGAGGAAAATTGTTCATAAGATCCTGCACACCCGATGAGGATATATGTCAGGAATTTGATGATGATAACAAATGCACTGATTTGATTAAAAAATTTATTTATTGGAAATGATCACTGTAATTTAATTTAAATGTATTTGTGATATGGAAAACTTACTTTTTTTGCTTGAAGTACTGAGATTTACTGTTGTCAAGTAAAGCACTGTAATGATAACAAGTAATGGCAGCACATTTTTCTCACTTTATGACTGAAGCAAAAACCAAAAGGATGATATGACAGTGTTCTTACATAATAGTATTTTATATGCATGGATGAAGTGAAAAGAATGCTTTATATAATACTGCTAAAAGAGAAATGAGGGAAGCTTTTGGAATTCAATAGTGGATATTTATGAAGTCTTTCATATAGAAAGATACACATTTAAAATTTATGAATTATGTAATAACAACAACAACTGATGTTGGGGGAAAAAGTTAAGGCAGATTGAATTTTTAATGACTGTTTTTCACTGTGTTTCATATAAAAAGATAAAGTTCTATACCTTAAAGTAGATAAAAGGACAGAAGAATGTGAAGATGACTAGTTTACATTATAACTTTTAGAGAACATTGGCAACTAAAATTTCCATGTGTTTTGTGATTCTTTAAAAGGGACAGAGAATTGGAAATAAAACTTATAATAAATCCACTGGTAGCCACCTATGATCAAATAACTCCACAGTGAATGAGATGATGTTTCAAAATAAAAAAAAGTATCAATTGTGTTAAGAAAATAACATTTTACATTTTAAAGGCTGAAAATTCACTTGCCATTTGTCTCTGAGAACTCACCTTGGTGAGTGTATTCCTGCCCTAAAATAATTCATTATATTATTAATGTATTCACTATTAGCAGCCTCAGTACCAAACCATATGATATATTCCTAGTCACCTGCATTCTCCTTCCATCACATACTAACTTATGTCTGTTTATAGTCATCCTCTTATTCATGTTACCAGCTTCACATCCATTTTCATTTGCTTGTTAACTTAAAATTCCTGTGTGATATCCTATTAAATAACTGCGAAGTCCAGCAATAATCACAGTACGGTCATTTTCTTAATCCAACTCAAATGTTACTTTATTATAGAAAATGGGTCAATTATTTGCCAGTAGTGGATTACAACAATTTGGTTAGGGACACTACCAAATTTTTTGTGTACTTCTCATGCCACATAGACCAATATTTCATGGATGCATTCACAGAGAGTGATATCGTAATACTCCAAGCACCGTTAATTCATTTACCTCTACTTTCACATCAGTATCTGCATCATTATCTCCACCTGGATGATGCATACTTAGTAAATTAACTCTCAGTAGTTTGACTATTTCTTCTACTTTTTGTCACCTCTCTAACATCTGCATTCCTTAAAATTATTCCTCCATAATCATTCTTCCTTTCACTTGCCACGCAGCAAAACAATTTTTTGGAACGTCCTTTGAAACTACTTGGGCTAATTTCCTCTTATAATTTGATTTTGATTTCCTTACCATGTCACCCTTCTTGCTTGTGCTATATACTGTTCATCAGCTTGCTAACCAAATTTCTGTACTTGCTTTCATATCAACTTTAAACATATAGGATTAGATGAAAGGACAGAGTGATGACATGCAATTATAAAAATGAGGCCTTATTCTGAATAATGTTCAAATTAGATAATGAACTCCTTTGCTGAGAGGGTGTTGCATTCTTAGATTTGTTCTTTATTAACTAACAAGTCAAATGCTTGACCTTCCTAAGATACTGAATGACTTTTGGATAAAATATCTGGCCAAAATAAATAGTGCTTGATCTGCATCTTCAATCCACAGGCCAGCTGTGCACCTAGATTGGCAGTAGTGGAGAAGCTGATGAAGACTAGGATCCAGAACTGCAATGATAGGGCAAATTCTTTATAGGGATCAACAGAGTTTTGTTAGAGAAAGTTTGAGTTTCATCATTTATATATTATATAGGAATTTTTTTTAATTATAATCTCACCCCTGAAAGATTGTAAACCTATAGTATATTAGAACTAAGAGGGTAAATTAGAGAATCTAGAAATTCTGCTTTAGATACTGGGGGAGAGGGAGATAAACTTCAGTTTTCAGTAGGAAACACTATAATCTCTGATTAAATCACTTTCATAAATGTTATAAAAGCAATGAAACATTATAAATGTTTCTTGCATCCCAATCTTTCTAACCAAACATGCATATCTTTCTGAATGTGCTGCACCTTTGGAATATTCTTAAGGTAGAAAGAAAACCTTTTTAACTATTATAATAAAAAAATCATGTTTGAAATAGATTTGAATAATTTAATTAATTTTTAAATAATGAGCAAATAAATAAATAAATATGTATGCATATATGGTAATTAACCTGCAGTATTTTTAACATAAAAATGAGAGATTACAATAATCCTTAAAAAATGAGGAAAAAAAAAAGTAATCCTACTGTTGTCTTTGTAAAATGATATGAAACAGAGCTACTTCTTCATATATTTTTTTCAATTTTCTGAAACATTCACATACCTAAGAGAATACACATTTGAGACGACATACTTCCAGATATTTTGGTTTGTTGATCCTCTGCATATTCTTTAAAAAATAAATAAAATAAATTTAAAAAATTAGGAATTTTATAACTGATATTTTATACTAACTGGACAAAAAAAAAAAAAAATGAAACATGAGAACACAATCATGGTTTATCTGTATACCTGCATTTTTTTTCTATATGATTTTCATCTGATTTAATTTAATTTAATTATTTTATTTTATTTTTTTTTGTCCAAGGAACATACAATACAATAAAATAAAAGATAATTAAATGAAAATAAAAGAAAAAAGTGTCACTTTTCTTATGTATAAATAAATGAAGTCATTCGGTCATTTCCCTCTCCTACATAAAAAAATACATAGCACTTTATAAACAAAATTAAAAACATAACACTCAACAACGAAGATTCATTAGTAGCTTTGATGTAACTGCCCTTTTCAAAAATGTCCCGATCAATGACACAATTCTTCTCATACAGAAGAAATTTCTACCCGATATCATGGTCCTCTTTGCCCACGTACTTCGATCTGGGTATTTTGTGTGGAAAAATAATTTCTACTTGCAAAAAAACAGTATGGCCATGGGCTCAACCCCATAACTAACTTTTATATGGACGACTTCAAGCAATGAGCTCAAGATTCAGTAAGTCTAAAGACCGAAGTCTGGCTCACATATGTTGATGATATATTCGTCATTTTGCCCCACAGCCACCAACCATTAAATACACTCCTAAACCACTTGAACAAACAATACAAATGCATCCAATTTACATCAAGATTGAAAATAATAACTCTCGTCCTTTTCTAGACACTTGTCGTATATCTTCCTGAGACTGACTTTCCTTCATTGTCTACTGCAAACTTAGGGGTGTCATAAGCACCCTCAAACATAGAGCCAAAACAATGTGTGCTGAAAAGCTGTGATAATCACCATGAAGGAATTGAGGAAGAACCATGTAACATACACATTATTCTATATATTCCCCATGAAGTGCTATACACTTGTTATAATGCTGCGACATCATTTGCAATCCTCTGAGAAAAAAGTCTTTCCCTTATTGCACAAACCAGTCCTCAGCTGCAGATATGACTTCATCATCTGTGGTAAATTTTGTTGTTTTCAAGTGTGTTTTTTTTAATTTGGGAATAGGAAATAGTCAGATGAGGCTGGGGGTCTGGCAAATAGGGAGGGTGAGGCAGACATTGAAAGCCAAAGTTGTATACTGTCTGTTAGGTTTCATGAGCACTGTGAGCAGGTGCACTGTCCTGCAAAATGCAACATGCCTCTGCTCAGTTTCCTGTGGCATTTTTCCTTCAGTACTTCCTTCAATTCCTTCAGAGTTGTTGAATAAACTTCTGCTGTAACAGTTTCACCTTTTTTTGAAGTACCTGGTAAGGTAACCATCAATATCCGAAAAGACAAATGGCAAGAACCTTCCTTGCTGACTTTTGGATTCAGAACTTCTTTGGCTGTGGAGAACCTTTGTGTCTCCACTTCACTGACTGTTGTTTGGTCTCTTGGTCATAGTGATAAAGCCATGTTTCATCAACAGTCACAATACGAGCCAAAAAAATTTGCACTTGATTTCTCAAAATGACCCAAAATCCCTTGAGGTGACAGGACACATTCTTTCTTTTGGTTGGCATTCTAACATTTGGGAATCTCACTTCACTGAGAGCTTCTGCATTTCCAGATGTTGGTGGATTATGACCCATAAGTATTCCCTGAATATCATCAGTCTTTGTAATGTTTTTGGCTGATATTCTATTCATCTATCTTCAAGGATCATGGCATGCACTGCATTGATGTTTTCAGGTGCGATTGCTGTGGAAGATCTTCCTTATCTGGGGGCAACTGTTGTCACATTATGCCCAGTTTTAAACTTGGCCACCAATCTGGCAACTATTGAATATGCTGAGGCACAGTCCCTTAAAGTCTCACACAAAGTTTGGTAAATTTCAGTTGCAGACTTTTCTTGCAGCACAAAAAATTTGATGATGGCCCACACCTCTGTGTCTTTGAATTTCTTCAAAACATCTGACATGTCTTCTTATACATCCTAAAAGAAAAAGAAGAAATTATTACAATCTGATGGAACATGGGGATTAAAATTAAAATTCAGAACTTTCCAGCTCCCACCCCTTATATCTTAAATAGGGAAAACAGGATACACCATTCCAACAAAAAAAGATGAACACAAACACCACATTAAATTCCTTCCCTATGATTAATCAAGCCTGTCAGATCATACACTCCAAACATGTCACAGAATTTCAACTGGAAAGGCACCAAGTCCCTACACCACACTAAAACCTGATTTGAAAGAAAATTCAAGGATGCATGTGAGATGCTGATTCTTCATCGTAATCTCAACAAGAATGATGGATTAGTAATTCTAAGAATCTGTAAGACCCATCTGCAACCTATATAGCATCCAGAATCCCAACACAAGAAAACTTTAAGTTAACATGACTGTAGAGATCCATGTGATGTAGTTTCACTGAATTTTTTTTTCGTTATCAGCATGTTATTATATTACTCATGTATAATTTTTTATTTTATTTCAATATTTATTTTAATTGTTTATTTATTTCACTTGTATTTAATTAATTTTCTTTCACCAGAGGTCAGGCTAGTGCAAAAGATTAACAAAATATTTAGATTTCATTTACTTTTAAGTAGTGTCATGTAGCTTTTGTCTTGTTCACATGTATGTTTCCTGATGATGACTTTGCTATTGCTTATATTCTGGTCATATATTCTTTTTTTTATTCTTTAAGTGCATTCTCCCTAGTAAGAAAGAAAGAATTTATTCCTTTACATTATTATTAATAATATAAAGCTAAATCACTGTAAGAAATTTTAGCCTCTATACCTGTAAACATAATTTATTACTTGAAGTTAGAGATTCCCAAACTTTCCTGAGAAAAGGCACAATAGACAACTGCTTAATGTCTGAACTAAGCAGTTGCATATTGTGGCCTTTTAATAAATGTTATTCCATCCTGTTGCAAGGTCGAGTTATTTTTGAGTGTAAGTTGAGTAATTGCTCTAAAAGGTGTTTTATCTCCATAAATTCTACACAATGAATGCTGACCACCACATAACCTAGTATGTTTTAGGGGCTACAGAAAAATTTGAAACTAGCATGGATGATCACTGATATGCCATTCTTCTTCTGGTTCCCATCTGCCATACGGCCGCGGGAGGGTAGCTATATGCTACCATTCTAGGGAGAGATGATTATGAGCAAGGTGGTTTCCCGTTGCCTTCCTTGCCGTAAGTATTTATGACTGTAACCTGTGTGTTCACGGGGCCGGTTTGCCTGCTTGTGGGATGAAAAACCTCAGATAAACTGGTGGAAAAAACCCTGCGGCCCACGCCCAAGACCGGCTAACTTGGCTATGGCTGAGGAAGATCCTTAAGCTCCTCACGTTGTGGACGGGAATCGAACCTAGGACACTCCTTCCCCAGGCATATGGTTGCGAAGCGCAAAGCCACTAGGCTAACCGCGCGGACGATATGCCATTAACATATTAAATAATGAAACAGAGCACTTAACTTCTCCAAAGCGACAAAATCAAATGAAGTTTCAAACAGTTTCAAAATTCCTTGAAAGGAGGGAAGAAAAAAACTATTAACATAATAAAAAATGTTAAATGTGAATGCCAAAATTAAAAAAAAAAAAGAAAAAAAAATGAAATTTGTAAAAATACCTGAGCACCAATACTTCCAAGACTTAGCAATAATTGCTAAGTCATATAAATTTAAATGGCAAAAGAACTTCAGCACATAAATTTAATAATTACTTCATAGCTGTCAATGAAACATTCACAGATAATACTAATAACCATTAGTACATTGCACTGTAAAAGAAACAAGAGTTCACTATACATTTTTCCTAATTTCAAGAATTAAATAAAAATATTATGAGACTTAAAAATTCTCCTACTCCAGATCACAATGGTATAAACATCAGCATTGTGTAAAAGTGTCAAAAATATATAAGATCCTTTGGTTTGTATTTTTAACTCACTGCTGACAAGTGGTGTGTTTCCAAAAGAATTTTAAAAAAAGCTGTGATAATACCAGTTCATCAAATTTAAGAGATGAAAAACTTAAATCATAGACTGAATTTCACGTCTCTCAATGTTTTATAAAATATTAGAGAAATTAGTAAAGATTATATTATTAAAATGTTGGATTCAGAAAAAGAAAGTACTCAACATGCATTGATGAAATTTACAAACTTAATTCAAGTATCACAAGTCAACATAAATAACTTCACAATTTTTCTAGACCTACAGAGAGCTTATGACACCTGGAGGAAATACCAGATTACAAACAATAAAAATGAACAAATGCTACAGCAGTGGCCTTCAGCTGAATTATTAAGTTACCAAGGGTTTTTGTGTGTGTGCGTGTGCGCGCGTGCGTGCGTGTGTGTGGACCAGCTGTTTACACAGTTCACTCTCACTATAGCAAATTTGTAGATACTAAGGAATAATTTACTATAGTGAATTTCTTTTAGCATAGTACTGTACCAATGGAACTTTGGTCAGGGCTTTTTAACAGTATGTTATAACAAGTAAGTTCATTACAGCAATGTTTTCTTTGGAGTTAACTACAATGTACAATAAAGTACAGTTATCAAGTAAAGTAAACATCACTGCAGATGACATTGATCTTCGACAGCATTGATTTTCAGATTCTGTAAATGAAAGCAAAGAATGGTAAATTGTAAATTAGTATTGTAGAATGGTAGAGCTGAAAATAGTGACAAACTGGTTCCACTCTAATAAATTTGTTCTCGATGCTAAAAACAAAATTTATTTTTAAACTGAGAAATATATACAGGACCAGATTTATATGCAAGCTATAGCTTAGAGTTTTGCATTACAAGGAGATCCTCTACCTCAGTATGGATAACTTTACTCAGATAAAATTTACTAAGTAGAGGGGGGAGGCCTTGTAATATTTATAGCTTATGGTCATAACAATCTTAAATCCAGCCCTGAATATGCCCATGTAACTATGTTAGGAAGATTTATGTAATATGTGTAATATATATATTACAATGATATCCCCAATTCTACAAAAAAGAAATTGATATGCATTCTAACTATCAATAAATATAACCAATATAATTAGCTACATTGTAGCTCATTTAAATATTTAATAAATTAAATATCTTACCATTTAGACAATGATACATCCATAGAATACTACCACTGTTATAATCTGACAAGAAATATGTAACCATCAGACAAGATGCTTACTTCTGCAGAAATGCGAGCACAAAATCAAAATAACTGGCACAAAGTAAAGACAATAATAAAAAAAAAAAAAAAAAATCAATTTTACTTATGCTTACATTATGTGGGAAATGTTTCATATAAAAGCTATATTCCACAACATTTTAGCTACTTGCTAGCCAATTTGAAGTAGTTCCCAGCTCACTAACAAAGTGAAACGAAGGCCAGGTGTCCATTAAACAGTTGTGAGATGATGTTAGTCAGTGCCAATTGATGCATGGGAATAGTACGTTAGCAGGTCACTACTGAGTCTCAGGAATGGTACCGGAAAAACTATATTTGGGGGGGGGGAGGGCAGGGGAGAGGAGTTCCTGAATATGAATTGCAGAAAGTTTTCACACATAGTTACAATTAAATTAAACTTGTAGAAGGAAATTATATTCTTCTTTCATCCTTTATCCAAGTGTAGTCAAACAAAGCGTGCATATGAAGGATATTTGCAATTATGCCAGTTGTACATAAAGCTGATGATTTCACAACCACAGCTTTAGTATCCCATAATGTATTATATAGCTCAAAAGGATGTGCACTTTGCATTATGGGAAGGGTCACTATCCAGATTGGTTTTGACCTTTATTGACACACTTTTAAGGTGCGGAGTCTCTCCACCTCCCCCACCCTCCCAAAAAAGTGAGTGATCTTGTAGATCAATAAGTTTTTAGAGAGGTTCCCCCACTCCCCACACTTAAACAAGGCTTGCTTCCTGGGGAGGGGATAGAGTAGCTCTGCTCTGTAATGGTTTTTTTGCCTGTCAGTGGGGGGGGGGCACTGCAGTTTGCTGTCCTGGAGTGATTCAAGTCAGGTGTGATGAGTTTAGTAGTGATCCTGAATGAATGAGTGATCCTATAGGATCACTCATTCATTCAGACTTACAGTGATCTTGTAGATCATCCAGATCAAACCAGTTTCATCAAAGGATGAAACTGGTTTGGTCTGGGTAGTGATTCACATGACATTACATAGTATTATACATGTCTGAAAGGATGTGTGCTTTGCATTATGAGATACTAAGGCAACTAATGGGAAATCATCAGCCTCTATATACACAAGTAGCCTTCTGATTTAAAGGTGACATAGGATCTTGTCACTTCAAATTAAATATATACACTATCTCGATCAAACTGCAAAAGTACTTCAATTACTGTTTTTTGAAAAAACGGATCTCAGTACTGATCCTTCCCATAATGCTAAGCATTATACATGTGTGACAGGATGTGTTTTGCATTATGGGATACTTTGCATGCAAACTTTGTTTGCTTACATTGGATAAAGAATTAAACAAGAATATAATTTTCTGGCAAGTTTAATTTAAAATTAATTACTGATACCACTTTATATTATTTGTTGTGTTTCATGTTCCACATTAATTAATACAGCTTGCAGAAATGAAGACCTGTGTATAACCATCAATAATCCATTAGTTGAAAAATGATACTTACATACATACACTAATACACTATCAAGATCAAACTGCAAAACTACTTTAATTATTGTTTCTTGGAATGTACTTCTACTAAATTTTATAAAATGATGAATATATATATATATAAATTAATTAATCTACTCACCCTAAAAATTCTGTTATGCTCGGAAAATCTGATTCAGTATAGCAACTTATATTCATTTTCATTTCATTTTTAGCCCAACAGTGTAACTGAGTGGCAACTTCTGTCATGCTTGCTTTTTCTTTTTTTTTATTTGTCAATTCTAATCCTGATATAAAACACAACAAAGAGTATTCAATGTATATACATACACATGTACAATCAATAACGAGTGTTTGGATAAAATAAATAAAATACAATTTTGCCAATAATATAACAAATTAGTACAACCAATTATTGATTACCAATTATTAACTACTAAAAGTCAATAACTTAACCTAAGTTAATAATAACTTGAGGTTTCTTTTCCCTCTCTTTCCAATTCTAGTTATTCTTTATTCTGTTTGTCTTTATTGATGTTGCGTTTTTATTCGTTCTCATGAATCAAATAAATTTTAGTTCACACTTCTTGCAAACTATCAGACTAGTGGTCCATTATCAAAATAAAAATACGGAGAAAAGTTCTACCAGAGGTGCAGGATCGGGATTGTATTCAACAACCAAACAATGTATCAGTGCAGAATAGATCACATCCCTTAAAATATCAATATTTCATATCGTGCAAAAACCCAAAAACTTGGTGTCTATTCTATGCTAGTATCATTTTTTAAATCTTATATTTATAATGTAATCAATGGAATTGCGTATTTCTTTAATGGGGATGGCTTCATTTCAGTTGTTTGGGTAATATACAAGGGTTACGATTTACTATATATCTGTCCAAAAACCGAATTCCTTTACTGCTGAAAATTACCTGTAAGGAAGACTATAAAGTTTTATATCAGCACGTCAAATATATATGCGTATAACAACTTTCAGAACGGTACATTCGCTAACGTTAAATGCTTAAATATCACCTGGTATACAACATATTTGAAAATGTTAGCTTTTGTTATTGGCGGCAATCGTATCATATGGTTGTACAACATCATTCGCCACCTCCTCATTCTCTGAACAATTTCACGTTAAATTTCATTCCATTTTACTTTACATGTACTGTATACTCAGCAGGCATATGGGAAAAATAGCCCTTCGTTATTATGCTGACAATGAATAAAGCATATTCATTTGCTACAACTATTGTATGTGAAGTCTTTTTTTATTATTATTGCATTTTTTAAAGAAAGAAATCTGTTCGATGTGATGAAAATCGCTGATGCTAAATAGTCTCGTGATCATTTTAAAGAACTTGGTTCTAAAAAAGAAAGACACATATTTGATTCTAGTCATAGACTATAGGAACTAAAATTATATGCATCTGTTTTTTTTTTTTCCTCTTTCAGTTACAGCACTAGTTAACCTTTGACGCAGATAAATACACTGCTCGACAAAATTAACAAAATACTTAAACACACAAAACCCTCGTACAGTTTGTGATGAAACGGAACCAAATTTGGTGTGGTGATGTAGAACAGAATAACAATGAATCGAGGACACAACGAGTAACGTCGGATAGTTATAAGGAAAGTTACATAGTGCTGCATAAAATTGAAAAAAAAAATTATCACATTTTCGAATATGATCAAATAAAACAGAATATGTTGAGGTACTTTCCAGGAACTTTCGAGCAGCTTCCTTAAATTATTATTATTACATGAGTATTTCCATGGAGGAAGAAGACGGGTCGCTAACTTTATATACACACAATACTCTCCTTAAACTTGTTCACTGTCAGTGCGCACTCAACTAATTCTGACAATTCATTCCACTTAATCAGCTTCTTCCAGCAAAAAATCTAGTTTGCACCCTTTCCAGGGATGACTTCTAGCTCTCTCTCTCTCTCTCTCTCTCTCTCTCTCTCTCTCTCTATCCGTCACATATTGAACAGTTTCCTTTGCGTTAATCTTAGAGAACCCCTTTAATAACTTATTTAATAACTTATGGGAATCCTGTATATCTCATGGAAGTGGGTTCTTCAACGCTATACTACGAAGAAAGAGTGTCGCCAGTTCGATTCTAGTCTCTGACTAGAGGAACTTTTTCAAATATTTTTTCGACCGGTTCCCGAGTTAGTAGCTCTCTGGCACAGGCAAGCAGGTTTTTCTTCCTGAGACTTGAGTTTTTCGTCTAGGAAATCCAAGAAAATCGACTGTAGAACCCACACTATTTCATATATATATATATATGTGTGTGTGTGTGTGTGTGTGTGTGTGTGTGTGTGTGTGTGATGATTGGGGACCACGAGATGGCGGCATTTGTTAGCCGTCTCTTCACTGTGTGCTGCTTAAATTAGTAATAGCCTTGGACCCGTTTCATTGGTTACCAGTGGAAATTGAACTACGCACTCAGTCTCGAAACGATAGGGCGAAAACGGTCTCGCCTACTCCCTATAAGGGAATAAAAGGCGTTAGCTTTTTTGATGCAGTTTCTCTCATGTTCGCTCCTTCTACCTATCGGCATTAACTAAACTTTACAACCTACACACCTTCAAACGGGTACAGTCATATGGGGTACCTACCTACAATAGTCCCATTATCAAACTCAGAAAGATCCTTTATTTTACCCTTTGTGATCAACACTATTGGTGATTACTGACAATAGCATTCTTAAATAGTTGCGTAGAGCACGTGGTAAAGCACATGACCAAGTATTTTGTTGTGTAGTGACGGTTATGTACATCTGCATAATCTGCAAGGTTTCTAATTCAATGGCCGGTATGTGTATTTCTTCTTTTCCTTGTCTATTTCTTAAATTTTCTGAGCTCACTATGGTGTTTGGGTTTTCTAACGTAGTAGATAATCTCACAATGTGTCTCTCTGGTAGAATCAATCATTTTGTTCAAGGTATGCGACCGAATCTTCAAGGTTTAGATTTGGTATTCAAACGCTTTCATATTTTCTTGAATATTTGTGTGTTTGCATCTACAGCTCACCTCTGAAAGCTACTGTCGTTTTGAAGCTTTCTTATTCCCTTTTTAATACGATATACAATTTTATCCAGCTCAACCCCCAGAGGGGTTAATATATCCGTTATCTAGGTAAAAGGCTGTGGGTTCGAATCATGCCATGGGAATGGATGTTTGTGATTGTCTATCAAAATACTAGTAGTGGTTGTGGTGATGGTGGTGGGTAGTGGAATGCGTTGATGTAGATGATGCGGTTCACTGTAGTTGGTGAACTGAGTGATGGAGACAGACAGTTGTAGAGTAGGCACCCTCCATCGATGAGTCTTTGGACTCCTAGGAGGTGTTACGTAATATTAATAATAATAATAAAACTAAATGGTTATCACTTCTAATTTCAAATCCTTTGCAGCTTCTTCTTTCCATGTGAATTTGTGCACATCTTTATGTTGGTGCATAGTGTTATTAATGACTAGTCCATGTCCTGAGAAGAAATCCAGCAGGGCCTTTCCATTATTATTAGCTCTGCTCTTTTCTCCAAATTTTCTCAAACCATTTATTCATGTCTAGTAAGCATTTACTACACTGCTGCTGTTCAAATTTTCAAATCTCAGAGGAACTTTCTTTGTTTTAAAGAAAGTTTCACTTCTCTAATGCTTCGAAAAATTTCTTCAATCTTTTCTTAGAAGAACCTTGTATGATCACGGACAAAAATAAGTCTGTTGTTCAATTCTGCATTTTGATATTTGCCAGGATTTATCTACTTGATATTGTCTGCTTTGAAGAAGATTATCCTCGTATCTTGTGTTGAATACTATAACTACTCCTTTTACTCGATCATTATTGCCTGAATATAGCATCTTCTATATGCTGTGTAGAATTTCATCTTTCATTATTATTATTATTATTATTACTACTACTATTACAGTAAAACCTCGATATAACGGATTAATTCGGGCTTGGGGAGGTGTCCGTTAAATCCAAAAGTCCATTATATAATAAAATAGATTTTCCGAATGCGTATGTTAAAAAAATTGACAAATTAGCTTATAAACAAACTTTTTCCGAAAATAAACTTTAATTATATTTAAATAAACAAATAAACAATATTCTTAAAAACAAAACAAAATTTAAATTTCATAAAAACATAAAATATTTTTCCTATTTATTCGTCTTCGGATGATAATATATCCAACCACTTCCGTTCTGGCGTGAAGTTAATGTTCGATGTTGAGGCGCTTGATTTAGGTAATCCTGCTTGGAAAAAACTATCAAGTTTTTTTGAACTTTTGAATTCTGCTGTTTTTTTTATAATTAACTCCCTAAAATTATGAAAATGTGTGTAATAAAGCTGAATTTCGTTATCTGATGAATTGTCAATAAATGTTATTAGATCGTCGAGATGCGCTCTAATCACTGATAATTAAACATTTGGGCACCTTGTGTCCTCTTCCTCATCATCTTCACTCCCATCCTCATCTTCCAAGGCCATAACATCATCTGCTATTTTATTTTCAGTCATGATATGATATCCAGGATCACCTTCATCTTCTTCTAACCACTGTAAAACATCTTCCTCAGCTACTTTCTTCCCATCAATATTCTGTATTGTCCTGCAGTAATCATTAACCTCTAGCCCTACTAAATCCAAGTCTGCATCTTTGTTGTCAAGCAAATTCTTCCAACCATTCTTCAATGTTTGAACTTTCACTTCTTTCCATGCTGCAGCAAAATTAAAAATAGCAGATTTTAAGCTGCAAATTTTTAAATTTTGTGAGGTACACAGACCTCCTGTATCTTCTTCATTATCTTCATCCTGAAATACAACCATTACTTCATCTCAAAACTTTTTGCGGTATATAAGTAATTTGCTTACGTTCTATAATAAAGTAACAGTGGAGTTGGATAAAGGAAATCCTTACTCAGTGATACTGCTTGACTTTGCAAAGGTTTTTGACAGGATTCCACATGGAACTCTGTTACATAAATTAGAGCAAATGGGTTTGGATCCGAAGATGGTGATTTGGATTAAAGGATGGCTGGCGGACAGATATCAAAGAGTGGTTTACGGAGGAGCTGAGTCCAGGAAAAGGCAAGTGACTAGTGGTGTACCTCAGGGCTCAGTTCTTGGTCCTCTATTGTTTAATTTGTACATCAATGATATTAGAAATACCTTGAATGGAAATATCCACTTGTTTGCTGATGATGCAAAATTGGGAAGAGCGATAATCAATTCAAATGATGTGGATATTTTACAGGATGACTTAAATAGGCTGACGCTATGGACTGAGGTAAATGGCTGTCAGTTCAACTTAGCTAAGTGTAAGGTGATGCACTTCGGGAGGATGACTTCGCATGCTGTTTACTATATTAACGGAACTGAACTGCAGGAAGTTGATGAGACAAGAGACTTGGAGTTATTGTGGACAGAGAACTTAAGTTTAAAGGGCATATTGCTAAGATTGCCAAAACATCACATCAAATTACATGGTTGTTGAGGAACACACTAACAAGCAGGGATAGGGAAGTTATTGTTCCACTTTATAAGGCATTAATAAGGCTGCATTTGGACTATTGTGCACAGATCTGGTCGCCAGGATTTCTTGGTGATGCGGAAGTGGTAGAGAGGATTCAGAGGCGGGTTACAAAGATTGTTGCAGGTCTGTGGGATGTTCCCTATGAGGATAGATTGATGATCTGTGGGCTCCAAAAACTAGCTGATAGACGTAGGAGAGGAGATATGATAGAGGTATTTAAATTGTTAAAGGGATTTTACAGGATTGATACTGATGATATTCTTAAGACCAATGCAGGATGTGAGAGAACGAGGGGCCATCCCTGGCGATTGTGTAAGAGTGTGGTTAACAAGGGTGTTAGGACTAGATTTTTTACTTGGAGGGTTGTGAATGGGTGGAATGCTTTGCCAAAACTCGTTGTGAATGCTTCAACTGTGAATGAATTTAAGGAGAGGTATGACAGGTATTGTGTAAATAATGGTTAGTGAGTCAATGTCGGGTCTCCCGCGATGAGTCTTTTGACTCCATGGAGACACCGTGAAAATAATAATAATAATAATAATAATAATAATAATAATAATAATAATAATAATAATAATAATAATAATAATAATAATAATAATAATAATAATAATTCGTTTAGTTGCCAGAATTATCCACTGGTTCATTGGCTGGATAACTGATGTTGAAACATTAAAGAATGGTTGGAAGAATTTACTTGACAACGAAGATTCAGACTTGGATTTAGAAGGGTTTATTGTGAAATGTTTATTGCGAAATGCAATAAACATTTCACATCTTCTGCTGGTATTCCAAGCTCTTCGGCTTGAAATTTCCTGACTGCAGGTACAAATTCTTTAAAAAAAACAATCTTGAAAGGTGTTCCAGTTGAACCATGCCTTTTCAGAGTTATAATATGAAACGGGCAGATAATTCATTATATTTTTTAAAACTGTAGGTTGACGAGATTTGCCAACACTTACGGGTGTCAGTTTATGCGATCCATCGGCATTAGCGCCGAGATCCTATCCTTGTTGATTTTTCTTCCAGGTGACAATTTTTCATATTTTGAGGCTTGTGTGTTTTCTGGCACAGAACTCCAGAACAAACCAATTTCGTCAGCATCATAAATCTGAGACTGTAATAGCATTTCGTTATTTATCTTCTTCCTCTTCCTCTGCGCGTTTTTCCCGCTTCCATTGCAGTGTCCGCGTGTTACATAGATACGACGTTTGTTAGTACACCCCCAGCCGGCCTGTCGCTGAAGGGGAAATGTATTTTTTGACTGTAGCAGCGTGTGTTAACGGGGTCGATTTGCCTGTTTACGGGATGAAAACCTCCAGATAAACTGGGGAAAAAACCCTGCTGTCCACACCCAAGACTGGCTAACTTGGCTATGGCTGAGGAAGATCCTTAAGCTCCTCACGTCGGCGACAGGAATCGAACCTAGGACACTCCTTCCCCAGGCATATGGTTGTGAAGCGCATAGTCACTAGGCTAACCGCGCGGACCATTTCGTTATTTATACGTTCTATTAATTTTGGCCTAAATGGTTCAGTATCTTCTGTTGGAGCACTGGAAGCTTCACCGTAAATTCGTTTGTTCATAATTCCGTGCCTTTTCAAAAAACGCCAAAGACATCCATCGCTTGCTTTGAATGGTATGTTCATTTAATTTGCTAATTTAATTTCTGCAGATTTCAATTCAACCGCTCGAACTAGAACTCCACAAGAACGTTGTGAGTACCACTTCAACAATGCTTCTTCAACTGAAGTTTCACGTGCCAATTTCATATGTTTTCGGGGATTGGTGTTTTCGCCTACATCACGCATTATCACATTTTTTTTTTATTTTGTCTCTGTTATTTTTAATGTCCGATACAGTTTGCTTTTTTATGCCATATTGCTCACATATACCAGACACAGACACTCCCGAATCCAACTTTTGTATGACTTCTAATTTTTGATTTAACGTTAAATTAACTCTTTCCCGTTTGTCCATATTTTAAGGATTGGGTTACAAAGATGTGTTTTACCATTGAAATTTATATTGAATAGGTCTATAAAATGCGTACGTACATAAACCATTCACCACGAGTAAACAAATGCACACTACTGGGCGTGGCTTAACGCACGTCGGAACATTGGCCGCAGGCGTTCAAACTGCTGCAGAAAGTCACGCGACGCGACAAAAGAACCAATTACAGCGAGATTGGTGTGATCACGTGCTAATTATTAGCCGAACATGTTTTATGAGCGGTGACTCAGTTATGTCGGCTAAATTACTACAGTGTTTTTCCAACATATGATGGCATATTCGCCAAAGTTTGTTAAAAATAACAGGAAATCAATAACAAAAAATAACCAGTCAATTTAATTATAAGCAAAGCTTGATTAAAAGCATTTTAAAATCAACAGGGTGTTAATTTTCACATGTGACATACGGACCGGAAAGTTTGTTTGTTAAATCCGAAGTTTATTAAATCGAGGGCTTACTGTACTATTATTACGTGACACCTTCAAGGATTCTAAGGACTATTCAAGGGAGGGACCGACGCAATTCAACTCTCTCTCTGTTACTTAATCCAAAAACTGCACCCTACGATCTACGCAGAACACCATCTAATGTCCGCCACAGACAGCAGTATTTTAAACTTCAAATTGCGTGTTTTCATGGCCGATTGTCTGTATGTGGGATGAAAAACCAGAGTTTCATGGAGAAAAAACATGCTACCTTCGCATGAGATCAGCTACCCTTGAATTGAAACATCAAAAAAAAGAATTCATATAAAGATACTACTCGTCATAACGGGAATCGAACTTAGTCCTTTTCCAATCAAAAGACACAATATACTGTCGTTCTTCCAAATCCGCTATGGAAGCGCAGCTGAAAGAACTAATAAGTTTTTGTCTTCTTTCAGTAAAAGCAGTTATGTCGATGTACTTATTCAGTTCTTCTACTAGTTTCATTTCTTTTCTATTGATGATTCTTATGTCGACGGTGCTAATTTTGAACTCTGCTAATGTTGAGTCGAAGTTTGTTCCAGTAGCTGATTTTCACTGTTTGTCCTGGTTTAGTGTCGAAAGCAGTCTTTTTTAATCAGGCGAATGCCATTCAGCATGAAATTCTACCATGCCAAAACTATTATTTTATTTTGGTTTAATCCCATAAGAATATAATTTGGTCGACGAAATCCGAAATTAAGAGTCAATCCTTATTCTTTCAGTATCCAGGTATACTCCTACAAACGGAATTCATTACGAAAAAGTATTACACATCAGGTCAGAAGCCCTAATCTGTTCTCCTCATTCTTAAAAGGCTATGGATGTCTCACCCCAGTTATCTAACTCATGATCTATTTAACTCATGATCTAGCGCCCTCTATGGGATCTATTTTAGTTTCTCATGCAGTTCTAAAAAAGAATACAATTCGATTGAGTATTTGTTTTTCTCAAAGAAATTATGATTCTTGTTTATGCCTAACCTTGTTCGCAATTAATATTAAAGATAATAGCATTACTAATTTTATGTGTTACATGAGTGATTAGTTAAGGCAAAGAGTTTCTGCATATCTTTTCTTTGTTATTCACTCTGACTGAACGCTAGGAACTTTCTCCTAAGTTATACGTTTTCCAGTATTTTGGATAAAAAATAAAATAAAATAGCCACTCAGAATTGAAATTTGACTGAAAATAATTTCATTAACGCCATTTCAAGAAGAATAAATTTTTTTAACCACTCCAAATGTCTAAACTATTTGGAGAGTCATTGGGGACATTCCTTGAGTTCTAACCTATTTTTGAAAATCTGCAAGCATTCGCCTCCACCTCACCGTTTACAGAAAGACTGTGAGCAGGTGTTTCTTTGACATTTTACTTTGATGTGATGAGGCAATAATACTGAGTTTAACTCGTATATCTATATTTACTCAAGATAAACTGACTTTGGAATCGAATGAAAAAAAAAAAACAGAATTTAGGATATTTTTACCTGATCTCCTGAGAAAATTTTGTTCCAAACTGACAAATTTCAGTTCTCTGTTTCGTGTAAGTATAATACTTACGCGAAATGTTTGGCCAGCAAAACAGTTCAACTTAGTTCTTTGGGTTACAGCAACGTCATATTCCCTCTATCTGCAACCATTCGAACATTTTTTGGGGAATCCTTCCCATGTCGTGGTTAGTCTCGCTACCAAATCTAGTGATATTGCGGTTGTTAGATCTAGCCACATAAGGCTCTGAATAGACCGAAGTTTAATTATGACCACCTTATATGTTTGGAGGTGTACAAACGGTTAACCATCAGCGACGATTCTCGATCCAGAAGGTTGGACTAAAGTCTCCCTTGCTGCGCTAGTGATGATAGTTCGTTTATGAATGATAATAATGATAGTGCAGGCACTGCACTTACTGAAAGAGTGGGAAGACTGGATTGCACTTTCTGGGGACAATAACTATTATCCAAACTCACCCCCCCCCCTTTTAAGGCATTTTTTTCCTTTTAAGGTTGGTATTCAATAATTGAAGTTGAGTAATATTGTTTATGCAAATCCACGCACTGTTTTCAACGGATCGAAATGATTGCAGGAAGAAATCGTATTCCCTGTTAATACGTAAATAGAAGTCGGTGTTAAGATATTCGTGTATCGTCTTGCAGGCTACGTTCAACACCGTAGGCTAATGCTATAGTGATCGATTTTGAGGAATCCTGTTGTGAGAAGAAAAGAGCGAATGATACGACATCTTGTTTCCATGACCATATTATCAAGTAAGAATTTCATATAAAATTCCATCTAGCACTACTCTCGATTAATTTTGTCGCAGTGAGCTAACTTGTTCTGTAGCAGACTGAATACCGTAGCTCAGATTATACAGACCGCTCAATTGAAAGTAAGGTTACCAGTCACGCTGGAGTGGAAGTGTTTTTTCTTCTTTTTTTAACTCTCAAAATAGGCAAACCGGTTAACACACAATCTGTTAACAGGCATGACACAACGCCAGACAGACTTAGCTAATTCGACGATTATGCAAAACAACACATGCCAACTTAATTATGGCTAAGAACATACAGTATCTCGCTATGGCATCGCAATCCTTAATCATTAACAAATATTTTGATCATCGCTTCAACAAATGTGTGATCTTTTCAGAATTTCTTACACACGCCAAACAAGTAATTGAGATACTCTTGAAGTATTTAGTGCAAGTATATTATTGTCATCATCATTGTCATAGTCGTAATTTCTAGATATGTTTCTTCATATGATGTAGCGCCTCCGTAGCGCAATTGGAAGAACGACGGTACATTGCGCCCTTCGATTGGAATAGGCCTAAGTTCGATTCTCGTCGCAACGGGAGGAATCTTTATCTGGTCGATTTCAATCGATGGTGAGTTAGCCGATCTCATACGGAGGTAGCAGGGTTTTTTCTCCCGGAAACTCGGGTTTTTCATCCCGCATACATACAAATCGGCCCTTCAGAACACACGCAATTTACAGACAAAAATTACTAGTTGTGGTGGTGTTGGAGGTGGGTGGTAGATGGCGTTGATTCGTAGTAGAGGTAAGGTGTAGAGACAGTTGAAGATGTCCTCCCGCGATGAGTCTTCGGACTCCTTGGAGGTATCAGGAATAATAATAATAATAATAATAATAATGTACAGAAGAGTAAATAATTCGCGAACAAGTAAAATTTCGTTACCAGTTAGTTTTCTCGAACGTGGTCGGTCAATTATTGAGTAGTTCTTTTATCAGATCAGTTTATATGTACTCATGGTCTAAACACTACTAACTGCATCGATTCATTATATTATAGTCCTCTGCTACTCATGTTTCAAATATCTGTTTTAATAATTTTCTGTTTTCGGTTTTGTTTCAGCAGCCAATCTAACTTAGCTTTGTTCTGCTTATGCATTCTTTAATATTAAGACATTAAATATCTTTGCAATAGCTTTCACGAACAAAGACAAGCAAGTTATTGTTTGTCTTTGCTCGTCAAAGCTATTACAAAGATATTTAATATCTTAATCCAGGGTTTCTTCTTGATGAGTAGGAGGTAGAGAGGATCCAGAGGCGAGTGACCAAGCTGATAGCAAGTATATGGAATGAACCTTATGAGAACAGTTTGAAGATCTGTGGGTTGCAGAAATTGGTTGATAGGCGGAAGAGAAGTGTTATTATTGAGACATTCAAATTACTGAAGGGTTTTAACAAGATTAATTCAGAGGAAATTTTACAGAACAGGTCTGGTGGTGAGAGAACTAGGGGCAATCCATGGAAGCTGGGTAAGTGTGGTTATCAAGGGTGTTAGAACACGGTTTTTTGCTTGGAGAGTGGTGAATGAGTGGAATAAGCTGCAGTGTCTGTCGTGGGTTCCATGACTGTGAGTGCTTCAAAGCGAAGTATGATAGATACTGTGTGGATGCCTAATAGTTTTTCTGGACATCATGTTTAGGTCCTCCCTCGATGAGTCTAAAGACTGCTTGGAGTCGCCCGTAATTTTTTTTTAAATAGTCAGTACTTTATTTTGTCTGAGATAAATTGCACACATATAATATAAAATTCAAGCAATGATACTACATTTTCTTTCATATAATTCAAGAACAATTTCTAATTAATATCATTATAATTTGCATAATGTGCAAATGCTATAACAGGATAATTTATGTGTTGTTAGTAAGAATTATAATACCAGAATAATTTACGAGTACTTTTGTTAAAGTTAACATTGCAATGTAAACTGTACCTGCAAACTGTCATAATAATAATTTTTTTAATTCAATCCTTTTTTTATTATTAAAATTATGATTACATATTCTGATTACATATTTACAACAGGTTTAATTCTGTTTTTTTTTTGTAACAATGAAATTCGTGCTGATTTTTCTTTTTTTCTTTTTTTTCTATAATGTATTAATTTTTTTCTTTGGGAGGCATTTTTGATTTCTTCCACGAAGCTTTACAGAGCTTATCTGAGGAAGATAATAGATGGCAGTGGTTTCATGGTTGTACTGGTCGCAAGCCAGGTGTTGATTTTACTGTTTGTTGGTACATACGTGGAAGATTTCAACTGCTATTACACAGTCTAACTTTTTTTTTGCAAGTAGGGTTGGATTTGTACATGGTGTGTTTGTTTGTGTCCTTGTAGTGGTGTTTTTTGAGAGGGGTTTATCATAGGTTTTGTGGGGGGGGAGAGAGAGAGAGAGAGAAACAGGAATTTCTGAAATTTTCATTCTCGCTATAATATTTATATAGCGCCTGTTTCGGCTCTCTGTTTGTCCCTAGGTTTCTGTCGTCGAACAGCAGTTTGTTTATCATGTCAGGTACGTAGAAGTTTCAGGTGGCTTTGCTGTGATGATTGTTGTACTTATATGTTATATAGTTTATTGACTGTGGGCTTGTTATCTGATATGCTGTTCTGGTTACTCTATAGGTTGGGCTGTAGTAATGTTTCTGATTTCTTTTTTAATATTTAATATTTTGTGTTGTGTTCGTGCTGCCTGCATAACTGTGGGTTGTCCCAGAATATCAATTTTACCATTTTATCTTGCAACCAGTGTAACCTGTTAAGTTTGTAGTCTGTGCAGAATACATATGATGTGATTGCATATCTTAAAATGTTTTGAGATAATGCTTTATAGATTAGTATTTTTATGTGTGTTGGGGCAATGTCTTTTAATCGGTATAGTATCCTACGCTTGGTGTGTAGGTAGTTTCCAACTTTGATCAGCATAGAAGTGAAGTCTGATATAGTGTGTTGTTTTTACCTGTGTGATGGTCGTGGTTTTAGGTTTAGCGCTTTGTGCATAGGAGGATGAATGTCGGATAGTGAGATATTTAGTTTCTATGGGAAGGGTTTGGGGGTTTTTGATTATCATTTGCTTTTTTTCCAGGGTTTATTTACATGCCGTTTTCGGTTAACCAGTCAGTGATTTGATTAATGTCGTGCTGCATATTTGAGTAAGCGATATTTGCGTTGTTGTGAATGGATACTATGGCCGTGTCGTCTGCGTACTGGAAGATTTTACTTTTTAGGGGGAGTTGGCTTATGTCGTGTGTGTATATGTTAAATAGAATGGGAGATATGACAGCTCCTTGCGGTACACCACAGGTTACTGGTACCTGTTTGCTGTACGCTGATCCTATACGTGTGATATGCTTCCTGTTTTTCATGTATGCTTTAAACCACTGGAGTAGACGACCTCCGATTCCGATATGCATTAGTTTCGTGTGTTCAAGGTTTTGTGTGTTAGTGTGTGAAATGCTTTTGTTAGCCCAATGAATACGACTAATATTATTCTGTTTTTATCCAATGCAGCGTTTATTAGGTCTGTGAAATCTTCCAGGAGTGTTGTTGTTCCTTTATTATGTATTGAGTATTGTGTATTGTATAATAATAATAATAATAATACTTTCATTTTCATATGCTCTCCACTTGATTTAGACTTTCTCTATATACTTATTTTCCTGCAAACTCTTATACGATGATACATGCAGTGAATGATCTGCAATGTCCACCTCTATCGATATAGTTGGTAGACCAACCAATTTTCTTTGGTCATTGTGTTCGGAAATAATTATTAATCAGTTTAAGCTTGGAGAAACTTCTTTCCACACTTGCTACTCTAACAGGAATTCTTAACAATATCCTTAGGGCGGTGGTTACATTTGAATAAATTTCTACAAGATAATAAAAAAAAATTGGTTATATACATGATAAAATTTGGTGAGGACCACTTTTCCCTGGTATTATTTTTGAGGGAATTTTTAATTCTTCAATCTATTGTATCTACATTAGATGTTTTGCCACTGCTCAAAGCAATTTCCAAGTCTTTACAATGTTCCAAGACTCTACAAGTCTTCAAGGTGCCCTTAATAAGTGGCAGCGTGAGGCAGGCTGCCTCTATGCTACACCCTGTCGACGGTACAGCTAACAAGTGTAGCCATTTTATGGTCTCTAACCCTAAGACAATATTTTTAATGTCTGAAAAATAATATGGTTCTTAGTGTCTCTTTTCTTGAGTTTCCGGGACGAAAAAACCAGCGTGCCAGAGATCGGCTAACTCGGGAATAGTTCGAAGAAAGGCTTAAAAAAAATTATTTTAGGCGGCGACTTGAATCGAACCTCGATTAGTTTTCGGGATGCCTAGCCCTGAGCTACACAGGCTCTTCACTTTAACTATAAGTGAAGTTTATACTATACAAAACTCCATTATTACTGCAAATTCTACTGTTTAAAAAAGACATTTTCTTGCAACATGACAGACGCCTTTACAAGATTGGAACTTTTGTCATTTCTTTATTGGCACTTGGAGAACAAAAATCAACTTGGTAACTGCTGTTGTGTCTTATTTTACTAATTTATTTTCACAATGTTTTCTTATCCTCTTTTCAAGTATACCTCCACGAATTTTCAATGGGACACTCAAAAAGAATATTTCTCCATTTAATTTTATTTTTATTGTTATAGAGGGATACAACTCCACTTGTGATTATATCATATGTTTATGGTCTTCTGCAAAGTTTTCTGAATTAGCAGCCCAGCCAATTTTTTTTTCATTTTATTTTAGATAGAATATTGTCTGACCAATCTGTTTCAGCATTTTATGATCTTTATCTCTAGTGTCAGATATACAATACATGACGGGCGGCTGAAAAATTCTGATAGCCACCTATAACAAAAATTATATCAAAGCAACTGATATAACCACAAGAAAGAACATATCTTAAAACTCTTTAACCCCATGTTTCATCATATTGTAATAATTTCTTATTTTTCGTTTAGGGTATATAAGAGTTCTACGTTCTACCTCAATTCGTTCATGGGGATTACAACAACTTATCAGCACACTCTCGGAAGCACTTTCTATGAAGAAAAAGAAAGTGAAAGTTTGCATGGACATTAAGAAACCAATTAGAAAATATCCGCTAATCTTTTTGTTTTATTCCTCAGAAATAGCAAGAAGAAGAAGAAGAACAACAACAACTCTTTTAAACCTAACTTTTCGAACTCAGCAACCTGCTCGGCAGTGGATCACCAGAAGAATTTATTTCACTACCATGAATGTTTTTAGTCAATAGGATTAAAAAAATACGACCGACAGCTACGCCATCTCGAGTTCCTAATCTGGAATTATTTTACTATGTAATTATTGATCACTTCTACAATCGGTTTTTGTTGGTTATCCGGATAATAAATCTAAGTTTATTCCAAAGGAAAAAAAACAAACAAACTTACCTTCATGTACAAATCATGGCAGGAAACAAATATGAAAAAGTAGTATACAGTAGTATGTTGCTGTTAACGTAAGTTCCACTCACACTTTCAGGAGTTAACCCAATAATTTAAGGATCATAATTCAAAAGAATTTTTACAAACAACGGAAAAACACTCCCACACAAACAAAAAAATGAGAGTTTAATAAAGTATAGTAAACATCACTCATTCATGAAACCCTTTTTTATTTTAAATAAGGAATAATTCGAAGGGAATAGAAACAGCGTCAAATTTTACTGTACAGTTGAAATTACATGCTTATAAAATATTATGCATAGGTATTGGTTGTAAAGTACTTGAATTTTACAAACATCCCTCCGGCACCAATCGTAATTCCAACAATTAGCATAGTTATGGCTACTCCAGCAACGGTTCCAGGTGTATATCCCGTCTTATTAACTTTAGTCTGTGGCTTAGTTGTGGAAGGAATAGGCTCATTGGTTGTTGCATCTATAATAGGACCCGCCGTACCTTCAGTTATTTCTGTTATCTTATCGGTTACCACATCTGAACTAGTAATTTCTCTCGATAACGTCGTCTTTACTGGTTGTGTTGGACCCGCCGTACCTTCAGTTATCTTATCGGTTACCACATCTGAACTAGTAATTTCTGTCGATAACGTCGTCTTTACTGGTTGTGTTGATCCATCTGGCGATGTCATTATAGCTGTATAAATTGAGGTACTGGTGGTGGTGTTTGGAGGCTGTGTTGTAGGTTTAATTTTACCATCAAAATGCACTAAACTTCCTTGAACTGCAAAATACCGATAAGTCTAAAGAAAGCAAAAATAAATAAATAGATAAATAAAATTGAATAAATAAAATAATTGCTGAAGCAATTTTATATTAACAATTTTATTACAGCAGATTATATAGTATGCTTTATTTTTAGAATGATTTATCATCGTGAAAATTTATTCATGACTTACCATTGTGAAATTATCTATCCTCTTACTGGAGGTCTTAAGGGACTTTAAAAAGCTCCATTTACGTCTCTAGAGAATGGTTGTTTCTTAGTTAGTTCAAATTTCATAGATGGAAGTCACCTAAAATAATATATACGCCTTATCTTAATGATCAGTACCTGTGTGGCTATTTGGAGCTATGGTCGAAGGAGTTTAAACTATGAAGACCACCTGTGTGCCAAATATACATTTCCCAGGTGATTAAAACTTTAAGAAATGGACATGTAAGTTTATTTACCACACAGCCTATCACAAAAGGGAAAAAAATACAAAGCTGTTTACATTTAACTAATGCCATAATCCAAGGAGACAAACACTCATGGAATATCGAAGAAGAAGTACACTTCATCTTTTTAAATGATGCCGTTGCAGGACTAGATAGCTGTGAGCTGTGATATGGTGTTATGGTCTAAAACAACTGTTTAAACAATTGCATCCAGGCATGATGGAGAATTCGGCAATTTTCAGACTTGAAGTTGCACAGAAACACATAACAGTTGCCTTAAGATAAAAATAGCAAATGTTTCAGATTTAAGTTAGGTTAAAGTTTAAAATGGAAAATAGATATGTTTAATAGCCAAGTAGTAACGCGCTGCGTAGGAAGACACAGAATTCTGTAAATATAAAAAATACGGGAGTTATCATATTCTCCACTCCCCCCCCCCTCTTCCTTTCTTTTCTTTTGAATTCTGAGAAGAAATAGTTCCTAAGCAAACAGGAATTAAATCTACTGTTAAATCACAGAAATGTTTCTGTTGATAATCTGTCTTCCAGATGATGTAGTCGTTCATGATGTTAGTGCTTCTTGGAACCTTTCTTGAGTATGTTGGTTTACAAATGTGATTTTCAGTTCTGGAGTCCATGGAGAAGTCTCGAACAGCGATGTAATTAATCTACGTTGTTTGCTCAACAACAGCGCGATAATAATAATATTTTTTTTATATAACAATCATAATAATAATTTACAATTATATTGTTCGGAGTTACATAAGTTGTATAATATTAAATGTTGTGGTTTACTTTTTTTTTTTTCAAGTTTGAAAAGGTGTGATTATACAACAGTATTTACACATATGCAACCTAAATATTATGTTTCCTTATTCTCACAAACATACGGTGTAAACTCATGATTGACTTTTAAAAGAATTTTTTTTTTACATTGCATACATTTGTTACAGTTATTATATACATTACATACATTTGTTTATATGTGATATTTACATTACGTACATTGGTTTACATATAATACATACATTGGTTTTCATGTGATACGTACATTACATGCATTTGGTTACATATGACACATCATGGATGAGAACTAATTTCTTTGCTTTCATCCTCGAAGCTTATAAGCTTATCTGAGGATGACACCAGTTGGTTATTATGTATTTTTTTGTTGTTGTTGTTGTTGTGTTGTTGTGTGCGTGCGTGCGCGCACGCATGCACGCATGCACGCACGCACACACGCGCACACACGCACGCACGCACACGCACGCACACACACACACACACACACACACACACACACACACACACACACACACACACACACACACACACACACACACACACACACACACACACACACACACACACACACACACACACACACACACACACACACACACACACACAATACCTTGGAATGTACTGATGCGTCGCTGAACTGGAAGCCTGAATGAATATATTGTGTTTCATTAAGTTTATATGGTATTTTGGGTGCGTGTTTCTTGGTCATAGTATGTCCTTAGAGCTCTTTTCAGGCTATTGTGGTTTGTAATGTTTTTCTAATCAAAAGGTAATTTGTTTATCATGTCTGGGATGTAGAAGTTTTGCGTGGCCTTTCCGTGGTGATTATTGTATTTATATGTGATCTGAGGTCTTGTTATACGGTATGTATTTCTAACTGTCCTGTAGTTGGCATCGAAATAATGTTTTAGCAAGGCTGCATAGTGACATAAATGTTTTGCTGTCAGTATTTTGTGTTCTGACATTGCAATGTTTATAAGGTCGTGATTTTCTCTTTGTTCCCAAAAGATCAGTTTTGTCATTTTGTACTGTAGCGACATTAATCTATTTAATTTGTAGGGTGCACAGAAAGCATACGTTGTTATAGCGTATCTTAGTATAATTTGGCATAGTGCTTTGTAAATTAGTGTTTTTAGGCGTATCAGAACTATGTCTTTTAATCTGTAGAGTTTGCCATCGTTGTGCAAATGTTTTATATGGCTATTCCAGTTCATATCTGCATCGAGGTAAATTCCAAGGTATCGTTTCAACCTGAGTGATTGCAGTGGTTTTGCTGTTCTGTGTGTTTTTTGTGTTGGAAAGTGGATGTTGGATGGTTATATATTTGTTATCAACTGGTCGAGTCAGTGGATTTCTGAATATCATTAATTTTGTCTTTTCTGAGTTTAGGTGTATGGAGTTTTTCGTGAGTCAGTCTATGATCAGATTTATATCATGCTGCATATTTGTTTGGGCTATGCTTGCGTTATTATGGATGGATATTATTGCCGTATCGTCTGCGTACTGGAATATCTTACCTTTGAGTGGTAGCTGATTAATATCGTGCGTGTAAATGTTGAATAGAGTTGGGGAGAGTACAGCTCCCTGTGGCACTCCACAGGTTACTGGTAGCTCTCTGCTTCGGTTTGATCCGATACGTGTGATATGCTTTCTATTTTGGAGGTAGTTTATAAACCACCTGTGAAGAGGCCCGTCTATTCCAACATGCCTCAGCTTTTCTAACAGGGTTTGATGGGCAAGTGTATCGAATGCTTTGGTTAGATCTATAAAGACTACCATGGCTATTTTGTTTTTGTCTAAGGCGGTATTAATTACGTCTGTAAAGTCTTCCAAGAGAGATGTTGTTCCCTTATTTTTCTGAAAACCATATTGTGTTTTGGGGATAATATGAAAGATCTCAGTGTATGCTGCGAGTTTCTTCAGTATGATCCGCTCCATAATTTGATTGATAATTGGTAATGTTGCTATTGGTCTCTAATTGCTAATTAAATTTCTTTTTCCTTGTTTGTATATGGGTGTGATTATGGCGGTCTTTAGCATACTTGGTATCTGTCCTGTTTGAAATATTTTATTTATTAGTTTTAGTAGGATAGGACTTAAACTAGTTGCATGTTGTTTTATATCTTTAGGTCTGATACTATTTATTCCTGGGCCTTTGTTTGGTTTGATTTGATGTATTGCTGAGAGAAGTTCTGCTTCTTTTATGGTTGGGAACCATAATGTCTGTTTTGATTGCGGTCCAAGTGGAGGGTCTCGTTTTGTGATTGGGGGAATATTTCTGTGCAGTTCTTGGATGAAGTCTGCAAAGTATTGGTTAAAGTCATTTGCTAGTTGTTGGATAGGTTTTGCGTCTTTCATGAAGCTGTGTTTTATGGTTTCGGAGGCGGTGGTGTTGGGAACAAAATCTAGCATCTCATTAATCAGATGCCAGGTTTGTTTCATGTTGTTTTGTGCGGAGGTTAGTTTGTCTCTGTAGTAGCTTCTTTTTGCATTTCTGATTTGTGTTGTAAGGCGATTCCTTGTTATCTTATATTCAGTTTTTAAAGTTGTGTTATTTGGATATCGCTTTAATTCTTTCCATAAAGCGTCCTTTCTGTGTATTTCTAGGATTAAGTTTTGTGTTATCCAAGGATTTTGTGTTGTTTTTGATCGAATTCGGACTTTCTTTGTAGCTTTCGTATATATTTCCTCCAGTGTGAGTTTAATGTTGTTGTATAAGATATCTGCTGATTCTGATGCCAAGTGTTCCCAGTCTGTTTTTCTTATTTCGTGGTTGACTATTTCTTCGTCTATCATTGTTTTCTGTCGCCTTTCTTCTGTGGAACATTGTATGGGTATCGTCTTGGTGTGCAGGTTTAGAGAGGTGAAGTAATGGTCTGCTACTTTGCACTTTATGACTGATGCAGTGTAACTATTTGGTGGTTCTCGGGCGTTTATATGATCTAGACAGGAGGCATGATAGTATTTCCGAATATTTCTTCTCTAGTACATGATGTTATTGTTGGTATTAGATTATACATGGATAGTGTGTCTAGGTATTGTACAGTGATGTTCGGGTTTTCATTTGCAATATTTATGTTTATGTCGCCAATTATCATTAGGTGTTCGGTTGAGCATATTTCTTGGCTTGAAAGCCAGCAATTGAGTTCGTGTAAGAATTTTATCATGTTTAGGTTTGGTGACCTGTAAATAGCATTTAGTATTATGGGATGCTGTGTATTCGTGGTATTAATGATTTTGAGGCAGAGAGTTTCAGCATGCTCAAACTGATAGGCCGTTTCTTTTGCTATTAATTTTTGTTTGATAAATATTAATATTCCACCCCCTCGTTTTGTTTGGCGGCATGATCTATGTTGTTGGAAGACTGGAATTTGGAAAGCAGTCGCTTCGTCATTAGTTATGGATACTTCTGTAAGAATCAATATATCAATTATATCATTGTAATTCCTCAGATAAGCCTGTAATAATAGCCAATGTTTTCGGATGCTTCTGATGTTAATATGCAAGATTGAGATACCTCTCGCTTGTACTGTGTTTTGTTTCCATGCATCAAGAGATTCGAAATACAATTACTGATGTATTCTGGTGTAATTACATCTATCTGATGGTTCACATTCATTTTTGTTGTGTTGAGATCTTCTTATTGAACTAAGTTGGAGTCTTTTGTTTCACTCTGGCAACCTGTCTATATCTTCCGAGCTTTTTATTTGTATTGACTTTGAAGTCTGTGACTTTCTCAAGAATATTTTCCCGTCTTTGATCCATAAAAATTGATACTTTTTTCTGTTTTTCTTTTCTTGCTTGGTACAAAAGATTCCGATTGAAAGGTGTTAAATACTCAGATAGAAAGATTGGCGTATTGTCTTGCGATGCATTTAAATCCTTGACTGCTGGTTTTTTCAGTCTGCTGGCTTTTATGAGATTGTCTCTTGTAGCCTTGCTTGTCAGACGAACTATTACTGGTGCGGGTCGTGGCGAGCCTTGTTTTCTGTTCTTCCTGGGAAACCGATTTATGGTCTGAATATCATTATGCTGTAGGGGGATGTCAATTGCATGGCCTAACTTTAAAACTACGTCTCTGAGATTTTCTGTGGATTCGGTTTCTGGAAGACCGTTTATGACTAGGTCTTCTTTATGTTGTTGTTGGTTTAAAACTTCGTATTGTAGTTTCAGGGAATTAAATTCTTGACGGAGTTCCGATGTGTCTTTTATCAATTTGTGCTGCCTGTCAGTTAATGCGTTAATGCTGGTTTTAATGTCTTTTACTGCTTGTAAGACTTCTTCGACTTTTGAATTATTAAATTGAACAAACTCTTCATATTCGCTATTTTTTTTTTTGTTATTTCTTTATTCTGTTTATCAAATAGTTCTTGGACAAGATCTACCAAGCTGGCTTTTATATTTTCTAAACCTTTTTCTAGTAATAAATTTACGGAACTTAAATTATAAGAGTCACTAGTGTTTTGTTGTCTGTTCAGTTCATCGTCCGATTCTGCCTCCGGCGTAATCAGTTGCGTCGTGGGTGGTGGCGTTTCTTTGTTCTCTCTACAGTTTAGGCACTTCCATTCTTCTCGTTTGGCATTAGATTTGCGTTGCCAAGTTGTTTCTGAAAGCCTGGAACATGTAAAGTGAAGATTCCTATGGCATTTCCTGCAGGTTATATAACATCCGTCGGACGGCAATTCCTTCTAACACTTGTTGCATTTCATGACTCACCTTTCTTCCTTTGGACAGCTGCAAAGATGGCGACGTTCTTTGTTCTATACTCGTTAGCAACCGCGGTGTACGCTTCAATTTTTAGCACACTCAGATTTTGGATTCCACTTGGCCGATTTCGATGAATTATATGTCACTGTTTTCAGCATGGCAAGTAGAGTTACTTTATGACACTTTTAAATTAAAAACAGGAGTTAGAACCACATTAAAACTATAAAAACTGGACCAGCGATACAACCATGCAACCGATGATACAACCAATAATAATAATAATAATAATAATAATAAAATTAAAATCATCAAACAGTTCCCCAAGCTTCCAATGGATACTAATATATAGTATTATACTAATATACACTTAGGCTGCACAAGGTATGCTTTGTGCACCCTTCAGGATTACATTAGGCAGAATAATAATTTCAAGTGTTATTAGCTTAGGTTAGGTTGTTTCCAAAACAGATATTTATAAGTAATTAAATTAAATATCTATTAAATTATGACTATTCTTGTATTATGAAAAAATAGCAAGATAGAATGAATTAAATATTTTAACCTCTTAAAACAGCTCATCTAAGATTACCTGGTTTTCGAATTTCCACGTAATATTTAATCTTTGATCATTAACAGCATTTGTTAGGTTCGTTATGGCATCCTCGAGTTCTATTTCCTTCTTTGCTATTTCTTGAGGAAGCTGAGGATGGATTCCAAGAAGGGTAAATTGAACGTAGAAATAATCATCAAGCACGGGCTCTTCCTGTTTAAAACAAAGTCCAATGTATGCTTTAAAATACGCATTTGTTTCATATTTTTAATATTTGAGATTTTATTTATATATATTTTATTATATATTAGTAGAAGCCTTTTCTTATAACACATGGACAACAAATGGCTACACCTAGTTATCTTTGTTTAGTATAATAAGATTAAGATTTTCATCTTTATATATATATATATATATTCTTTTAATAAACAAAATTCTATATTTGCATGGTCGAGTTTTTAAAACTGTCTTCAAAATGTAAAGATTATTCGTGTGTGTATATGTGTGTGTGTGTGTGTGTGTGTGTGTGTGTGTGTGTGTGTGTGTGTGTGTGTGTGTGTGTGTGTGTGTGTGTGTGTGTGTGTGTGTGTGTGTGTGTGTGTGTGTGTGTGCTATTTTATTTTTTTAAATTATTGCATAAAGTTCTGTAAGTGTCTCAACAACAGGATTAGTTTGTTTGATTAATTCAATTTTTTATTAAAAAACTGTGTATCCACTTCAAGGAGTTTGCATAACAAAGAGGACATTATCATACTAAAAGCAGACAAACGAAATTTCCACATCAATTTAAATACTGTGGATTACGACACAAAAATCCCCACTATATTATTGGACTCTTCCACTCGTTGAGAAATAGACCATGATCTTACTTGGTCGTTACACAGAAAATCTAATGATATGGTCTCTAATCCAGCTGAATTCACAGAAGATAGATCTCAAAAAATAACTTAAGTTTATGACACTCAATCACTCCCATCTGTGGAGTACCTAAAGTGAAAAAAAAAACGGAATTTCCCCTCCGTCCGATAGTTGATGGCTCGAGCTCCTTTACATATCTTCTTTCAAAATTTCAAACCTCTTCAAACCTCACGTCAGACATTCATATCACTTTTTGAAAAACTCAGCACATCATGTAGAGAAACTTTCACGCATACAAATTACGCCATCAGATATATTAGCTATTTAAATGTTGTTTAATTGTTCATGTGGTTAATCTGTATATTAAACTTTTTTTAACTGTTTATTGATCTCCAGAGCTTTATTTTTGTTGTATGTGTCTCTGGTTTTTTTTTCTCCTTGTACTACTTTCTTGTAAGATATGTTATATATATATTGAAATATTTTAAAAATATATGATTTAAAAATTATAATTTCTACCATTTATACTTGATGTATTAAGAGAGATGCATGATGGAAAACATTGATAAAAAAATATACATTTTCTAATTATTGTGAAGAATGTCTCTACTTACAGCACGGACATCAAATATTCTCATTGATTTCCTGGACAAACCGGCTTTTTCAGCTATTTCTATTTTCCATTTCAATATGAATTCATCGCTGTTCCGAAAATCCTCGAGGTTCTCAATTAGCCGGTCATCAACTGAAAATATAATCAAATAGATTATACCATAAAAGAGCTACAAGTAATGTTCACTATGACTGGCAACAATAAAAAGAGTAAGAAAAACGATAATCTTAGTTGTAATAAAAGTATACAGATATTCTATCCTGACATACCTTTTTAATATGAGTCTTGCACTCAGCCGAGTTCTCAAGGAGTGGAAAGAAGATAAGATTGTTACGTTCATAAGGGGGGTGATAAGACTGAAGCTTCGAATTATAGACCAATCTGCGTGTCTGGAGCTGTGGTTAAAATATTGGAGAAGTTCAATAATTAATGAGATTCAGTATTCAGAACTGGGTTGATAATAGCAGCATTCACTTTGATGTCAGCATGGGTTTACTAAAGAAAGATAGTTCCTGCTTACTTATTATAACAAGGTGACAAATGCATTGGATTAAGGGGTGCATACACAGTGGTATATTTAGATTTTGCAAAGACTTGATAAGTTGGTGATGAAAGTGGAAAGCATGGAGTTGGATAATAGGTTAGCATGTTGGAATGGAGATTGGCTGTCTGTTAGGTATCAGCAAATTGTGTATTGAGGAGCGAAATCCCAGAGGAGGAAAGTGACTAGTGGTGTACTCCAAGGGTCTGTTTTGGGACCGTTACTGATCAACTGTTAATAACATCGGTAGGGGTGATATTCAATTGTTTACAGATGATGCAAAGTTGGGGAGAACAGTCAGAAATGAAGCTGACGTTGTGGCTTTGCAAGAGGAGTTGAATGTGCTGGCTAAATGGACAAGTAACTGAGGTTGCCACTTCAATGTTGCAAAGTGTAAAGTTTTAAAATTTGGGAAGCAAAGATAGAATGCAGAGTATACAATTGATGGCAATATCTTGGAGGAAGTGAATGAGATGAGAGATCTGGGAGTGTTTGGGATAAGGATCTAAAATTTCAGGAATACATTACTAGAAGACAAACCAGACAATAAATTTCTTTTTAATCAAGAAAAGAAATAAATCATGGTTAATTAAAATAATTATGAATAGTTCACATGAACATATGGGCTATATCAATTTATGCAAATCATCAGTAATAAGTGAAAAATCACCTGCCACTATGTAATTGCGCAACTTTGTTTGTTGCGCACCCCCCTTTCTCTCGTATGCTGAAAAATTACGCTGGAACAAGTTTCATAAGGCTATCGCTGACAGCCTTATAAAACAGATTGGAACAGACCACTTCAGATAGATGGCCCAGTTAACATTCGAAAAAAAGGCTGCAAATGATATCCTAAATCACTGATTCCAAACCTTTCTTTTGATTACCAGCCCTTTTCAAAAGTTATAGGACAGCGTTTATCTCGTTTGTCGACTAGTTAGAGTATTCGTTCTAAAACAACAAGCGTTGAGGGCTCGAATCCCACCTTGGGAGTGAATGTTTTTGAATGTCTTTAGGAGGGGAGATGAATTCGTTATCGGTGCAAGATCACCCGCCTCCCTTATCAGAGAGCAATTTTCCTTAAAAAATTCCGTGTTTGGCCTCTAGAAAAGGGTTTCTCGATTATGTAAAAAATGAATAAAAAGACAACAAATTAGAAATTAATAAAAGTGGAAAAAAATCTCAGCACACCCATGATACAAATGTACTATGGGTTTACAATGTTTCATACGTGAGAGTCATATATTAAAAAAGAAAAAAACTTCTATAACTCATTCTAATTCAAAAGTTTTTTGCAGTACTGCAAAAAAATCATCTTATGCTATGAAATTCAAGTTAAATGCAAACTGCAATATTTGTGAAAATATCTAAAAATTCCTTTTAAATCCTTATCAAAAGGGTTCATATGAAATTTGAGAAATCAATTCTTGAAGTGAACTTACAAAGACATATTGAAACTAATTAAATTATTTTAGATAACATATCGATCATAGTTTGATACATAGAAATCATTATAAAACTGAAAGTTATTTATCTTCGTCTTCCTTTTCCCTTAATATTTAAATTATACATTTTTTGGTGGTTTCATAATAGAAATACAATTTTATTAATACAGACCACTTTACAATAAAAACATTTATTCAAACCTACCAGTTTCGCCAGCAAACTGTCTGGCTTTTTCAAGGCATTACAGAGATATGAAAGTTAGTAAATGCAAATTAAAAGGAACATAAAAAACGTTGTAAACCAAACTAGTAGCTATGGTTACACGTTTCGCGTGACAGAGATGACTTATGTTCTTATTCATTATCACGCATGCGTGTTTGTTGTAGACTTGTAATGTGATTACTGGCTAGCTGTAGTTCAGATTGATTGAGAGAGGGGATCAAGTTTTTCCACGAACTATTTAGAATTACACGCTGATTTCTGTTGAGGTTTCCGCCGGTTATTAACACTATTGTGACTTCCTTAAATACACGATGCCTGTAGTCCTCATCGAGATATGGCATGGAGCTGTTTTGCCAATCTATCGTGTGGTTAGACGTGCAGAAATGATGTGCTAAGCCGGAAGAGATGCTTCTGTTGTGGTTATAAAATCAACTTATAAAATCCTAGACAGAGACCCCACAATAAAAAATCATAATGAAACAAACCAACTAATCAGAAATTGTAATAATTGGCCAGAAGAAGTGAAGAGAACACTAAAATCCTCACATCCTATCACTCCAAGACTATATGGGACATCTAAAATACATAAACAGGATATACCTCTCCGTCCAATAGTTGATGGAAGATCATCACCAACCTACCTTTTGGCAAAGCATCTTGCAAACTTATTAAATAATAAAATAAGATCAACAGAATCCTATATTAAGAATAGTCAACATTTTGTAAATAAACTCCAAGCCATTAAGATTACACCAACAGACATGCTAGCCAGTCTAGATGTTGTATCCCTTTCACTAATGTTCCAGTAGAAGAGGTAATAAACATCATCCAAGACCTCTTTCCTCTAGACATCACACAGATGTTTAGACCTGCTTTCAATCTATTTTCTTCAAGGTTAACAACACCATATACCAACAATTAGAAGGGCTAGCAATGGGAAGCCCACTATCACCATCTTTTGCAGACCTTTTCATGGAAAAACTTGAAAAAGAAATTCTCTCTACAATCTCTCCGAGACCATCTACATGGTGGAGATATGTGGATGATATATTCATCATATGGCAAGACAGCTTAGACAACCTAAAATCGTTTGTGGATAAAATTAACTCAATAAATAGCAAGATAAAATTCACTCTGGAAGTAGAAAAAAACAACCAACTGCATGTTTTAGATATCTTGATAAAAAAAAAACAACCTAACAGTGTCAAATTATCCATTTACAGAAAGCCCACAGATACTGGAAGATATATTCATTATACTTCAAATCATTACAAGACACACAAACTGAATATTATCCACATGTTGAAACATAGAGCCAAAAAGTTTATATCAGAAGAGGATGATACACAGAATGAACTCTCACTAATAGCCCACACATTATCACAAAATGGATATCCTCAAAACATCATCAAAAAATATCTATACAATGACAACCCCAGACAAGAAGAATCCCACCATCAGCACATTTCTACTGCAGTGATACCTTTCATCAAGTCAATTTCTTATCAAATAGCAAGAATACTAAGAGCCCACAACATCAGGGTGGTCTTCAAACCAACCACCAACATCAGACAAGTTTTAGGATCTCCAAAAGATAAAGTTCCGTTCTACAAATATCCAGGAGTATATTACATTCCCTGCTCCTGTGGTCTTGCCTACATCGGACAAACTTCACGAAGTTTAGAAATTAGACAAAAAGAACATGTTGGTGATGTAAACCACAACAGAAGCATCTCTTCCGGCTTAACACATCATTTCTGCACGTCTAACCACACGATAGATTGGCAAAACAGCTCCATGCCATAGCTCGATGACGACTACAGGCATCGTGTATTTAAGAAAGCCACAATAGTATTAATAACCGGCAGAAACCTCAACAGAAATCAGGGTGTAATTCTAAACAGTTCGTGGAAAAACTTGATCCTCTCTCTCAATCAATCTAAACTACAGCTAGCCAGTAATCACATTACAAGTCTACAACAAACACGCATGCGTGATAATGAATAAGAACAATAAGTCATCTCTGTCACGCGAAACGTGTAACCATAGCTACTAGTTTGGTTTACAACGTTTTTTATGTTCCTTTTAATTTGCATTTACTAACTTTCATATCTCTGTAATGCCTTGAAAAAGCCAGACAGTTTGCTGGCGAAACTGGTAGGTTTGAATAAATGTTTTTATTGTAAACTGGTCTGTATTTAATAAAATTGTATTTCTTTCCCTTAATATGTCAGGTATGATTTTTCATTTTCATCTATTCACCAGCCAGTTTATCTTCTTGATGGATAAGCAACCTGAGTTGTTGTAAGGAAAATACCTCCCACCTCCTTATGTGACCGGCTACCTCTCTTTTGGCTAAACATCTTTATAAAGGTTCTAGGCATCTGAGACGGGATTCGAACCCTGGCCTGCCCAGATGAAGGATATCATGGTCAACAACTTCCGAAGAATATTTATTTGTGGCTAAAATACTATTTAACTACAAAAGATCAAATATTCACACATTACTGGCCTATTTATGGCAGTTACTTTATTCCCATAGTTGAGATCTTTTCTCAGTATCCCATCCTTCTCTCTCTCTCTCTCTCTCTCTCTGTGTTTTCTCGGGTATAGCATTTCAAAAGATATAATGCCATTGCATATCTCTAAAAATTATCGTGAAGATAAAAAAAGAAAAAAGAAATGAATGAAACACCATTTGTTAAGCTTATTAGAAATAAAAAAAACTCCCCATGCTTTTTAATTTTAAATTTTTTTATTTCCAAATTTTGGATTGAAGTGGTCAACCATCAATAGAATCTGGATTTTCAATTCCACTTTAATTGATCTTTGATTTATTTTCAGACCGCAACTCGGTTTGTACAAAAAAAATATATATATATATAGCCAATTATGACAGCCTTACTCAAGGAATGATGATTTTTAATTGGAAGAAAGGAATTCAAACAGTTGCCAACCACCTCGCGATTCCAAACCATGACACTCTATATTATATTATTGCCTGCAATAGTGTGTGTTTTAGGGTCGCCATAATTTGGACTACAAGAACAAGCCACTGTCATATTCTTTTCTGTGCAATTTAGCTGATCTGACATTAATGAGGAATGATGGAGGCTGTCTGCAAACGGATTTCCATAAAATCTGTCCTAAAGAGTATCACGTTCTTAATTTCATAAATTAAATAAAATTTAATTTAAAAAGTTTTGTTGTTTGTATAAGTTTCTTAAGAAATGAAGTCACTTAATATTAAATATTACCTCAGATGCATTATTTAGATTTCTCTACATGTCTTATTGTTATTTGAAAACATAGCAATCCTATTTCAACATATCGACTAAATTGAGTATTTACTTTAGATGGGAAAAAAGTTCCAAAATTTTCTACTTACGACGAACTTTGAATATTAAGTAGTCGATATCATTATAATCAAAACACTCCGAAATGTCTAAAGCCCTATCTATAATAGCGGGTGTTCTCTTTCTAAAATCATAAAAGTGGTGGATATATTTAGATCCGGTCTTGTAGGCATCATTTGAGCGTCCAGTTCCCTGAAAAATAGAAATATTAATGAAGATCTATCAGGACTAAGTCATACTTTATAAAAGCAAGAAACATTATCTGAAAAATCCATTTATTCACAAAGACAGACAGAAATAGAGAAAGTCTATAAAGTACTATTGAAAGAGCTCAGCATATTTTATTGAATTCTCGCTGTAATCAATTTTAATCAAACGAATTTTATATGAAATGAAATATAAATAAAATGCACCGTTTCTTACAACGATAATACCTGCAAAATCATACTTGGGCGCAGTTCAATAAACAAAAAAGTTCCCGGATTATCCACAGATGACATTACTTCAGTTAGTCTAAATCTCCTTGCTAGATGACAGAAGTGAAGACTTTGCTAAATAATTGGCCTTGAATTCCATAGTTATAGTTTCTCTTAATGAGACTGGAATGGCCAACCACTAATTCTGTCCGTTAGTCACAAGTCTTCTCTCGGTGGTTTGTTTGTTTGTTTGTTTTATGGGAGTTAAAACTGGTGTCTGGAAGGCAAACTGTCATCGCGTTTTACTTCTAACTACGCCATGTTTATTGAGAAGTAGTACTTTGTAAAGCGCCACTGGTATCCAGCGAGATATAACTGGTCCAAGCAGTGGTGTAGCTAGAGATTTTGCCACCGGGGGCGGTCGCTGAGTTTGTCGCCCCTCTCAATACACACCAAAAATACTACAAAAATCAAAACAACGTATAGGGAAATAAATTCTAAAATATTATATTTCTTGTTTTTCTGTTAGCGAAATCATCTGTGATATTGACGAAGACTATTTCATAATAATGTAGGTAATTCTTAATCAATTTTATTTAGAAAAGCTCTTCTCACAACTAGCAACACTTACAGCAATCATCAGGAAAATTCGCAGCAGTATTATAATATTTGGAACTGAGTTATCAAGACTATTTTAGAATTAACTGTACAAGTTAAAAAAGATTCAAAGTGCCGCCCAGGGCAGATCCCCCCCCCCATTCCCCTATAGTTACGCCACTGGGTCCAAGGCTATCCCTAATTTAAATGGCACGCAGTGAAGGGAAGGTTAACAAGTGCTGCCATCTCGCTGTTCCTAATCCTAATACAATATTTTTAATGTTTGAAATAGTGTAGATTCTACGGTCGATTTTCTCGAGTTTAAGGGATGAAAAACTGGAGTTTACAGGAGAAAAAACCCGGTTGCTCGTGCCAGAGATCGACTAACTTGGGAACCAGTTGAAAAAAGGCTTAGTTAAAGGTCTGTAAGTAGGTGACTAGAATCGAATTGACGACGTTCTTTCTTCGGAGGTTTAGATGTGACGAGTACAAACACCGCTTCCACTGAGATACACAGGCTTCCTATTTTGTCACTGCACTGCATAAATGTTTATAACTTTCAGTTTATGTAGTAAGATACAAACTTGTATACAATTCGACCTAAATTCTGAAATCGGGCAATGCTTTTTTGGTGGTACATATATTTTTTGATTCTTATTTATTGATACAAAATTTAAAAAGTTTGAGAACCCCTGATCTATACTAATCAATTGAAAATTAAATGAATTCGTTGTCCAAAATATAACTAAATTCACTTTCTCTCTGAATTATCACATTTAGGGCACCAACAAAATCAACTTATGAATGCACATACATATTACGTACGGTATAAATAATAATAATAATAATAATAATAATCATAATAATAATAATAATAATAATAATAATAATAATAATAATAATAATAATAATAATAATAATAATAATAATAATAATAATAATAATAATAATAATATGTACACTTACATCAGTGACTGTAATTTCTAGATTAAGTGCCAGTATTCTGGGATCTTCTTCTAAGTCGAACTGCAAGATAGTTTTAAAAATGAAAATAAATAAACAAAATAATAAAAATATTATTTTATAATAATAAAAATAAAATAATAAAAATAAATGAAATAAATAGATACCTCCAAGGAGTCCGAAGAATCAGGAATAATAATAATATTTCAAATGTTAGGAGACATAATGTTATAACCAAACTCTCAATTTTTGACGGAAACTAATAATACGTTTAAACGACTTTGGCCATAATACACTATGTTGACAAAAGTATTTTGACACCTTACGTGTCAGATCAAAGGTGGTTCCTCTCGGTACTAGAAATGTAAATAAACTGCATTTTTTACCACAACGAAGCTTTTTGCCATGCAAATTTTGGATCCTACTACATGTAAATATTCAGAGTGTCTGCGTAAGTCTGCTAATAAAAGGTGGGATGTATATGTTTTGCACTGTGCTCGATATCAAGATCCCACGTTCAGCTGAACTGATATACTTCCAATGTGGGATGGTAGTTGGGTGTCACATCAGCGGTCTGTCTGTCCGTGACATTGCTACCCATCTCAGTATCTCAGCACACCAAAATACAACGTTGCTTATGTCATTCGTAGACATAAAAAGTTGATGGTGCTACCACAGCACAGGAACACACCGTAAGAAGCTACCGACACTCACTGACCAAGCTTGCCGAGCTCTGGCTCACCTGGACATCCTGGAGAGCAATGTTTCTGACGCTGTGGAAGTACTTCGGCAGCGACCTTTGCATGTTTCAACACGACAATGCTCCATGCCATACTTCCATGAGGGTCCAAGACTCGTTTTCAGAAAACAACGTTTAAGTGTTGGACTGGTTGGCTTAGAGAAATCCCACCGAACATCTTTGGGGGGAATTACAACATTGATTTCTCTCCAGACCACAGCAACCGCCATCAGCATCATCAGTGGAGGTAGCTTTCCGGAAGGAATGGAAAAATATTCTTGTTGCCACGTGTCAGGAATTGGTTTGAAGCATACCCCGAAGGGTAGTTACTGTCATTCAAGTCAAAGGTGGTTCCACTCGGTACTAGAAATGTAAATAAAACGCATTTTTTACCACAACTATGTCTCCAAATACTTTTTCAACATACTGTAACTGCTTCATATGTTTTGGAAGCATTTCTATTAATTTCTTGCAAAAATGATGATATTATGTTCTAATATCATCATTTTATGTCCTAATGATGATATTAGAACATATCATCATTAGGACATAAAATGTCCTAATGATGATATGTTCTAATTTTCTTGTCCTAAGTTTCTTGTGCCATTATTAACTTCTAATAAAGAAGATTGGCACAAGAAACTTAGGACACTTGGACATGTCCCAGCATTCTTGTGCTGGCGAGCACAATGTTCTCATATGCTATTCTCTTCAATCCTTGTGTTTACAATCATGGCTTGGTAACTGGAAGCGTCATTGGAAGATTCCTGCAATGTGCGAAACTTACAATTCCCAGAATATCAGTGGAAGATCTAGCGGTTATGGATTAGTGAACCTAATCCACACTAAGAGAGACAATCGATGTTAGACAACCTCACATCACCACTGCCATCTCCAAAATTTATCGTCGGGACATCGCACTAAAGTACACAAGTTCTTCAAGCATAGTCTATACTTCAACACGTCCATTAGATGGAAGAAGACGCATTTAGCATGACTTGTTGTCCCAAAAGAACGATTATTATTGCTCAATGGTCAAGGATTTTGGTTGCCTTGGTCTATGGACGGCTGAAGAATAACGGTTCAATGGCGGAAAGAGTTTGTAAGCTTGGAAAGCTGTGTTATAAACTCTTTATTAACATTGAACTGATGGCCATTTTCACATGCCCACAATTCCAGCCTCTTCAAATGATTATGCAAGTATGGCATATCAGCAGCATTCCTGATTATTCTACCTGCCTTTGCATCATTAGCAAATAGCTGTATGTCCTTGTGAAATCCTTCCCGCCAATGTCATTCATGTACAGATTGAATAATAATGGACCAAGGATTGATCCTTGAGGCACACCACTGTTTACCTTAAATGTTTCAGATTCACTCACACACACACACACACACACACACACACACACACACACACACACACACACACACACACACACACACACACACACACACATAAGCGCCTCCGTAGCGCAATTGGAAGAACGACGGTACATTGCGCCCTTCGATTGGAATAGGCCTAAGTTCGATTCTCGTCGCGACGGGAGGAATCTTTATCTGGTCGATTTCAATCGATGGTGAGTTAGCCGATCTCATACGGGGGTAGCAGGGTTTTTTCTCCCGGAAACTCGGGTTTTTCATCCCGCATACATACAAATCGGCCCTTCAGAACACACGCAATTTACAGACAAAAATTACTAGTTGTGGTGGTGTTGGAGGTGGGCAGTAGATGGCGTTGATTCGTAGTAGAGGTAAGGTGTAGAGATAGTTGAAGATGTCCTCCCGCGATGAGTCTTCGGACTCCTTGGAGGTATCAGGAATAATAATAATAATAATAATAATAATAATAATAATAATAATATATATATATATATATACACAACTTTTTGATATCTGCCCGTCATCCATCCTCTTATCCACGCTAATATTTTATAACCTAATCTGATATTCTCCAATTTATGCAACAGTATTCCAGACTGTATTCTGTCAAAAGCCTCAGCAAAAATCCAAAAGTATCATGGTATATCCATTTCTTTAGTCTAGTTTAATGGCAACATTATTATAGAATGTGAGCAAGTTTCTGAAACATGAACTTCCTTTACTAAATCCATGTTGCTCGTTGCAAAGTAGCAAAGTAGAAATTTGCTGTCAATCCATTTCTGAATGTGAGCCCTGACCAGTTTTTCCATAATCATCACCACCACTTCTGAGATACTAATTGGTCGATAGTTGGACACATCGGTCTTTGCACCTATGTGCAATGGGGATTACCATATATTTTTTCCATTCCCGTGGAATCTTCCCTGTTCTGAGCCTCAAATTATATAGCCTGGTGAAAGTAATAGCCAGTTCAGCTGAACAGAACAGTCCTTTAGCATCCGTGCTGACATCCTATCAGTCCCTATTACAGAATTCTTATTCAGTTTGTGCAAAACAGCTCTAATACCTCCTCCTCATACACAGGAGTTTCTTCATATGGTAAAGAGGTAGTGGTACGTTCAATGTTGCATATACGAGGTTGATAACTTATAGCAAAATAGCCACTGATATAAAAGTTATTCTCTCAAATTCATTGTTTCTTTTACCTGCAGCATAAGGATAGAATTTTTTCGGGTTGTCTTTAGCTTGCAGAGTCAGTTTCTTTTCGTACTTAGGCCTAGCTTTCCGTACAATAGCTGTGATTCTTCTGCCCTGCTGCTTTGGATTCCTAAATCCAAAATTTCAAGCTGAATCGGAGGTTAATTATTATTTATTTATTTTTGTAGACAAATTATCAGAGAAAGATCAATAAGAGGTGATATTTCTATTACAAACGAATTGAACCTGAGTGGTATCACAACTTTTTTGTTTTACTATGCATATAATTTACAAAATATAGATAGCAATATAGTAATTTTCAATTTAATTTCTCCTAATAAATATTAATTATGGTGAAGAAATTATTTATTTATAATCCCACGTTTATGTAGTAAGAAATATACTAAAACAGCGCTGCATTCGGCTTCCCTTGTTTGCCCGACATTACATTTGTGCGTTGAAGAATAGGGATAAACAAAATAATAAGTATTATTTGTTTATAAGAAATGCAGTTATAATTTAATTAATTAAAATTATTATTTCATTTATTTGTCTGTAGCATTTAAATATTTTTAAAATATATTTTCGTAGTTTCTGTATTAATCTCACCACATTATTATTCTTTGCCTTTTTTTTTTTTTTAATTGAATATTAAACAGGGAACAAATACGCGCCCAATCAGAAGCTGATTTCCACGAGAGCCAAGTAGCAGACGATAATCTTGGACGCAGGCTTTCAAGTGGTGTTTGTTTAGTTAGCGTGATGTGTTTATTATCTTTTTTTATCAATTTATTAACCAAATAATGTACTTACTGTTGTGACATTCATAAAACACCATTCCCATACGGATACTACAGGTTTTTCCGGAGGCCAATCTTTTATTTTAGCTTGCCACATATTACAAGGAATGCCACGCTTCATTCTCTGAAACAAGGTATGGAAAGTTAAGCTATTCAATAATTAAACACACACAAACTTATTTACAAAAACCAGAATATGGGAAAGTGTTTATTATCATTGTTTTGCTAATGTAGAACTTGATAGAATATTAATTATGCTCTTTTAGTAACATGAATGAAAAGATTTAAAAAAATCAATAAATAAACACACTAGTAAGACACAAAGCAGAACAAATGAGATATTCAAAATGCAGAAGAATAATAAAGTAATATTAAGAATTATAATGGCAGTAAACTAACCGAGACTAAATAGCAGGGCGAATTAAAATATCCAATATAATTAAATAATAACTTAATGCATTAAAATCTGTTTTCTTGTTTTTCAATATTTTTAAATGCACATCCAAGTAGTATCACGCAAGATGCCTGATTTAAATATATATCAAAGTGAAAGAAAGATAAAAATATAGAACATTTTTTTTATAAATGTTTAAATCAAAACCAAAGGTCTAACTTCAGTTTAAGGTTAAAAAGAGCCCGAAGATTTAAAAAACAAACAAACATTGGCATAAATAGTAATACTACATTAAAAAAATTCACTAACATTATTATTATTTTTGGAGGTAATCGCAATAATATAAGAAATAATAATATCATTTGGTGTTTTGTGCTATTTATATTTTGTTTATAACCAAATCCTGCAATAGCCAAACTGACACACACACACACACACACACACACACACACACACACACACACACACACACACACACACACACACACACACACACACACACACACACACACACACACACACACACACACACACACACACACACACACACACACACACACACACACACACAGATAAAACCTGAAAAGTTTTGTTTTGTTTTACTTTATTTTAATCATTTATTTTGCATCCTCTTCAACTTTCTCTTCAGCAATGAATAAATAATTTCTAAATCTGTATATAGACTTTTTTTTTTCGTTTCTTAAAATTAACGTAATATGTAGTACCTTGTTGTTCCAGCGACCTCACTTTAAAAGTATGGCTACCTTTATTTCCATCATTCATATACGAAACGAACTTTATATTGTTTTATTATTATTGTTTTTTTAATGATTATTAGGTTGTACTCTGCAATATAATTTTAAAAATACATTCCTGGTGACAAAATAAATAAATAAATAATAATAATAATAATAATAATAATAATAATAATAATAATAATCTCCGGGTATATACAAAAATGAAAAAACCGAGAAGTGCCAAATATAATGGCCCCGTAATTCTAGTGGTGGTGGTTGTCGTTGCGGTGTAGTTGTAGTTGGTGGAGTGAGTGGTGGTGAGAGAGTTAAAGAGTAGGTGCCCTCCCTCGATGAGCCCTTGGACTTCCTGGAAGTGTCATGTAATAATAATAATAATAATTCTCCCCCCCCCACGAATCGTTCTAAGGTCACTTAATTAACCCTGCTTTGTAATTACAAACTCTTGCAGCCATAATTCCAGTTTTTCAGCTATATTATTGTAACACTCAGATGATGACTTTCATTGCTTGGTGTCAAAATGCTCTGTATTTATTAGAGGTTTAAAGTATCTTGAAAAAGTTTTACGTACGATTCTAGAGAAGAATTTCCAGATTATGGAAAAAATGTAAAAAATATAAAATTAACAGAAATGCAAAACTATGCTTAATCCGATACGACATTAATGTAATATAGGTTTAGAGCCAAAACCTTCTAGAAGTATAATATTTTATTTTACTATAAAAGAATGAATTCTTACCTCTCCAATATACAGGTAATCTGCATTGGGTCGATTGAGGAACGATTTTAATGACCCATTTTTGATGTTTGCAATATCAATCAAGATCTGAGGATCATAGTTGTATTCATCTAATTTCTTAACTGTACAAGTTCCTCCTCCATGTGGAAAACGCTCCACTTGATATAAGACTCCTTTATTATATTGGGGGAAAAAAAGCCGAAAATTGCTAATTAATAAAATGCAAGATTTAATATGGATAAAGCATTTATTAATAAACAGTAGACCGTTTGCAAATTTTTGCCAGAAATAAAACAAAAATACCAAGACATCTTAGTGTACATTCTAAATTCAATAAATATATATATATATATATATGTGTGTGTGTGTGTGTGTGTGTGTGTGTGTATTAAATTTCATCAGGGTATATGTTGTCCCTGGGCAAGCACTATTTTTCTGCCTCTAAATTCAAGAAATTGTTGTTGTTATTATTATTATTATTATTATTATTATCATTATTATTATTATTATTATTATTATTATTATTATTATTATTATTATTATTAAGAGAGACCTCCAGGAAGTCAACTCATCGTGGGGGTCACATACTACACGCACCAGCTATCATACTTATTCTTGCATTCATTCACACTGCTTGTACTCACAACATCAAAAGGCAATCCATTCCAATCGCACACCACCCCTCTGAGAGAAAAATCTAGCCCTCACTCCCCTTCTTAGTAGCATTCATTCTCAGCCTCCAAGGATGTCCTCTTGTCCTTTTCCCACCCTCCATAAAATGAAAAATTCCATTAATTGGAATAATGTATGACCCTTTCAGAAGTCTGTAAGTCTCAATCATATCATCCCTCTTTCTGCTGTTTGCTAGTGTCTGCAGTCTACAAGTTCTCAATCTGTCGTCATAATCAGTATTCCACAATCCTGATGTCATTTTAACACTTTCCTTTGTACAATTTCCACGGTATCAGAATCGCAACAGAGACCAGACCCGCGAACAGTAGTCCAAGTGAGGTCGTATTAAGGCCTTGTAAAGAGGCAAAATAACATCCTTGTCTTTATATTTGAACGTTCTTTTCAGCATTGAAATTATCTTTTGGGTATTTGCAATCTTTGCCACATGGCCCCTGAACTTCAACTTCCTATCTACTAACACTCCAAGATCCCTAGCTCATCAGTTGCTTTCTAGCCTAATCCTACCAATATAATACGACATTGGATATCTAATCACGCCGAAGTGAATATTTAATATTTACATTTACTGACGTTGAACTAACACCCATTTTCCCATGTCCACAATTCCAGCCTATTCAAATCATTCTGCAAACATTGCATATCAGCTGCATTCCTGATTACCCTGCCTCGCTTTGCATCATCAGCAAATAGCTGTATGTCGCCTGTCAAATCCTTCTCAATGTTGTAAATGTACAGATTGGATAACACATCCTTGTGATACACCACTGGTTACCTTAAATCTTCCTGGCTAACATCCCCCATATACCACTTTTTGATATCTGTCAGTAATCAGTCATCTCCATATCGATTTTAATATTTTATAATCCAAACACTTATTCTCGAATTTATGCAACAGTCTTCCATGCTGTATTCTGTGAAAAGCCTTAGCAAAATCCAAAAGTATCATGGTATATCCATTCCCTTTGTCTAGTTCAATGGTAACATTCTTATAGAATATGAACAAGTTGCTAAAACATGACCTTCCCTTAGTAAACAAATACTGTTCATTGCAAGGTAAAGACTCACTGTCAACCCATTTCTGAATACGAGCCCTAATCAATTTTTCCAAAATCTTCACCACCACTCCTGAGATACTAATTGTATCCAACATGCAATGGGATTACCATACATTTTAGCACTCATGCTAACATTTCATTCCCTGTTACTGAATTCTTATTCAGTTTGTGCAACAGCTCTAATTCCTCATCGTCATACACCTGAGTTTCAGATGAAGAGGTAGCAGTGAACTCAGTGTTGCATACACCATGTTGATAGCTTTTAGCAAAATAGGCACCCATTAGTTGAACAACCGTTTCTGCATCTCTCATCCTCAGACCATCTGAATTTCGTAGAATTTCATATGCATTCTTTCTTTTACTTTGAGGCATAACGAATGAATTCTTATGGGTTGTGTTTAACACGAAGAGCCAATTTCTTTTCATACTCAGAATTAGCTTTCCATACGACAGTTGTAACTCTTCGTCCTGCTGCTTATAATTTTCATAACGATTATCATCCTTATGCACATGCTGTTCCTTCCACGTCATCCTTTTCTTATGAATATCTTGCTTAATAAGATTACACATCCATTTGACCCCTACTCTATTTATTCTTCGAACCCTCTAGACACATTCTGATATCGCATAATTTAAGTATTGTTCAAATGCTTCGCATGCATTGTCGATATTCTTCTCCTCCACTAACCGATCCCATTCCACTGAACTCAGTATACTCCTCAGTGGGTCATAATTTCCTGCTTTGTAGTTCACCGTTTAACCTTTTCTGAATGGAACATTCATAAAACATAATAACCTGCTTTAACTTTGTGATTTTGGACGTTAATTCATTTTCAATATCCTCCTCAATATTTTCAACAACCTGCTTAGCGGATCAAGCCTTCTTGTTCTCGACTTGGCTTTACTTCTTAGCGTTACGTTTCATGTCCATTTTCGGCGCCATTTTAAACTATATTTATACTGCTTACACTGCAATATCTTAATAAATATGTTGAATGAATGATTTCCTTTCATCCATACGGATGGTAGAGTCAGAAATGCTACCCTATTAGGGAAGTGAGCAAGGTGGTTTCCGGTTGCCTTCCTTGCTGTACTATATCATGTATGTTCACAGGACCGGTTTGCCTGCTTGCGGGATGAAAAACCCAAATAAACTGGTGGGAAAAACACTGTTATCCACTCCCAAGACCGGCTAACTCCCAAGGCTGTGGTTGAGGAAAATCCTTAAGCTCCTCACGTCTCCGACGGGAATCGAACCCAGGACACTCCTTCCCCAGGCATATGGTTGCGAAGCGCAAGGCCACTAGACTAACAGCGTGGACAATAAAAATGTTATAAAACACTCAATTCATTAAAAGCATAAAAATCTACACAAATTTTCTAAGGGAAAACAAAACAAACAAACAAACACACACAAAAAAAATAAAAAAAATAAATAAAAATCACCCCTTTTACAAGAGCGCCAAGTTCAGCAACCATTCAGAACCTGTAAAATCAGTTGATATACAATTTGGCCTTCTTTCTAACTTGCCGTTCCTAAGCATTTACCTTAGTTACTTAGTGGGTACAAAAGCCCTAACTACAACCTATAATTCCACCATGTTTTGTCCCTTGCCGGCCTTGTAAATAGCAGAATTGAAAATTGAGGTGCTTCTACAATTATTTGTAAAAATTTAAAATATGAAAGTTCAATAAAATCTGTCCATGTGTCCAGTAATGACTTGCGTACGGACGGACAGACAAAACTAATAATCTAATAGGTTCTTATGCATTTTGAAAATGTACCAATAAAAGTCAGAGAACCCATTCTGGAGAGTTACAAGACCACGGTCATATTGTTATTAGGCTTAAACTATTTCATAGATAATGCATTGTGCATGAGGACATCATCTCCCACGCAGTAAGCAACCACGGTTATACGAACATATCTAATAGTGTGCTCAAGTGATTTTTTTTTTTTTTTTTACCTGGGAAATGAATTTCATCGTCTGGTATGAGACCTTGCTTATTGGAGGCTTGAAAAAGCTCCATGTTTGGCGCCTCTGCAGTAGGGTTTCTGGATTAGGGAAGAATAAAATAAACATACAAAAATACATAAAATGAATAAACAAGTAGAAATATTTCCTTTACCCACCTAGGGAACGAAAGTATAAGTTTACAATAACAACGAAAAAAGAAAGAAAAACAATAAAGCAGCGAAAAGCAGTGCTGTCTCCCCGCACGCATTCCTGACATCCAGTTCCAAACTCATGAGAGGCAATCTCATATTTTCTAACTGCAGAAAGGATATATTTTGCATTTGTCATTGCAATCTCGACGAAAACTCTTTCCCTACTACACAACTTTAGAGCTTTGTTCTCTTACAACACTCGTATTGTAAAAGAATTCTTACCTTGTTCACCGCTGACTATCAGAGAACTAAAACTTCTTCCGTCCAACACATCCACAGGTTGAGATTGGCCAAGGAGATCTAAGTCAACACGTAGTAGTGCATTTTCCGCGTCGTACCATGTCTAGACAATAAGGGAATAAATAAATAAATAAAAACATACCTGTCTCTGTATATATATATATATATATATATATATATGAAATAATTCTTATCAGTGAAATATCGAAGTAAATTATATTAATAAAATAAGAAATATTAAAATACGAAGAAATATTGTAAGAAGTAATATCGCTATTTGCATCCACAAGGTCTCAATCTTCCTCCGTAATTTTTGTCTCTCCCACCCACCCAAAAAAAGTGTGCCAGTGCAAGTACTTAGGGAGGAATCTACTTTTTTCTTCTTTCTGAAAGTAGAGATTGTGCATGCTTTGTATAGCGAGGTGCATGTATGAGATGTGATTAAATACGACCTTTTATTATTTTTTTTTTCGTCATCACGCTTTTCAAGGATTTAGGCCTAGCATGGCCTGTTCCGGCCATCGTTGAATCGTTTAAGAGGACTTCCTTGTTTCCTAATGGTTTGTAATTTAAGGCTTGTTTTGGTAATCTTTCTGTTTTCATTCTTTGAACGTGTTCCATCCATTTATGTTTATATTTTTTTATTTCTTCTATTACTGATTCCTGGTTTAATTCTTTCATAATTTCTTCATTTCTTTTGTAAACAAATAGAGTATATCTTGCAGTTTTTCTCATAAACTTCATTTCTGCTGTTGTTAATCTTTGTTTGTCTCTTTTTGTTTTATTGTCCAGATTTCACTTCCATACATTAAGACTGGTAGGGCTAATGCATTGTATACTTTTAGCCTGGTTTGATTTTGAACTAGGTTAGGTTTAAATATAGAATTAATTACATCTGCTATTTTTAGGTTTATATCTTTTTCATTTTCGTATGTAATCATACATCCTGGGTAGTTAAATGAATTCACCTGTTCTAAAATCTTGTTATCTATTACTATTTTAGTTCTTGCTGGATCTTGTCCTTTAAAGGCCTTAGTTTTAGACTTTACTGTTGATATTATCATTCCATAATCTTCGGCTATCTCATTTAAATTTAAAATACCTTTCTACAAGTTATCTTCAGAATTTGTAATTATTATTTGGTCGTCGGCAAAAAGGAGAATGTTTAAGTTCACAGCAGGAGAAAGTTTAATACCTTGATGGAAATTTTTATTCCATTTTATTATTATTTCATTTAGGTAAATATTAAAAAGAGTTGCTGAAAGGGAACATCCCTGTCGGACTCCTTGGTTTATCTCTCTCATACACGATAGTTCATAATTTAATCTTATTTGTATTTGATTATTTTCATAAATACTTACGATAGCTTTTAAAATATTATTTGGTATTTGTCTGTCTCTTAATATGTTAAATAAAATACTTGTTTTAATTTTACCAAACGCATTTTCATAGTCAATAAATGCAATATGTGTTTCTAAATTGTATTCTCTTCTTTTCTCTACTATTAATTTTAGGCAAAAAGGCCGGATCTATACATGATCGTCCTTTTCCAACTCCATTCTGTATTTCTAAAATAAAGATTTCAGAATATTTTATTAGTTTGATATTTAAAATTCTATATATTTTATAACAGGAATTTAGAATTCTTATAACTCTATAATTTTTAGGGTCATCTCTACTCCTTTTTTAAAAATGGGGATCACAATTGCTTTTTTTCCATTCTGTTTGTGGGTTACTGTTGAATATATTTTATTTAAAATAATGAGTCTTTCTTTAAAACTTATTCCAGCATATTTATATAATTTTGAACCTAACTTATCTTCTCCAGGTGATTTTCCATTTCTTGTTTCTTTCAGGCTGATTTCTAATTCTTCTTTAGTTATTTCCTTTTCATTTTCATTAAATGTTTGCCAGTTATCTTTTTTAAAATATTATCAGTCCACAATTCTCTATAGAAATTTAGAAATTCCTATAATTTCATGATGCTTAATTTTATGTTTTCTTTGGTATCTGCATTTAAGTGTTTCAAAATTTTATATACATTTGGTCTTATTTTATCTAAATCGTGTTCTAAATTAGAAACAAATTTGTTCCATGATTCTCTATGTCTCTTTTTCCCTCACTTCTCTTTTACCTATGACTCTTATTCTATTTCATCTTCTAATTTGTTATTGCTTATTGTGATTGTTTCTTTGATTGTATCGTCCCATATCTTCAGCTTTTCTTTGTATCGATTTTTTTTTGGTCTATTCTAAGCTTTGATTTGTTGCTGTATTTAGTAATTTTTATATTAAGTCATTCTATTTCGGTTTCTTCATTTCGTTTTATTTTATCTATATATTCAATAATTCTTTATTCATATAGTGATTGTACATTTGTGTCATTTAATAATCTAGTTTTATAAACAAATGTTTCACAATTTCTTTCTGTTCTTGTTACTTGTAGCCATTTAGGTGGTAATCTTAATTTTATTTTAACAAGGAAGTGGTCACTGCTTATTTCATATCCTCTGTGAACTCCAACATCTAAAGAGAATTTTGATGTCTTTTCATTTAAGATAAAGCAATCTAATATTGATTTCCATCCTCTTGCTGTCCAAGTATATTTATGTGTCTTTATATTTATTGAGAGAATTCATTATTTTAAGATTATTATTAACTACAAAGTGAATAAATGTTTTTACCATTCCTGTTTAGAGTATGTTCTCTATTATTTTTTTTTCCTTTTAATAATATATAAAGTAATAGTAAACACTAACCGTCCCCTTAGCGATTACATCACTGCATCGTCCACGTCAAAAAATTCTCTTTTGATTGTTAGTAGATTATTCGTGCTGCCTAGTAGCATCGAATTTTAATATTACACGACTAGTAATTAATAAGAAGCAATTTATCCTGAAAGTATTTTTAATATTTTTCTTTAATCATTAAACTATTATATTTTCATTCTCTATAGTATTACTGATATACGCTTAGGCATCACAAGTATCGATTCTTTTCCATTTTTCGATTATTTATAGTATTAGGTAGGATAGATGGCGCCACATATATCAGCTATTTTCTGTTATCTTAATTCTTGAGAGTGTTACTTAGGTATGATAGATGGCGCCACATGCAGATCATTTTCTTTTCTGCAGGAGGCTATGTTCACGATGCGAAAACGTTGATAACCTAGAATCTCACAGAAGTTGATTATTATACCTTGGGAGACCTTTAGTTTTTTTTATTCCTCATTAACTCGTAAGAAATTAATAATTAATTATTCTCAATAATTTAATATGAAGACACGAGTGATTATTAGCTTCGACTTTCAGCACTGAAAAATTACTTTACAAAAAATTGGAAATCTGTAACATATTTGCTTATGAAGTATATTTTTCAGTACTTACATCAACACTCTTCACTTCGCTAACGACCGGTAACACAAAATCCGTGCGGAAAGAAACTGCGTTCGTCTTGTTGAACGTGGGAAACGGGAAAGTTCTCATCCTCCCTTCACAAAAAAGTCCAGGATTAACCTATAAAGAAGAATTTAAATACATTTTATAATACGCGCAAATTTCTTTGTGTGTATAATAAGCTGTTAAAATTGATCAAACGATTTATTAGATGCTATTCTCTTAGCTGATATCGCGTCACAAACGTATAATTATAAACCAAATCAATTGCTAACTAACCTCCATACTCTTCCTGTCATACGTATCATGGATAAATTCAAAGATGTTAACATACTGAATGGTCATTTGACTTTGCTCTCCGGTTGTCTCATTTATAACGTACTTATCTATTACAACAGCAAGTGGCACCACCTTATTGCTCGAAGTGCTGTTCCATTGGTCTCCTCCTTCAAAGGAAAAAAAAATGGTGGTTAGACATATAATCGATGATTATATTTGGAAAATAAAAAATCGTGCAATCAATGAATTATTGAATACATACTTGACCAGTAAGCTGCTATGATGTATGCTTCTTTTTCGCGATCTTCCTTCTCTATTTCGATGTTGTATTCCCATAAGTAAGCAGGAATATCTCTGAATGTGGTTTCCTTTTCTCCTGTTATGAAGACTTTGTCCAGCAGTAATATCTGTTTCACCGGAAAATATACGTAACCTTTGACTTTTCGTTTTTCCAGTATTTCCAGATCGGGTGGCAGCCCTTCACTTAACCAGTTGCTTATATTATATTTGTTGCAGTCTGAATAATGAATAATTATTTTAACAAATTGATTCAACTCAGTTTTTCAGTAATAACAACAATAATAAACTGTATTAATAAAATTAAACGTTCTGCTCATTTTTTTTGTTCGCTCATCACCAAGAACGGTTCAGAAATCTGTCTTTTAATTATAGAGCTGGGAAAGTGTTAAGCTGTTTGTTTTTTTTAAGCTACCACCCCCCCTCCCTCCAAACAGACACTCCCCAACATCGAATGTATGTGTGAGAATTGGGTTCTCTGGCTTGGAATCCGACAATTTTTGGACATAAAAACTCAATTGATAGACCATTTTAAAATATTGTTTTATTTAACGCACTGGTAACCCTCCTTTGGATAGTAAGAAAACGGTAGAAAAGTGATAGATCTCAAAGAAAACAATTTCTTTGAGATCTATCACTTATAATTGTTTTGTTAAATTTTGCAAAATTATTACTATTATTACGTCATACCTGCAAGGATTCCAGTAGAGTGTAGTAGAGTAGTGTGGGAGGGCACACTACTCTACTACACAACTAATCATGTTCGCTATGTAATCATCCAACTATACACCACGGCTCTATCACCATTAATACACGTTATTTACCTTTCAACAGCACCAATAGTATTTTTTGTTTGTAAATTGCGTGTGTTCTCTTAGCCGATTTTGCTTGTATGAGGGATGAAAAAATCTTGGTTTCTGGATGAAAGAACCCTGCTACTCCCTTATCAGATTGGCTAAAATGTCTAAAACACTTATTACTAAAGATCCCGTAGTTACTATGCCAGTCGAAGTTTTTGAAATTTGAAAAAAATCTAGAAAGTCACGAACATAGTTATTGGAACACACGCTAACTAAATAATACAGTGTGACGTACGCGTAACGTCATCAATATATTGTATGCCTTAAATCAATGTGAGAACAAAATTTCCCGAAATAATAATGTGCTACAAGACAATAATAATAAATAAAATATGAATAAAATAAATTAAATAATTAATACATCAAGCAAATAAACATTTTATTAGTAAAATTGTAGTAATCGTATAATAATTTCAACTCCATTTTAAAAACTTTAAACATTTTAAACTTTGAAATCGAATTTTTAAGTTTTGAATTCAGCTTCTGAAATGTAAGCTTTAAGTTGGAATTTTGCAGAAGGAATAAATCAGTATTAATTATTATAAGAAGATTATACTTGCTTGTTTCGGTATACTGAAACGTTTCATTCAGTTTTATATCCTCAACGAATCTCGAGGTAATTCCACTTGAATACAATGAGAATGACGTGCGAGGTCTGTCTGCATCATAGCTTTCTTCGAAAGCCATTTGCAAGATATCTCCATCAACGACAACATTTCCTGCTACTATCTCTCCTTTAGCTCTGTAGCTTCCAGTGGTTTCTGGTGGTACTGGAAAAAAGAAATATATGGGCTTGGAATGATTGTAGATTTGAAATTCGCAATTAAAACTATGAGGCAAGTGTCTTATGTCGAAAAAAACGAAACAAAAAGCTTAAAATTAAATAAATAATAAAAAATATATCATAAACTGTTTGTTTCACATACATGACATTAGATGTTTGTATTTCCTTGGTAACAATTCTGCTTTCGTATACCAGATGGCACAGGAGTCGCTGTACATGTCCGGTGGCTGCGGATTAAGCCAGATTGGACATTATATTCTATGTTTCTATCGAAACATTAGGGTCTACTTGTATACACTAAGTGACATAGTTATTACAGAGGTAATATTTGTTCCAGCGCACTACGCACTCCGAAGCTCTAGTAAATACATTAGACGGCTGCTTGGATTACAGGCTACTGACACTTAACGTTGTAGCTAATCATGACAGATAATATTATGCTATGTGTCAATTCGTGTGTTCAACGGCTGCTTTGTCTGTGTTAAGGAAATAAAAACCAGAATTTCTGAAACGGGCTGACTCATTCGCCTTCAGTAAAGTCCAGCTCTACTGAAGGCGAATTCAGTAAAGCTAGGCTTCACTATATTCCTAGCCTCGTAGATAGCATTCAAATCCGGGTTCTTTCAACCACAGAGCACATTAGTCAAAAGATCATCATTCCATAATGTGTTGTTACGCATTGCTTAAGCCAATGCGCTAAAAAAAACCAATTTTAACCTGTTGATAAGTAAACTATAATCGGTTTTGTCCACCCAAAAAAACCTGTCACCTTAGTTGCCTTAATCTTCCCAACTAAACAAAAGTTGATCTACTCCCGTCCAAACTTCAGAGTTGGAATCTCAGATTTCTTCTTTCATTTTAAGGATCACTGAAATTTTACACCATCTTGCATTTCCAAATTCTTTTCCCTTCGGTAATTCTTGTACGCATCCTCCGGTTGAAAGTCCAGTCCACATATCTATGGTACTCCAACCGTTTGGATACGTTGGAACGTAAAACACGTGATCTAACTAGCCTATTTTTTTAATGATGAAATTAGAGGTTTTTGGGGCTGTTTTACCCTACGAAAAACCCGAGTCACCACACAAAAACATATTATTGTCTCTTGTGTAATCAAGTTTCTCTAAAACAGACGGGATTTGAACCCACATTCCTTAGCACTCGAAGAGTTGTAATTCCTAAAGAGTTGAATGGGATATTATAATCAATGTTACTGAGAAAAAACAAGAAACAAGTTGAATATATCAAAACGCCGGAACTTTAAAGATACATTTGAGTTACACCTGATGTCCTCTGATTTACGAGATTAGCATAAAGTATTACTAAGAAATTATTACTTATGTATTATTGTTTTCTATATTTTTAGTAAATAAATATTAACAATTTTGTCTTACAAATCAATCTATTAATCGTATTTTAAAATGTGTGTTTGGATGAGGGGATGGTCAATGAGAGAGAAATGCGTCTATGAGGGGGGGGGGGTCAGCAGGTTAAAAAGAGAGTAAGAATCCAGTTTAAATACTAATCCAAGGTTTAAGTGCTGAGTTTTCTGTTGAGATTTATTATAATTCATTTTGAAAAGAGACTGGCGTGTGGTTTTGTCAGTTTCTCCTCCTCCAATCTTTTTAATTATGTCCCTTCCCCACCCAAATATGCATAATTTCATTACAACATTCCCCTTTTCTCCTCCACGATGAATTAAACAGAAATAATTGTTTTGAATTCTGTGCGGTGTTTAAAGAAAAGTTTCAGAATTCATCAAAACGAACACTTTGGTTTGCGATTATTTATTCCCCTCCCCGAGCAGAGACACCGTCAAGGGATAATTCACATATCACATTACATTCGTTTAAATTTTTAAAAATAATTCTTATTATTTAAAAAAAAATGAGTATTTTACCAAAAATACTTACATTTACTCGCGTTATAAGAGGAACATCCCGCTACCAAAGCAGCCAAAATAATCCACCGACAGAGCTTTTCCATTTTTCGGTGTCGTTATGCGAAGCTCCAGTCACCCGGACTTCTGCAAGTGACTTCTGTGTAATCTTTCCAATAACGCCCCTTGTGATAGGAATTGAGTAGTGAATTAGGTGTGTGTGTGTGTGTTGTTAGATAGCTGTTATCTATCTACAGCTATCTATCCATCACATCAAATAATTTATTTTCTAAATAGAACTGCTTGCGAATCTTATCTGTCCACGCATTTTCTGATTTAGTCTTGTACCACATAAAATCTACGTATGTCAGTTTTAACCCTCGAGTCAATCGTGCGAATATTAATAGAGTGAAACAAAAGGTAGAGTGGCGTTATCTGTTCACAAACACCCCTTGACAACGATGTTCCTGATATTGATTTAACTGTGTTGTTCCTTTTAACTGGTCGTAAGCATTATCTGAAGAAATCAGGAAAAGGAAACTTGAATTAATTCTAAAATTAATTATAATTAGATCGGCTAATTATTCTCTTTATCTCTCTCTCGGATTATCTTTTCTGAGTTCTCCTTTTTTTTTTTTTTTTTTTTCTTTCACGTTCTCTTCCTTTACCTCTTTTCCTTCCCCAATCATTTCTTATTTTCCTCATACTACCTAAAGGAATTATCATTTCATTTAATAAAATATCGAGACTTTTTCTGTTGATATTTAATAAACTAGAATGAAACCGAAAATAAAACATTTCACTTTCTGTTTTTGCTTTTTTTTTTTTTAACAAAGAGCATTTCTTAATATAAAAATAGAAATGAAATTTTTCATTTCATTTTTAGCAAGTGCTAACAATGAAAATGAAATGATAGTTAACAATTGCTCTTATTATGGTATTACGTCATTAGAGCGATTGTTAACTATCAGCTCTTCAACGAGGTAGCATTGTTGCAATCATAATTGAAAACGTGCAATGCAGTCAGATATTGCTGTAAATTATGTTTGGTTGCTTTTTTATCATTTGATACTTTTAAGGGATTTTTTAAAAATATTTTTTACATAAAAAAATATTTTTCTAAAACATCACAAATCAGTGATGTTTAACTTCCTTTCTGTTTAAAAAATGTTTTATTTTACGGAACCTATCCAATATATTACATTTTTGTCGCAATCCATTTTGACTCAAATTATTTTGTTAAAACACCACATGCTGTTTTATGATGTACACGTTTTCTCATGGAGTTTTCTACAAATCAATTTGGGTTTAAAATCTTAACTTACACTTTGAGATGCCATTATTTATTTTATTATATTTCTACCAATCTTTATTGTTTCTACAAGCAAGATATCTTTGTAATCTTTCTTTTTTTAATGAAAAGTCTAGATTAGATCTCGTTTTCAAAGTTTATCTTCAGGTAAAAGTCGAATAGCTGATCTGTGCTCGCCGAACTGATAGATTGAAATGCCAAAAGCAGCTGTCCTTTCTCTTGTAAGAACAGAAAGGACAGTTTAGAATGTACTTATTATTAGTAGTATTACGTCACACTGACAAGGAATCATTGCGGGAGGGGCACTGCATTGAACTACAGAATATAATATAAGGAAATAGTAGTTTATTATATAAGGAAGAAAGAAGACTGACCACCCTGTTTATGATTTTGTTAGTTTATGAAGGGATTTATTAGGCGATGCAGTGCACATGCGCATTTCTGCAATTGATCACTATGGTCGGTGTTTGACGAAGTGTCAGTCCTGTTTACTTGTGCTGATAGTGGCTTTGTGAAGGAATTGGTCATGCATTAGTAATTTACTAACTTTTTATAATAGAGTAACACGCTAACTTGGATAAAGGAAATGGCTACACGATTTTGCAAAGGCATTTGACAGAATACCACATGGAACTCTGTTATACAAATGAGAACCAATGGATATGACACTGGTTAAGTGGATAACAGGGTGGCTGCTGGACAGATATCACAAAGTGGTGTATGGAGGGGCTGAATCGAGCCGAAAACAGGCGACTAGTGGTGTGCCGTAAGGTTCAGTGCTGGGACCGTTGCCGTTTAATTTGTACGTAAATGATATAGGAAATAACCTGCAAAATTAGGTTGTGATAGTTAATCAAGGCAGTGTGGAGACTTCCATGATGATTTAAATAGGTTGTCAGTATGGGCAAAAGCTAAAAGTTTAATGTCGAGAAATGTAAAGTCGTGCATTTTGTGATAAATAGATTACAAGCTGTGTACCACATTGATGGCACTGTACTCCAGGAAATAGACGAAGCTAGACATTTAGAAGTGATGGTGGTAGATAGAGAGTTAAAGTATAGAGAACATGTTGCTAAGGTAGCTCATAAGATTACTTGGCTATTGAAGAACACATTAGCAAGTAGAGATAAGGAAGTAGTTATTCCTCTTTTATATATAAGGCCTTGATACATCCACATCTGGATTAGAGTACTATGCTCAAGTCTGATCTTCTGGATTTCTTGGGGATGAGGAAGCGGTGAGAGGATTCGGATTCAGGATTTAGATTTTTTTTGCTCCTTATGAGGATGATTGAAGGTGTGTGGATTGCAGAAGTCGGTTGATAGGAGAAAAAGAGGGGATATGGTAGAGACATTGAAGTTGCTTAAAGGATTTTATAGGATTGATGCAGGGGAAATGTTTCAGCACTTGGCTAGAGGCCCAGAATAAAGGGGTCATCCCTGGAAGCGAAATAAAGGTGAGGTCAGTAGGGACGTGAGGACTAGATTTTTTGCTTGGAGAGTGGTGAATGAGTGAAATCGGTTGCCAGAGTAGGATGTGAGTGCTTTTTCTGTTAATGGATTCAAGGAGAGGTATGATAGATTGTGTGGATAGCTTGGGTCTCCCGAGATGAGTCTTCGGACTCCACGGAGGTGCCCCTACAATAATAATAATAATAATGCACAGCCTTCGAATTAAACAGAACGAAGCCAAAACAGAAAGTGAACTAAAACAAATAAAGAAGACCATCGAGTGACCTTTTACATTTTTCTTTCTTTCTTTCTTGCTGGTTTTTTTTCTTTCTTTCTTTCTTAAGACGGTTGAATTTTCAAAACGGCACGTGCGTTGCTTAAGTCCTCCAGTGGTAGTCAGTACATTTGTTTAGTAGACGCAGAGAGAGGAGGGGGGGGGGAGGAACTGTCCTTTCGTCTGTAACATACGGTCGAAACAAGTCACGTGTTTCACCTTTTGAATCCGCAGAGGATAAAGACCTCCTAACGCGACCCGTGTCAATCCAGACGGTGAATAGGCTACATTCAGGCGATCACCCTGCTAAATGTAGTGCGATTATCTTTCAACGGTTCGCTTCTCAGCCGATTAAATTAGTCTCCTCGTGATCCGTAAAAAAAAAAAAAAAAAAAAAACAGTCAGGATAGTTCGTTGTGATAGTCATTCATTTCGTAAGTTGACCTAATTACGGTACCACCGACGAAAGTCGGAATGTGCTCATCGGTCTGTAGAAATCCGATCCCACCACTTAGGTTTTTATATGTTCCGCTTGAATCGATGATTTCTCCGGTAATGCGTATAATGTGGGTGGTTTTTAATCAATAAATAATACCTTCGGTGGCAAATTTCCCTTCGATCCCATCACGTGGATCTGGTCTCAGTCATGGTTGAGATGACACGGAGTCTCTTTCTTTTGCGTCTGTTTCGTTATTAGTTAACTCTTGCTAATTCAGCTTTTTCTGTGTGTGCATCTTATGTGAAGAAGTAATACGAATGGGACATTAATTAAATCGATTTATAGTAAATCCACGATTTGGCAAACACATCAGACTCTTTGGCAACAGGCTGACTCTTCTATCTTCTTTCTGCGTTTCACGACCTAAGAACAACAAGAGGTCACTGTCTCATTTGCAGAGATATGGGATATTCTATAATGAACAAATATCAAAACTTATTTAAGTTAAGGGATATTATTACATCCCATATTGTTTCTTAGCCGAATAAGAAACTCAACAATAAGATAATAATGATGCAGTCACCATTGGTATTACTGAAAGACTCCTTGACCTTTGTTGCGATTACACTTTTATTTATTTATTCGTATATAATTTCCTCCCTTTCCTCCCCCCCGTCCCTATTGCGGCAAGTTGAGCCCCCCCCCCTCATGAGGGGATTAAGTATTTATGACTGTAGACATGTGTATGCCTTGTATATATTGTGGACTTGTGTGACTGTAGATTTGTGTTCACGGGGCCGGTTTGCTTGTTTGGGGGAACGAAAAACCCAAGTTTCCTGGTGAAAAAAAAAAAAAACCCTATGAGTCAGGCTAACTCACCTTTACACGCACGCACAAAATAAAATAACGACATTTTTAAACACAAAGTGCAACTTTATTTATAATCGAAGGAAGTACATTCACATAATGTTACACAATGAGCAGTAGAGAATACAAAAAAAAAAAAAAAAAAAACAGAAATAAAACACATAACAAAGAAGAATATTTAATACGTCATAAAAGTAGATAATCGTGCTTTTTCAACCACTAAATGTGATTTTCTTTTAAAATTAACTTCAACACATTCAGAACTCTGTTGAAGTTTGTATCGACACAAAATTTAAATAAATATTTTCAATGTTAAAACTGCTCATCTGAAAGATTCTATGGTACATACAATAAACTGCTTTAGTTATCAAATATAATACAGTAGAAATATCTCTAAGTACCAAGAAGGTTTGATTCGACTTCGTACAATGTTTTAATTCTAGGTGGGCCAAAGCCGAAGAAAACTTAGCGTCCCTTTAAAGTGGGAGCTGATTTGATAGAAAAGATGTACAACACAGTAGACCTGAGTGAGGACTAAAAAAAACAAACAAATACTTGACTAGGAAAACACGGAGCTAATGGTTTCCATCCATTGAAATGAACTACAGTAGACAAATCAGAAGTGTTTGGTCTGTTCTCCAAAACAGAAGGCATGGTGTATAGGTGGCGGTAGTGTAGGGATGTGCGCGCATCTATGATGAAGCACATAAGTTGTTCATTGCTGATTTGTGAAAATATATAGAAATAATCCTTACGTTTTTTAACGTACTTTCACTATCGTTGGTATAATAAATGAACTAATAACTTTATTTGTCACGGAAAATGTTCCTAATTGGATTTAAAATATTCACTTAACGTAAGCATTGTATTGTAAGGCACCTGTTTTAAAACATAAGCGGTGTTGTGATGGCTAACACCGAATAAATAATTAATTTAAAAGAAAGCGGATCACTGAAAAATACTATAATTTTTAGTTATTTTATTTATGTCTAGTAGATGGAGCCACTGTCACACGACATTCATTAAATGGGATTGTTCTATTATTTTTATGAAATAAACGGAATGGTTTCTTAGACGTTACAAAGAAAAATATCTAAACTTTTAAAGATAACTATTAAAGGTAAATGAAATCACTTATAATATAAATTAATTTAAATAATAATAAAAGAGAAAACAAAATTTGGCTGAATCAAACTCCTGTATTTGGAATAGACGCGATAATTCGGATACATATTCACATGACATTCAAAAGAAATTTATTTAATTCCAAACATGAAATCTTAGGTGCAAAATAGTGATAAAAGCTAATACGCTAAGATGATATATATTCATCTTTATTAATAAAGTACTAATAGAGGCTAAGTAGAATAAAAAAAACGAAATCGTAAAAATATTTGGTAGGAGAGTGCATACAATTAGCAATCGATTGGTGATAGTCATGCAGAAAGAGAGATAGAAGTGGTCCCTTGACATTTACTCTCCCCTACCTATAACAGACAGTATGGACCACAAACATTAACACAACTGCAGTAATCCTATCTACAAACATTACTTTAATTCCGATTTATGAGCAGTGACTAGTCTTTTAACTGTATCTTTCTTTATAATTTGAGCTATATCTGTGTTTTTCGTAAAATAATCATGTTACGTAATGATTTGAAATTCCTGAAGATGATCCAAGGTGACATAGAAACGTACACTAATTTTTGCGTTTATATTTAGGTTGTAGTCTGTAATATTATGGAAATTTAAGAAAAAAAAACATGCTATATTTTAAGCAACACTAAAAAAATAAGGAAAGTGTACATAATAGCATTTAGATTTGCATATCCTTCTCTCTCTCTCTCTCTCTCTCTCTCTCTCTCTCACACACACACACACACACACACACACACACACACACACACACACAGGGATCTTTGAGGTGCTGTCTTAAGGCAAATATACAGAGATTTACTTAAAAAACAATTCAGCTTATGATTAATATAAATATATTAACAGAGAATCATCATTTCATTAAGTTGTTATACAATATTCATTCAACTATTTCATTGCTTATAATTCCAGTCTATCGATAATAAAGTAGACACGTGACATTAGAAATCTTCTGGTTCCAACAATTAGATTTAAACATATTCAATATGCATTACATTTATCATCCAAAGTATAAACATATCAAGTTTTTTCATTTCCATTGTTGCAACCGAACTCTTGACTCAATAAGTTGCCATGGCAACATAGATAAAGTAATATAGCACCTATGCTAATGTGAAATAGCACCTACTCTGAAAATGTCAGTTATTTAACAGTGGAATTAGGAATATACATATGGATAAAGTTTCTTTAAAATAAATTTAACAATTATTACTAATCTGAGTCAAATGAATTTAACTTAAATGGCTTTGATAATCTCATATTAAATATAATTCGGGTTTTATATTTACAGTCTCCTTATTGTAATTCTTTTCGTTTATTTTAGGTTTCATTTGTCATATTAATTAATTAAATGAATTGTGATTTAACAGATATAATGTTGTAAATGCCTAATTGACAATATATATAATTACAATATAAATAACGGTACAGTTTCACATTTAATCGAGCAAATTAAATTTTATTTACATGTCAAGATGTTCATAGTTTCTTCAAATAATTTAATAGATATTTTTTAAATTACGAAAACTTTTCAAGTTGAAGAATAATTTAAATCTTACGATTGTTATAGCATATATTTTACGTTTAATTTATTTAATTTAAAATTCACTAAATCTTGTGCTATCACCAATTCTGTGCCCTTAAAATATGTATTTCACACAACTTGACAATATCTTGAATATTTCTCAGTGAAATCGATCTCATAGATTAACTTAACAATCCACAGTCAATAAAATTTATCAACTTTAACACCACTTGACAAAAACTAAACTTATTTCTTTTCTTTCTTTTTTTTTTAATCTCTGCCTTGGTACTTATTTCAAAGAGACGGAAATGGTACAAAGCACCTCTATTTTTCACTTTCCTATCTTCTTCTTCTTGATGTGCATTCATTATTTTTAGTCTTAAAGTGGTCTTACACTATCCGATGATGCGTAGGGGTTGGTGCTGTGCATGAGCTCTTGCGTGCTAGTGCAACTGCACTGGTGCAAAAGTGTATGACAATAGATAAGTTCGTGTATCGAAACATGAGGACTTAGAAGGTTGTGTTCACTATGGACAAACGAATACGTTTGGTTGGATGAACAGTCCAATCTGTCCTCCAGCTGTCATATGGATTCTTGGTTTTTGACTTTCGGCTGCTATTACTGGATGAGTTCTAAACAAGGAGGAAAAAAAATGATGAAAATATTAGTAATCTATTTGCTATAATTCTTTTATAAGCTAAACAGTAACAATAACTATTGTAACTGTTGACTTAGTCAAGAATTACTGAAGTTCACGAACCCAGCAATTGTTGACGTAGGCAACAATTGCTGGATTCGTGATTTTTTTTATTGCTATTATTTAAACATTTTTACTGTTGTCAATTGTTGAAATCATTACGCTATTTGTATGTTGTCGGTTGTTGCGATGCTTATGTCGTCTGCATTAAAGAAAAAGCACGTTATACGAGCAGTAATTGTTGATAGTTTTTTTTTTCAAATATAAATTGAAATAAAAAAATAAAAGAAATACTGAAGTAATGCAGTGTGTTACATGTCTTAACAAGCAATTGTCTTGCAAACGTATCAACTGTCCTATAGGTTTCCCTTGTCATTTGTGAGGTTTATTGTCACTCAGGAGTAATTACACTGTTATTTTTTTATTTTATTTTATTTTATTTATTTTTTGATTTAGAGAATACTCTTTGAAGAAAGTTAAGAAATTCTTTTACTGTTATTTTCCTCAATCAAAATAGTTGGAAGTTTTTTTTTTAAAAAAAAGACTCCAAGATCAAACAATGAAACAAGAAAGAGTGTCTCAGTGAATCTCTGTTCAACCGTCAAAATCACTCTCTCTCTCTCTCTCACACACACACACACACACACACACACACACACACACACAGAGTTCAGAAAGAGACAGATATTATTTTGAAATGATGGTTTGCAAAAAATAAATAAATAAAATAAAATATAATATAAAATAAAATAAAGCAATGATGTAGATCAATGCTGGCATAACATCTCATGAAATATATAAAATTAATATATATATTATATATATATTAAGCATATTTGAGAAAGAATTTGTATCTCCTGACCGGTATACACATCTAACTGAGAAGACTCGCTGTATAATTATTTAATCTGGATAATTAAAACAACAAAGTAAACTTCAAATATATATTACATCCGGATTTAATTAACGAAGCCAAGCTTTTATAATTAGCATTTGTTTTTCTCCTTTAGACTCTTTATTTCTATTCTAATTATCTGAATAAAATAATAATGAAATCCAATGTAAAGAAAACAGTTCAGAACTTATTTTTTTTTTTCCACTTATGCATAGTTCATTGTGGATTAGAATCTATCTCATTAAGCCAGGAAGTCGTAAACTCAGTTGTGCATTTGCGCAGTCTACAAATCCAGAAAAACATCTGGCATTAGGAATGGGAAGTCTATTAAGAAAACTAATTAGAACTAACATGAAAATTTAAATTAAACAGTGAGAGAAAAAGCCAAACGTACCTGAATCCTGTTAGGCCTGCGTGTAAATTAGACAGAAAAATAAGATTTGTTTTAGTCTTTTTACAAAGTTAAGACGCACTAAATAACTTTATGTAAAGTCAACAGTTGTCATTTAATACTAGTAATAGTAGCAAATAAATCTTTTAGATACAGTGCAGTTATCTTTACGATAATAGAAATAGTTCTGCGTCCACTACTAAGGAGACTAATGTCTCTTTTCGCTTACCCGGTTTTTCTTTTCCAATGCCACACCATCCATGTCGTAAATGCCATCTGCTGCTAGATTTTCGTAAGCCGCCGACAGCTTGCTTTCCCATTCGTTCGAACTGGAATCCATAGCTCGCTCTCCTTCCTCATCGTGTAAACGGGTGTTGTATTTTCGACGACCGTGATGCTGTCCGTAAACCTGAAAAAAAAAAAAAAAAAACGTATGATTATCTTCGGCTTGAAGGGATGAATTTATGATTTTTTTTACCTTAAATTTATAATTGAAAACAGAAAAGTTCTAATAAATATTAGTTCATAGCCGTTTTATGTATATCTGTATTTAATGACATTTAATTCTTTATTAACTCACAAATCTTCAATTAAAATGACTGTTATATAAAGTTTATTGTCGAGAAGATAAAATGTCCGATATTCCCATTGTTTTACTCACGTGATGTTTACTTGTTGCGAATAAGAACAAAAGATTTATACGCAACATACAGAATATCATTTTATATAGCATTATTGTAATAATCGGTATTATTGCAGAGATAACAATTACTCATAGTTGTCCTGTGTGTGTATTTCCTAACGTATTTATCAGAGTCCTACATAAAATGTTTCAAGAATCGTATTGGGAAAATATGACGTTTTTTTTAAAAAAGAAACTTCAATAATATTCTTTATGTTATTTTCATAATTTTTATGTGATTCCCACTACGGTTGTAAACTTAATAATATATTAGAATCGTGGGTTATAACAGTGGATGCTGTAATTTTTTTCCCTACGTTAAAATGATCAAAACCAATATTTGTCGATCATGTGAAGCAATAAATTAAATTTGGACGAAGCGATAGTTTCATTGTACTGCTGGTAAAACGCGCCATCATGGACTATTTTAAACTTACCGTAACAGCTCCGAACAAGATGATAAAAATAAGAGACGCTGCTCCGATTACAATAACGGCAATGGCCCACTGAGGAATTGGGGGCTCCGCATTGACTAGTAAGGTTGGTCTTTCTGCAACTTCTTCTTTAACTGAAAAAAAATAAATAAATAAAAACATCAAGATAAAGAAAATTTCATGGAATTGAGTCATAATAATATCTATTAAATTAATCTAGGAGAAAGATTCTTGACCCCTTAAAGGATGGTGCAGCTTCTCGGTGCATTGATATATAATGATGGAAGAATATGCTAATAATATTAGGGAGTCATGATAAGCGAGTGGATGGCGAACCATGCGTTTTGGCCGATAACAATGTCGCCTTCATCCATGCTTCTATGGGCTCTGTTACTTCAGGATTATCGCCATAAAGACGAACGCTAAACGTATTGAGCTACAGAAGCTTCGATCAAAGGGTTTTGTCTCTTCTTTTATGTCGTCTGGAATAGCATAATATTAGACCACGTCTAGACCGTCGTCTAGTTGGAGGTAGTATAATAAGCACTTTTGTTAGATTTCTTATTTCAGTCTCTGTCTTTCTTCTATGCAATCAAAGTTAATTTAACAAGTGCAGACATAAGCAATCTACTGGGTCTTCACATGTGGATGACCCGAAGTTCAAATTAAAATCAAGTCATAAATGCAACAACCGATATGCAGCCTGTTTTTAATGATGCATTAGTAATCAATTAAACAACCTATGCTTACGTAATATTAAATTAAAATTTAATCTGGAAAGCGACTATTGACATTCGCTATAGGGATGCCAAAATTTATATTCTGTAATGGATGTCAATATTCACATTCGCTATAGGGATGCCAATATTTATATTCTGTAATGGATGCCAATATTCACATTCTATAATGGATGCCAATATTGGCATCTCTGATATGTGACCGACTCATGGTATTAATAATGTCGTTTCGTTATCAGTGGATCAATGAGTCTTCAGGAGATGGCATCCTTCCTGATTCAGCTTACACGTAGACTCACATTTTACCGCGTAGGCGTTAGAAACCAAATCCGACGGAATAGAGTGGTTAATTCTTATTCTCGTAGTCTCAATGTGTGTGTATATATTGCGCGTGTTCTTCTGGCCGGTTTGCCTTTTGAGGGACAAAAGACCCGCGTTTCCGGGATGGAATAAACATCCGCCGCCGTACGAGACCAGCAAACTGACCATTTGACTAAAAGCAGCTAATAAAAGTTCCTCACGTCATAGAAGGGATTCGAACCCGGTCTTTTCGCCTAAAAGATTCGTTTATATCAACTCGGTTACGTAGGCTCAAGAAATGGTAAAATATAAAAGATGTTATGAATAAAATGTTTTCGATATTAAAGGCTATAAAATGTATTCTAGATCCATCTTTATTTTTTCTTTTTACTTGCGCATGTCAGACGATTTCCTCTTCATGCATTATTCTCTCTCTCTGAATAAGCTTTACTGTCATCCACCTGCCTTCCCACCTGTAGAAGACAGGTGAATATATGAAAAAAAGGTTACTGCTACACCTTTTAGATCGACACGCGTGTATGTGACAAGAGGAAATTGTGATGACGCTGGCAGGTGTTTTGCCTCGTTCACTCTAGCAGGGTGTTGGCAGCTCCATTTGTGGTAATGTGCGCTTTAATGGACAACGAAAGATGTTGATCCCAGTCACGTTCTTATTCGCAGTCTACGCAATGTGTTGCAATAGCCTTTGGGAATGCGAATGGATGTATCCGTCTTCTGAAGTGACACGCAGAACACACTTCTTGAAGAAAAGACAAAGAAAATGATCTACTTGAAGAGAGAGAGAAATCTTAAAAATGAAATAGTCTATTACACTCGCTTATAAAATATTAAAGTTGTATATTCATAGTTTGTCGTATAAAAAAACAGCGTCATCATTTATACAATGAATATTGACGTATTTAATACCCTCACCTGAAAATTCCGTCTTTAACGGGTCAATTGTGTATTTTTCGAACGTGTTGTCCTTTCCTAACCTCTCGTTAAACGTCTGGATGAGCCTATGTTCAATCTCGATATCATCGTCTGCTTTCATTAGAGACAAATAATAATCAACGATGATGCTTCCATTGTTGCTGAAGAAAAAAAAAAAAACACAACAATGTGATATGCATTTATCATTGCTAGATATAATTATTAGTGGTTTTATTCATTATTTATGCCTTATTTTATTAATGATGGCCTAAGGACAACATATATTTTTTTTTAAAAAACTACTTTTGCAATTAAAATGAATACTTTTATAATTTTTTTAAATTTCTGCTGTAGATCAAGAATTACTAATTAGTTTTCTTTGCGGTTTGTATTAATCATGATTTATCTTGTAACAGAAAAATTAATAAAACATTATATCAATATTATATTTCAAAATCCATTTAATTAATTATTTCAGATTTCTCCCATCCAGTAGAACACATGTAGATGACAATCATGAAAATTTCTCCTCATGGCCTTATTTGCCTCTCTCGTAATTGTAACCAATTCTATCTCAGAAAACTGTATAGCAGAAATGACTCAATAATTTTTACTTTTAGTTGGTTTGATTTCTTGAGCAAATATCTTCTGTTGCCTTGTTCCTTGGCTAAGCAATATCTATATTTCATCCCTGTTCGTTAAATAGTAAAATAAAAAGCACACAGACGTATAGAATAGCCAGTCATAGGATGTTGGTTTAAAACTATACCTTCAGTTGTCTTTCCAGAAAACGTTTATTACCAAATGAATATTTTAAAAACTTCTGTGTTTGATATACGAGGTGGCACAGGTATAGTACGCCCACAGATACGAGACCCTTCGACACTTCTGCGTATGTCAACAGAACGAGAATCCATTCCGACAATAGGGTAATCAATCCGTACTGAGGGATGAGTTGTTTATTATTACACGTCGGAAAATTAACTTCTCTTTTATGATCATTGTAGTGTTTAAAGTGGTAACTATTTTGCTTGTATAACAGTTGGAAAATGTTACGTATAAAGGACGTGATTTCGCGTGTTGGTGACCAATGCGTACATCCTTCATTTCTTTATCCCCTTCAGCATGAATCGACTATTCTTGGCGAGTCGCCAAGCGAAGCTCTCGAAAGTGTGGGCATACTATATTTCTGATTTATAATTAATTTGCCTTTTTTTATGTAAAATCTACCCAAGAAATGCTTTAAACCTATAGTTGGCACCATTGGTTAAATGATGGGTAAGATAATCCGTAAATTCTACTTTAGAGATTAAAGCTAGAACTTTCCCAAGCCACTTCAGGCCTCCAGGAGCTTATAAAAGTCATTTTATTACCTAAAGCATCTAAACTTGCAGTGGTATTCAAATTCGCAGCCCTATTGGTTGAGACAAATTCGTTATTATACAAAGAATATCATAAAGCGCTTGCAACTCAGCCCAGTCAAATATTTACCGAAACCTGTTCGCTGTAATAACAGATAGAGGTGAGAAGAGTCTTTTGCTAAAAATATTTGGATGCTTTGAAATACCCAAACCAACATTTAAACGTCAACCTTAAGCTTTAACATAAGAAAATTATCGGCAACTACTTATTTATTTCTTAAATTTATTTCCTTGGAATTCCTTAGTCAAAGGTTGGCAAACAGTCTTCCATTGGGTTTAGCTATAAACCATAGAAATTTCAGTACTACCGTAAAGTTCCCAAGACGTACACATGCTGTGAAAGCTTACAGAAGAAACTAGTTTGGGATTATGAATTATCCAGGGATTTGTTATTATACCAGGGTTCAATTTGTTCTGCAAGAATTATAGTTATTTGCAAGCAGATGACGCACTGGTAGTAATAGCGGTAGTTTCAGGAAGGAGAAGGAACTTCTAGTGTCAGCCCGGTTACACAGAGGAAGGCCTAAGTTATGTTAATATAAGCAAACGCAGCAGTCTGTACGGGTAATGCGCTGGAAGAATCGCACCATTAAACCGAGCAGAATGAAGCTAAATGTTTTCTCTGCAACGCACTTAGCATAAAAACAACTTCATTTAGACTGCTTGCTAACCAACCTTAAAATGCTACTTACCAACGTAATTGAATGCAAATGATATCTCCTCCCCCCCCCTCCCACTGCCACACAAGTTTTCTTTCTATTTCGCTGTAACATGTAGTTCGAGACAAAACTTAAAGACAGCCTGATTTTTATTCGACTCTTTACCAAGTTTTTTATGTATATTCATGAAGTTAAACAAAAACCATAAATAAAGAATCCAACCCTTGTAAATAAATATTTATTTACATCGTTTTTATGTAAGCATCTCATTTATGTAAGCATCTCAGTTAATATGTGATTTGTATTCTTTAAATCAACACAAACATTCATAACTAAAGGTATCTCCCCCCCCCCGAAACATTAAACAGTTTTCCTCCGAGTACTCCGGTTTTCCGTTCATAATTGGAAACATGGCGTCGAACACATTTTTTGATGCAACAATGTTTACTGTAATGCACACTAAAATTCGCTAATTCTAGCATTGATAATTGTTGATGTCGTAGATGAGATACCCTGGCGAAAATATGAAATAATTAAAGAAAGAAAAGTATGAAATCTTAACAGTAAACAACAACAACAAAAAATCTATGGAAAGGTTCTTCTATAAATCCTCTTTTCGTAACTGTTAAAAATTGAGGGGAAAATCTTATCGCCTAATATTTTAAGCGTAAAAACTAAACTTTTTGCAACAATGTCTTATGATGAAATCACATACATTAACTATATTGGTTCATAATATTTTCTTATCATTTCTTGTTTTATTTAAAACTTGAGTGGTATTGCTTCTAATTGTAGCTGTATGTTTATAGATGCCTTCGATGTATTAAGAAATCTTTTAAGTAAAATGTTCTGAAATCTTTCTATCTAGAGGAATTCACTATATTTTTTTTTAAAGCGATACTTATCTAGTAAGGAAACTTACAAAGTGAAAGATTGCAACACAGAGTAACCATATCACTTCTGTTCAATTAGCTGGAATGCATGGACTTGAAGTCGGGATTGTAGATTTTTAACTTTTGAGTAAGAAGATATCAGCTAAAAGCTTCGAACATGTTGCAATCAAATACCTTCAGTATTTCATGTTGCATTTCAGGCCATATTTTGCAACTTTTAATCGGTCCTGCAGTAAGGGAACAAGTAAATAGATATTATAAAGGAGATCCTCGCACAAGTAGTTACATTTACGAAACAGGTTGTATCAAACTGCGGTCAATTTAAAGTTACGTTGTTTGATTATAATTTTTATTGTTGGGTATCGACGTAAATGGATATGACGTCATAATTCTATGAAATATAACAATAAGCGTGAAATATAAGCAACGAATTTTGGTCTAATTATTGATAAAAATTGAAGAAATATTGTTCATTTATTTTATATAATTTTATTTTTATTAAATTCTTACTAGAATCCATCGATCTCTATACCCTGCAGTCTGTTGGCAATTGATGTTCTTTGAAAAAGACGCTCCAGCTATTTATAGGGAAGGGGCAGGGGTAAAAAATGAAAGAATTTCAGATTAGAATGACGCATGCGTTATAAATTTAAGGAATCTTTACTTTTAAATTTAAATAAATATTTAATTTTAAAATATTTAAATTATTTCTTGTCATTATGTATAAGAAAAATTTTTGTGTTGAGATGAAGGGGATCAGAACTTGCTTACCATTTCTTTGAGTGATTCCGCTGTCTCCTTGGATTCTGGTGAATCGCGGTATCCTAACTGTGGTTGCCATTCCAAACCGTTAGTAATCTCCATAACACCGAGCACTCTAATCGGTCTAAGGTCGGTGACAATTGGATCAAAGATTTCTTCGGATGTCACCACAGGGAGAACGTCCGTGTTGGGATAACTCGTAGAATAGGAATCTTCTGACATTCTGTCATCAGATGGCAAGGAACTCGCAACAGGATACATCTCGTGAGTTTGAGGTGGTGATGCTGTCGGAGGACTTTTATGTTCTTTGTCGACACTCTCGGATGTCGTGGGTCGAATCCTGGTGGGATGAATGTTAGGAGTGGTACTGAAGCTGGCCGTGTTAAACATTTGAGAGTGCTTTGAACTGTAAACGATTGGCACTATGGGACGTCCGGTCGACACGGTATCTTCGGTGGACGAAGCGTTGGGACCCAAGAAGTCATTGCTCTTCGAATTCTCCGTGCTGCTACCGTTCCTGTCTTCTAGAGAATTTTCAGAACCTGCCGAAGAACCTCTCACACTTCCTTCCAAACTCTTTGATCCTCGGTTAGTTGAACTCTTTGGCTTTTCTTCTGCGATTCCATTGCCGTCCAGTTGGCGGAAGGTGGAGTTTTGATCGGTTTGGTTTTTCGAGTTCAGCAGATTGAAAGAAACGGATACGGTTGTCTTGATTCCGACCCCCGTGATGTTTCCGACGTTATCCGTAATGTTTTTATTTTCTACTGGTGAGGAGGGCACTGGAGATGGTAATTCAGTTGGATCTTCGGAGATGTTGTAGTTTTCGGAATCCAGTTCGGAGACGTCGGTATCCCAGCTGTCCAGATTTTCTTCAGACTGATTACCGGATGTCGAATTCGATTCATCCGAACTTGGCGGTCGAATCCTGCTAAGAAAATCGAACAGTCGGACCATCTTCTTGCGCGGATGGCTTGTGGTTATCCTGCTACGGGCAGCGTGTGACTGGAAAGAAGATAAAGACGTTTTATTTCCAATGCTTACTCTTTGCGTATTGACCGGGCGATTCCGAGGCACCACTTGGTATTTACGGACAGATGGAGCTGCAGTCGTTGAAGAGGATACCACTACCGCATATTGTACTGGTCCGTTCGTTGCCCATTCGATAACGTTCGTGCTGTCTGCTGTAACCAAATCAGGCAGACCCTCCTTGTTCGGTTTGCTTTGATTCATCTCCTTAGTCGAGTCATTGGACAGAGAGCCCGCACCTTCCAGAAGCGCATTCGTCTCGTTCTGACCTGTATCAGAAAACTCTGATATTCGTTCTGTCCTTTCTGTTGTGAAGTTGGAATCGAGACTAGCGCCACCTGTGGCATTAGGATATGAATCCGAAGTCACGTTTTCTATTGTTATAACAGAAATATCACTGGTTTTGTTCTGCTCCTCTGGAATGTATTTTTGGTAATCTATTTCCACGCTGGATACATCCGTACCGACTGCATCCGGAAGCTGAGTCGAAAGGGTCTGTAAGACGCCATTTGTATCATTGGATACATTGCTAGCTCCTGTGACAGGTTCTTTGTTATCAGCGCTTCCTATCAAACTGGTATCGTTTGTTGCGACTGTGGACACTTCGTAGCTGAAAGAGTAACTGGATTGAGTGTTGTGGGCTGTAAAGGGTTCTTCCGTTGATGTGGATTCAGGATATATGATCGTAGATAGTACTTCTTTGCTAAGCTGATCGTTGTTTTCCTGTGACACATTACTACTCAGCGTAGTTTTTGACGCACCTTCATCAACTGCTAACCCTAAAATAAAAAAAAAAATAGTAATACGGTTATGTTTAAAGCTATTTTTTAAAATAGGATTAAAAATTAAAAGTATATATTATGAAAAGACATAACACTGTAACGAATAGAACTATTCGTTACAGTGTTATAAGCGGATGTAATTATGAACAACTGCCATGTTGTTCATAATTACACCCGCTTGTGTTTGGAGAGATCTAGGTTCGAATCTTGTCTTTGATGAAGAAATTTTATAAGACTTTTAAACTGAAGCTAAGTTAAGGGGCAAAATTTTCTCTCTCTGAAACTTTTATTTTGTTACTCCCACTCCCATAGCATGCAAACCAGCCGAAGAACACACACACATTCAACACAAACATGACCACATGACCTTCTTGAGTACTTTAGCTAATTCTGTTTGTACAGACAATAAGATCTTTTTGATCATCTAAATTCAACACACACACACACACACACACACACACACACACACACACACACACACACACACACACACACACACACACACACACACACACACACATACAGAGAGAGAGAGAGAGACGTAATATCAACAAGCAAGCAGGAAAATAGATTAAGACCCAAGTTCAAGGTGGTCAGTACAGTTTGTATATGTGCGGATATTGAAGGACATATGAATTATGATTGCTTTTCTCTGGGGGTGCAGCCTACACCGACTCACGAGTACGTTATCTGCCTCTGAGCAAGCACGCAATCAGTTATGCCTGTGGAAGCACTTTTTCTTTCCTTTTTTTTTTTTTTTTTTTTTGTACTCCGTTGCTGGATATAATAACGGTTTTATTGATGGGTGACATTGAGGGAAACGACCACACCCGTTTTTATATGACCCTTAGAACGCTAACCACACCCACCAGAAGCACGTAACCATGGCGAAAATGGAAATTAGCAGTCTTGCATGGCACGAGCTGTCTAAACATTTAACATTGGCTACCGGGTGTGCATGTTTCAAATCTTTGGACTAACTGGTGGATTAGAACAACCGATTTGCTGTGCGAACAGACAACGTTTGAAGGCATCTTAATAGGGCAAGCAGATTAGTGCACGTGCCTTTTAATAACAGAACCATCTTGACGGTAAAATTCCCCGTGTAACGAAAACTACAATATTTTATGTTAAAAATCAGCATTCATTAAATAGAAACGAAAAAGAAATGTGGAGCCTCAATAGCTCAGTCGATAAGTTGATGTCTTTTGGAAAACAGGTTCGAATCCAGTCTAAGAGGCCTTTTGCTGAAGGCGCGTTAGTTGGTCCAGTAAAAAATGCGTTTCCTCCGGGAGACTCCGGTTTTTCATCCCATGACAGCGATTGAGTCAGACATGAAACGGAATAAATCAAATGGACTATTGCGGGAAATCAAAGTTAAAACAAATGAACAAACAAATAAACAACAACAAAAAAAAAACCGTGATATTTTCTTTTGATTTTTTTTCTTGGAATTATTTAAATGGTCAACCACCTTGTGTGATTCATAAAGAATAATAACGTACATGTGTTCCTGACTCACAGCCCACTTCTTCAGTTGAACAATTACATCACAGTTGTATTTGAAGTGGTAAATGTACTCCACCCACTCCGCTATTACTGTCCACCTTTACAGACAGATGTTTGTCTGTCGTAATCTGAGTAGGCAGAACTGAGCAATTCCATGTCATTGACACTTATAAATATCCTTTATATGAAATCATCTTTATCTATCTTAGTCGCGTCACCCAGCAGAAATATCTCGTAATAATTGATTCTGTTCTTGCTTCAAACATAAATTTATTACCCAAATTCGAAATAAAACAGAATGTCTTTCATTTGGTGATGACGAAATGCTGCCATCTGGTGTTTGTAATTTGCACTAATTGAGTCTAAAAAAAAATAATAGTTATCTGGTGTTGTTAACTGTAAGATTTGATTAAAAGGGGCGGGAAAAATCAGTGAAAATATACGCAATACCTATTACAAACAACCAAAACATTCAATCTTTCGACATGAACTCTAGTTTAAAAAAGTTAATTAAAGTAATAGAAGTTTTCATTGTCGCTTCTTTTCTAGTTCTTCAATTCAGTAAACAAATAAAAACAAGGCTATTACAACATTCATTAAAACCAATAAAAAAAGCTACTTTAAATACGCTGACCTATTTTGCCTATCGCTTAAAAACATCTTTGCTAATTTTTACTGCACAGAACCCAATGATCCAGTAATCTAGGTCATGGCAATTCATCGTAATAAATAACTCAGTCAAGCTAATCGGGTCCATAGCTCGATGATCTCGAGCTTATAATTTATGAAATTTCAACTAAAACCGTATCACGAGTGAAAGCGTCCCTCACTTTCACTAATTCCGTTTCCTCGCGCTCGCACGTGTACAAGTTACAAAATGATAAAAACGAGTAACAATGAAATCAGTGTCTCGTGGACCATGCGCTGAATGCAAGATTTATTTTAACTCGACCACTTAAAATAAAAGCACACAGTGTCACGTGCAATGACGCGAGCCGTCCGTGTCCCGTGAAATATTAGAAAAACAATGACTAAGAAATTAAATATTTCACGGTTCACGCAAAGAGTGACAATAGTTATGTTATATTTTGACTAGTTTGGAAGTAAATTATGAGAAATTAGAATAATACGGTGACTAAATCGCATGACTCACGTCACGTATCATTTAGCAAATACTGTTCCTATATGTGCGCAAGTTTTTTTTTCCCTTCTTTCTTTTTTAATTTAAGTGATTCACAAAAACAAAACAAAAAAACGTGTCGCTATAACTTGTCGACAACCTATTTCTTTTAAAATATTTGACCTTATTATAACGGAGACGTTTGATTTTGCTAACAGATGGATCGATTATATATAATACTTCTTTATCTTAACTGTGCAGAGGAAACTTGACAGAATTCCAGAGTTTTCAGTACTTTTTTTTTATTATCACAGGAAGGCCACAGAAGATCAATTGCTTGCCAAGAAATTTCATATGTTGGCGCTCTGCCAGCATATTTCACTGCTTAAATCTGCCTTTGAAAAACACGACTTCTAGAAGTTGACATTTCTTTCACCAAAATATCACTTCAAGTTGAAAAACAATATCAGCCGTATCAAATTTTGTTATGGTACCTTTTGCCGATCTGCAATTCAATGAACAGTTGCTATTTCTTATTTCTTTTTCTGTCGTTCCATTTTGGGCCATGTTTTCATTCTTTCTGATTAACGGAGAAAAATTTTTTTTCCAGTTTTAATACAAATATTTCTCAAAACTAAACTGATTTCAGGTTGGTCCAACAGTAAAAGAAATCGTTCGTGTGTTTTCTCTCTTCTAAAATTATTTTAGAAATAAACAATCTTTATCTTTGTATCATGTTTGTATCATGAAGACACACACACACACACACACACACACACACACACACACACACACACACAAAGTTCAAAGTAGTGGTAGTAGTAGCTACACTGCACCACCAATAGTTATAGGATGCTTGTAAATATAAACAAAACATATCTTTATTGACAAATTAACAACGTGTCTTGCTTTTAGTCTAATAACTGCACCAGTGCCTCGCAAAAAAGTTTTACTAATTCCTATCAGAGTCTCGGAACTGTGAACTATTCCGTGGGAAGATCATCAGCGGGACTTCATGAACCCGCAGGTCACATTCCCCAACAAATGTATTAAAAGCATAGCTGAACGATGAGATCAAATGTCTCGACAAATTTCGAAGTTACGTTGGAAAAAAAAATTGAAGGATAGATTACTTTTTGATTTGCGTATTCTGACATGTTTTTTAAAATCCCTTGCTTCAGATCTTTAAATAATAATAAAAAATAGCAAGGACTTTCCTATTTAACCTCGTATCCTTGGTATTTAGAGACATGAAATGAAGATTTTCGGGATTGAGGTCTAAATTATGATCGCTTGAAGTATATGCAAACTGCATATTTCAACTGTATTCAATCTGTATTTTTTTTTTATTTCAACCTGTTTCATTTCTATTTAACCTATTTCAACTAATTATTTTAACAATCACAACGAGATAGAACCGTCAAGATGCAATTCTTATCACGAAAAAGCGAATCATTTTAATTTTTTTTCTGTTTCCGTGACCTTGAGCAAGTAAGAGTTTTTTTTTTGTTGTTTTTTTTAATTCATTCATTTATCACATGAATGCGCCACCTACTGAACCACTTCCTGTTTGGATGTGTAGTTTCGCTCGTTAGATCGATTTTATAATCAGGTTAATTAAGCCGTAAAGATAAAAGCGAATGTAAGCAATTTGCAGTAGACGTCACGAGATCTATATTATCTACCTTGGAACACACGTAGTATCGTTTTGTCTTTGCCTTTTTTTCTGCTGGGTATACAGAGATTACAAGAAGATATTTAAAAACTCGTAATGTCAAACTAAAAGTTGACAGAACAGTAAGAGCTTTAATTCGTTCATTCTAATAAAATAGGATTAAACTAAACCAGATATTAAATTATATATCTGCCTCCACTAAATGGGATAATTCACAAAACCTTCCTAAGAATGCTTGACGCCTTATTCTCTCTCACAGACTCAGTCCAGTCACTTTCTCACAAAGATTCGGTTTTTTGCATTTATGCCTCTTTTTCTGCCCCCCTCCCCCTCCCTCTACTTTCCCTTAAGCAAGCAAACAGCACGTGCAGTTGCTAGTAACATTCCTTTACATTTAGGCTTCAAACATACCGAATTAACTATTGGTCCATCTCTTTCATTCCATCTAATTCTTGATTTGGAACAGTTTTCAGAAATACAGACTCCAGCTGTTCAAAAACACATCAAGGTTTATTTTATCTGCCCAAACACTGCATTGACGTGTTATAGTTTTTGCAACCAAACTAGATAACTTTTAGGCATTCCTTAAAAAGTGAAACGTACAATGCCCTATATTGTAGAGATGTTTGTTTGTTTGATGTATCAGGAGCTAGACTATGAGACTAATTTTGGTGAAATTTAACATAAGATGATGATATATGGTTGATATGGCGCCATATCAAGGGTTTTATAGCAGTACACAAGGTAAGACAATCACAAACATCCATTCCCGCACTGGGATTCGAACACGTGATCTGTTGATTGGAGAATGAGTACGTTAACCACTCGGTCAACCAAACTGGCTTTGACATAAGAAGCCGCTATTAAATTCGTTATAAAAATATACGATGTTAGGTCAGTCACACGATTTATTAATTATTATTAATTGTCACGAATAATAATACTGTTATTATATTCGTACAACTACTGTACAACTCTCCGTCTACACCACAACACCGAACCTCTACTACCAATCATCTACATCAACGCCATCTATCGCCCACCATCACAACTAGTATTTTTTGTCAGTAAATTGCATGTGTTCTGACGATTTATCCACCTGTATGTAATTATTTAGTTATTAGATATTATGAATTTTTATGAAATTCGTTTGGAAAACCTACTAAAATTCATTATATAAATTTTTTTTTTTAGGTAAATTAATTAATGAACAGTTTAGAAGATTATTTAGATTCCTTTCAACTTTAGTCTCCTTAAAAGACACCATTAGAAATTCTGTATACTTCTGTTTCCATCCACTACTTTTGTTTTAAACCTGAAAGAGAGTCCAGAAATCATCTGAACCATTCCACGTATACAAACGTTTTTTTTTTTTTGTAAATTACGGGATATACATCGTTCATATCTGCAGCTGGACGTGCTGAAGGTTTTGATATTTCATCTAGAAAATAGTCATTTACCAACTGAACGTGTGATAATATGCAGTCGATGATTTTGTTTTGTCGTCCAGAGTGACACTTTTACCTTGCTTACTTAAAGCTTGAAGCGGCAGGGGCAAAATGACAATGTTATTCTTCAGATATTACCTTTTGTACAACCGTGACCATTGTAATTGCGCAATATGAACTTTGTTTACCTTGCGCTAATAAACCACACACCAGCCAATCATCTTCAGAAGTCCTCAACTCATCCACTGGTATCAGAGGTTTTCAACTTTGCTGTATGCGTGTCTCTGGATGTTCAAGATACTGTGTGTGTGTGTGTGTGAGAGAGAGAGAGAGAAATTTATTTTTATTTATTTATTTTATTTTATTTTTTTGCTTATGGTCGAGCAGGACATCGAAGAAAGTTAGGCGGCACGTGCACCCCAAAGTAATCGATCAGTTTACGTGTCCAATACGAGAAGATGGCTAGAAAAGGCGATTTAATGTTTCTTCAGAAAAAAAAAAAAAAAAAAATCTCGAAGAGATTTCGTATTTGTGTAAAGATCTGGTTCCTTTCCAATTACAGCTTATTTTGTTGTCTTTTTTTTTTTTTGTGTTATTATTCCATACATTTGAATGATTTGTTTTGGGTTATAAATAAATTTATAACCCAAAACGTCTAAATAAATGGGTGAATTAGGCGTATATAATGCGCGCTTCCGACAATATAAATAATAGCTCCTATGCAATATAGTAGTTAATCCACGCAGGCAGTCCGATTTTGAATTATAGAAAGAAAGTTTCTCTCCCCCCCCCCTATTAAATCAAAACCAACGTTGTCTGAATTCATCCAAGGAAATGCTCGAACATTATTCAAGGCGCAAAAAAAAAATTAATTCTCTCGCCCAGGTGTTCAATCCATGCGAAAAAGATTCGTAATAAGAGCAAAGGAATAATAATAATTAAAAAAAAAACCACGTGATCCTTCCAGAAATCGTTCTTTATTGTAACGAGAAACGACAGAAATCAATTATACTTTTAATTAAGTTGGCGAAAGTGCACGTGACGAAAAAAACCCTTCGCCGCAGAACATCTCGCCCCAAATTAAACTTGTAAATGAAGCTGTTGCAAACGGTACAGAGAAAAAGAAGCAAAACAAAGAACAAAAAATGCAGCCGTTGAGGCCAGACAGATGCCTGAATCTATATGAAAGCTTAAAAAAACAGAAATAAATATAATTAAAATTAAACCAGGGGATTGATAATGCATGTTGTCGGACGTATTAACGTTAATGCATTCGGTACCGTCTATCAAATGATGGATGAGCCGAAACTTGCGATAGACCCCTTATTCTACTTCTGTCCTCGTTTATGATCGTTTTTTTCTTCTTCCATTTGATTCTTCTTTTGCTTGTTTTTCATTTGACTCTTCTTTTGGTTCTTCCATTTGATTCTTCTTTTGCTTTTTTTCATTTGACTTTTCTTTTGGTTCTTCCATTTGATTCTTCTTTTGCTTTTTATCATTTGACTTTTCTTTTGGTTCTTCCATTTGATTCTTCTTTTGCTTTTTTTCATTTGACTTTTCTTTTGGTTCTTCCATTTGATTCTTCTTTTGCTTTTTATCATTTGACTTTTCTTTTGGTTCTTCCATTTGATTCTTCTTTTGCTTTTTTTCATTTGACTTTTCTTTTGGTTCTTCCATTTGATTCTTCTTTTGCTTTTTATCATTTGACTTTTCTTTTGGTTCTTCCATTTGATTCTTCTTTTGCTTTTTATCATTTGACTTTTCTTTTGGTTCTTCCATTTGATTCTTCTTTTGCTTTTTATCATTTGACTTTTCTTTTGGTTCTTCCATTTGATTCTTCTTTTGCTTTTTATCATTTGACTTTTCTTTTGGTTCTTCCATTTGATTCTTCTTTTGCTTTTTATCATTTGACTTTTCTTTTGGTTCTTCCATTTGATTCTTCTTTTGCTTTTTTTCATTTGACTTTTCTTTTGGTTCTTCCATTTGATTCTTCTTTTGCTTTTTATCATTTGACTTTTCTTTTGGTTCTTCCATTTGATTCTTCTTTTGCTTTTTTTCATTTGACTTTTCTTTTGGTTCTTCCATTTGATTCTTCTTTTGCTTTTTATCATTTGACTTTTCTTTTGGTTCTTCCATTTGATTCTTCTTTTGCTTTTTTTCATTTGACTTTTCTTTTGGTTCTTCCATTTGATTCTTCTTTTGCTTTTTTTCATTTGACTTTTCTTTTGGTTCTTCCATTTGATTCTTCTTTTGCTTTTTATCATTTGACTTTTCTTTTGGTTCTTCCATTTGATTCTTCTTTTGCTTTTTTTCATTTGACTTTTCTTTTGGTTCTTCCATTTGATTCTTCTTTTGCTTTTTATCATTTGACTTTTCTTTTGGTTCTTCCATTTGATTCTTCTTTTGCTTTTTATCATTTGACTTTTCTTTTGGTTCTTCCATTTGATTCTTCTTTTGCTTTTTTTCATTTGACTTTTCTTTTGGTTCTTCCATTTGATTCTTCTTTTGCTTTTTTTCATTTGACTTTTCTTTTGGTTCTTCCATTTGATTCTTCTTTTGCTTTTTTTCATTTGACTTTTCTTTTGGTTCTTCCATTTGATTCTTCTTTTGCTTTTTATCATTTGACTTTTCTTTTGGTTCTTCCATTTGATTCTTCTTTTGCTTTTTTTCATTTGACTTTTCTTTTGGTTCTTCCATTTGATTCTTCTTTTGCTTTTTTTCATTTGACTTTTCTTTTGGTTCTTCCATTTGATTCTTCTTTTGCTTTTTATCATTTGACTTTTCTTTTGGTTCTTCCATTTGATTCTTCTTTTGCTTTTTTTCATTTGACTTTTCTTTTGGTTCTTCCATTTGATTCTTCTTTTGCTTTTTTTCATTTGACTTTTCTTTTGGTTCTTCCATTTGATTCTTCTTTTGCTTTTTTCATTTGACTTTTCTTTTGGTTCTTCCATTTGATTCTTCTTTTGCTTTTATTCATTTGACTTTTCTTTTGGTTCTTCCATTTGATTCTTCTTTTGCTTTTTATCATTTGACTTTTCTTTTGGTTCTTCCATTTGATTCTTCTTTTGCTTTTTTTCATTTGACTTTTCTTTTGGTTCTTCCATTTGATTCTTCTTTTGCTTTTTTTCATTTGACTTTTCTTTTGGTTCTTCCATTTGATTCTTCTTTTGCTTTTTTTCATTTGACTTTTCTTTTGGTTCTTCCATTTGATTCTTCTTTTGCTTTTTATCATTTGACTTTTCTTTTGGTTCTTCCATTTGATTCTTCTTTTGCTTTTTATCATTTGACTTTTCTTTTGGTTCTTCCATTTGATTCTTCTTTTGCTTTTTATCATTTGACTTTTCTTTTGGTTCTTCCATTTGATTCTTCTTTTGCTTTTTATCATTTGACTTTTCTTTTGGTTCTTCCATTTGATTCTTCTTTTGCTTTTTATCATTTGACTTTTCTTTTGGTTCTTCCATTTGATTCTTCTTTTGCTTTTTTTCATTTGACTTTTCTTTTGGTTCTTCCATTTGATTCTTCTTTTGCTTTTTTTCATTTGACTTTTCTTTTGGTTCTTCCATTTGATTCTTCTTTTGCTTTTTTTCATTTGACTTTTCTTTTGGTTCTTCCATTTGATTCTTCTTTTGCTTTTTATCATTTGACTTTTCTTTTGGTTCTTCCATTTGATTCTTCTTTTGCTTTTTTTCATTTGACTTTTCTTTTGGTTCTTCCATTTGATTCTTCTTTTGCTTTTTTTCATTTGACTTTTCTTTTGGTTCTTCCATTTGATTCTTCTTTTGCTTTTTATCATTTGACTTTTCTTTTGGTTCTTCCATTTGATTCTTCTTTTGCTTTTTTTCATTTGACTTTTCTTTTGGTTCTTCCATTTGATTCTTCTTTTGCTTTTTTTCATTTGACTTTTCTTTTGGTTCTTCCATTTGATTCTTCTTTTGCTTTTTTCATTTGACTTTTCTTTTGGTTCTTCCATTTGATTCTTCTTTTGCTTTTATTCATTTGACTTTTCTTTTGGTTCTTCCATTTGATTCTTCTTTTGCTTTTTATCATTTGACTTTTCTTTTGGTTCTTCCATTTGATTCTTCTTTTGCTTTTTTTCATTTGACTTTTCTTTTGGTTCTTCCATTTGATTCTTCTTTTGCTTTTTTTCATTTGACTTTTCTTTTGGTTCTTCCATTTGATTCTTCTTTTGCTTTTTTTCATTTGACTTTTCTTTTGGTTCTTCCATTTGATTCTTCTTTTGCTTTTTATCATTTGACTTTTCTTTTGGTTCTTCCATTTGATTCTTCTTTTGCTTTTTTTCATTTGACTTTTCTTTTGGTTCTTCCATTTGATTCTTCTTTTGCTTTTTTTCATTTGACTTTTCTTTTGGTTCTTCCATTTGATTCTTCTTTTGCTTTTTATCATTTGACTTTTCTTTTGGTTCTTCCATTTGATTCTTCTTTTGCTTTTTTTCATTTGACTTTTCTTTTGGTTCTTCCATTTGATTCTTCTTTTGCTTTTTTTCATTTGACTTTTCTTTTGGTTCTTCCATTTGATTCTTCTTTTGCTTTTTTCATTTGACTTTTCTTTTGGTTCTTCCATTTGATTCTTCTTTTGCTTTTATTCATTTGACTTTTCTTTTGGTTCTTCCATTTGATTCTTCTTTTGCTTTTTTTCATTTGACTTTTCTTTTGGTTCTTCCATTTGATTCTTCTTTTGCTTTTTTTCATTTGACTTTTCTTTTGGTTCTTCCATTTGATTCTTCTTTTGCTTTTTATCATTTGACTTTTCTTTTGGTTCTTCCATTTGATTCTTCTTTTGCTTTTTTTCATTTGACTTTTCTTTTGGTTCTTCCATTTGATTCTTCTTTTGCTTTTTTTCATTTGACTTTTCTTTTGGTTCTTCCATTTGATTCTTCTTTTGCTTTTTTTCATTTGACTTTTCTTTTGGTTCTTCCATTTGATTCTTCTTTTGCTTTTTTTCATTTGACTTTTCTTTTGGTTCTTCCATTTGATTCTTCTTTTGCTTTTTTTCATTTGACTTTTCTTTTGGTTCTTCCATTTTGATTCTTCTTTGGTTCTTTCATCTAACTCGTCTTTTGTTTCTTTCATCTGATGAAAGAGTTTGATTTTCATATAATGAGCAGATCATTGCGGATACCATGTAGACGAGTTCAAAGGTGAACTTGTCTAAATAAATAAAGTACTCTGAAAGATCGTTGGTTAGATGATCTTCCAGAATACCTTTATTCATTTTTCACCACGCAAAGTGTGTCATATTTCCGAGGCTTTATTTTACAGGCTGACAATAGTTAAAACAGATAAAAATATCTACTCTCTCATATCGTCCTGACAGAAATCTCGTAACCTTTAGTTGGCCGCAAGCCAGATACGTGACTAGACTAATCAAGTTGACTGCATTGAACCGCGGTAGATTTTTGCTAACATCACAAGGCACACACAAAGTTACCCAAAAGAGTCGTAGCGTTCGTTCTCTCTCCCCCCCCCTCCTCACCTACACACGTGACTGTAACAGCTCTTCAGGACAGGAGATGACATCGTTTCATCGGGTGCGAAGCGAACATTATTACAACATCAGATATTTCTGGCGTGGGTCGTTATTTCTTCGGCATTCACAACATACGGCCTCGAAATGTACACTCTTCGGAGAGCAGGCAGTGGCTTCAAGGGATGGAATCTTCAGAACGACTTCGGTCATTCGATCGCATTGTAAACCGTGACAGTAAAGGGTGACTAAAAATAACTTAACAGGGAGGGGGGGGGGGTTCATCTCGATACTTAAGTGCTCCAAGATACATCATCTGTCCATGAATCTAATCGATTATCGCGTCAACTGTGCACGGAAAAGACATCCGATATCGTATGTAAAATTATCTCGATGTAATTAATTACAAGCATCTTGAAGTTTATTTATATTCATAAACAGTGTGTGTGTGTGGGGGGGGGAATCTGATGAACAGTCAAATATCACTTGTTGTGTTGAATGATACTAATACTAGGACTTCGGCGCAAGTAACTCGGGCTTATGCAATGAGTTCTGTTGGCGTATATCAGGTGGAGGAGTAGATTACGCATATTTCAATAAATATTGAGAAACGCGTTATTGACGCCATGGACCATATCCATCTTAGTTAAACGAACACAATTATTTTATTATATAGGGAAACATTTTTTTTCATTTAATTTTTATTTTTGAAGTTATCAATCTCTATGGATAATTTGACTCAATTCTCCTTTTACACTGTCCTTTGCACTCTCTTCTCTACAGTGTAAATTAATTAATATAAATCGCATGTCCTAAATGTAGTATCTGTTCTTAATGTGCATTGACTAGAACTTGTCAATTGCTTTATATGGTATTTTTATCTTCCCCCCCCCCTCCCCCTAAAACCTCATGTTTAATTTAAACGGCAGTTTGCCTTCTGGTCCCACGCTGAAGTTCTTGGTTTAATTTCGCATGTTGTTTGTTATCATCATCAGAAAAAAAAGGCAGATTGGAAGGAATAGCTTCTGAAAAAAACTCTTCCTATTACATCAAATCACAATGATTGATTTTTTTTAAATATCTATATATTTTGGAGCAATAAACGAAAATGTGTCTCCTTTCAATGGTTGCTAAAACCATCTACTCCAGAACTCCTTTTACACTCATCGCTTAAAACTTTTTTTTGGGGGGGGGGATTTTCAGCTGATTCCAAATCAGTATCGTACAGCTACCACGTGATCTTACCTTGAAGCGCTTGCAAAGGTGATTCCCAATATTGATTTTGCCAGGGCTGTTCCACAGGAGTAGTTTATTTACCCACTTTTGTAGACGCGCTGTATACAGAGATCTTGAGAAATTCAGTTATTGCTTTTGACACCTCCAAAGTATTTGATTGGATCCATCATCCTAAATATACATTTTTCTTGTTGTTTCCTGTTTATGTTACTTTGATTCTCCTGAATGCTCACTTTATGTGAGGGCGGGCAGCTTTTTTTTTACTGAAATTTCTCTACTAATTTTATACTAATCAGTGATATTTCAGAGATTGTTTTCCCATCACAGCTTTATTGTTATAGTTTTTCACTCCTTCTCCAAAACCCTCTTTCCATCTAATTTTATCCTAGAGTTTTCGAACTCTAGGAAACTTCCATGTTTGCGAAAGGATGTCACAGAATCTCTTTGCAAGATCTAACGTATCGAACAGACAGATTAATGACACAGTCTCTTCCTTATCACACAGCTCCCAGTTTTTAACACAAGAAGCAGTACTAACTTGTCCAGTGCGCAGGTGTTACAAATGTCTATGCCCTACACGTGATTCGAACCTCGTTTAACACAGCTTCGGTAAACGAACAGTGGCTTTTCCCCTATGAGCTACCCAGACAAATAATATACTCCCTGTAAGAGAGAGAGAGAGACTCTCGGGCTCAAAATTAGAAGGCTGCAAAGGTTTGTGCAAACGTTTTACAAATTATTGCAATTTATTATAGTTATTATTATATATATGAATAAATTGAAAAATATATTCTTATTATTGTGGTTGGCTACGTCCTTGCCAGACGTAGCCAACTGCAAATATTGCGATCGAAGATGGGCAGTAAACGTGGAAAAAAAAAAAAAAAAAAATTAACGATGGACGGTTCACTAACGCCCTTTCCAGATGAACGAGGAATTCAAGGCAAGTGAGGCACTGACCTCTTTCGAGAGTGCCCAGGCATGAAATATGCGGAGTCAAAAACGACTGAGACATTAACTCCTCCCTAGGGAATCCAGCCATGAAAAATGGGAAGTCAAAGCGGACAGGATACGGGCTGACCATTGCACTCTCTCTGCTGTCAGCGTTAAATAATAAGACTGCTCTACAGATTACTCATTTAACTGCTGGTAGATGATTTGCCTTCTGATACAAAATTCTAGTGCTTACGTTGTCTCTTTTTTAAAAAAAAAATCATCAAATAAATACAAAACGTATTCATTTGATTGAATCTTTATCGTATGCTAATAAAAAAAAAATAATTGACAACAATGTTATTTGCTTATAGCAACTGCGCATGCGTCATTCATTTTTTTCATTTTAAAATTGAGTCTCTTTATCCGGGGGGGGGGGGGGATGCCACTTCCAACTTAATATAGAAGGGTTTTTCTCTGTAAAAGTCTGTTTTTTTTTTTTTTTTCAGAGAATAAAGAGAATAAACGCAGCGACCCGTTAAATATGCATTTAAATGGATATAGAAGTCAAAATTTATTTCAAAAATCAACATTTACATAATTTTAACGGAATCACACTTGACTGGTGATAATAATTATTTTCATATTGAACACTGTATAATAAAAAAAATCCAAAATCTCGAAGTAATTAATATTTAATAACAATCATTACAGTCATTTAACTGAATTATTTAGATGATACTCGAAGGGAAAAGACAGAACAATTTAGAAGTTGCCTTAAGCTCATGATTAACAACTCAGACCGGAGAATGCCACCAATGCGGTCGTCTTCTGACCTCTAAATCCATAAAAGCTTAGTCAGCATCGTGTGCTATATTTGTCCAACAGTCAAGACAATACCGGAACTTACGGGTCAGAGAATGCAGGGTCAGACAAGTGTCATGTCGCGCAGCTGACATATGCTTACAGTGGACCAACAACAACAATAGCAAACGGAGCGACACACACACACACACACAGAATAATTACATTCATCTTATTGTTCCATCATCCATCTCCTTGGGATTTTCTGTTGTACATCTGGTGATGGAAACTTTAAAGCATGTTCTAGACGACCTTGAAAACAAAGCTAGGCGGAGTTCGTTGTCGTGCACTCTCCAACCTACCAAGGCAAACCAGTTTCTCACGGCTGGGCAAGCAGGTTTTAATCCTGCAAAAGCTTTCTGTTCAATGTCATGCACTCTTTCGCTTACAGATTATGACACCATCAGGAATCTGAGTTTAAAATTCAGCTCATTGTTGTGTTAAAACATCCGTAAATTGCACTTACATAATGAACGAAAACTTCGTACGTGTGGGAATATCGTGTGTGTGTCCAAATAGGTTTCTTAGTAATAATTCTTACGTTGACCTCAGAATGTTCTTAGGACGTGCATTGAAGTATTCAGGTGTGAAACCAAGGAAGCAAGTCATCTGAATGGCATGCAATCCCGGACATTGTGCCGTCAACCTCCGACATTTCGCACTTTGTAATTTGAATTCCGTAGATTTTGAGTGTCCTATAATTAAATATTCCTACACAAATTGTCAGGATTTGAATAATTATAAGGTGAAAGGGAGTCTTGGGTTCCACGGTGCTCTTCCGATAGCATCACGTAACACGGAACCCTGTCTTGTATGTACGTGGGTGTTCGCTGTTATCTGACGAGTATTAACCGATAATTGACACTCGTGTTTTAATTACCACATTCGTTTAATTAAAGAGGTAATTACTAAGGAATTAATCTCAACCTTGCCTTGACGGCTTGTAGTTCGCTGTGATAGTCATTTAAGTAGCAGTTAAGTTGCTCTAAGTTTTTGTTAGCTAATGAATAAAATCCTTTTGTATTAATGATCAAATTAATTTTGATTCGAAATTAATATAGCGCGATATTTACAATTTTTATTCACATTTTTAAACGCTAATAGAGAGAAAGAGAGCGAGAGCGAGAGAGAGAGAGAGAGAGAGAGGAGATTGGAATGGAATCAAATCATCTTGACAAGATACTTTCTTTATATAAAGACACACGCAGATGAAATATAAAATAAGCGATGTTTTCCATTAAAAATATTTGTATATTCATCTTTCTAATTAAGCAAATGTTTTCATGCGTCTCAAAAAATTCCTCGTTTATTTTTTTTTTTTTTCATAGTGTGCTTGTTGTGGCGTGCTCTAATTCATTCAGTCCTTTTGATGTGCGCCCAACTGCAGACTTGTGAAAGGTGATGCGAAGCCATAGATAAAATACCTCGAGGCTTATATAGCGAACCCCAGAGAAAAGGAACTATAAATTTTTAATACATATTTCTCGGCTTAAAGAAGTCTTTATTTTCAATAAAACTTCTCTGGAAACGAATACTATGAGAGAAAAGAGATGGAGTGGTTGAGGGGGGGGGGGGGGGGGGGGGCAAGGAAAGATTCCCAAGAGCAGAGCCTAAGGAAGACGTAATGTGACAAGAACTTCGAGATATGAGCCAGTGTCCTACTAGAAGGTTATTATTGCGAAATAGACCTGTTGTCTCATGAAAAAGTACCGTTTCCATGACGACTAGCGTTTACGCTCTCCAGTGAACGCTGCATCTTTAAAATTCTCTCGGAGACAGTGATAGATTCACAGTCCTTGGAGAGATGTAACTTCTAAGAAACAATGCATGCAGTTAAACTGCACTTGATGATGGGTTGACTTCTTGTAAACACAGGTGAAGAGGATGGGGAGGATAGAGGGAGGAGAAAGATGGTGATGAGAAAAACAGAGAAACGAATGGATGTAACGAATAGAGAGAGAGAGAGAGAGAGAGAGGATAGAGTGACTTTTGTATATTGTGTGTGCATGTGGGCGCGCGTTTACCACTCCATTTCATGACATCGGTTGGTCCTATTGATTTTTCCTCTGCAAGCAGTCACAGTCACACAGAAAATCAATAAGTAATTCCATCCCATCCCACATCTACTTGGCTAAAAATGCAATTAACAAAGTTCTGTGAACTTATCTTGACTGTGTTCAAGGGATAACCTGGGCGCATTTGTAAAGAAATGTTGCCATCGATCATTTCGTCACTGTACGTACCACACAGGGGCACCAAGATCGCACCTGACACACACACACACACACACACACACACACACACACACACACACACACACACACACACACACACACACACACACACACACACAATTAACAGTAACACTTAAATGTAAACTGCTCATGGAGAGCAAAATATGAAGCAATTAGCCACCTCAACAGGACGAATCCCATGAAAAAATAACTTATATCGATTCTGTTTCGTAGGCATGAATGTGTCTTATTGTAATAAATGAAGCCTTATTGCAATGCACTGTTGTTTGTCATAAATGCTGTAATTATAGAGAAATTAGTTGCTACTGGATACATCATTCAATTGGAATAAACAACACCTGTTTAATTAACGCAATAAACAGTTGCATTCTGTAAGTTAGCGTGCATCGCATCATTAGATTTGACGTGGTTATTAGTGATACACTCTCTCTCTCTCTCTCTCTCTCTCTCTCTCTCTCTCTCTCTCTCTCTCTCCCCTTTCCCATGAAATTTCTCGAAACTATTTAAATTCATTTAAATATAATTGTACCTGAATTATGTATGACAGACAACTATGATAGATGTCGCTCTATTGATTAAAAGTTTTAAAGAAGGGGCTGATAAGCGTTCATACATATCTTTTTGTAATTTAAAAAGAAAATTTATTTCTATAAGAAATAATAATGTAATTTATACTTTTTAAAAAATATTTAATGTAAAATTCAAATAATTAAAAATATCTCCTTAAATTCTCAAAACTTTTCATACACCTTTAAAATTTTAATCTAATAAAATTATAATTGAATTCTGAAAGGAAAAAATCATTAATTCTGGAGCAGAAATTATATATTTTTTATAATAATAATAAATATATAATTTTTTGTAACATGCTTCGATTTCAATAGGACTTTGCTTTTAAGCAATGTTCGTGTTCAGTCCTGGACATGTTTGGTAGCCTTGTGATGATTCTTCATGAAATAAGTGGCCCGTCATCCAACTGCGCAAGCACAACGAGAAAAACTAGTTATGCTATGTTTTTTTTCTTCCTAATCTGCATTTAAGTTCTACTGGCCCATCGACCCCGATGCCAAGAGATGCACGAGCCAAGGCAAACTGTCATTTCTGGATGCAACGAAACAGGATAAGCCTGTTAGAAGTAACAAATAAGCCTTGTGACCGCTCATAACATGCATGTTGTTTTTGCGAACAGCTTATGCATGTTGTTTTTGCGAACAGCTTATGCATGCATGCTACTAACAGAATATCCAGTCTCGGTGTTATAGTGATTATAAACACGGTAGTAAAATTACAGAATAACAGCAACGTTCATTGTGTAGAAAGTTTATTACAAATTTTAATGTGTGGTAGCTAACAGAGAGCAGCTCCGTGTTGGGATGTATTTACATCTGTAATCACACAACACCAAGGTTACCGCGATGCTCTCACTGGCATCAGTCCTCGTACATTTTGGCACAATGCCAGTAGATATATCGTATAGTTTCGCACATTTTTATTGTAGTTCATCATTTGAACATCAGTAAACGATATTCTGATTAAGGATTGAAAGAAGAGTTGCTCTGATTTTTTTTTTTTTGAGTGAACCATTCTGAGAAGAGACTTAATAATTTTTCAAATTCGGGGATGAGTGGAAGGTAAACTCTTTCAGATGTTTATCAGTTTAAAGCAGATAACTCGTGTGTGAAATTCTGCACATAATCCCATATATATCATTGCTAAGGATTCAATTTCGTATTGCTGCCTACAGACTACTCTACAAAATATAGTAGATCTCGTTTCATACGGTTACTTTTCTAATTATGATGCTTTATATATATAAAGACAGCCTTATAAATTCTAGAAATGATATTCTAGAGCACTCTTTTATATATATCCATAATCGCTGTATTGAAATCTGAAGTCTCTATCAAATCCGAAGTCCCCGAACTATTAAGGCAATCAGTTTGTATTATATTTAGGTGTATAACGTACTTCCGTAACGAAATCAATATCGAATGACGTCCTTTAATGGGAAAGACGTGTGTTTGTATCTCATTTAGGATGCGAGGAACATTCGGGAGTTGTTTTCAACTGGAGGTGAGTTTGATACTGTCACACGGAGGCAGAAGGCGGTTCTTCCTATTAAATAGACGAAGCGGGAGTAGAATACACGCCATCGACAGATATTGGAAACAGGATTAACCACCTTATCAGAGTTTGCCGGCCCTGGTTGGCCAAGTGTTTAGCGTATTCACTCTCCTATGTATTATAATACGTAAATAGGTTTATATCAAGTCACGTTACTTGGCTTTAACAAAACTATTGTATCTAATGCGTAAATAAAAGATGACATGACATGAAATATTTTATAAGATATAATTGGGAAGGATTGATATGAGAAATACAATTGTGCCATTTGCCGATATGAATATAAGAGGAACCTACTAAAATGATAGTTTGGCAGAAAGCTTACCAACACATTGACTGCATGAGAACTAATTCTGTGTTGATGAAACCATGCGATGTTCATTGCATCATTGCTGACTCGGTGAATACTTAGACAAAGAATCCAGGAATTGATGGGTCATAGTAGGGTGCGACCAGCATTTGACATCAGTAATCCAGATTTTTGATGAATCCTCACTTAATGTTTGGGAATTTACTAGATTCCTACCCCCCCCCCCCCCCCGCTAACCAAAGTTAATATTTCGCGGATAAGTGGGAATAGCCTTCATAATAATAGAAATAAATAAATAAATAAACGTGATCAGTGACGGGATCCAGTTCTTCAGATATCTAGTTTCAATATCGGGCGTCTCAGCTGTTGATAAATCGACTCAGAATAATAAGCTAAATACAACTTTAATTTTTGTAAATACACCTCCACCCGTCTTATACGAAAGACTTTTTATGTTTAGTCATTTCTCCATCGGGACTGACTCAGTTACACATCGGTTTTTTCCAACATTCTCTCTATTTTGTAACAGATTACTTCAAGCATATGGTGATTCATATGCTTAGAATTTGAACCTATTTCAGGTGGATATCGCAATATACAAGGAACATTGAGAAAAAACATATCATAAACCCCCACCCTAAAAGAAAAAAAAAAGTCTACTCCAGTCTCGAAAACGTGTGCAATTTTATTCCTATTTTTATTAATTCTTGAATATTCATTAACTGAAGACTTAAAAAAAACAATAAGATTTAAATTAAGAAAACAGACTTGTATTTCAAAATTCATACAACAAAGAAAAGTGGGTAAAGATTATTTATTAGTAATGAAACGTTCTTGGCACTCTGAAAGATAATTTATTTATTTTTAATAAAACCTATCAGCGTATGAATGAGTAAACTTGATCGTGAAAACTGAAATATCATTAATAAAGTCCAAGGCAAAACCATACTGCACTGACAACATCATTAAAAGTAATTCACTATTACTTAAAAAATGCTACATAGTAAACAAACACGCATATTAATCACTCTCGTAGTTATAAGTTTAAACTAGTTAACTACATTCCAAGTTGATCGAACAAGCAACTTTTTATATAACACAGATTCCTTTTGAATCAAATTACTGGTTAAAAAAGTTCTGTGAACATCGGAATTAAACAGTGCAAGTTAATTGTTGACCTTTATATCAATCATTATTTAACAACAATTGATTTTATATAAATCATTGTTGCTAAACAATGAAAAAAATTGTTCTGATATTAATTTCCAATGTCAATACATGATAATGGATAAAATGACATCAAAATTAAAATGAAAAAATTCGAAAAAAAAATCTCGTAACAATTGATTGTTGCAACTCTATTTAAATCATCTCTTTACTTTATTATTTGTTTATTGTGGCATCTAATGCAACTCTGAAGACAAGCTCCAATTTTTTATTTTTTATTTTTTCTGCAAAAATTTATTTTGTTTCGCTCTATTTGTAGTTCACAAGTTACACTTTAAAAATTACAGTTTTCTCTTTCCCGTTCTCCACTTTTACTTTTTTTTTTTGTAGTAATTTCTATTTCATGCCTGTTATTTATCGTCCCAAGGACTCAATGAAGGGCTGGTTGATCGCAAATTATTTCCAGTCAAACCAGTATAAATGTAGGAATGTGTACGCGCGCGTGCAAACCGTCTTCCCGCAAAACAGGGTCAACAAGAATCTGGGAAAATGGGACACCGGAATCTTCTGGTCCTCCCTTCGACGTTTAATTCCTGCCGTCCGGGGGGGGGGGGAACAAAGACGAAGGAGAAACACTAAGTGACTTCGAAATAACTTTCCCTGTCTGTCTATCGAAAAACCGAAAAAAAGATTTCCTAAGGAATTTAACTGTGAAACATTTCTCATCGATGGCGTAATTCGCTTAGTCCTGTCGACATTGACTGCTGAAGGTGACTTTGGTTAAAATAACAACGCAACATTAAAAAGAAAAAAAAAAAGCGCTGTTGGTAATCTGCTTGTGTAATTAGCAACCAAACACATCCAACCGATGAATTAAAAACGAAAGAAAAAGTATTTAAAAATACGCTTTTATCCCATGAAAACCCTATTGAGATTCTACATGTACTATTGCTTAAAAAAAAAAAAACTATTTTTTTCATCAGAGATCACATTTTATATGAACATATTTTTTTTTTAATTTAGGAAAACACTTCATATGTGCTAGTATATTGTTTAACATTTTTGTTGTACTATTTGCTGAATTTTATATATTTGCTAAAATTAAACACAAAATTATGTGTTTAAATTTTAGCTGTTTTTTAAGATAATGTGATTGTTCGAAATTAAATCATAACTAAACAGCTAAATTTTAACTCTCATTGTCTGCCGATTAACTAAACAATTAAACTTACGGTGATTGTTCGAAGTAAATAATGAATGAACAATTATACTTTAATGTTCATTGTTTGAATCTGAATAAACAATTAAGTTGTTAAATTTTTTATTCCCCGGTCTATTATCATTATTAAGTAGATCTAGACTGACATATTTCGTGGACTACTAAGCATATACTACTGAATCATGAAGATTGAGCTAAATAGAGATTTGAAACTCGTAAATATTTAGAGGTTTGAATGAAAAATTCTGGTAGTATTCAAGTACAGAAAAGTCCCTATCTACAGTTTCTACCGTTCTTCATTTGCGTCACTTATTTATCTAAGTGTCTCTCTTATTCTGGGAAGCCATTCGCACTTACCTAGACAAATAAAGACATGTTTAAATGTTTCCAGCGAACCCCTTGCACATCCAAGCCGTTACTGGCAGCAGGTCCTCGGGTATTACTCTGACCTTGACAAGGTAACATAAACAGATTAAAGTGCGCTTTTCTTTGACACGTTGTTTCCTCTGGGGGTTTAACAAATTTACGTTGAAAACAAAGTTTCTTTTTTTTTTCTTCTCTACTTTTATTCTGCTGGTCTAATCTCTCCTTCCATGTTTTTGTTACTGCTATCCTATTCATCTCACACATTTTCTTGTCCATAGATTCCTTGTTTCCTTTTCACCGTCGTTAAACTTGATGAAATTTTCATGTTTGTATTTTTTTTTTTTTTTTTATCTACGTTGCTTTAATAACTTATTTCTGGAGAAAACTTGTCACACTTGTTGGATGAGTTCTTTATATAGACCTTGGTGCATTTTCCATTTTCTCTTACGTCTGTTTGCATTCACTTTACTCATCCCGCAATCCTTTATTTCTGAATATATTTCTGATTTTTCTTTATCTTTTCTCCTTACTTCTGTTTTAAACGTGTTTCGATCTTCATTTATATTTCTCTTAAATATCTGTCGATCATCTCGCACAATTTTCTTAATTATCTTTCGATCTTTCTTTATTTTTCTTAATTATCATCCAATCTTTTATTTCTCTCTTGTTCTTACTTCTGTCTTTCATTGTTATGTTCTTGAAGCAACGTCGTTTCAAGGACATTGCAGTCCAGTATGATATGACAATAGTTTGGCAATACTTACCAAGAAAAAAAAAAAAATTGATTGTCTGTGTGTCTATTTCTGGTATGCAATAGCCAAACTACTGCTTTTCTTAGGAATCGGTTTTTCCACCCGAATAAACTCAACGAATGCACTAAATTATCCCTGTTCTAGCCAAAAAAGTTTTTCTTTTTTTTTTTTTTTGTGGATGAGATGAATACAAGAATGACTGTAACATCGCATATATTTATAATTAAATGGTAGCATGCTGTCCTTCGAAATTCATAACATGCTTCATTTGGAAAAAGCTGCCTTATGAATAATAAATAAAATAAAATAATATTAACCCGTGCATGTCTAAAGGATTTCGAAGAGTTCATTAAATTTTTATAGAAATTGATCCATGAAGATTTTCCAATCACGCATCACCAATGTAAAAAAAAAAAAAAAAAAAAAAAAAAAAATTCAGAAATTAATTTTGGAACTTTATGTCAATCAATTATAAATGCATCTTATCTTTGGTAATCTGATCACAAAGAATGAATTTTCCTTGGCAAAAAATAGAAAAAATAAAATAAAGTACCGCGATAGGAACACAAAGATAAAAAATTAAGAGAACATTTTTTAAAATTCTTCGAACTGTTTTAATGAGAGATATTTATTCAGAATGCAAATCTAAGTCATTTTAACACACAACACTTAAAACAGCACCATTTCATTTGAATGATCTAAGTTAATATTGCAAGATAATTACCAAGTCTTGCACAATTTGGTATAATCGCATAATTGGAACTTACTTACCCGAAGTCAGACTGGCTAGGAGCGCTGCTATTAATAGCATCATTGTACACATCCTAGATGGTGCATGAATAATACCATTAACTCTTGACCATCGAGTCCGTCATCTCCTGTAAGAACGGCTAAGTGAAGCAACCGACTGCCTACATCTTCCGTTCCTCGGGATTCCTTCTTTCTTTGTAAATGGCAAACATGGCACTTCAGGAAACCATGACAACAAAAAGAACTCGGATTTTACCTTTCAAAAAGCCACGGTTGCCATTGTGTAAGCGCCGACTTCCTTTTTTCCAATGCAAGCGCACTGTCTCTGGTGACGCGCCGGCGTCCGGTCGACTGAATAGGGTGGTCAGAGCACATGGCAATGGCAGCGATCGATCGCTTTCCCCAGTTGCGTAATCTGGCAGCGGATTGGTTGGCTGTCGTCAGCCTCACCTGCTGTTCAAACAGTGACTGCTATTGGACAAGATGTTGGTTTGGCCCGGAATATAAACACCCCGGTGTTTCGGCGCGCGCGTTTAGGAAATCCTGAGAAGACAGCAAAACTTTCTCCCTTCCGAACAAGATTTTTTTTTTTTTTTTTTTTTAAAGGAAGGGAGAACTACTCGTTTTAGTGGCGAGACGGTCATCATCCACCTAGTACCACTATTAGTCACGGTATCGCCCAAGGGAGGGCAAAGTTCGAAAGGAAGGGTTGGTAACTAATGAAAAATTGTTTACGAATTTTAACTTTGGAGGCCATTGACTCTTATTAATTTATGTAGCTTCCGTTTATTATTTTTATTAAGCGACGTCTGTCAATCTTTGTAGATCCGTTACATAAATACCATTCAAAATATTTATCGAAGCGCTGCTATTGAACTGTAGTATTGAAATATTAAAAGAACAGAATGACTAATAATAAGCATGTTTCGACATATTTGCTATTTAACAATACTTTTGAAATCATCAACAACACGAGAAATGAACTCAAGCTATGCTTTATGTTGCTGACGCGAGCTTTCTTTGTTAATTTAATTACAATAACGTGATAAATACGTAAAACAATGGAGAGATATTTTCCAATTGTTACCGAATGAAGTTATAATTATGAGCTATAATATTTAAGTGTCGATAGGAAATGATTAAATTAAGAAATTTACTAATGCATGCCAATTTTAATATTTCACAAAAAAAGTTTTGATTTATTTCAAAGTTTTATAGAAAAACCACATTTTAACCTTAAAAACCTAACAACTAGAAGGAATTAACTTGAGGGAGGAGAGAAAATTAAAATCAAAATTAGCTTGGGGGAAGAGAAAATAATGGAGAATATTCTCAAAAATTTATTTCAGCATTTGTACGTGTCTGTCATCCGTTAGTACTTATAAAAGTATACAAAAAAAAAAAAACTGTAATCCACAAAGAACTGCAACAATTGCAAAAAAAAAAGAGTAAAATATCTATTAAAAACATCAAATATGTGCTTTCTTTCTTGCAAAATTCAGGACGAAAGCAGTGCATGGAGCTAGCTTTCATTTATTAATAGAAGCAAGCGCTACGCTTGTAGATAGCAATCATGGGTAAATATCCTGGATGGCTCTTTATTATAGATTACGCCCACATCTTGCATTTAATATCCGTATGTCTGCCGGTATCTTTATTCCATCCATATTTGTGCATTCCATTCCCACCTGAAACATTCCAGTCTCCTTGCTCGATGCGCCAAAGTTCTTGTAATTATTTTCAGTTATTGGTTGGGTCCAGTTCATAAAAAAAAAAAAAAGTTTTTATTAGTTGCTTCCACTCAGCACGTTTCATCTTAAGATGCATTCCAGCTTAGATTGTTTTGGGGAAGAAGTGGGGAGGGTCGATAGAAATGTGAAAAGACCTTTTCATGTCGCGTTCGTCAATGAAACCATCGAGACATCTTGACTAATACGGAGAGTAAACAGCCAAGAAATATAAATCGCTCCTACTGTCTCTCCAAGATAGTCCATCAATTTCTACATTTCATGTTGAACCAGATAAGTAGATGGATAGAAAAGGCAAAGAAAAATAATTGAGGTCGCAGCGAAAATTATGGGTAGACAGATGCAAAAAAAAAAAAAAAAGATCTCACGACTTATAAAGAAAGATAGATACAGACAGACAGATGGTGAGAGAATGCTGCAATTTTTAGATAAAGCAGCAAGAAATATTGAAGAGATGTACAGAGAAAGACAACCCAAAGAATTAAAATATTCTCTCTATGAAATAATCACTGATAGCCAGCTTTTGTATTCGACAGAAGTAAGCCAATTGCCACTACTTCTTCAGAAGAGAGGGATATTTTAATACTACAGGGAGGGGGTCACTCTACGATTTTGTTGATTAAGGGAGATTCTCCTCTTTTGAATCTCATCAGGAAGAATCTGTTTTAAACGAGAAGGCTAGTAAATGGGATGTTCCTATAAGTGCAAATGTTGCATTTGTCAATCTTTGTAGATCCGCTACATAAATACCAAGTGGGACGAAATTCTTAGTGCAGAATTTATGTTTACAACAGACTGATTGGAATGAATTTATGCTTATCCGATTGTAAGCGTAAATTTCGGTCTCAGGTTACCTTCCTATTTAATAATAGTTACCAGCTGTGTCGATGCAATACTAGCATTAATTCCCATCTTGAATTGTATCAAGGGTAGTGCATGAGCCGTTAGTAATTTCATACTTGTGTGGCAAAACAAGCCAGACAGTGGTATCCTTGTAGCTAAGAGGTGCGAAATTTTCACTTTGTTTGTTTGGGTGCTCTCGGAAGAACAATGTCAGTATTTGCTTTCTGATTGGAAAGATATGGGTTCAAATCCCGTCTAAGAAATGAACAACATTTACAAAGGGAAGCAGCTGTTTCGTGGATGTCTTCGAAATAATTGATAGTCTTGGTCCAGCTGCTAAAGGTGGAGATTGGCTGCCAGACAATCTTCAGACTTCAGAATCTTCAACTGGCATAAATAGCTTCATAATCAGTGTTTGTTCCAGTGTGATTCTAAACAGAAACAACTAGTTTGTTCAGTTTCTAATTTATAATTTATACGGGAAAGAATTCTTTCATCTCTACGATGATGAGGAGGGATTAACATTTTAAGTTCTGAGCTAGCGACAGGCGGATGAATAAGAAGTTGTTCTTCTGTTATAACACTACCCCCCCTGCCATTTAATTTGTATCGGTTATAATAATAAAAACAGAAGCACTGAAGATATAAAAACCTGTTTTAAATTTTTTGTATTTTTTTTTCAGTAGCAGTATACATATACGTTAATAAATGTAATATATTGCACTGATTATGATATGAAATACGCACCACATTTATAATAATAATAATTATTATTATTAAAGGTGTTTACTTATTTATTTTTATTCCCCTTTTTTATCTGTAGCGAAAATATATCCTATTTCCTGTCAGCACGTTCAAAAAAATGAAATGCTTGCTTTATATGCACTAGTTACAACAATACACCCAAAACATAGACATGCGCGCTAGAATCAGCGAGCTGAAACAATGCAGCATAAAACACAATGCCATTCTTGGCACGAACCCATTGTTGACTTCTGATGCTGTTTCTGGGTGTAACTACATTCTCTATAATGTCATGTTGCAGTAATGTTATTACCCTCTCCTAAACTTCTCCGCCTATCATATAGCAAGAATCCCACCCTAATATGTTGTAACGGGAGAAACATATGAAGAACAAAGTAATTTTTATTTCGAAACTATTGCGAAATTTCGAGCAGTTGCAAGCTGCTCGCAGCTCCAATTCTGCAAAGTGCAGTTTTTGTACGTTATGGGAAATAGAATTTTATTTTCGTTATTGCATAGATAGGCATTATGGACTTTGTAAAGTTCTCAAGAAAATAGTATTGCATTCTAGTAAAGTTCCCTGATGTCTTGCAATAATACCAATATTGATTAGTGCTTTGGCCTTCTTTTTCGGCCGTTCTTCGAATAGATTCCGAACAGCAGATTGGGGGATATATGGCATATCAATAATGACCACTTCTACTACTGACCAAGACATTCACATACGTGTGCGCGCACACACACACAAAAGCAGGAACAGAACCTTATAGTGCGTAAAAATATTGCCTCAAGACAGCGTTGCTCCATCTATTGTTCATTTTGATGGACATCGTTTCGCATGGCGGGGAGAGGGAGGAAGAGAAAAGGGGAGATTGATTCGTATGACTGCACATCTAATCAGGTGTGGGAGGGTAGGGGCAAAACTAAATGTCATTTTCACTTTGCACGTGTAGGATGTCCCTTTTATTCGCTTCATGAACATGGAATTACACTCAGAATTCGTCGAAGATTTTGTTCCGAATTCTTGGCGAGATTGAACGTAGGATAATGGCCCGGAAACCTATCAACCATGTGGTAGACAATAAGGGATGCCGGGGACTAGGGTATGGGGTAGATGCGTGCGCAACTATTCATTGAGCTGTCATTGTATATCGGTCATCTTAATTGCTACAAGATGCTACAAAAAAGAAGACAAGATGATTTCATAGAGCGAACGGAAAGAACGCCTCACCACAATATTCTTATGAATACTTGCACATCGTTGCGTAACACTGAACCCATCAAATGCATAGAATTTGATACAATTTCCTGTAAAAAGTAGTGGAATGAAGGCAATCGATTGAAATGTAAAATTAGAGTGACACGACATAGCTGTTTTTATGCATTATTGTTCGGAAAATGGTAACCCAACAATATTTACGTTCAATGCAATGAATAAAAGCCTTTTTATTCTTGGATGAAGAAAGTAGACATGTGGGTAAGCCTTACTTAACTTAATAAAATGCTGTCCCTCTTCTCTCTCTCTCTGGTTTTTTGTCCTTATCTTCCTTCTATTTAGTGTCTTCATTTTTATCTTCTCATACTGTTTTTATTTCTGTGCTGTCTCTTTAAAATCCGGTCTGCTCTCGCAATTTTCATTTTTTTTTTTTTTTTTGCTTTTACTTAAATAAATTACTTCAAGCTTAATCTTCTATACTAAAGAAAAGCTCAGTCGGAGTTATGTTTCAAAATCTGTCGCACGGGCATTTCCATTCGACATCAGAATCTCTTATTTTCGGGGTCAGAAGATGCGAATAGCATAGGTCATGTAACCGGTTCCATCATCCTGTCAACATTGCACGTTTCGTAAACAGGGGGAGTCGGAAATGGTGCGAGGTGAAAGGTCACGTACATGTCGGCACGAAGAACGTCAATTTCAAACTCGGATAGATTACCCGGTTTTTGGAGGGAATTTTACCTGCTTTCTATTGAAAGATTTGTCGATGACGTATCTAAATTGAAGATATCTTGTAACTAACAGTAAATTTCCTACTTTGGTTTCACTTAAAAAAAAACTATTTTTTTCCTTAAATGAGCACTCTTTTCAAGTTCTAATGGTTTCTTTCTTAACTGCTCATCGTTAGGATCAGGTTTTATACAGAAGCAATTCAAAGCAGTTCTTTCTAACAATTGGGAAGCGATTAAGGGTTTCCCAATAGAGGAAGAGAAGCAACAATCGATTATTGTTGAACTCGACTTAAGAGAAGCAGTAATCGATTGTTGAACTTTATTATTATTATTATTGTTGTTGTTGAACTCTACTGAAGAGAAGCAACAATCGATTATTGTTGAACTTCATTATTATTATTATTATTATTATTATTATTGGACTCTATTTAACAGGAACACTGCATACATGGTTCAAGAACTACCTCTCAAACAGAACACAAGTAACAAAAATAGGTACATGTCACAGTCGGAGTATACAAATAAAACACGGAATATCTCAAGATGCCATATTATCACCCACTCTCTTCAACATATACATTAACGATGTTCATAACATATTCATAAGAAGTCAAATATTTCAGTACGCAAATGACACTGCACTACTAGCAATCCACACAGACATTAACACAGCTCTGCAAAGCACAACAAGACCTAAACGAAATTACAACATACTTCCACCAAAACGCAATTCTAATCAGCGGCACCAAAACACAGATGTTGATAATACACAACCCAAGAATCATACGCCCCGCATCACTAACGATACACTGTCACACATACCGCTGCATTAACAACAAAAATACCTGCCAATGTTCCGAAATCAAACCTATAACACACGCAAAATACCTCGGTCTCTATATAGATTCCCACCTTAAATGGACAAAACATATAGAATACCTACACACCAAACTCCGGATCATCGCAGCAAAACTCTTCCAAGTTAAAGACATTATTCCATCCAATATAAAAAAAAAAACTCCTACATCACAAACCGAAGAAGTTAGAAGAAGATTATTACTCGGAAAAAAAAACGCAATGATAAACTTAAGCAAGATCTTTATCTTTAAAGATATTAGACTCACAACAAAAATCAGAATCGTGAAAGCAATGGGCGCTATATGGATGTGAAAGTTGGACCCTGAGAAAGAGTGAAAGAAGGAAGATAGATGTATTTTAATTATGGGTTTGGAGACGCTTCCTAGGAATACCATGGACTGCAAAGCAAACCAATAAATCAGTGATAGATAGAATAAAGCCAGATTGCTCCCTTGAAGCTATAATTATGAAGCAAAAATTGTCATACTTCGGACATATTATGCGAACAAATGACAGTCTGGAGAAGATGATGATGCTTGCTAAAGTTGGTGGAAGCAGGAGAATAGGAAGACCAAGAATTAGACGGGTGGATGGAGTTAAAGAAGCAATTGGAGTGCGTTTGAAGGTTCTGAAAGACATCGTCAGGGACAGATCGGAATGGAGAGTGTGTGTTCGTGAAGTCGCAAGGAGTCGGAAACGACTCGATGGATCATAACAACAAATATCACGGTATCTGCGAATCCCTACTTAGATACGGAATAACAGTCTATGCATTCATCACTTATCGAAACAATAGAGACACATGTCGTATAACACGACCCACAACAACTGTCTAGATCCCTACACCCTTCAACAATTCATACGGTTCTTTTGTGAGATCACATCAGATACCCACGCAACTCAACAACCTACCAAGAAATTTAAAACACGTAGATAACTACAGAACATTAAAACACGAACTCTGGAAAATATACCAACAAAGTTAATATACCATTAACACTAATATACACATCACAAATCACCAGCATCCAATGCCAATACATAAACAGTAGCAACAACATAAATAGTGAAGCCTAAAGCCCACTCTCTTCACAAAAGCTAACCCAAGCTTCGAAGTATGTGAGATTAACTCGCCGCACTCAACCACACGTAATCGTTATAACCAAAGAAGCAGATTATGTAATAAAACAGTTAGTAAAGTATAAAACAATAACGAAGATACTGAAGATACTGATTATTATGTGATAATATCATTAATATAATACTCTTATGTAACACGAAAAAATAATGTAATCAATTATTCTTATAATTAAAATATTATATGAACAAAAAAAATATTATACAAAAAATTCTGAATAATCTTCATTGTTAACATTAGAAGAACATGTGTTGTAAATACATAATAGAGAAGCAAAAAAAACTTTTAAAAATTTTAGTTGAAATCAATGTAGAAAATGCAGCACTTAGAGCTGAATTCTGTAAAATTATAAGTTGCAATGTCACACAAGATGTTTATTGTATGTATAAATATTTTAGCAATCAATAAATTACTGTTACTATTAAAAAAAAAAATATATATATATATATATATGTAAATATATGTTAAAGATACCAAGCAATTTTAAACTTTAAACCTGGTTTTACTCCATTTCCCAAGTAAGCAAACAGACTAAAAGTCAAGTTTGCGCTTGCAATTGATGCAAGTCTAACTGATCCCACAGGTAGTGCAGGATCAGGGCAACTCGTGGCAAAGGTGGAACAAGCTCCGATCACTAATCTTAATATTTACCCTTAATGCCAAAACACATCTCCAAGAAGGGGATGTATGATGTTTTGTATTAAAGGCAAGGAACCACTACCCAGACCGGTTTCGACCTTTATTGAGGTCTCGTCATAAGAGAAGCAACAACAATCGATTATTGTTGAATTTCATTATTATTATTATTATTGTTGTTGTTGTTGAACTCTTACTTAAGAGAAGCAACAATTGATTGTCATCATTGAAATTCTATTGTGGAATTATTATTGAAATTAGAGGGAAATTTAAATGTAGACTGTTTCTGCTATTTGGCGCAACAATGAAATGTTTATAAGATATATGTTTAGTTATTTTTTAAATATTTTTGAAGCGCATTATTTTTAACAGGCTAATAAAGTTTTCTTTTGATTAATTAACACTAGAAGGAAACCAATAATACAGTATTTTCTAGTTGATGGAGAAGGCATCCTCCCACTATAACACGTACGTAACCTTAAGGAAATATAATCCCTAGGAGTTCACTGTTGGAGTATCTTTTCAGCGAAATCATCCTGGTTCAATCTTGCGGTTCGCTTGTGCTTATCAAATATTTACACTTCTATTAGATTTCGTATCGTGTAAATAATTTGCCCATTTACTTTAGTAGCAGAGATTCTCTTTGCTGCGTAACCTCCATGCTAGCAGATTTATTAGTTGATGTTTTCCACCCCACCACCGAGTACTCAAAGCTGTTTCTTTCTCTCTCTTTCCATCTAAAGAATTTTGACCCATCACTGATGTTTCTTTTTCCCCAAACTACAATCACCACGAGCTGTGTTTAGAAATTGTGGCCAATCGTATCCATCATTCATGCTTAAATAAGTGCCGGAACACCCTACCTGACTCCAATACAGAGACTGGAAATCAGCCATACGAGACTAAATATGTTCTCCCTTGGAAGGAACGAAACGCCCCCAAATGCCACTTAAAGTAGCTATTCAGGTTATAGCGAGCCTTTCTCTGGGGTATTCGCCGCAATCTAAGAACTCTTTCTGCGTCTGTGCACGTATTCCAGCAAGCAAGTTGCGACTCCCAAGCTTTGAATGGATGCCACAAGTGTTGTCTTTATAGCAGCTGGATAACATCCCCTTTTGCTGCGTGGTTTTTAGCACGTATGCAACCCCTGGTTTTTCTTCTTAATGGACAGCTAGCAATAGTGAACGACCAGTAAGTAATTGCGTGAGGTAACGTCCCCCGGGTGTGTGTGTGTGTGTTCAGAGATGTGCAAAAATAGTCAGTCTTTTATTATTATTTTTTTCTGTGGCTCGATATAGAACTGCTACAGTACTTAATTATGTTAGACGTGTTTTCATCCTTCTCTTGGCATAATATTACTTATAGCTTTTGGTTTTGTCGTTTTCCCATTTAATAACAAATACTCCCGACTCAGTTACAAAAAATGAATATAAAAGAACATACCGTATACGTCTGATATTTCTCCTTCTGAACATTTTGGTGGAGAGAGAGAGAGAGAATAATTACTGGAATCAAGTCAATAAATAAAGACGTTTTTGTGTCTTTAAATATAGCCCCCCCACCTTATTTCGCTTTTTGAGTACATCCTCCTCCTCCTCAAGAGTGTCCGTTAAAAAATATAAAAAAATTGCATTTACCTAGAGAGATGCTACAGATATGTATGCGCATCTGGATGTGCAGGAGGACACAAGTAATGTATGAATGTATGTCATATATATATATATATATATATATATATATATATATATATATATATATATATATATATATATATATATATATAAACATCGACTGCTCTGATAAAGGAACTTATCAATAGCTTGTCAAATCAATATGGACCATAATATATACTGCCAAAATAACAGCTCAACAATTGAAAAGGACAATAGGAAAAATAGAGATTGAACATGTGATCATGTTGTTTTTTTTTTGTTTAAAAAATTTATTGTAAAACACTTCTGAAAAGTGTATATGGTAATGTGTATATAGTAATGTAAAAATCAAAATGCCAATTGACCTGTCAATATCTCTGCAGTGGTGGTGAATATTTTGGAAAGATTGGTAAGAATTCACATACAGAAATGGGTTGACAGTGAACCTGTACTTTGCAATGATCAGCATGAGTTTATTAAGGAAAGGTAATCTGTGAGCAACTTCTTCACATTTTATAGTAATGTTGCCATTAAGTTAGACAAGGGGAATGGATGTATATATTGTATGAGTGTACATAGAGGAGGTGGACTAAATAAAATATAGTAGCTCAGTCGGTATGGATGATACCCTCCAATTTGAAAGACGTGGGTTCAAATCCCTTCTAGGTTGCGAAAATATTATAAGTTTTTTTTTTTATTATTTCCATCTGAAGGTAAGTTAGCAGTTCTTCTATACGTGGTGAAAGGGTTTCCACAAACAACTTTCTTCTTTTCTTACACTTTCCTCATAGCCTCAGTTGATTCCACTGTAAATCGAAACAACAACCCCCCTTCTCCCCCCCCCCACACTACATTAAGGTCCCTTTACTCATTCCTGACTATACACAATTAGTTGCCTACAACTAATTGTGTATAGTTACACGAATCACCTTAGTTAGGCCCATTGTATCCCTTCCAGGTTCTTTCCTGTGTGTGTGTTTCAGGCTGGTTTGTCTTTGAGGGAGGAAAAATCCGGTTACTTCTGGATGAGGCCTAGTACCATACCTTGGGGTAGTGGTCTTTTCCCCTTCAGCTGAAGGGGAAAAGACCATTAACTAAAGAATTCTGTACTGTTTAAAAAAATGAAAAAAAAATATTAAGAAGTTCACATTTAATATTGCTTCTTGTTTACATGCCTGAGCACAAGTCATTCAGGGTACAGAAGAATAATGGAATCTGTATTTTAAATCCTGGTTGATTTTAGAAATCCTTCAGGAAATTTACTAAACATTTTACCGGATGAGCTTGAGAATTTCTTCATCATTGGAGTATTCTTTAGCGCTTAATTCAGTCAATTATTCCTAATGACTTAAGATGTCATTCTTCAATTTTTACAAATTCTTAAGTTTAAATCCTTAAAAGCATAATAGCTATGACAAGCTGTTTGCGAGTCCTCCAACTTAAAACTTGGAGCATTTCAAGATGCTCATAAAAACATTTAAAGTTACCATGGAAATGTCCTGAAAGACCGAATTCGAGCCTGTGATGACATCATCATCAGTCACAGCTCTCAACAGGCACACGGCTCGAGCGTAAAGACCTGCGTGGCAATAGCAAAAGGAAAACGCGACAACTTCACAAGTTAAGCGTTAAGGTCAAGCGGAGGACGATCATGAAGCGAAAGAAAAATCCCGTCTAATCGCTAAGTACACAGAGATGGAGGATGACTTGGGAAAACAAAACCGCGAAGTGTTGTCTTCCCTCGCTTTCAAGTGAACCCGATGACTGCACGTAAGGTACCGAACATAAAAAAAAAAAAAAAAAAACTAAGATAGATCGATCGACCTCCTAGAACTGCCGATGAGACAGATGAATGACTTGAAAAGCGTAGCAGTCATTGTTTCCCTTATAAATGTTGACCCGAAGGTGGAGAGATGATGAGAGCACCGACAGCGTATTTCAGTTCACTTGAAAAGGAATTCCTTGTATGCTATACACCCAATAAGAAATTATGTCCCGTAAACCATTGTATAACAATTGAAGTTGTTGCGGGCGCCCTCTGACAGCGATCTGTGGAATTAAAAGAATGTACGCCAGTCAGCACCGATTTTAGCAACTGTATCGTGTCAAGCAGAACAAAATTTACAATTATGATCAAACGAGCGCCGTCTGTCGGTTGAAAGTTTACCTTGTCAGTAATCTTAATGTCGAGTAAATATTAAAAAAAAAAAAAAGAATAACAAACAATAGACGAGTTTTCGTTGGCTGTACAAATACTACTGTACAGTTTTTCAAATTTGTTTTTGTTTAAAATTTGATTTATGTGACATCCAGAAGCTAAAAGGAAGATCTATTACTATCATTTCTCCTTTCTGAACATGTAGGTCATTTAAATTTCTAGTATAATCGTTTGTGTGCTCCACTAGCGCGTGTATAACATTCGCGAATGACGTTAAACAATGAAGGTTTACAGTAGTTTATCATGGCATAATCATTATTTCCATCTTTTTTCTTGTGTCATCCTTCATAGGTCTTATAGGAGACACTTCATATTTCGTTCACATAATACAGTCACATGTGCTGATATTTATCATCTAAATATTTATATTAAGTAACTCCGTAGCGCATTCGGCATTGTTGTGTGTTCAAACATCTGGTCTGAATCTCATCTAGTATGTGAAAAACCTTATGACTTCAATGGTAATTCACTTAATTATTCTCAGACGAAAGTGATAGTCCACCTCCCCCCTCCCCCCACTTCCTAGCGGAAATTCTTAGCAGTTTCAGACAGCGCAAACTACAGATAACAGGATTAATCACTATATCAAAAAAAAAAAAAAGTGTAGAAAAACCAAATAGTTACGTAACAAGCTTAGACCCAATCACAAAAGAAGAAGGTGGGATATTGTATTATTTCTCTGAATTTTTATATTTTATGATTTTTTACGTAGTATCATGAGTACTTGTACTTTACATTAGCTTTGTCACTTCTATTCCGATAGGTGGCGTCAGGAAGGTTTGAAATATTCCACATAGATACCGCTATAAATTTGTAATCAATCTTTGTGTAGTGTTTATCATAACAGTGTTCAACACTATTGTAAAATATTTCTTTCCTTGTTTCCCTAAAATAAATGATTTTGATAGCCCCCCCCCATCTCAAATAAAATGCTGATATTCTAATCCACAGTCATTGTGCTTTTGAAAATACAAACGTGTTATTGATCATCCTTAGTTTACACGTATTTGCTCTCCAACAATTGCAATGAACTAATCTTCAATAATCCAACAATGAAAAATTATTCCACTTGCGTCTGCTTAAAAAGTTAACAAATGCGTAAATAAAGAATTTTATAGTGAAAACATATTTGAAATTAACGGTAATATTTATTAGTAGGTTGCTTCGCATAGCCCAAAAGGTGGGAAACAACATATGGAAATTACGAAACTGTGTTTCTTGAGCTGCACAGAGATCATTACTTAACAGAGTCCGTAATAAAGGAGAACGCGAGGGAGGATTAAGAGTATTGGATGCGGTAATAGAATCGCAGGACTTGCTAGTAAAGAAGGCAACCCTGCATTCGCCAGCTGGTGAAAGTGGGCATGTTGTTACGCGAATAGGGAACTCATCAGGCGTGTGTAAATCTTAGTTCGGGAGAGGATGTATATATGCGCGAGCGCACATTAAACTATGGAGTAGCAAACTTGGCTGTAAAAGATCTAGTTAATCAGTTTTTTTTTATTAATGCGATTCAAGGAATGAGTTTTTTTTTTTTTTTTTTAATCTCTCGGTCTGCCTGTGCTGAAATATAGTTTAGTGTTAGCAGCGGCGGTAAATTGCTAGGTAATTATTGAACACTGAATGTCCGAGTTGAATGTCCTGTTCCATAAAATGGAATGCCATTTAGTGTGTGTGTGATTGTTGTCTAACAGGAAGTGTAGGCAGCTTACGGTAGCATCAAATGATGAAAGTGAACAGAGATGCTTGGGTCAGTTGCGTCATTTAATTAGGATCATTTTGGGAGACTGAGACTCGATTTCTATTTTTTTTTGTCTTTTTTCATTAAATCGCTTTGTCATTTATGGTGTACTCAAGTAACTAACAGGATTTATTAAATGATGCTGGTAAAAAGTATTTGTTTTTACTCGAAGTGTTTGCCTGTCATTTAGAGACTTGTTTTTTTTTTTTTCAATTATGTCTGTCAGTTTTTTAATCAAAAGTGTTATTACAAAAATGTGCGCTCGGATATTACATAACTTAAGCAATTTTAAAAAATAAAACCTAAAACAATGATTACAAAAACATCGCGAGGGAAACTGCTTTAAAATCATTTTACTAATTCTTTGCGTCGTAGTAATTATTTCTTTATTATTATTACTATTTACATCCGGTTTAATTCTGATTAAAAGGGGAAGCATTCTGTTATATCACTACATCCTCATTCTCTATTTACTGTCCGTAATAACCCTCGTGCACGAGATTTTAAACACGTGCGAACGGCTTACAAGAAACCAGTTGGTTAGGAATGTGCAGTAAGGTTGACTTCTAGGAATTCGTTAATGAACATTCATAGCACATTAAACGAAGTGGGGGGAGGGGGGAGTGAACGGCATAAATTCCATGCATTGTATTATTTGGAAGACGCTACTTGTCGCCTTCTTCTACCACCCAGAAACAGGTCCGATAAGCAGGTCTAATTCATCCACTCCCTCAAAAAATGAGAGTGGAAGTCCTTGAAAGAAAAACATGTAGAAAGCGTCCACCTTGTGCGTTTGGGTGATGTCAAAAATACGAGAATGTTTATTTAGTGTACATGCGTAGAAACTCGATACTACGAACGACAATCTCTACTCTAGACCTATTAAAATCGTGATATTTCCTGAATATCAGAGTTATGTAACAAAGAAGGATGTGCAGAGTTGCTTTATTTTTATGAAAAATACAGAATGTTTTGCCATGCTTTATTGTACTCGAGATTGATAACACGAAACTGTATTCATTGTACTGTAAGCATTTTGCTGCTTTTTTCCTGACTTTCGCTGCTTCAAGTTGCTTTTTGGTGTACTTTAAGGTCTTTTCAAGTGTAAGAATACGTTAGCTTCCATCCTCCTCTCTATTATACTCCTCGGGTTGCCATTTCTGAAAGCTGGCAGAGAGAGAGAGAGAGAGAGAGAGAGAGAACCTCGCACACTTTGAATAACTTCAAGAGAAATATACGAGATCGAATGGATAAGAAATATTGATTCAATGCCGTTGGAATTACATTCCAATGGATTTTTTACTGAAAAAAAAACACATTTTCAGATTCAATCTTAAGATGTATACTTAGAGTGGATCAAATAATTGTCCAAACAAACCAAGCTAACAGTGTAAGATGACTCTAGCATAGACTCATCGCACAACTAAATATCACACCTTGCTTTTCAACGTATAACAGTGAAAAGGCATTTTACTGTAGCTAGTGTAATATTTACGAGACTACATGAACTCTCGTCAATGGCTAATGTTAGCATCACTTGCTAGGAATATATGCAGAATTTTTAATTTCCGGAACTTGGCTTTTCCTTCCGATTGCCTTCTATCTGACCCCGCCCCCTCCCCTCTCTGTTTGGCTGATGTTGCGTTATGATACTGTTGCGTCATATCCGTTTTAGCAATTATTATGAATTACTGTTTCCAACAGTTGGAATACTAAACTATTTCAACAATGTAACATGTTCAGTAAATATTCCCATTTGGTATTTCTCATATACCGCATTGATTTTTCTTTGTTAGATCTTCTCATAAGCTATAATTAGAGAATATCCCAGGAGCGTATAACTGAGAATAATGCTCAGACCTGCTATTATTAAAACTATAGCTATGATTTCAGTGTTTAAGATATTTAAGTATGGAAATGTCTGACATATAAACATTGACAACAGTAGGAGTAAAGTCAAAACTGCCTTGTTTGGTAATTTGACAGTCATAGAAGAGGAGGGAATTCAAATGATGTGTCCTGGGAGAGATGAAGGTTTCGTTCTATTCCTCGTTTACACTTCTTAGGAAGAAACGAACGAAGACATTCTCATTTCATTTTATACATTTTCATACAGAACAAAAACTGTTCTGTTATCAAGAGAAGCTAGTCTAAGAGAGAAAATTTTCTAAAAATATTTAGAATTCTTTTGGAAAAAGTGAAATTATTGCAGCAAAATCTGCGATGATAACACATCATGAACGTTCATTTCATACATACATCCAGCTAATGGTTTCCGCAAGTAGGAACTACAGCCAATTCAATTATTAATATAATTAATAATATTAATATAATTACTTTTACATCCTACCAGATGGCGCTTCGAAAATATTTTCTTTACTTTCTACCAGATGGCGCTTAGATAATCATTCTAAAGTGTCGACTGATAAATATTTTCTTTGTTTATATTTAATTCCTTTTCGTGTTTGAGAAAGCCTCTGAATTATGAAACAAGAAGCATCAAATATTTATTTTGTTTTCGGTAGCAATAAATATTAATATTTTATTTATAATATGTGTTTGTATATAGACGATTAATTGGTCTCTAAAACGAATAATAAATGATCAGAGAAATGTTGTGACGTGGTTTTATGAATTATGGCGTTTTAAATCTTCGAAATTGAAGTTGCTACTCCTACTGCCTTCTAGAACCCCATCACTTAAGAATAACATATTGCAACGACGTTTTACATGGCACACGCGCTACAAAAGATGTCCTTGCTTGCAATATTTATTGCTTCAACCCATCACACGCAGCATTGGATCATGACAGAAGCCACATAGATAAATACCCCTCAAGAATGATAAGTTATGGAAGATCAGACATAAAAATAGCAAACAAGCGGTTATAAATTGGTGTTTGTTTTTATTATTAAAGTGTCTGAAATACTTAATCGTGTTTATTTCAATTCATGGAATTATAGATCATTTTATATTTTTTCATATATAAATAAAAAATTGAAAAATGCACGTATTAGCATCAGTGGGTGGATTAAAAATAAATCCTCAAAAGGGAATCAACCTCGATATCCGACTGGATAATAGTTATCCTTCATTTTTATTTCAAAGATTTTGTTCTTAGAGAAATTGATCTGCGTGGAGATGATTTCTTTGATTGTTACATTAGGTGTTCTTTCTGTATGACATTACGGCGTCTTGGACGCTGTCTGATCACTCCCTTAAGTCATAGGATTTGGGGAGTGAAGTCTCTGATAGAAGACAAAGTGGTAGGCTTGCAGCCCCCTTTCTACACACAATTAGTCAGACATAACAAACATCTATGTCGGGATTCGAACCCACCTCCTGTTAGGTGGTTAGCGAGTATGCTAATTGCTGGGCCAACCCAGTTAGCGTATTGTCTTTTGATTACTGACTACAGCTGAAGAAGAACAAGAGAAAAAAAGAGAGAGAGAGGAGAGAGAGAGATGGAATATAAAAACACATCTCATATTTTAATAAAAGTGAAAGAAGGAAGAAAAACAAAGAAGAGTAGAAAAGAAAATGTGTAAAGAAAGAAAAATGATTTAAACGAATATGCAATATTAAAATTAACGAACCTTCATTTGCAACAATCAACACTCGCATCCTCATCCATAGGAAACCGCATTCCTCTTGCTGTATGTGTGTTGATCTGCATGTGATCGATAATTTCATTAACCCAACGTCATAATAGTGTTGCTCTGAAATTAATACAGAATTTAGTTTTGCTTCTGTTATTATCTGCAAGAAGAGCAGACGTTAGAATGCATCGCTATTTCATGTAGTGTTCTTATTTCAGGGCGAAATAATTACATTAAACCCATAGCAAAAAAAGAAGAAGAAGATCCTTCAGAAAAGGGGATAATTAGAGTGATTTTTCAGCATTAGCTTGTCAGTTTGACAAATCTTTGGAGCATTACAGGTTATTTTGGATATTTAAGACGAGAAGCTTGGCGAAGTTCATATTTCAAGTGCCAATAGATAACAGCATCATTTAGATAGGAAGCTCTCTCTTTTTTTTCCTATACCACTCGCTAGATGGCGGTGTAATATTTTATGGTATAGCTTTTATGATTCAAATAAAGTAAGAAAAAATAAAATAAACTCCGAAGCAATTTTAGATTGCATTTAAAAACTTTGATTATTAATAAGAATGATTATAACCGGCCGAAATTAATTTGGGAGTTATTTACGGCGGGTTAGTAAAGAAGCAACTATTAGATGAGGGAATGTTGATTTATATTTATACTTTATTCACTTCGAAACTCGATTACTGTAATGCAGACGGTATTTTTTATTGTTGAATACATTTATTTAATGAAAATTTATTATTTATTATTTATTACCTTGAAATTAACTGACAAGAGAGAGCGAGAGAGAGAGAGAGAGAGAGAGATTGTTGGACGAACAAAGATGTTGTGCAGTAGGGTTCTTGATATGAGCATGATTGTGCCTGTCTGATCGTTTGTGTAGTTCAGTGAAGCAGATGAAGGTCAAATGAACCTTGAAATAGTTTAAGACAGGCATAGTCAAAGACTTAATTAAAACGATGAATCTTTCCTTCTATTTTGAAGCCATCTTCCTTGCAACTAGTGTTCTTATAAGACGTGCCATCTAAGTGAATTAGAAAAGATAATCCGAATGGCATTAGAGGAACGAAAGAAAGAATAACAGAACTCATGTGAAAGTCATTCCATAAATATATATATTAATAGAAAAAAAACACATTAAAATAATTCATACTTTAATTATCGTTTATTTAATTACTTTTACCTTCCGGTTCTTCAGGAGGGACGGTAATTTGAACAGAATCTCTTGTGTCATTCAAGCTGCTTGGGGTTGTTACTTGAATCAAGGACAAATCTTTTGATATCGTCAGATTCGATGAAACCTCTGTATTACAACATGCTAAAAATGCAAAGTTAATGATAAAAATCATCAAATAATCATTCATAAACTGTTAATTTGCATTTCATGCAAAAAGTTCATAAATTATAGTTACATTCTCAAAAATATTTCCATCTGAGATTTTATTGAAGCAAGAACCGATGGAAAATTAATATCACATATACAGCCTCCGAAATGATTTAGATCGAGTTGAAGGAACCATTTCACTCATTGTTTAATAAAACACAGCCAATCATAGCGAGTACATGTAGATCTCGTTGTTGTTTTGTATTGTTTACGTCACACGTTTTTGGAACGTGTTTTTCGTTGAATTCATATAGTGTAGACTTCTGTTGTTTTTTAAACACCTATCTGCATGAACCATGACTAATTCCCAGTTTCACTTTCATATTGCGAAGGAATTCTATTCATTGTCTGTTATCTAATGTTTTTGCTAGGATATTACTTAACAATGGAGACTATTATGTGCAATATCAACGCAGTTAAGAAGGCAGATAATTTTACTTTTGCGTGCATTATCCGAGGAACTACAATCTAGAAAAGATATGAAGTGGAAAAAAATGTAGTTCTTTTGCATTTTTTTTTACCATTAACATGCAAGCACCAGAAAACATTCGAATACTTCTTGAAAAACGGTAGTGGAAGAGCAGGGTTAGTTTATAAATTAAAAAAAAGAAAAGAAATTTAATGATTATTATCACGTGACCACAAGTTATAATTATCTTGCACCTTCGAGCTTGAAAATACGTATAGTGTAACGATCTTCGCTCTATTCCTGGAAGAATTAAATGTTGATTAGAAAAATTCTGTACGACTAAATGCTATGTTATCAAGGATGTAGTTACAGCTGTCATCTGAAGCCTCTGTCAACATGTTATTGGTGACAGGAAATTGGGGCTACAAATAATTAATGAATTCAACGCTAACGATCTTTTATATTAACATTTTAATTGCCATTAATAACCTATGATCAAGTTCATTAAAGTTTTTAGACATCAATTATACATCGGGAATCTAATTCATTTTTGTTTAGCTATATCAAAGGCACCAAAAATGCTATTAATGGATGTAATAAATGATCACGAAAATTTGCTTCAAATTGCTGCTAAAATTCTTACAGCGCTATTAAAATACCGACTGATGAGTATCACATGTGCTGAAATCACACTTGTCAACATATTTTCAACTGGTTTATTTCTAGCTAACTATACCATCGCCATCTAGCGGAAGCTTTCAGTAACTTTTCATCTCGAAATATAATTTCATTCGTTTTTTTTTTTTCTTCTCTTTAGTTTCTTCCCTATATATTTATTCCTTTTTTTTGTTTCCTGTAAACGAACTCAGCTGTAGTGTTACACCTAACATTTCATCATAGTCTGACTTATCACTATTTTGAATTCAGGAAATAAGCACTCTAACAAATATCTGGCGCATGATTATTTTAAAGTGCATCGGAAAGACAATAGCAGCTAACAAGATGTACTTCTTATCTTCATAGTTTCAAGGAGCACACTAAACATCTTAATTAGTTGCCGTGATTAAAGGTTGAAACTCAACATCGATGGGATGTTAGGAACTGAAGTTAATGATGACATGAACTAGGCGGGTCTGTTAGTTCAAAGTTTTCGTGCTAGAGTAGAATGAGTAAGTTGTTCGGTCGTTCCGAAAACCCATAGAAAATGATGAATTGCATTCTGAGTTAGAAAATAAAAGAAACTTCTAGGTTCGATCGTTAGAATAATCTAAAATCATCATCGATTAATTTTACGAATTAAAACAAAATTACTTTTTTTTTAAAAAAAATCCAGTTATGTCTTTTCATTGAATTCTGAATTTGCTTCTTTCATACTGTTTTAATTCGCAGAACAGAACGATACTGGTTTGATGGGTGAAGCATAAATGCTTTTCATATTTCCCTTTGTCTGAGGGGGGGGGTTCTTTGAGTGGAGAGTTATTGAGCTTTAAGCTCGCCCTGGAAGGGCAGTGAGATTAGTTGTGTTCAGTTGAGCATGGAATTGTCTTAGATCTTTTGTATTTGCAGAATTCTGCTTCATTGTAGTCTGAAGCTTGCTTGATCAGCGGGTTTCGATGATTGCTTGTCTTGGTGAAGAACGTTTCTGCTAGATCATAAAGGAGGGATGTGATACAGGGAATGTTGACGTCTCTGCTAGGAGTTTCTAATGAACCATGGGGCGTCCAGAATCATTCTCAGGCATTTATTCTGTATCCTCTACAGTTTTTTAATGTTTATATCCGAGGTACATCTCCATGCAGGAGCCGTACCTCGGATACGGCTCCATGCAGGATATGCGTAAGTGATGAGTGCGCGAATTACCATCCTATATTTTGTTCCGAGTAGTTTGTTCCGAGTATCCAGTTTGCTTCTTCTGTTGATCATGAGGTAGAGCTGTGGGATTACTTTGGATGCCTTCGAGCTTATGTGTTTTATATGATTGATGAACTGGAGTTTTTTGTCAAGCATCACGCCGAGATATTCGACTTCGCTCTGCCATGGAATCTTGACTCCTAGCAGATGTATGTCTTCCTTGGTCTGAAACTTCTTTTTAGTGAACAGTATGGCTGAACTCTTCTGTGGGTTTGCTTGGATCCTCCAGTCTATCAACCATTTCTCCAATTTATGAATACTGCTTTGAAATCTTCTGCTAGTTTGGTGCTGAGATATCTTGCTAATAATGCAGTATCATCTGCGTATAATGCAATGATTGTTGAACTTGGGTTTTGAGGGATATCAGCTATGTAGATAGAAAATAGCAGGGGAGCCAGGAGTGAGCCCTGCGGCACACCTGCCAGGACCTTGCGTCTGGTTGACATAGTTTCGTTTATTTTGACTTGGTGAATCTATCTTTGAGATAGTGTGGTTTTTTTCTGAATCCGAACTGCTCATTAGGAATTATACCTAGTTTATCCGTTTCTGATTGAAGCCTTGTACGGATGACTTTTTCTGCAATCTTTCCAAGGCTGGACAGAAGACTGATAGGTCTGTAGCTTTCGGGGAGCTGAGAGTTCTTTCCAATCTTTTTGACTGGCGTGATATCCGCCATCTTCCAAGTTAAGGGAAAATACTTAAGTCTGAGGATGGCATTGATTATGTTGACTAGATGCACAATGGCTTTTCTGGGGAGTAGTTTGATTATTTTGTTTGTGATTCCATCTGGACCTGGAGCCTTATTCAAGTTTGTTCAAGTGAGTTATGTGATATTTATAATTTCTGTTTGAGAAGTGGGTGTGACAATTTCTGGGTCATCCTTTTGTTGTGTTTTGGCTTGCTTGACTCGGCGGTGAATCTTGTAGATAAGATAGATGTTCAAATTTTCATAAAAGGGGTTAAATTGAGTTTCCAAGCCGTCTACCAGATCCTCTGCCTTTTCCTTGTCAGTATGGGCTATTCCCTTCTTGGTCTGAATTGGTGGTAAAATTTTAGTGCGGCGGGTTCTCAAGAACTTCTAAATGGAGTTGCCCTCTGGGTTTAGCTTCGTTAGCTTGGATTCCCAATCTTGGTTTCGATGTTTCTGGAGAGCTTAATGGACTTGTCTATTTAGTTTATTCAGATTTGTTTTATCTTGTGGGGCTCCTGTGTTATGGTACCTCTTTCTTACTTTGTTTTTCAATCTGATTAGATCCATGATTTCCTCGGGGATCCGACCACTAGGGTGAAAGACTGTAGTTTGGGTGAATGACTTTATTGCTTTTTTGATTTGACTGGTTAGGTTGTTTACAGCAAAGTCTATTTTCTGTTTACTGTGAATAACAGGGACTGGGCCAATGTGGCCAGGGAGAATTCTGGAGAGCTTGTCCCAAGATATGAAAGAGTACGGAGGGGAGAATTGCTCTTGTGTACCGAGTTTAAGCAGAATGGGGTTGTGGACAGAAGAAAGTTTATTTAATGTTTCCAACTGATACTGGTATCTGATGTTTTTGAGGATGACTATGTCAAGTACATCTGGGCTTCCAGCTGAGCTGTGATAGGTAGGCTCTGTGGGTCCGGCTTCAACAATAGAATTTTGTATTGAGTAATGGTTTAGAGTTCGACCTTTGTCGTTGATTGTGGAGCTATACCAGGCTATATGTTTGATATTAAAGTCACCAGCCATGATGATGGAGTATGTGAAGCCGAGAATGGTGCCCAAGTCAGATACCAGTAACGAATTCTGGGTGGATTGTATACAGCGTAGATTTTGATACTGCCAGCATTGTTGGTATGAACTTCAATGCCTGCTACCTCTAGGTTCTTGGTTTGTGAATTAGTCAGAATATTGTGGCTTAGGTAGTTTTTAATGTATATTGCTGTACCTCCTCCACTGCTGATGAGTCTGTCTGTTTTGTACATAATATAGTTCCGTAATTTTGGGTTATTAGCTGGCCTGAGATGTGTCTCATTTACTCATATTATGTCAGGATTGTGTCTGTGAGTGAACTCTTGCAATTCCAGAATTTTGATACTCAGTCCATTTGCGTTCCATGCAGTGATCATGAGAGAGTTGGGCTGGTATTATCTTTTATTCATTATTGAGGGCTGTCAAAATTGAGTGGGTACCTTGCAGGAATCTTTTCGTGGAGGATGGCGAAGGGTTTGTCATGCTGAATTCTTGTAACATGGTAGCTAGTGAGGCAGTTAATACTGACGTTAGATTAGAGCTTATTTGTTCATGGGATGGAATAGCCTTAGCTCGTTCGGCCTCGGCATAAGTTTTGGTCATTGCTGCAGTTTGGTATCTTTCCTGAGTTGTCGAGCTGGAGATTATTTAGACCGGGTTGCGACCTGCACGGCTGCCTTGAACATCGCTGTAGTGTGTTGGAAGGGTAGTTTTTGCTGAGCCGCGGTTCTTTCGGTGTGTAGTGCATCCCTTGTAGCTGGCAGGGTGAGGTCCTCCACAGTTGGCATATTTAACTGGTGTGGATCTTGGCTTGGTGCACATGATGGTCTGGTGGCCCTTGCCGCATTTTAAACACCTGAAATTTGCCTTGCAAAGTTTTGGGGCATGGTCAAACCTTTGGCATCTATGGCACTGCCCAGCTGACGACTTTTTCCTTAGCGGCTCAGTAGAAATTCTGAGGCCACAGATAGCGGTCAGTTCATATATCTTTTTCTGTGTTGTCAATTTCTACGAGCACTAGTGGCTTTGGCGTTTATTTGACCTGAGCATCCTGCTCACTTTTACTAGAGTCAGGTCCTGACTCATAAGGTCAGCAGTGATTTCTTCAGTACTACCTTGAGATTCTTTTCACTGGGTAAAGCAAATGTGTGATAAGGAAGATTTTTGTTATCCATTAGTTTTGTCATTTGTCTGTAGTCAGTGACTGAGGCTGGCTGAATTTTGACTCCATCTTGATTTTTAGCCCAGGAACATGAGATTTTATGTTCCCTAAGGGCTGATGTGACAGTGGTCCATTTGTCCTTGTCCCTTAGTATAACAGGTGGAACCTTTTCAGTGTTCCTCAGGACATCTGGTGTTGGTGAGTCTTCATCCACCTGGTCCTCTGTAGTTCTACGTCTTTTGTTAGAATGTTCCCCCTGTGAGTTGTTTGACAGGGGGATTTTGGTGACAGAGCAATAATGAATTCTTCTTGTGATATCTCCTCCTCTCCATCCTGATCGTTAGTATGAATGTACTGCTTTATAAAACTCGTCCAGTCAGATTCAAGCTTGCCTATTATGAGTTTCAGTACCTCTAGGGACTGTTCCTTATTAAGGATCTGGATCTGCTCCTTGATGTTTTCCATATCCGAGCGGCGATCTCCTGCCGGCAGAAATTGTTTGGCAGGCCCTAGCCCTGCGGGATTACATATACTGCTGCCAATGCAGTATATGGGATTACATATACTGCATTGGCAAACATGTTTCATGCAGAGGAGGAGACAGTAGGAATCAAACTGTGTCAGCGCTAGCGCAATATGAGATTTCTGAGAAACCTTGTATGCAATCTAATCAGGCTCAGTCTAAAATAATACGTCCGTTCTTATCAAAAGCCAAAAGCACAATCTTATCAATCATTCTCCTCTATACCTCCATACTGTTTTAATTCCTTAGAAGGACTGGCTTAAAGGGGCGAAGCAAGAATGCTTTTCATCTTCCCCATTATCTGTAGAGGACAGTGTAGGGATAAGATGTTATTGAGCTATTAAAGCTCTGATCATGGCAGGAGGGTAACAGCAATAGCCGAGCCTCAGTTAGAACTTCATTGGCTACAGCATTGCCAATGAAGTTCTTGGCGTCCTACTAAATGGGGAAAGGTGTGATTGCGTGATTAATGCGTGATTAATGTTTAATACCCTCCAATGGTATTAATCATTAATCACGCATCTCACGGTCGATACGCTCACCGCTTTTTTTTTAATTCTATTATATCAAACTTTTAAAGGTGTTTGCTGTAACTTTCGAAATTAAGAAAAATAATTAAGTAATTTAAAATATTGAACATTAATTAATAAATAAAATATAAGTTGCCTCTTATTGTTATTTACTTCAATAAACCACAAAATTTAAGTAGTATTCACTATGCATGTCACAAATTATCAAGTAAACTTTTTGTAGTTATACAACCCACATTTGTTTTACTATTACTATCATTACGTGACAGCTCAAAAGGGGTTCAAAGACTTATCGTGGGAAAGCACGCGCACACACGAAGTATTATTACAGCTAAATAATTATCCTTTATTTTTAATGAGGTGTTAGGTGAAGTTATGTGTGTTACTAAAATAGCGAAGCATTATTACAGAGCAAATATTTTCTCAGGTGAATTTTTGTTGAATGCTGAATCATATAGATGTACGACATTTCTCCAGTTTCTGTTTTGAATAGCGAACTTGGAATAATGATGCTATCAATTCTACCACATGTCGTTCCTTCGGACGTATCAAAAACGAAGATGCTAGAAAAGTAGTTTCTACTGGGGAGACACAGAAGAAAAATGCTATTTGTAAACCAATTGGCTGAACTTTCTTTGCCATAATGATTGTCTAGCTCTATCCTCCAGCCATTTGTATAACACAAATGATAGCAAATGGAGGTAGAGACTCAATTTTTGCCACCGTAGCTCTGTGATAATCACTACTTACATGCAAATGTCCTTTGGTTTCTTGCTAGTTTCAACTTCTTTTCAGAGTCGTTAATCTTAACGTGTTCTGATAATAAATGTTCAATTTGGATTCTCCACGAGTCTCTTGGATATCACAGTTTATGACCTCTTTAGGTTAAAAGCCATTTCCATCAGTGAGAAAAAATAAAAAAAAAAGCAGGAAAGTGTCAAATATTTAATTAGTTGAATAAATTAAATATCTGCTATTTGTTCATTTGCCGCATATCTGACAAATACATGTCTGTAAGGATAGATGGTTATCGGTGACAATTTTGTCTTTATTTTCTTAATAATCTCTCTAATAATATTCCGCAATGTTTCCCCAAGCGATTCCTCTTTTAAGGTCCTGGGTGGCCTTCACTCACCAGCATTGCGCATTTTAAAAGAACTTTCTGGAGACCCGTAGAATAACGACATAATACCCAAGTGTGTCGGTTACTGTTGCTTCTAAAGGAAGAAGATATTAGACTAGTTTCCTTTGTGCATTATCAGTAACACGTAAGGCTGATGTTCACTGGAACAGTTAGCGATTCACTTGGGAACAGCTAACGATGTCAAGAAAGCCAGTTGTAAGGACGCATCCAGTTAGCCTTTGTCAGATTCTTTCACTCTAGAAACCAATTGACTTTTGGTTCTCCACTGGAGTGCGTTTAATCTGATTAACGTTTCAGTACTGTACAATATATTTTCTATCATTATAATGAATACTATTTCAGAGTGTACACTGCGTTACAAAAATTATGTGAACATCCGTAGTGTTCCTGGATTTTAAGAGATAAGAACTAAAATGCAAAGTTGTTTTTTCTTCTTTCTCTCTCTCTCTCTCTCTCTCTTTAATAGTGATCCTAGCCGCAACCGGGATGCCATAATCCGGGAATTCTAAGCTAGAAACACATATGGCCTGTTTCAAGCTAAGTGAAATAGAATTCATTTACTGCATAAAGCTTTTCTCAATTGTGCCGCCATGGGATTCGAACATACAGCCTATGTGCTTAGAGAATGCGGACGGTGTCCCCCCCCGCCCCCCAATTATTAACCAAACTGGCTATTTGAGCGTAATATCAGTGCTTTCTAATTCATTACAGAAGTGATAACTATTTCAGTAAAGGAATGGTTTAAAAACTTTGTGTATGTTTATTAAGATTTAGTAGAAAGTTAGCCCAGGAGAGTGGCATCTGAACCCATGATCAAGAATTATTGAGACGCTCATCTGCTTGAAACTTTTTACAGCGCAGTATAGATCCCATTTTGTACACCATTTTATAATTTGCATGTGATAACTTATATTTATCATCATTGGAAAGCATCAAGGAGCAGATCCGGATCCTTAATAAGGAGCAGTCATTAGAGATGCTGAAGTTCGTAATGAACAAGCTTGAATCCGACTGGCAGGGTTTTATAAAACAGTACACTCAAACTAATCAGGATGGAGAGGAGAGGTAACACAAGGAGAATTAATTACTGCTCTGCCATCAAAACCCCCCGCCAAAACAACTCACAGGGGGAGCATTCAAACAACAAAAGACGCAGAACTACAGAAGACCAGATGGATGAAGAATCACCAACACTAGATGCCCCGAGGAACACCGAAAAGGTTCCCCCTGTTATATTGTCTATTACCATACATTTGCTTTACCCAGTGAAAAGAATCTGAAGGTGGTACTACTTCGTGGGGTCACCGAAGGTGTCACTCCTTGAAGAAATCACTGCTGACCTTATGAGTCAGGATCTGACACCCAGTCAAAGCGAGCAGGATTCTCAGGTCAGATAAACGGCCTATGCCACTGTTGCTGGTAGAGATTGACAAGATGCAGAAAAAGATATACGAACTGACTGCTATCTGTGGCCTCAGAATTTCTGCTGAGCCATTAAGGCTCAGTAGAAATTCTGAGGCTTGATCATGCCCAAAAACTATGCAAGGCCAACTTCAGGTGTTTAAAATGTGGCGAGAGCCACCAGACCATCACATGCACCAAACGAAGATCCATGCCAGCTAAATGCACCAACTGCGGAGGACCTTACCCTGCCAACTAGAAGGGGTGCATAGCACACCCAAAGAACCGCGGGTCAGCAAAAGCTACCTTCCTCATCCCACAGCGGCACTCAAGGCAGCCGTGCAAGTCCCCCCCCCCGGTCAAAATAATCTCCAATTCGACACCAAAACGTATGCCGAGGCCGAACGAGCTAAGGCTATTCCATCCCATGAACAAATAAGCTCTAATCTAACGTCAGTATTAACTGCCTCACTAGTTATCATGTTACAGGAATTCAGCATGACAAATCTTTCGCCATCATTCACGAAAAGATTCCTGCAAGGTACCCATTCAATTCTGATAGCCCTCAATCATGAATAAAAGAAAATATAAGCCTAACTCCCTCATCATCACTGCGTGGAACGCAAATGGACTGAGCAACAAAATCCTGGAACTGTAAGAGTTCACTCACAGATACAATCCTGATATAGTCTTAGTAAATGAAACACATCTCAGGCCAGCTAATAGCCCTAAATTACGGGGCTACGTTTTGTACAAAACAGGTAGACTCACCGCCAGTGGAGGAGGCACAGCTGTATTCATTAAAAACTATCCAAGCCACAATGCCCTGACCAATCCACAAAACCAAGAACCTAGAGACAACAGGTATTTAGGTTCATACAAGCAATGTTGGTAGTATCAAAATCTATGCTGTATACAATCCACCCAGCATTCCATTACAACTCTACAACCAATGACAAAGGTCGTACTTTAAACAAATATTCAACACGAAACGGAAATGACTTATATTTGGATTTATTGATGAAGTATTTTTTAGAACAACTATGTTATACCAACTAGTTTCACTTTTCACTTTCACTTTCACTTTTCACCAAATGAGGCTGTTGGCATCTTCAAGGTACATAACTGATCAAGGCACTTAAAGCTAAAAACTGTTACAGACTATAAATCAACCGATTTCAATTATATTTGACAAAACATAACGCGTACAATACATGCAAAGCGCGTGCATGATCTCGCTTGTTGTTATTTAGGAACGTTCATTAATTGTCACTATGATTCAGTTCTTGTATGTTTAGAGATCTAATGAGGATCTTCCAGATCTCGGGCAGGATAAATCCTTGGTTCCTGTTAAGATTTACAAGAACCAACATTTACAGAAGCCGCAACAGTTGCCTGTACAGAACGGGCAACTGTTGCGGCTTCTTTAATAATTCGGGAGCGGAAATCCTCTTCCATGTAACGAATGGAGCTTTTTTTCCCATTCTATGATGTGGTTAGTTCTTGAGAAATGAAAGGACAGACCCGAATTTTCTTCTCTATTGTTATTAACGTCTCCAATGCGCTACCTTTGTCTAATCTCAAGGCTTCTTGAAGTTTGGCCGATGTAATTTAAAACGCACGAGCAGGGTATGTTGTAAACTTCAGAATATTTGAAGAAAGGATGGTTATCTTTTGGAGATCTTAAGAGTTTGCCTAATCGTTTCTGTAGGAAAGTCACTCTTATTCTATGGGGTTTGAGGAGTCTTGCAACCTTATTAGAAACTGTCCCCACGTATGAAATGACGATTGTAGAAATATACTGTGTGTCGTCTCGTTGTCTTTGTGGCTGGTCAGAGAAAAATATCTTGTGGACGAGTCTCCGAGGGTAGCCATTCATGGTGAGGTTGTTAGATATCAGTGATAATTCATCATGGAGATCTTGTTGATCTGTCGTAATGCGGAAAGCTCGCTTTTTTAGCATGTGTACAATGCTAAATTTCTGAGAAATGTGGTGGGAGGAGCTAAAGTGCAAATTACATCCTGCATAACGTACAGAAACGATTAGGAAACTCTTAAGATCCCCAAAAGATAGCCATCCTTTCTTCAAATATTCTGGAGTTTATAGCATACCCTGCTCGTACGGTTTAAATTACATTGGCCGAATTTCAAGAAGCCTTGAGATTAGACAAAGGGAGCACATTGGAGACATTAATAAGAATAGAGAAGAAAAATCGGGTCTGTCCTTTCATTTCTCAAGAACTAACCGTATCATAGAGTGGAATAAAAGCTCCATTCGTTACATGGAAGAGGATTTCCGCTCCCGAATTATTAAAGAAGCCGCAACAGTTGCTCGTTCTGTTCAAAATCTTAACAGCAACCAAGGATTTATTTTTCCCGAGATCTAGAAGACCCTCATTAGATCTCCAAACATACAAGAACTGAATTATAGTGACAATTAATGAACGGTCCTAAATAACAACAAGCGAGATCATGCACGCGCTTTGCATGTATTGTACGCGTTCTCTTTTGTCAAATATAATTGGAATCGGTTGATTTATAGTTCGTAACAGTTTTTAGCGTTAAGTGCCTTATATCAGTCATGTACCCTGAAGATGCCAACAGCCTCAGTTGGTGAAACTAGTTCGTATAACGCACTTGTTCTAAAAAATACTTCATCAATAAATCAAAATAGAAGTCATTTCCATCGTTTTCGTGGTCAAGAAAATAACTTTTTAACGAAACTGTATTATTATAGCAGGACCCACAGAACCCACCCATCACAGCCCAGCTGGAAGCGCAGATGTACTCGACATCGTCATGCTCAGAAACATCAGATACCAATATCAACTGGAAACGCTAAACGAGTTATCTTCTGACCACAACCCCATTCTGCTTAAGCTCGGCATACGAGCAATCTTTCTTCCGCACTCCTTTATATCTTGGGATAAGCTTTCCAGAACTCTCTCAGATCACATCGGCCCAGCACCTATTCTTCACAATAAAGAGGAGATAGACATAGCCGTAAACAACCTTACCAGCCAAATCAAAAAAGCAATAGCATCAGTTACCCAAACCACAGTCTTTCACCCTAGCGGTCGGATCCCTGAGGAAAGGATGGATCTAATCAGATTAAAAAACAAAGCCAGAAAGAGGTGACATAATAGAAGAGCCCCACAAGATAAAACAACTCTGAATAATTTAAATAGACAAGTTTGTGAAGCTTCTAAAAACATTGAAACCAAGATTGGGAAACTAAACTGACTAATCTAAAACCAGAGGACAATTCCATCTGGAAATTCTTGAGAACCCTCCGCACTAAACACCAACCCATACCCCAATACAGACCAAGAAAGGAATTGCTCAGACAAGGAAAAAGCTGAAGTTCTAATTGACAGCCTAGAAACACAATGTAACCCCTCCTATGATAAATTTAAACATCAATCTTATCTAAAGCTTCACCGCTGCGTCAAGCAGGTCTTAAGACAACAAAAGGATAATTCAAAACCTACCACACCCACTTCTCTAGCAGAGGTCACAAATATCATAACCCATCTGAACAACAACAAGGCTCCAGGTCCAGATGGAATCACAAACAGAATAATCAAACTACTTCCCAGAAAAGCCATTGTGCATCTAGTCAACATAATCAATGTCATCCTCAGATTCCAGCACTTTCCCATAACTTGGAAGACGGCGGATATCACACCAGTCAAAAAGATTGGAAAGAACCCTCAACTTCCCGAAAACTACAGACCTATAAGCCTGCTATCCAGCCTTGGAAAAGTTGCGGAAAAATTCGTCCTAACAAGGCTTCAATCAGCAACGGATAAATTAGGAATTATTCCGAATTTAGAAAAAAACATAGCACTGTACAACAAATACACCGACTGGTAGAATGTATCACCAAAGGTTTCAACTGGAATCTCCACACAGCTGCGGTCTTTATAGATGCTGCGAAGGCTTTTGATAAGGTGTGGCATCAGGGTCTTTTCTACCAACTTATTAAATTCAATATACCAATCAAACTAATAAAAATAATTGACACATACCTCAAAGGCAGATACATGCAGGTCAAAATAAATGAAACTGTATCAACCAGGCGCAGGACCCTGGCAGGTGTGCTGCAGGGCTCACTTCTGGCCCCCCTGCTATTTTCCATCTACATAGATGATATCTCTATAAACCCATATTTAGAGGGATATCAGCTATGATATCCCTCTTCCGATCACTATTATAAGCAGATGATACTGCTTTACTAGCAGTAAAGCAGTATCATCTGCATATACTGCTTTACTAGCAAGATCTCTCAGCCCCCAACTGGCAATCAGAAGACTCCAAAGCAGTATTCTTACACTGGAGAAGTGGCTGATGGACTGGAAGATCCAAGCAAATCCCCAAAAAAGTTCAGCCATACTGTTTTCCAAAAAGAAGGTCCAGATCAAGGAGGACATACCCCTATTAGGAGATAAGATTCCATGGCAGACTGAAGTCAAATATCTCGGCGTGACACTTACGCATCTGCTTGCATGGAGCCATACATCGAATACAAATAAGCAAAAACTGCAGAGAATACAGAACAAATGCCTGAGAATGATCCTGGACGCCCCATGGTTCATTAGAAACTCCAAAATTCACAGAGAAGTCAACATTCCCTACACCACATCCCTCCTTTATGATCTAGCAGAAAAGTTCTTCTCTAAGACAAACAATCATCCAAACCCGCTGATGAAGCAAGCTTCAGACTACAATGAAGCAGAATTCTACAAATACAAAAGACCCAAGTCAATTCTATGCTCCGCTGAACACTGCCCTTCCAGGGCAAGCTGAAAGCTCAATAATTCTCCACTCAAAGAACTCCCCTCGTAGACAAAGGTGAATATGAAAAGCATATCTGCTTCACCCATTAAACTAGTAACGTTCTGCGTTACAGTTACTTGACCAGGAAAAAGAGGCTTCTCGTGGCTAGGCCAAGTAGAAGCGAGGATCATTCTGTTTGAAGTAATTAGATTGAAGGCAATGTTTGAAAAGCCTTGTGATATCAGATAAGAAGAGATCTTCAGTGAGGCCCAAAACTTCATCAACCGGAGCATTTGTGTTTACTGAAACGATGTCAGCATTTGCAAGGATAAATTCTATTTATCACGATTTTTACAATACCTCCTTTTAAATTCTATTTATCTTTATTATTTTTCCAATAAGCCTTCTTATAAATTCTTTTTATTATTAGCATTATTATTTATTGTAGTAAATCCTTTTAAATTTACATGATTTATAAAAATATTTACAAATTTTATACATATATCCAAAATATGATAACTAATATTGCAGTGACCATACGTTACATGCTGGACAATTACAATATTCGGAAAAAATAAATTAAACAAGTAACATACTGATCAGGGAAAAAAAAAAAGATTAGATTAAAATAATATATCAACAAAAAAGTTTAATAACATTTTAAATGAAAACACATAACCGAATCAAAGCTGAAAAACCTTTATTTTTTTACAAATTTTTACCAAAGCTTTTTTCTCTTTATAAGAAGAAAATTTCAAGCTTTATTTTCCCCATTGTCGGTTAAAAAATAACATTAAACACGCTTATACTGCGTGTTTAATATTATTTAAACAGGAAAAAAAATTAAAAAATAGAACAAACAGCTGAAATACACAAAATACAGAATGACTGGTTAAAATGAAGGCAGAAGGTATCAATTACAGTGGAACCTCGGTTGTCGAACGCCTCTGTTCTCGAACAATTCGGTTCCCGAACAGACCAAACGGCAACTACCGTGCTCCGCGTGCTGAGCTGTAAGGCGGGAAAGCGTCAGTTAGACGGTAGCCTTCGTTCAGTACAGAGAGCTGCTCGAATTTGCAGTGAGTTTTCTTGGTTTTCTTTTTTTTTTCCATAAATTATTATTAATTAAGCCACCATGGGACCGCAGAAGAATAGTGATAGCAGCAAAGCGAAAAGAAAAGTTGTTAGAACCACCACGATAGAGATGAAAAAGGAAATCGCATCCAAATGTGAAAATGGCGTTCGTGTCTCGGATCTTGCAATGCAGTTCGGTATGGGGAAATCAAGGATCTGTACAATATTCAAAAATAAAGAAGCGACCAATTTTCGTCTATATTTTATCTATTTATTGTGTTTATTCTTTTTATGTAAAATTTTATGCATTTTCATTATGTTTGTATACGATCTTATGCATGAAGTACTGTTGTAAAGGTTTAACTAAACAATCATCTGGGGTTCGGGAACGGATTAATCCATTTTACATTAATTCTTATGGGAAAATGGTTTCCGTTTTCAAACAAATAGGCTTCCGAACAGCCTTTAGGAACGAATTATGTTCGACAACCGAGGTTCCATTGTAACTAAATGATTAAATAGATGTTTTCTGTAAAACAAATTACCAGATGAATGGGAGAAAATATTAATGCCGGTTTTTTTTAATAAAAAAAGAGATAAAAGAGATTGAAATAATTAGAAAGGGATTGAAAATCTATAAAGCTTATTTAAAAATTATGAATGAATATTAAATGATGAATAATACGTTTTTAGATGTGGAAGATGAGTACTCGAACACGTGATGAAATTTAAATACTTTGGAATTCAGATGAACTCAGAAAGCATAACGGATATAAAGTAAAAGAGTAGTTAAAGTAGAAAACAAGATTTTTGGATGTTTAAATAGAAGAATATGGAGGAAACCAGATACTAGAATACCAGTAGGAAAAGTAGTGAAAAGACGAATTTTCATGAACATTGTCGCAATAGGTTTAAGATCTAAGGCGAAAGGAGTCGGAGAAGAAGAAATTGGTAATGGTGGCTTTCTAAAACTGACTAGTGTGTTGGTGGCGAAATGATATAGAATACTTGGTATGTACTATTTACGTACATCAAAGTCGACCCAGGAGAATAATGTCTGGAGTTAAAGTTATTCGGACATTCAGGTATCATGAAATATTTATCGCTAATGTAGATTTAATTTTGTATGCAGTTTTATAATTTTGATCGATAGCTTTTGTCATTTCATTATTATTATTATTATTATTATTATTATTATTATTATTATTATTATATTTCCATACACCCTTTTATAATTCTTATAGAATAGATTATATTACTCGTATTTCTTTCAACAATGAATTCATGGTGTAGATTGATTTATTATTTGTTTTTCAACAATGAATTTACACATAATGTAGATTTGTTATATTTGTTGAGACATATCACGCTATATTTTTAATGACGGTTATGTTAGTTCTGCCATTGCTGATAACTCAACACATTTGGATTTTTCGATATGAGTTATTTTATTGGCTAATCTATACCCAGCAAAAAAAAAAAAAAAAAAAAAAAAAAAACGTAATGTGAGGATCTCTAGTTGAGAAAAATTCAGAACTTGTAATCATGAAAAAATAATTCAGAATAATCGAAAATAGGTCTTGTAAAAAAAAATTAAAAGAAACAGCTCTGTTTAGATAATATTCCAAGTACTCTACTGCTTGACTTCTTTTATTCTTAGAAAATAAATCCAGCCAGAGATATGTGAAACGGTTCCTAATTTTTACGTCAACATTCTCTGTAAATGAACTCAGAAATATTATATGAACGGATAAAAAATTAAATAGGAAAATAAAATTTTAAACAAGTACGTCCTTTATTGTGGAACTACAGACGATACTACATTATTTATAAGCGGAAAGGCCGCTCTGAAACGTCGAGTAGCAGAATTATGAAAGTCATAAATATTTCTGCCATTTACGATACAACCCTGAAAAATGATTAAAACAAAATTTCCAAACTCCATGGAAGTTTCATGGAACTGATTTAACAAATAGTGCGTCACTAAGAACTAAGTCTCTTCTGTATGCTTGGTTCTCAAAGTAAAGTAAAAAGATCTAGATAGGCAAGTGAATAATATTTTGTCCTTTTCTCATCATTAGATTGAGTTTGTTTGGAATTCGGTACCATAGCAACGGTGTAGATGACGAAATCTACGTCACAGAATTGTGTAAGGCCAAGGCCAGCTTGGCCTTGAATAGATAGCTAGAAAGAGAAAGAAAGAAAGACACAGAGAGAGATTTTATGGGACGTTATCAAACCAGGTTAAAAGGCTTTTTTCACTTTATGACAATAGACTGAGAAAAGTATCAGTTTTTGTACTCGTTGTTGAGACCATTGTTTATACCTGCGAGCAGGTTGCATTGTTGGAGTTCGTATATTTATTTATTTGTTTAACAATGGAGAGTAGCTCCTGATACGCAATAAAGAGATTATAACTACAGCTGAAGTTTATTTTTTATTTAATTTTAATTTAATTTAAGAGTTTTATTGTAAGTGAGTATAACGCATTATTGAATACTTATGAAAATATGCTATTTTTTGAGGAGAGTTGTTTCGTGTTGGTTGTAATTATGGAAAGAGGCAACAAGGCTAGTACCTTAAGTCTACTAATTGGTTTTTTTGGGAGGAGAAAACCACTACTTCTGTCCAAATCTAGTACAGTGTTAATTACGAGGGTGGTCTGAAAAGTTCTCGACCTAACAATGAAAAAACGAATTTATAATATCAAAATTATTTTTATTTTCACATAATCTCCCTTAAGACTAATACATTCGTTCCAGCGATGCTCCAGCACCATTATCCTGTCCCTGTAGTGGTTCTCAGTAAGATATGCAAAAAACTCCTCTACAGCTGCAATCACCTCTTGATTCGAAGAAAAACGCTGACCAGCGGAGAAGAGTTTTAGTTTTGGGAAGAGATAGAAGTCAGAGGGAGCCAAATCTGGGGAATAGGGTGGATGTTCCAGCAATTCATAGTGCAGATCCCTTAAATTTCCCATTGCCGAAACACTTTTGTGGACAGGTGCACTGTCCTGATGAAAGATGATTATTTTCTTCTGCAAACCGGGTCTTTCTCACGAATGTTTTCGTCTAATCTAGTTAAAAGATTGGAATAATATTCCCCGGTTATTGTTTTACCCTTTTCAAGATAATTAATAAACAAAATTCCTTTAGCATCCCAAAACACCGAATGCCATGACATGACCTTGTCTTCTTTGGCGCTGAACATCTGGCTTCTGTCCACTGTTTTGACTGCTGTTTGGATTCTGATGTGTAATGGTGAATCGAAGTCTCATCTGTAGTAATAATTCGACGCACAAAATCAGTTTTATTCTTAACGCTCCAAGCACTGTTCAGAGATTTTCATGCGAATGCGTTTTTGATCTGCTGTGAGCAAGTCTTTCTAACTTAATGGCAAATGTCAAGTGATGATTTTTTAATCGCTAAGGAGACATCTAAGGGAATATATTCCAAAGATTATATAAGATTTGTATACATTTCGTTTAGAGGTAAAAGAAAGATGTGATATAATGTTCCCGTGACAACAATGGATTCATTATAGAAGTCCACTGGGAAAATGTGTGTTACTGTGTTTCAAACATTCTGAATCCGAATTACGTCACCGATATTGGTTTGTATGAAGAGAAAAACTTATAAATAATTCGAATAAGAAGGACAATGAGCTTGTCTTCTTAATATTGCATTCTTTATTACTATTGTTGTTGTTTTTTATTAAGAATCATTGTATACATCGAAGCCAAGAACGATCTCTATAAAAACTATTATTTCTGCTGTTTCTAGAAGCTTAGAAGTTTTTTTTTTTTTTTTTTTTATTATTGTCGTGCATCTTTTATACACACGATGGTGATTACAGTCGAAGCGACAATAGAGGGACAGGGCGATATTTCTACACGCTGCATTGGAGTTAATCTATGCTAGGGGAAAGAGCAAAGCAACTATTGATCATCATCATCATGATCATTCATTGTCGCAATATTAAACATCAAAAAGTTTCGAATTCTACCCTGACTCTTAATGGATAACAAAAGAAAGTTGAAAAGAGCAAGAAAAATATTCTTGCGATACTCAACTCACTATTCACAGTGTCATGAACATAAATAATCACGTGATTTGCGGCTTGATACGCAATGAAGGGAAAACTTTCGATGATTACTGGCCCGCCATTTTCCTTAAAATTTACAACTTTCTGTTTTCTTTTTTTCTCTGTTAACAGAGTAGTGATAGAAAGAACGGTGTAGCGGTCGTAAATCATTTCAAATAGAGAAGGGATTATAAAAATATCTTTGTAAAGCATCATTATCACCATTCTCCTTGTGTTTGCGTTTGAATTTCCCTGCTGGACCACCTACTAACGTCATCTGTCTTCAATTCTCTACTCGTGCAATTAATTTTGTTCTCCTGTCAGAGCACTTAATTTATTTTTTTTTCTATTCATGATTCTTTGTCATTTGTTCGGAAAAAGAGCTTTTTTTTTAAAGATTTATTCAATAAATCTTGTCCTGTTTTGTAAAGGAAAAAGAGGAGAAAGTCTGACAATTATGTTCTTCCTTACTTGGTGTTTTAAAAGATATTTGCAGGAACAGTAAAGAACGAATAATGAAAACTACACAGAAGAGTGAAAGAAAAAAATATCCACATTTTGTTCCTTTGCTGGAGCAAAGAGCAAACGTGAATTTGAAGTGACATTCGCGATCTCGAAGTTAGGTAAATGTTCTCTAATCATTTGCTGTGATGCGTAGAAATGTTTGAGAAGACGTCAAAATTTTCTGACATCTTTTCAAATATTCAGGGAAATATTATGTTCCGTGTTTGCTTTTAATAGATAAACGTTGGTTTTCTATTTTTAAGTGTGTTTTATGAAATGTTCAGCACCTTTTAGATTTGTTTTTTACCTGTCTCCCCCTACGTATTTACTAACTCTACTCTAGCTGGACAGATTTTGATGAAATTTGGTATTTGGGATCCAGGCTAAAATTTTTGAAGTTATCTCAATTTTGATTCATTCGAGACTATTTTTGGGTTGTTTTGAATTACGATCGAAATAACTATGGCTACAAAACCAGCGTATTATGTTCGTTAATGGCGAAGTTGTTCTGGCTGGTTTACCTGTGTTTCTTTATGAAATGGCTAATTCACCTTCAATTGAAAAGTCCTTGGGAAGGTTTTTTTAAGGTCCTTAAGGCCTGGTAACCGACTGACCTACAGAGGCTCACAGAATTAAGAAAACGATATAAGACTGGCAAATTTATCTGCAGACGAATAGCTCTTATGGCAGTTCCTTACATCTTCGATTGAATTCGAATCCTCATCTTTGCAAACTGGTTTCGAATCCAATTCCATGCAATATGAATTCAGCTGATGTGATTATGGATAACGTCAGTATAAGAGGATGTTATTGATTTATGTTTTATGAATATCTCTGACAATTTCCATACTTGCTTATAATACACTAACAAGGTATCGTCACTGTATAGCATATTACACACTAATAAAGGAATAATCCTGATCCATCTGCGATAGTTATTTTCTGGATATTTTTTTTATTTTTTATAAAAATTATTCGTAGACATGTATGTGAAGCCATACTCTCCACCCACAATTTCTATGGCGTCTACGTGCTTTGGAAGTGAACTATCCCTCACTTTTATGTTATATGGAAGTCATGCGAATGCTCACGACCAAAGGTCAGTGATCCGGGAATTCCAAGGTTAAAACGCCTGTGTTAGAAAATCCATTTGCGGCAATTTCTGAACATTCAATGCGGCGTTGTGCATCGACAGGACGCTAGGAGAATGTCGACAGACAGACGCCAGAAAGGAAAACGTTTTCTCGTTCTGAAGCTACTTTGTAGTCCGTCAGTAGGAAAGAATGCTCACTGTCTGCAAGAAATACTAATAAATGGAGTCAGAATCACAACTGGGCTCTACGAAAAAGAGAGAGGGGGGGGCATAAAAAGGAAAAGAAATGCTAAAATAGACTGAACATATAAGATATTTGAAGTTTATTTTTCTGGTTACAACACAATTCTAGTTGGCTGCATCTCTGTTATGTTTTATCCAACTCCGATTGGTAGTTTAGTAAATAAATAAATAGTTAAACTATCACACTATACAGATGCACTCTGTCGCCTAGACAAGGCAGAAACTGACACACGAGGTAGCCAACCTTTTACACTTACGGGCGGGTCGAGTTTTTAAAAGTGGCAAATAACCCGTATAGGTGGAGCTGAAGTTTTGATGTATGACGTCACTTCTATTCGTGCTTCTTTACACGTGAAGTGCACCTTGATTAGGTGTTTCCATCCTTCGCATTGTACCTTTTAAATGAAGAATTTATTTCAATAGATTTTTGAATAATACCACCTATTTTGCTTACTTAGTTCCCTTATTGCTATTCATTCTTTATCTTCAAGGTCAAGAAAAAGGTATTCATTAGGTGGGATAGGGGAGATGTCCTGGGGTGGTCTGCGTATATCCTTACGGTGACAATCGTGAGCGTTTTTTTTTTTTTTTTTTTTTTTTTTTGTCTCTGTTGAAATAAGTACTGCGTGATTTTGCGAGGCCCAGAGGGGGTTCAGAATAGAAGGACACCACACAGACAGTGAGACCTGCCCAGTTCCAGTGCATCCACTGAAATCGATTGGCGCCTGACACTTCCTCTAGTCGGAGACTACAACATCATCGTGTCATCCGTATAAGGAAGAACAGACTGACAGAAAGAGAGAGAGAGAGAGAGAGAGAGAGAGAGAGAATAAGACAAGGCACCTAAAGGCACGGGTGTCTGATAAGAAGAGGCCTTTAAGTCTTGTGTATCCGGAAGGATTGCTTTGTAAGAAGTGTCCCACTTGGCTGCTAGACAAGGAGTTATAAGTCAGTAAAGAAATGAAAAGGAAATCAATCAAAGAACACGGCAGACATTTGAAATAAAGGAGTTGAGATATCGCACCAAGAAAGATCACCATGGACCTGGAGAAGAGACACTTGGGACAATGCACGAAGTTGCCGAAAGGAGACTAATAAGGGATTAATGACTTGATAGATGGCGCTGTTTACTTAACACGTAAAACAGAATTATTGTTTATAGGTACGTTGATGGCGATGTAATGCCCACTCGATTATTGCCTAAGTTGCTTTTTTTATCAACTTCAAATAATCCCAATCCAGATTTATGGTTCGTCTTTATGTTTGGCTTAATATCACGTTTTAAATGCTAGGGTTTTTGTGAGCACTGAAAAAAACTCGTTCCCTTGGCCTTCCTATCATAGGCAAATATTATGCGACCATCATGATCCTGGTGATCGAGGGGCGAACTGTTCGTCCATTTTTGCATAGCATTTCGGTAGCAAATATTTCTGACATGGGCTCGAAAGGCTTTATAAAATATCGATAACTGCAGTGGCTGTCGCCAGCCGATGTCACAAGCAATAAATTCACCATGTTAACACTACCGTTGAACGGCTGTCATTAGTGCACATTACGAGACGTCGAGTTGCACGCGATTTTGCAATATCCTCTTTTTTTTTCTTTTTTTTTGTTTTATAAGAAGTTTTTGTAAAGATCTAAAGGATCCAGAGGCTCGTTTTCTTAGAATAAATTATTCTAACAACTGTTTATGTCGGCAAAAGCATTAAAAACAAACAAACTCGGAAACGCTGGCGTTTGATATTTCTGCGTTTCTTTTCTTCTCGCGCAAATTTATTGACTCGTGCTCCAAAGATACCAAAGGTCCAAATGGAATTGCTTAAACCGGCATTTAATTTTATCGCTCGGACCATAGATCATGGGCTATTGAGTTGTATAAGTAACTGCTCGCTTGAACAGCGCCATCTGGTGCGAACACTAGTCCACAGCTAGAACAATGAAAACATTCACTTCGATCGCTTTATCTAAAGATCATAAACTTCTTGTGAATTTTTATGAGAGATAACGAAAGGAAAAGAAATGCTAAAATAGACTGAACGTTTTAATTATTTTTGTAAGATTTTCACCGTGAAATTCACGTTTTTCTTGAAGGAAATACTACGCTATACTCGATATCATATATATTCTTACGCTGTTAGCATCCTCTAATAATTTGAGAAGTGTAATACTATTAGTATATTCAGAGAGAGAAATATGGCTGAAATGGTTAGGAATGAAAATCTGTGAAACAAATTATCACTTTCATAACACAGCATAAGCGTATACGTGTAATTTAAAATGCCACAAACATGATTAATTCTGAATTTTTGTTTAATAAGCTACAGTAGTTCATTGCTATATTCTTAGTTTTCATTGTTAGTATTTCAACAGAGATTTTCATTGTTTATCATCGTTGTTGAAAACGTTAGCATTATATATCTCATATAGAATCATCAGACAATTATTAATATCTTTAATAATGGAAACTTTCTTTAGGGAAATACTAATTTTTCTGAATTTTTGAAGAGATTTGAAAATCTACCCTTTCTTTATTAACATAACTTATGTATATTAATGAAGAAAGGCAGTGTGATTATTTGAAGGTTTCTACTTTCATAGAACAGTTAGCTAATAAATCATTCAGCGATATGTTGTATTTTGTTGCCTACAACCATGATCTCTGAAGAATAATAATGAATTTCAATTGATCAGCAGTTTTCAAAGCTGTTTGATCCTGGTTGTAATATGAACTAAATTTAACCTGAAAGTCAATAAAAATGCAGCTAAAAACTCCAGCTGTCTCCTCGTTCGATGAAAACACCAGATGGTGATTGAAGAAGTTGTAAAGACACAAGAGTAGGACGTATTTCAGGGATTAACGTAGGATGGGGGGGGGGAAGAATTTTGGTATTAGAAAACGCTCAGTGTTTCGTTTCGATGATAAAAAAAAGACGATCAGAAAAAATCTCCTAAATTATGGTTTCAATGAACAGATAAAGAACAAAATACAATGAAAGAAAAGAAATAAGACTCCGGTAAGTATTAGGGAATGGATTAGAGATAATTGAAAAGGCAGTAAAAGTCAATAGCGGCCTGAAATTGTTTACTGTGGTTTATGGGATTGCGAATAATGGGCTAAGTAGGGTACAGCTGCGGATTGATACGAAGAAATTGCCGATATCTTAAGAATGTTTGCTAAACCCCAAAAGAAGGAATTTTTTCGATATCTTATTAACAAAGGGAGCTAGTGGCAGCAGTCAAAGATAGCAAGGGATGATAAAATATGACAAATGTCTGGCTGTAATATTTAATGTCTTTTGCTCATGAAGGCCAAAAGTATGATAAAGTGTTGCTTGTGTAGTTTTCTGTTTAAAATATAAAAATATTTGCAGTTTCTGCTAAATGTTTCCGTAGCATTACGAATGAAAATGATCATTTTGAAGTGAAAAAAAAAAAAACTTCCACTCAATATGAAATTTCTAAATCGCAGTCGTCTTGACGAACATGGGTATATTGTTAGGCTTGAAGTAACTGGATATTTCATGGCACGAAGTATCCGTACTTCCTCAATTTTTTTTTTTTTTTTTTTTGAACAACTGTGTCTCATTTAAAACTACTGTAGTATAAAGCACCGAGTCGTGTACTGGAGAGGAGAAAGCCAACGCCAATACGTGTGATACGTGTTTATAAACCACTTTTGTTATTTTAAGTTTTTGTTTTTAGATACTACAATCCAAAAAATGTCCTGGTGTGGAATACAACATGTTAAGCGGAACAGTCTGAGATAGCATTCTACCAAAAAAAAAGAAAAAGAAAAAGCATATCCTCTCCCTTTTTTTTTTTTTTTCGTGAAATGTCAGCAAACAACTGTGATAATACCTGTGTTTGAATACCATTACATTATTAAAGACAAAGTACTGCCTTTATCAGCTAGATAGCAGTGCATTTTTAATTGACCTTTATTCAGAATTCTCCTGATCTGACAATATTCTGCATGAAGTATCATAAAGGAATGCAATTATTGTCACACAATCAAATTTAAATTGAATAATAACCAGTCAGTAGTTACAGTGCCCTTTGAATAAAGGACCTAGATTCGAATCCTTTTTTAAGACGCGTGAAATATTTAGAAGGGCTTTTTATTGAGGTGAGTGGGCTGTTCCAATATGCAAGTTGGGTTCATAGTGGAACACCTCCCTGAATCTCACTTTTTTTTTAATTCCTCAGAGATAGACCAGCTAGAGATGAAAATACACACTGATTGCCATAACAGACCCTGTAGATAGATTTACTCACCTAATTTATAAGGTTACCGCTTTACATTAACAGAATTAGGTTTATAAGAAGTAAGATTATTTGTCCCTAACAGGTCACTGAGCTTAACTCTTGTAGCCTTAACTTGTGCAGCGGTAGTTTTATACGAATTATATCGGATAATTTTAATTTTTAGTTCAGACAACTGTAATTCATAGAGCTTCGCTAATTCTCCTCGCGACCGGATATATTTACTCTGCGATGAGTAATCTTATTTAGCCAAGCTCTGCAGACGTAATCTCATTTATTTGGTTTGAATCTCCATTCTATTGAAAAATAGAGAACATTAGTGGAGGTAGGGGTATAATTTAATTACATGTCATTTTTTTTTTACTATTTACTTCCTTTTGTGATACGTGTTTATAACACTTTTGTTATTTTAAGTTTTTATTTTTAGATATACAAATTGTTATTAATCCAAAAATGTCTTGGTGTGGAATATTTAAGCTACTAATAACAATTACATGCGTATTTGCATTGTCTATAATTCCAATGTGTTCTAAGAATAGTTTGTCGATTTGTGAAGGAAAATCATAAAATTCCCGAAGAATATCGAAGCGGAAAAAAAAAGAATAATAATCGATCAAGACGGTTTAGCAAAAGATCGATTTATGACCCTCCCCCTCTGTGAGCATTCAGGTGCAAGAGAGCACAGCAATAACAAAAAAAAAATATCGAAACAACAACAAAAAAAGAATAAAAAGGGAAATAGTCCGTTGTGATCTCTGATCTCATGGGATAAAGATTGCTCTCGTGATGCGTTAGTATCCTTTTGCACGCATCTTGTGCGTCACGACCCTAGCGTGCACTGCTGGAGTTCTACTGATTCATTGACCCCCTTTTTTTTCTATTATTGTTCTTATTGATCTTATAGTCTAGAAAGACTTTGAATCCGTGGAAGAGAGTGTAAAAGAAACAGAATCATCCCTTTTGCGAATCTAGCGTGTCTGCTTTTTTTATTGGAATAATTTTCAGTAAAAACTTTGGTTTGCTACAAACCACAACACTTTTCAAATATCCACTCAATAAAGTTGTTAATTTTAAGCCGAAAACAATACCAATATAAGTGTAGAATTCTATAAAAATGACTTTCTTGTAGAGCCAGCGCAAAAAAAACAACTTTTTTTAAACTAAATTGAAAAAAAAATCACTGCTAACAATTGCCATTGTTAAGGATGTCAATAAAAATATTTCCATCGAAATTTTCCATTGTTGCCGAACTTATTGTTAGCATTTTCCTTTGTTAAAAGCTTCAATACAGTTTTCATTGTATAGTTTGCTTATTAGAACCTTCTGTAGGATGGAAATCTAATTTGGGATGTTTACTGTGATTAAAAGAAGATTCTGCAACTAGTGATTAAGTTTTTTTGTTTCCTTCCTTCATGATGAATAATTTCTTCAATATCATTTATTTATTATAGTTTTTTTAATTGATCAATTTCTTCTATGAGCAATGCTCACTTAATCTCTAAGACTCTTGAGGTTGGGGGAAGGGAGAGAAAGGGCAGAAAACTCTTTACAAGCTTATTGAAATGATCTAAGCAGTATCATAAATTGAAAAAAAAATCAGAGAAGAAATATCGCAATCGAAATAATAAAAATTGAGAAGCTTGTAGAAGAAAGCCATTTTTAATGTGTAAACTTGCTAGCAGTTTCACACATTAATTAAAAGCCGATGCATCGAAAGGAAATATGGGCACATTTATGCATTTAAGGATTTATCTCACCATGGCAATATCTCAGTGCTTATTTCAAATTAAAATAAAAAGAAAGTTAATATTTTAATACACAGATCATTTTTTTATAATTTGAACCTTCAAAATTAAGATTTATTTTCAGTGAAATCTAAAAGAATTCTCATTTTTCTTCTTAATACAGTTTACTTTAATCTACTTCTGTTTTACGAAATAAGATTTGCTATCTAGATGGCGCCACAAGATCCCTAGCTTTCATTTTCAGGAATTCCTAATAAGACCTGAAGATTCAAAATCCCAAATATTTCTGAAAAATGAATCATCCGTCTTTACTTTTAAAAATGATACACTGCTTTATTCAATTTTTTAAATTATAATGGCTATTTTTAAATTCCGAAAAACTGTCCTGAATAATTTCATTTTAGTATTTAATATTTCTGTCATTATTTTTTAAGTCATTGTTGCTAATATTGTTACAGCCACTCGCTGACAACAATGATTGTTGCTAGTCTTTTTCCTGTAACGTAATGACGCACAATCAGTGATTTTTCCCCGTCAAATTTAAAAAAGTGTTTGCCATTGTTGCCATATAATTCAGCTCTATCAGTAGTTTTTATGCTTTTTCGGAGGGGGAAATGATCAGGTTACTCTGAAGAGAAACTGTACTTTGCATAAATACTACTCCAGTATTCAGAAAGATGCTCAGAAAAATAAAAAATAAAAATGTTATGGAGGAGAAAAAACTGAACAATCAGCTACTTCCAATCAATAGGCAGAGATTATACTTGTTACTGCAAACCTTTTTTATACGAATCGTAGCTCCTTTTTTCTTTTTTCTAACCATTCCTCAAATTCATCTGACGGAGACACTTATTCGATACTGTTTTTTCCCTCTCTACTACACTAAATTGTCTTATAGGATAGGATCGAAGCCATCCAAGATTAAATATTTTTTTAGCCCTTCCGACTTGTTTATCTAATTCTGAGGAGTCGATACCGACCCACGCAACAGTTTAGCCTTTTCTCCACTGTAACACATGATGTCTTTGTGAATAAACAAAGCAACAAATGCTGGGGGGGAAATAAAAGAGAGATGGGAAGAGTATTCAAGTTGTCTTATTCGAAGCCAGAACGCGTGTCCATTGGGAAAAGCTAAGAGTCATTACCGAACACCGACTAACTCAATTACTTGGAAATTAAAGTGCAGAGAGAGAGAGAGAGAGAGAGAGAGAGAGAGAGGGTTAGTGAGGAGCAAGCACTGTTACTATATCTCTGGGATTGTCCTGAAGTGAGAGCTAACAAAGCTTTTCTCCAGTCTACGGTAAACAATGCGCTGCCACTTTCCTCCTCCCTACAGCGAATGAAATTGAGGAAGCACTCCATCTAATTCCTTTTGTCAGTTGTTAACATCAACATAAGAAGTAAAAAAACAAGTATGGACACGATCTGATACAATCATAAAAATTCTCCGATTTAAACCGAGATCGAGGTAATTTTTATAAATTTTAACAAATATTCCAAATACTAAATTTCAGTAAAATTCGTCAAGCGGTGGTTTCTATATGTACGGACAAATGGATTTAACAGCTGCTTAAGTATTTTGTGAAACGAACCTAATATATAGGAGCGTGTGTGGTACACAGCACTAATGCGAGGCGCGCACGCACGCACGCACACACACACACACGCACACACACACACACACACACACACACACACACACACACACACACACACACACACACACACACACACACACACACACACACACACACACACGTGAATATATTTTAAGTAATAATAATAATAAAGGATAGAATAGGCATTTGTAATAGCTTTTAAGTCTTACAGAATTTCTCTAACGTTGTAAAGCACTGCAAAATAAACACATTTACTGTGGACAAGCTTCTGCCTGCTGTTTAATCCCGGCTAATTTGCCACATAAAGAAACCATTTTTCGCATCATCAGCCATGAAAGACATTTAACGAATTTATTGGTTCACATTGTTGTCACAAATTTTCATGTTTCTACGCATGGGCGGATACAAATTATGCTTAGCTAGCTGCGTGCTTGGGTGACATATCAAAGATATCGAAGTATACGGAGAAACAACATCCGTATATACGGAAATGTTCTCTTACAAAAGACCAGCGAAGCAGTTGTAGCAATGAATCACATGGATGGACAGTCAATGCAAGCGATAAGGGAAAGCAGTCGTAAGATAGATAGAGAGACTAAATTGTTTACCCCCCCCTCATGAAACTATGTCGTGTTGAAATCTTCATGTGATGCAATTGTTAAGATAAAACGTTTCAATTATTGACCAGCGTTTCTTGGTAGTTTGCCAATTTGTTGCGCATGCGCAGATTATCTGCACCCACTAAGATTGTTCTGATAATTGAAATTCGGTTGAGGAATTCGGATTCCGAGTTGAACCGTTTTAGAATCGACAGAGACATTAATGCCATGAGGCAAGTGATATCACTTAGATATATGTGTTCAATGGCTGGTTTGTCTGTTTTGCAATGTTACGAAACCCAAAACATGTTTTAGATGCGTTCTATTTTTGAATATCAGGGTTTTTTTTAGAAAGAATAATGTGATTTCCTAAATTTAAATATAATTACAGTAAGCTTTTACTGTAATTATCTCTTCGTAATTTTTGTTCTAAGGATTTTCATTTCCTATTTTTCTTTTTTTTTTGTAAGCATCTACTGTTTTTCTGATTTTTTTCTCTCTCAGAAACGTCGTACGTTCTGCATCAGAGAACCGGTAAAATTTTATAAGTGAACCATCAGCACAATTTTTTACACCGTCCTTTGTGTTCTTCGTACACCGACAGGGGATGATTTTAGATCAAGGCCACCCTTTCATCTGCTTCTTACCATCCATAATTGATTCACTCTTTACCGTCTTCGAAGAACCTTGTCTTTCTAATGCACCCACTTCGGATAACTTTTAAATTCCATTCACCCAATTTATTAAATCTTCATTTGCATATTATTTTATAGTCAAGCTATAGTCTAACAGCCAGTAATTTTGTTCTATAGTGGCACATTTAAATTTCATTAGCCATCGACTGTTAATAGCGTCAACAATGAGCGGCGCGAACACGTGCATAAGAATTAGAAACTACGCAATAATGGAAGATAATTATTAAAGTAAAAGTGCTCATAATTATGACAGAGACAGCTGTGCCAATGAATCTCGTGCATGCCATTTGCGTTAAAGTACTTGCAGAAGACAACCCATTAAACGTATAAAATAAATGAAGCCTTTTTCGACATTACAGGCAATAAACCGTATGGAGGTACATTTAAGTAAACCTTCGGTGAAGGCAAATGTTACAATGCCTTGGCGCACTATAAGATAAAGAGATTAAACGTTTGAGGAAACATTAAGGGGGAAAACTACTTAGTCGAGCGCGTGTAAAGAATGAATGAATGGCTATTTTCATTTTAACTTCTTGTCTATAATGCTTTGCCAAGGACAAAAGGTAGAAAAACCACTCGAATACCAAACACTGATTGTGCATAAAATCGGAGAATTCAGAGATCCACCGAAAGACAGTTGCTTATGATTATGTTCATAGGTTGTTCAGATTGTAATAAAAAAAAAAAATTTACGATTTATTTTACTGTTTTGTCAATAAAAATATTTCTTTTGACCATCAGAAATTATCTTTTCCCTCTTAGAAAGAGTAAAAGACATTTGGCAGCTGATAACAATCACGGTTGAGCTCCTTATACACCTACGTTTATTTTCAACAGACTATACAGCTACAAAATACAATTTCAAAACCGAAAAATGTATTGTCGTGGACTTCAACTACCTTTCTATAGCACCTTTCTTTACTATTTTTTCACGAATAAAAGTGATATGTTTTTTTCATCTTATCTTGCTCTTTGTAAACCTGTTGGAAGTCCCAAGTGTCTGCCATGCACCGCTATCATTGATATGACAAAGTACAACATAAAATTTATCTGTGACAGCAACTATACAATACTCTTAGAAATCCGTGTTACATATCAGAGATTGCGTGAAACGTGTTTGATGCGTCTCGCATTGTTAGATACCGCGCAAGCTCAGTGAAGCAGTAATAGAGATAGTGTATCTACAGACCAGTGTACAATACATCACAGATGTTTCGGTACCGAAAAGGATAAATGACATAGAGGGAAGAGAAGGAAAATGTGGCGGGGCGGGGTGGAGAAGTAAATATCGCTATTTACAACCTTAGCGCTAGTGTGTTAATAAAATGAAAGTTTTTTTATATTATTTTAAAATAGTTTGGTAAACTATATTTTGTTCGTAATTATGATAAATGTATGAAATTTTGAATTCTTTTAAATATTTATTTGCACCTTAGTTAATTTGTCTTTATTTTCAAAACCTATCGCCAAACATTCCAACTTCGGCCTGATAATGGGAGGATAGCTACATCCCTTCGTCCGCAACACGAAAATCCTGTTACACGCCCAATAGCAAGCTGAATACCCATAAAATTGAAGTGAGGAAACTCGTGACGTTGCGAGAGAGATGAAAACGCTGACATATCTATCCTTAGAGCTATCTGTACTTTATCTACAAGCCTTCTGCTCACCCAATTACCATCTGATTGACGCACCAAACGGTTTCTGACTGATTTATCCCCCCCCCCTTTTCAAAACCTCCCCGTTTCCATTTCCTTGTCATCTGATCTGACAGACCAACGTCGACGTTCTTGTTGTCATGCGCACGATGTTCGTTCGCATATGAAAGCGGGTAGCAAACTGATGGCCTTCGTTCATCAAAAGAGGAGAAATTGTCATTTATCCGTGATAGTTCAAAGTGTCACGTCTCTAGAGATCCTTCTAGCTGTCCACTTAAACTTCACGGGAACCTGATCGATTCTAATAGCTTTCCATTGCACTCCTTGAATGAGTTTCGATCCCCCCCCCCCTTCCAAGATGAGAAGAAGGTGTAATTTCATCCGTTCGGGATATAACAGATCAGGAAAGTAGGCAGAAAGTTTAGTAGAGAAAACACAATTAGTCTTAATGGGTTGGCGTGTTCTGGTTATTTCTCGGATGTCTTCATTCCCAGAATTTCTTTGTTTAGTCCATCCATAGACACGATGACATTAATCGCCTCCCCTGGAATGTGTGGGAGTATGATCACTTGCCCCCTTTTGTTTGTGGGGAATCTTCGTTGTCGTAACGAAATGCCAAGACATCATCTTGAGATGTCTGACATTACTTCTTAGTCCAATATCTCATAAACATAGTTTAGTACCTTGGAAGATAAATAACCCTTTTCTCTCCCAAATCACTGCTATCGTAGTTGGTCATCATCTCTCATTGTTTCTGAATAACTGGGGTGTAAAATTCACCCAGTGGAACACTTTAGTAACGGAAGTATTCGCTGAACTACACATTTCCGTGCCTTAACACCAGGATTTATAACCGATCCAATGGGAGTTTGTTATAATCACTTATACGTGGGATGTAAATTGCTCGCATTAAAGGTAAAAATATACAACCAAGGTCGCTAGGAAGAGATATAATTACCGCAGTTAACAGTAATCAAGTGTAATTTAGGATTCATTGTAATCTCTACTGGCCACAATTACTTGCTCGCCGTAGTTGATGTCATCTATTTACAGTAATTAAATGATTTCTTCCGTTTTCTACGCCTACGTACTATTTTTTACCGGGGAATAATATTGCGTTACAGTAACGAAATGATGTTGGAAGAAGACTAAAAAAAATGGACAAACCGTCCTTAGAATGAAGATTAACTTTTCATTGTTTTAACTCTTTATTTGAATAGCCGAAAAAAAACCCTTTCAAATTAGATTTTTAAAAAAGGCTAAATTTTTACTATACTTATCTTAGAAAAGTTTGCATAAAAGAACATAAGAAAAAACTTTTCCTGTTTTAGAGTATATCCTTCCTCTTTAAATCTGTTCTGCCTTTTGTACAATAAAAAGTCCTTAAGTAAATTTACTACCTCGTGATTTGATTTTGAATAATTAACTTGAACACGGTGCCATCTTTTGTTAACGTACTCGGTAAATTATAATGTTTTGTGGAAGTGAAAAACCTACTTAAAATAGCCTAGTCCCTTTCTTTCTTCCATTCCCATGTCCCTGTGCGAAACATCAAAAAAAAAAAAAAAAGCTACTACTACTAATCACCTGAATGATGAAAAGCAGCAAGCGGTCATTATCTCAGCTGATTCAAGCGGTCATTATCTCAGCTGATTCAAGCATTTGGGCTCATCATTATACCCAGAATTCACTGCGTGCTGAGAGTTAGACGAATAATATAAATGGCTGTATAAAATGAGGATATAGGCAAGTGCTTCCACTTCACAATAACTAGCCCAGCCATAAAATTCAACTTAACTAGCGTTCATCACGCACTGCTCACGTGATCGAGCTGAAGTATTTTGCGCGCTCTCAACAATGAGAAGCGTCGTACGTGAAATGAAAGGATTTTTAATATTCAGTCAGCCAAGAGCAGATGATGCCCCGGATTGTTGCATTATTTGGATTCCATTTGCTGCAAACTTCTTGATGTGCCTTACTCATTTAAATCTTCTCCCCCGATGCTTGAATTAAATTTATTTTTCAACTTTCGTTTACGTTTTTCTCATTAAGCAGAGTAGAATGCTGGTTTCCGTAGTTTATTCTTAGCAACGTAAGCGGCAGTTAGCTTATCGAGATCAAATGCATGTAATGCAATGCATTGAACGGGCTTTATTTACGACATTTAAACCCTTCTTCTCTGGTACTTGCTGTGTGTGCGCCAAGCATTTGTAAATGATGCCGATCATTTAGTACATCGTAGATATTTTTAGAGTTGGAAAACTGATCATGTTACTGAACTCTATTTTTTTCCATACTTTTTTTTTTTTTTTACGTTACTTGAGAAAGGAGGATTATAAGAGAATGTTTTCTTAAAGGACTCTCGCACGTGCAACCGAATCCTTTTATTGGGATCCTGTTTAAGTGAACCTTAGCTTAGCTCATAATAACAACGCATGCGTCAGAGCATGCGTATCTCTTATAAGCGGCCATTACATTCAAATTACTTGAAAGTCGATTGTTGTATACATATTTATTCTTGCTGACCTAAACTGTTCTACCACGTTACCTGATAGAAGTAAATACAATATATTGACGTCAATTATCAGACGAACATAATTGATTACATAGAGAAACATGCTCATTCTGTATTTATTTCATTCGGTTTTTACTGAGTAAGAATAAGGAAGTATAATACAGTGGACCAATGCATTTAAGTGATTCTTGGGAATAAAAAAACTATTTTGGTGTTCTTTGCAATGAAGGACTTACGGAGAAAGGGCCGTAAAAAGATAACTTAAAAGGAGAATAGTTTATTGCACGTATGTGGCATTCTCGACGGAACTGCAATGAGGATGACGCTATTTTGGAAAACAGAAAAATTCATTTTTGTAAAAGGGGTGAATGTCCGCAACGAATCGCGAAGTTAATTTCGCGTGATGACCATCCAACAGCAAAAATAGTGTGCTCTATGAATGCAAATGAAATACTTACTATTCCAATCGCGTTTCTCTTTCTTTTCTTTTTTTTTTTTTTCATGTTTTCCTTTCTTCTCAAGATCCGTCTCTTGTATCCCTATAGTACTTTTTATTTTCTGTTGGGTGGTAACTGAAGGAGGTCGGTGTCTTCCTTACGTTACTAACAATTTTAAGATCACTTCCTTCCCCGAAAGGCCCTCTATGCAACGAAATCATATGTAAGATGGTTTAAATATAAAAAGCCAATAGACTTCATTTCGGCGACGTAACATTATTTAAATTAAGGGGATATTAAATCCCACATTGTTTCAAAACCGAATAAGAAACTCAACACAACTTCCACAGTTCGGCATGAAACTCTTTGATTCCGATCTTTGAGTTTCTTATTCGATTTTGAAACAATGTGGAATTTAATATCCCCTTAATTTAAAAAAAAAAAGCATGTAAGATGGCTACTTTTTTTGTCTGGAAACACAGGGTTACTAACATTCACGAGTTTATATTATACTCCCTATCCCTACCCTAACCTAAACCAAACATTTCGGTGGTAGATGATTATGTTTCGCCGTGTGAAACCATCACAGTAGCGAACAAATTAATCCGAACAATCACATTTAAATAAAAAATTTAATTTTGCAAGGAAATAAGTACAAAAATTAAACTCCAACTTTGCCTAATAATTTACACGTGCTCCTCTGTTCCTAATAAGTTCGTTAATTCGCTTAGGCATGGACTTTATTGAGTTAATGTCAGGAGAGTTACCTGGCCACTGAAGCAGTTGGATGTTGTGATTTTTGAAGAACTCTTTCGCTTTTTTTTGAAGTGTGGCATGAAGCGAGATCCTGCTGGAAAATGAGTTCTTTGTCTTTCTGAATCTATGGACCACTCTTTTCTTCAATATTTTTATGTATTGGTCACTTTTCATTATACCGCCAAGCACAAGTAATCCTTGACCACCATGTGTAAAACAACCCCAGAACATCTTAGCTGGGTGTTTAGGAGCTTGTTGAATGTTGGTAGAAAGACGTCTTCGCTCTCCTTAAACAAAGAAATAGCTCTAATCTGAGAATATGACCTTCCACTTCTGAACAGTCCAATCGTTGTACACCTTCACTGAGCCACTTTTTATGTATAGCCTTTGCCAACAATTGTTTCTTTTCTGGTCTGTGGGCAGTCCTCCCTGCTTTCAATAATTTTCGACAGATTGTCATGTCAGAAACATTAATTCGACTAGGTGCTAAGTCTCTATTTAAGTCCATAGAAGACAATCTTAGATTCATTTAGCTTTTCCTAACTAGTAAACGATCTTGAGTAAGTGTAGATTTCCTTTTTCGCCCCAATTTAAAGTACATGTCTCCCTAAAGCGCTTTAAAATCGCATTAACAGTACCTAAACGAATACCATACTCAACTCATTGGCAATTTGTCTTTGAGTCATCGATGTGTGCTGAGAAAGAGTACATATTTTTGACCGTCTTCTTAGAGATGTATCCATTTTACAGCTACACAAAATGAATAAAACCACTAGAATATCAACTTATTTACACCATTAAAAACGCACAACGGGGTTAATAAACATCGCAGAGACAGTTAAAACACGCAACACTCAACCAAAATAGTGAAGTAAAATTGAAAATAGTAAACGTATTGTGAAATGAAACAAAAACTAAATCAAAAACAAAACCTTGACGAAAATTCAGCTTGTTTCGATTAATTTATTCGCTACTATACTGGACGAACCGAAGTAGCTTGTAAAAGTTCCATTTTTGATCTCTAGAGCATCGAAAACAAATGATTAACCTTTAACCCAACCACGCAGTAAATATTGGATAGGATTAAAACATTTCCTGAATGTGAGTCATTCTCACCAGGGATAAAATGAGTTTGGTGTCCATCTAAATGCAGGATTAAGACACGTCAATTTTCTGATTTCAATTCTTTGAAAAAAAAAGAAAAGAAAAGAAAAAGAAAACTTCGATTGAGGGATTAGACCAAATCTAAACTAATTTTCGAAGACGAAACACAATTAGAATTCTCTAATACTGAATTTTTAACCTCTTTCGTCATCCATTTAACCTTTCCTAAAATTGGACATGTCTGTCTCTGTGCTAAAGCAATTTGTCCAATTTAATCTCCGTATAAGTGAGTATACGGATAATATTGACTGACTTGGAAAAATTATCGTATTTGTCCGCAATTTAAATAACACCGGCATTACTTCAATACTTCCATAGAAACGAAAGAAGTTTTTTTTTTTTTTTAATTCTTCGCTAATGACGCCAACATGCAAATGTCTCTTTATGCTGCTGCATTCACACTTTTCCATCGTCTTGCACGTGCCATTCATCAACATGATTAATTGAGCCACGATGGACGAATAAAAAAAAAAAAAAATAGGCGGTAATAAATTTCATTGGATCTGCGGGGTACTGTTTGAAATACGATATTGTACTTGTTGGGAGATCCCACTCGTAATGAGTCCCTTGTCGGCAATGTTCACGTGGTTTCTTTTAACTTTTGAACTCGTTTTAAAAGTCTTACGATGAATTTCGTAATTAACAACATATAAGTTTGTTCGTAAGTTTTTTTTTTTTCCCCACAAATTCAGTTTCGTTAATTTTTATAAATTTCATCTCAAACTGTTCGTGTTTTTAAATTCATTTTTTATAAATAGGACATTCGATTGTTTGCTTTATATAAATAATAATATATTTTTAAATTTAATTTATTCTCTTTTTACGGAGAATCCCAAACTGTGCAACATTGATTAGATTCGTTTTGTATGTCTGTACGAATATATAATAACGCCAAGATTCATTCTAAATTTTAGTAACAATCTTACAATTTATAAAGGCAAAATGATATAAAATTAGAGGCTGCAAATGGTTTACAACAAAAGCCCAACGTGGTTCTAGATTCAGTTACTGTAGAATCAATAATCACTATGACAAATAACATTGAGAAATTCACCATTATTATGTCAGATCATTCCAAAACTTTGTTTTTAATGTATATCGAAAAACTCAATTAAAATCTTCCATATATGTTTATTAATGCCTGTCATGGTAACTTACAATTTCATTCTTATGTTTCCAAGAAGAAAAAGGGAAATATCCGTTACTAGCTGTTGATTGGTTCTTAATTAAGAGTAGGCAATTTGAATCTCTTGGTTTCATAACCTGTGTTCGGATTTAAACAATCAATTCAACTAACTTGTTACTGTTAACTGCAACAATGGTTTCTAGAAATAATGATTTTAGCCACGTGGTTAGTTCATGATCAGTAGATCCAGACAAAAATAAAAGTCTGGTTTGCTCTTTAATGTGTCGAATGTGCAGCGCCCATGAGTAGTTTGGCAGTGGCGCGCGACATGGATTACACATTTCCCAACAATAAGAGAACATCATATATGTTGACTGAATCTGCATAAATAACACTTAAGTAGCTGGCTATTTTAATGGTGGTTCCTTTGATGACGTTACAGTTACGTAATTGTAATTGTATCACGTGCCTTTCAAATAAGCACAGTTAATGAAGACTCAAAGAATGTGATTTTGGCTTAATAAAAATCCTGTCTTTCTTCCCTCAGCACTTTTTTTTTTTGAATAAATCAATATATTCATCTAGAAAAAAATCACACAATAGTGAGTGAATAAAATTAATTTTATTAAATAAAATATTGTATTTTACACAAAAAAATTTTCGCTTGAAAAATTTTTAAAACGTACAAAAAAATTGTAAAGCTTCTAAAAAACTTTTAAATGTAAGAATCCCAGAATTGTTGTTTATTTGGATAATTAAAAACCTTCTAGATTCATCATGAAGGTTGTTTTCTTGATCATAAATAGTAAATAATAATATTTGGTTAACCGATCAAGTGTTGATCAATATTTTATTAATTAACTGGACCAACTAGTTTCGCCACACTTATCTGTTGGCTTCTTCAGGGCACTAACATATAGGTTTAAACACTCTCACAATTATGCGTAACTGCAAAACTGACAAGAATAAAAACTGACTAGAATAATTACAAATGAAATAGTATCGAACGTGAGTGAAACACGTATCGCGTGTACAAGATCAGCTAGCTGTTGCTGAGGAACCTTCTGTAATTTGTATTAAAGTTCATTTCTTCCGTTTTTAAGGCTCTGATTAGGGTTTTCCATATCTCTGGCAGTATTAGACCTTGATTTCTGTTAAGGTTCACAGTAGAACGGGCGACTGTGGCTGCTTCTTTGAACATTCTTGAATGGTAATCTTCCTCTAAGTAGGGGAACAGCTTTTGTCCCACTCGATGACATGGTTAGTTGTGGAGAAATGATCTCCAACAAGCTCGCCAATCTCCTCAAACAACACAAAATAAGAGTAGCATTTCAACCTATAGATACTATTCGTAAACTACTAAGATCTCCAAAAGACAACCATCCTTTCTACAAATATGCTGGAGTCTATAATATTCCATGCTCATGTGGCTCTAATTATATCGGACAGACTTCGAGAAGCCTCGAAATCAGGCAAAAGGAGCACATTGGCTATGTCAAAAACAACAGACAGGACATTTCTGGGCTATCGTCTCATTTCTCCACAACTAACCATGTCATCGAGTGGGACAAAAGCTGTTCCCCTACTTAGAGGAAGATTACCATTCAAGAATGTTCAAAGAAGCAGCCACAGTCGCCCGTTCTACTGTGAACCTTAACAGAAATCAAGGCCTAATACTGCCAGAGATATGGAAAACCCTAATCAGAGCCTTAAAAACGGAAGAAATGAACTTTAATACAAATTACAGAAGGTTCCTCAGCAACAGCTAGCTGATCTTGTACACGCGATACGTGTTTCACTCACGTTCGATACTATTTCATTTGTAATTATTCTAGTCAGTTTTTATTCTTGTCAGTTTTGCAGTTACGCATAATTGTGAGAGTGTTTAAACCTATATGTTAGTGCCCTGAAGAAGCCAACAGATAAGTGTGGCGAAACTAGTTGGTCCAGTTAATTAATAAAATATTGATCAACACTTGATCGGTTAACCAAATATTATTAACCTTCTAGATTATTTTCTTTCTTAAAAATTGTTCACTTTTGCCAGTATTATTTTCACGGCTTTCATGTTTTCTTGGATGGAATTAAAGCCTTTTCACACGAGCAGTTTTTGTTCTTTTTTTTTTTAAAAGTAGTTTTTCTTACCAACAGTGCGAGGAAATGCTCTTGCCCAACTTCAATGCAATCGTTTTTATTTCCACACTTATTCTTTTATAAGCTGTTTGTCGTGAAATCTAACCGAAGAGACGAAATTGAATTTTGGTCTCTTTAGGGAAAACGACCTCCCCTTCTGTAGTGTGACACAGCTAAATCTTAAATTAATCGGATCGATTTTGGCTTATGCGAGGCCGTAACGTCGTCATTATAATTCAATGTGGCAGCGTGTTTATGCAGATACAACAGGCAAACAAAACGGCATTTGTATCACGTGATTACGGCTTTATACAGAAGGGAAGAAGAGGGGAGTATTAATATAAAATATCGATCGGTACTGAATAAAAGGGATCTTAACATCTACAATTATGTATGATCTTCCCAATTCACGTGTAGAACATTACCAGAAATTCGCCCTTGACATTAATTTATCTCCCCCAACTTTATTCGTCCCATACTACACATAATGAGCACTTAAATCTCTTGTTTCAGTGGGGAGAAGTGACAGGTCCCATTTGTTCTCTTAAGTAGAGCATCTATGTAGCAATTAAGTAATCATTAGCTGGTATTCGTTTCCAAACCCCCTTACTGAGAGGGCTTCCCTCAGTCGGAATAACATTCTGCAACAGTCTAGCCGTAATTATTGGATTACGCAAAGAAAATCTCCCCGATCCCACTCTCGTAACCCTCGGGGATCACCCGTCGTTAATTTTAGCTGTCAGTCTATTGACCTAATTGGATGAGTTCATATTCGTCCGTGCTGCTACCTAGTGACCGTTTAAGACTGTTTTATAAAAGCGTTGATTCGCTTTTTCTTTTTTTTTCTTTCTTTTTTTTGTCCGGTACACATATAACAACACTTCTCCAGATGGATGGACGGATTTTACTGAAATTTGGCATTTAGGATAGTTACTGAAATTTGATCTTAGTTATGATTTTGGTCGGTCTATTTTAGTGAAAAACTTTAGCTTATGCAGAGCGTACCTAAAACGGCTTTTGGTCAAATGTTATAATAAAGAGTGCATTGAAAGAGATTAACGTGATTTATTCTTCACAAGGTTGACAGATGACTTTCTTCACCCTGCTTATTGAACGTCTAAAGTGGGTATTGCTAAGTTTCGTATCTAGAGTAGGATTTTTTTCCCCTCGCGTGGATTGCAGATGGTGGTCTTGCAGGGCATGCTCTCCACACCGGAATTGTTGAACGAGGGAGATAGAATTTGCTCTGATCTAATAATTGAAATTGTTCATGCTGGGATGAGTGCCCTAATTTCCCTTTCCAATCCAAATTTCCGGAATAGAGGAAGAATCCTAATAATCAACCAGATGGCTGCGAGTGTGCTATGGCATATCCTCAAAGTACTAACACCCCTGAAGACTTTCTCCATCATATTAAAAAGGCAATGAAACGATTCCTATGGAATAATACAAACTGGACAACATACTCTGAACTCTGCAAGCCACTCAATAAGGGAGGTCAAGGTCTGATTTCCCTTGAAAACAAGATCACATTCTTCAGGATAATCCTTCTGCTAAAGACACTTCAGTAATCGAAGGTGGGTACATAAGAAATCATCCACCCGAGGACTGACACTTTCAACAATCCTCCGAATGGCAAGTTCTGTACCACCACCTTCTAAACTACTTCAGTTTTACAAAGATGCTCTACAGCGTTGGAAAAATACAGAACTTCATCACACACACTGACAGGATCAAAAGAGTCAGCTGTACTAACAGAACCACTGTTTTTGAACAGAAACATAGCAAGTCTCACAACTGGCCAGCCATTTCTTTTCCCTACATGGAACTGGGCAGGAATAAGAATCATAGGGGACCTCCTGACCTAGACGCTAACCTGGAAAACACTAACATGCCTACCATTAAAAAACTTCAAAATTGAAAAGCAACATCAACTGATGCAAATTGCTATTATAAAAGCCTTCCCAGATATCGCTACGCCTCAGGGAATATCCGTATTTCTTCTAGAAGATGCGGGAGCCTACCTTTCATCTTGCATCGTCTGAAGCCTCATTTCCAATTCTTCCCTCCAACTACAAGAAAATATACCACTTCCTCATATCAGTGCCTCCAACTTCGCCCTTAGTATATTAATCCTTAACCCTCTCATTTACTAAGCTGCACATGCCACCCAGTTTTCAGTGGGATCTTCCATATGAATCGAGGTGTTCCAAACCAGATTCCGACATACAATGGAGGTTATGGCATAACATTTTGCCAACACCTACTAAGCTCCACAAATTTCAGCTAAGGCAATCGGATCAGAGTCTATTCTGCGAAGTTTCAGGCACATAGGAACACACATATCTAATCTGTCCTGCAAACAAAGCGATGATCACCTACGCCCTAAATACAGCCTCTAGCATCTGTAACTACGCACACAGCCAAGACGACTACTGGAATTTAGTCCATACAGAAGAGAACAAACACAGAATATGCAATTTCCTCTTCATCTGCACCAAGGCCGTCATCTACAGTTTCTACCTTAAGCACACAACAAATAACCAGCACCCATCCATCACTGAATCGGAACAAACCCTCATGTGTAGCCTACGTCGGAAACTGCAAAGCAGGCTTTTATTGGAATTTGATTACTACAAAGAAACAGGAACTGTCGCAAAATTAATAGAGGAGTGGAATCCAACTGGTACCCTTTTCTGGATTGCCGACAACAATACACTTCAGCTGAAAAACAACTAAAAGTAATACTGAACTGTAATATGGACTCTTATTGAAAAGGACACATCCTGTCTACAACTAATGTAATTTTCCCCTCATTTCTATTGTATATCTAAAAATAAAATCCTATTTTTTCTCTGTAATATACATTCTTATAATATGTAAATAGTCCTTTTTGTTATCTATCTTCCAATGTATATTTTATCAAGTTAAATATATATATATATATATATATATATATATATAATAAAAGTCTCCTCTGGATATTTCTGAGTACTGACTACAGGCGGCATATCGGTAGAATTATCCAGTCGTAACCACTCCTGTTACTTTGTATCTGTCAGTGTTAGACAATAGCTAATTTATTAGACCCATGTCAGCATCCACCCTATCTGACGGGAACACAAAATTTATTGCGGTTCAAATCTTGTTTCCTTCTTACATGCCAAGAATACAGTTTATCGCGCTTGGACCTCTAGTTCCGTTCATAACGCATCAAAAAATAACGCACTCCTCCCTCAAAACAATCTGGTTCCGAGAGTAATTTTTCATTGTCGCTTGGTTTAAAGCTAAAGTCGTTAACGGACAAACAAGGGAAGAAGTGAAATAGCATTCAAGCTCCGTGTTCGTCCAGAAAAACAAGACAATTAACTGAAAACGACAGAAGAGAATGGCAAAAATGGGTTAATCGAAGTCAATAAAGTACACGACGGTAAAAAAAATATATATATATCGACAACCTTTGTTTGAAAGCGTACACACTGATTAGTTTGATAACACCCATTTTGTTTTTATAAATTTCGATCCAAGAAAAAATACTGGAAGTATAGAGATAGAAATAAGATATTAAACCAGAGGATATTATGGATCCAGCCATATTTTATAGAAAGAAACTGAAAAAAAAAAAAAATCGAAAATTTACCAGAAGCTAGATTATGAGAATATACTTTATAATAAAAGGCGAACATACGGGCTCTTGGACAGAGCTTCTGTCTTTTACAAGGCAGCTTCGATGCTGAAGATCATATTCTCATATGCTGTGTGGTAAATTTTTGAAACCTTTTAATTTTTTTTCTATATTTGGGTATAAAATATAGCTGTATCAATAATATTCTTCATGTTAACACTAAAATATTTTTTCAAGTTTCTGTAAAGAAGTCCCAATTTCAATTTTAGCAAACAGAATCGCTGCAACTAATTGCTTTTATTTAACATCTGTTTTAGGATGTTTTAGTTGGCCAGTGGGATTATAGCTTAAGCAATACTAATATTTTGCATATACGTCTTAGGAAAACAGACTAAAAATTAAATTTTATGATTGTTTAGCCGTAGAAATCTCTTTAGTCTCTTGTCAGTTTATTTTTGGACTCAGATTACTTTTTTTGTGTGTGTGTTTAGTAAAATTTTCTCTCTAGCAGTCTTTTAGTAATTCCACAATCACCTCAGCTAATTGCTTTCAGCGTAATAAAGCCAACTCCTTGTCTCACATCGTGAAATACCTTAAGAAAACTGGTTTCCTTAGATAATAATGTTTGGGATTAACGAATTTATTTAGGCCTAAATAGTGACACAAACACCTGGTTTTCTGTTTTAGTTGTTCGTTTGTTCTTGAACTCATACCACTTCCATAGATTGGCTGCAGAAATCTGTTCGTTAACGACCTTTCTCCAGACGGCTTCATTCTACGAACACTGCTTACTCCGCCGACTCTAAACGTGATGCCACGTTCAGGTAAAAGGATTAAGAAGTTTATATTGGAAGCATCAAGATGGGATTAGTTTGAACTATAGAAAACAGCCTTCATTCTCCATAGGGCCTCATAGAAAGCAGAAATACGGATTTTTTTAATTATTTTTTGTTATCTGGCGTTAGCTTCGAATGCATGCACTGCGTTGCAAAAATTATCCGATTATTATTATCCGATTATTACACCGACATCTGTGAAACACAGTTGTGTTTCACAGATGTCGGTGTAATTCATTAGTTCCTGTTGTTGGTTAGATTTGAATTTTCACATTTTTGCACCATGTGAAGAAATTCAAGCACCAACAATTGCATGTTGCCATTTTCTTTTCTTGTCTTTCTTTTTTAAAATTAGGACGATCCCTAGACCAGCGCTTCCCAAATTGTGGGCCGCGGCGCCCCCTTGGGGGTCATAGGTTTTGTTGAGGGGGCCCGTGAAATAATGAAAACAAATTTAAAATGTTTTAAGACTTAAGTAGATTTTTTTTATTTTAAAAGAAACGTATTTAACTTTTATTACTTCTTTTTTGTTATTTTTTATATTTTAATGGAAAAATTCACACATTGGTGTGGTTCACAAACTTTGCTTCCTGTGTATTTCGGCGCTTAATGAATATTAGTAAATATTGCTTATTCATATGTTTCATTTCAAAGCAGTGGTTAATTGTATTTACTTCGAATGCTCTCCAGGGAAACTCCAAGTCTTCCTGTCCCTTTCATCACGTTCGTAATCAGGGACTATTGATATTGACTTTATATACATATCAAAACTCGTTTTATATTATCACTGTCATCCGAGCTAGTTTTCTGTTACCAATAAAAGTTTCGCATATACTTCACACATGAAAAAAAGCTTAAACAAGTTCATGTGGGGAGATAGTAACTCGCTTGCAGTGGTAAACAACACGCCCTCCCTAACAGCCACTATACTGCAGAGGCAATAAAAACAAGTACTTTTATTATGCCAGTGAATAAGGTATGAGGAGTCTGCGTAATATATTTCTCAACAAATTGTGCAATTAGAGACTTATATACAATTAGAGATTATATATATATATATATATATATATATATATATATAATAGTGAATGTTACCTGAATAGGATTCCCTTATTCAGGTAATATTCACTAATTTCATGTTATTAGTCTGTGGTGTGCCAGTATCGGTAAGTAATGGATCTGTTCTACGTTAAATATCTCTCTATTACGATTTTTTTAGAGGGGGCCGTGAAATATTTTAATTTTTGCAAATGGGGCCCTGACATCCAGAAGTTTGTGGCCGAAAGACCGTCCAACTCAGCGTTGGCTCCACTCAGTGACGAGCTTCCCCATCACCGAGCAGAACCGCTCATATTCCGGGGAAAAGCATCCACCGAAACAGCCCCTCACCGGAGAACCCTCCTCGGAAACTCAAAATGCTCTCTCAGGGCAAACCCCCCAAAATCTAAGCCCCCCCCACACACACACCGGGAGTAAATTTTCTGAAGAAACCTAAGAGAGCGAAACTCAACGTCCCAGGGTAACGGCAATGCCGAGCCTCTGTTGACTACAGCACTGACATCCGTTATCCTGGGATTCTACTGCAAAAGCCTGCAATTACCATTTCTACCTCAAAGTTAAGAATATTATTATAGTAGATGAATTATTTTTAATGGTGTTTAGAGAAAAAAAATTTAATTTAAATAATCTTCACAATAACGAGAAATATTAATTCTGCGTAAATTAAAAATTTATTTCCTAGCATGTTGTATTAATATTTTTAAATAAAATTAAAAAAGTTTTAATAAATTAACATTAGCTAACTCCTCGGTGCTCTAATGCCATACACAAAATTGGAGGTAAGAAAGAGAAGGAGCTGTCTTACCAAAGATTACGATTGGTAGTTTATACTGACCACCCCATATATATATATATATACACACACACGCACACAGCACTCTCGTTAGATCCGGGGATAAATGAAAGAAGGGAGGTAGCGAGTGACGTGTTCCCTGAAGCTAGGTAACAGGGAAGAGAGGGCGCTGAATTGAAAACAAAAAGTAATAAATAAAGAGGAGAGTGGTGTGGATTATCGTTGATTGTAAAATGGTTAAAATTAATATCTCTTCAAAGGGAATTAAATATGAAGAGCCGTGATGATTTTGCAGTTTGATTCTTTCCTAATAAATAGGATAATTACATGGAGAATTTGGGGAACTTATACGAGGAATCTGTGGCGAGGATATGCTCATAGGCTTCTTGTGGTAGATGTTTTTTAATAATTTTTCGCATGCCTAGTTTCAATTTGATTACTACATATCCTTATTTATTTTTATTTGTAATCTTCTTTGTTCCTTCTACATTTCCGATATCTTGGATTGAATCCTGATAGGTCAGAGGAACTTCAGGTAATACAGAATACCATTTGTGTAAAGTTGTATTTCGTGTTATCCGAACTTAGTCTAAGGTTCCTGAAGTATTCGTTGACTCAGAAACGAAATGTCCTTTGAATACCAGTATTTATGGCATCGTAGCCTTCCAGACAACTTATTTTGTAAATGATGTCGTCGTTGTAGTGTGAATAATTTTCAAGTAGCCAAAATACTAATTAAAAAAGTAAATAGGCACACGATGAAAAGAGAACTTTACCAGTACCCGACTCCGAAGTTCGATCCACATTCTGGTTACCCTCGTTTTTAGTTGGTCTTATTATCGCCCTTATTGCCAATAGTTCTACATTATCCCCTACTTCCAGTATTAAAGGAATTAATAGTAGTTTTAAGATGGACAGAAACATATTTTGTTTTAAATTGTAAAATCCGTGAAAATAGCAACTCCTGCTATGGAAAATCTCTTGAGGTATGCAGAACACTAATCACGAATGCACAATTCAAAAAAAAAAAAAAAACGCATAAAAATAAGTAAAATTTGCTTTAAACATTCCTGAAGATTGGTCGTTTGAAATTGTTCACTAATTATTATGTTCAAAATAATTTATTCAAAATGAACGAAAAATAATTTAAAAAGGAACGGATGACGAAATGAAAACTAATAGTAAATCCTCTGATAATTCTCCGAATGTTGATATTTAAAAGAGTAGCAAAACATCATCGAGAAACTAAACAAACATGACTCATCAATACCCACAACAATGAATGAATTAATTTTGTTAAGTAAGAACAAAATGAATTCATTGTTGTGCGTATTTTTGTTAAAACCATTATGACGTCATGATTTTGGGTTTCCATATCAACAATAGCATCTAGTAATTAGGGTATGTTTCCGAAGTCTTCCGAAAGATATCTTCAATAAATTACGTGTTTTATTATTTCCTTGTTTTCTATTGCAAGTATCTAACTATATGCAATCAATTAATAATTCATTTAGGCGATATTTGTGGAGTCTCAGCATTGCAAAGACGTCTCCTTTCTGATGGTATCTTTAAAGATGTCCTCACTCTACTTCTCCCCCCCCCTCCCCCAATCTTTGGAATCTGCGCGTAGACGATCTTCTCTTTCTTTTCTGCTCTTCCAAATTGCTGATTATATTCTTAGGCACGACAGGAACCATAATAAAGTTCTAGAGCTTTGCGTCTAAGAAGCAATCATTCTCAGACCCTCTTCGATTGCTTTCTTATTAAGCGCGAAAAAAACCTCAGAAGATCTACAGAAATGAGATTAATACGTGTTTATAACCTTTGAAATACCCCAAAGAGAAATCAGCGATGTGAGGGGAAGTGAGTGTGTGTGTGGGGGGGGGGGGGGGTAGGTATAAAGCCAAAATCGAGCTTCCTGCTAACCATTACTAAAAATGAAACTGCTACTTATCACTTTCTTAAACTCCCGAAAAAAAGATACACATCCACAGGGAATGCCGAACCGGCTGTCACCTACTTTACTACCCTGTGACGTCATCACCGGGTGTTTTATTGGCGCTATTTGATTGAGTGCTTTTATTGCCAAGGGAGTACTAGAAAAGCTGGGCATCATTTTCTCCTTCATTCCTCCCTGGTGCGCGCGCGCGCTTACTTTCTTCCCCCCCCCCTCTCGTCTGTACATGATGCATCTAAACAAAATAATAATAATAAAAAAAAAAAGATTTTTTTTGAAAATCGATTCGATCTGTTGAGTAACAGTGAATGAGAAATGATTTCAACTTTCAGATATAAAAAATAAATGTTACACAATTAAAATGTATCTATGAAGTTCATTTTGTCCGTCTGTACTGATATTGTTTCTTTTCTAGTTGAACAGATTTTTTTATTTGAATTTCATACTTGAGATTCTCACTAAACTTTATTGGGTTCTTCTAGCTGGGGCGGAATGTAAACAAATTTAGTTGTATCAATTGCTAATAAAATTTGTCGGCTCATCTAAAGTTTGTGTTCATCAAACTATAAAATAAAAAAGCCAAACGGCCATTTTTTCTGGCGAAGTTAATTAAATTAAGGGGATAAAAATCCCTTATTATTTTACAGCCAGTATGCGAAACTCTGAGATCGAAAACTACGATCTAAGAGTTTCATGCCGAAGAACTATCGGCGAATCCAAGCGTAACTGGTAGTACCAAGGCAACTCGAAGCAAAGGTGGAGCAAGATCCCTCACTATCCTTGATATTTTCTTATAATGAAAAACACAGCTCCTAGGAGATGGAATAATGCCTTACATTATGAGGAGAGGTCACTCTAGAGTGACCTCTCTTTCATGCCGAAGAACTCTAGAGGAAACCTCTAGAGTTCTTCGGCATGAAACTCTTAGATCGTAGTTTTCGATCTCAGAGTTTCGCATACTGGCTATAAAATAATAAGGGATTTTTATCCCCTTAATTTAATTAATTTCTCCAGGAAAAATAGCCGTTTGGCTTTTTTATCTTAGTTATAATATATGGTCACACCTTTATAGCATTCGTATAGTGAAGGTATGTAAGTTCTTTTCACTTAAACTTTGATATCTGGAGGAAGGTGGAAACAATCCAATACCCTTGGAGGGTAACAAATAGCAATGTTGAACCAAGGAAGTAAACTGAGGTTCGGCTGTTGCTGTTATCCTGGGTGTGAGTTTTTGAGTTTGCTCCCTTAGGGTTTTTGCCTTAAAGGAGCACCTTGAGTCTCCGGGGAAGGTGTTCTCCGGCAGGGCCCGCTGAGGGGTTCTTGTCGGTGAATTATTTTCCTCGGAATTTGAGCGGTTCTGCTCAGGAGTCGGGGAACCCGTTGGGGTGCTAGGATGGGGCGGCCGACACTGAGTGGAACCAACGCTGAGCGGTTCTGCTTAAACGGGGAGCCCGTCGGGGTGCTTGGACGGGGCGGCCGTCAATGAGTGGAACCAACGCTGAGACATGGACGGTCTTTCGCCCACTATGGAGTGGCCTAGAGATCGTCCGATTTTTTGAGATTTTACCCTTTACTTACTAATCAGGGTAACAAATAGCAATGCTGAACCAAGGAAGTAAACTGAGGTTCGGCTGTTGCTGTTATCCTGGGTGATGAGTTTTTGAGTTTGCTCCCTTAGGGTTTTTGCCTTAAGGGAGCACCTTGAGTCTCCGGGGAAGGTGTTCTCCGGCAGGGCCCGCTGAGGGGTTCTTGTCGGTGAATTATTTTCCTCGGAATTTGAGCGGTTCTGCTCAGGAGTCGGGGAGCCCATCGGGGTGCTAGGATGGGGCGGCCGACACTGAGTGGAACCAACGCTGAGCGGTTCTGCTTAAACGGGGAGCCCGTCGGGGTGCTTGGACGGGGCGGCCGTCAATGAGTGGAACCAACGCTGAGACATGGACGGTCTTTCGCCCACTATGGAGTGGCCTAGAGATCGTCCGATTTTTTGAGATTTTACCCTTTACTTACTAATCAGGGTAACAATTAGCAATGCTGAACCGAGGAAGTAAACTGAGGTTCGGCTGTTGCTGTTATCCTGGGTGTGAGTTTTTGAGTTCGCTCCCTTAGGGTTTTGACCTTAAGGGAGCACCTTGAGTCTCCGGGGAAGGTGTTCTCCGGCACGGCCCGCTGAGGGGTTCTTGTCGGTGAATTATTTTCCTCGGAATTTGAGCGGTTCTGCTCAGGAGTCGGGGAGCCCGTTGGGGTGCTTGAACGGGGCGGCCGACACTGAGTGGAACCAACGCTGAGCGGTTCTGCTTAAACGGGGAGCCCGTCGGGGTGCTTGGACGTTGCGGCCGTCACTAAGTGGAACCAACGCTGAGACATGGACGGTCTTTCGCCCACTATGGAGTGGCCTAGAGATCGTCCGATTTTTTGAGATTTTACCCTTTACTTACTAATCAGGGTAACAATTAGCAATGCTGAACCGAGGAAGTAAACTGAGGTTCGGCTGTTGCTGTTATCCTGGGTGATGAGTTTTTGAGTTTGCTCCCTTAGGGTTTTTGCCTTAAGGGAGCACCTTGAGTCTCTGGGGAAGGTGTTCTCCGGCAGGGCCCGCTGAGGGGTTCTTGTCGGTGAATTATTTTCCTCGGAATTTGAGCGGTTCTGCTCAGGAGTCGGGGAGCCCATCGGGGTGCTAGGATGGGGCGGCCGACACTGAGTGGAACCAACGCTGAGCGGTTCTGCTTAAACGGGGAGCCCGTCGGGGTGCTTGGACGGGGCGGCCGTCAATGAGTGGAACCAACGCTGAGACATGGACGGTCTTTCGCCCACTATGGAGTGGCCTAGAGATCGTCCGATTTTTTGAGATTTTACCCTTTACTTACTAATCAGGGTAATGGATGGCAATGCTGTACCAATGAAGTTTTAACTGAGGTTCGGCTGTTGCTGTTACCCTCCTGCCATGATCAGAGCTTTCATAGCTCATTAACACCTTATCCCTACACTGTCCTCTACAGATAACGGGGAATATGAAAAGCATTCTTGCTTCGCCCCTTTAAGCCAGTCCTTATAAGGACTATAAGGACTTTGATATCTTTCCCCGTGTGGTTGCCGGGATAAGAATAGCGCCGACGTAAATCCAAGCGTGTCGTAAAAGGCGACTAAAATGGACGCAGAGATTCGAGAGTTTGAGTTCGCTGTATTAAGGTTTTTCCCTTAGGGGAGCAATTTGAGTCTCTGGGGAGAGTGTTTTCCGGCAGGGCCCGGTGAGGAGCTTTGTCGGTGAATGCTTTTCTTCGGAATATGACCGTTTCTGCTCGGTTGTGGCGTGTGGGTGGAAGGCCATCACTGAGTGGAGCCAACGCTGAGATGGACGGTCTTTCGCCGACGTAAATCCATGCGTGTTGTAAGAGGCGACTAAATGGACGCAGAGTTTTGCTCTCTCAGGTTTCTGCCGGAATTTTGCTCCCGCTGAAGGGGGGGGGAGCTTAAATCTCGGGAGGTTTTGCCTGGGAGTGCATATTTTGAGTCTCTGAGGAGGGTGTCCTCCGGCACGGCCCGCTGAGGGGCTTTGTCGGTGGATGCTTTTCCCTGGAATATGAGCGGTTCTGCTCGGTGGGGGGGGGGGCGTTCCCCATCACCGAGTGGAGCCAACGCTGAGTTGGACGGTCTTTCGGCTACTATGGAGTGGTCTAGAGATCGTTCTAATTTTTAGAGTCGGCTTTACTTAAAAAAAGCACCAATGTAGCTAATGCATGTCGTACGAGGCGACTAAAATTGGTACCCAGGGAGGGTAATGGATGGCAATGCTGTAGCCAATGAAGTTCTAATTGAGGCTCGGCTATTGCTGTTACCCTCTTGCCATGATCAGAGCTTTATTTATAGCTCAATAACACCTTATCCTTACAGTGTCCTCTACAGACAACGGGAAATATGAAAAGCAATCTTGCTTCGCCCATTTAAGCCAGTTCTTATAAGGATAAGGACTTTGATATCATCAAGGTCTACCTACTCACAGAGGAGACCTTAAAAAAGGTTGAAACCGGTGTGGGTAGTGACCTCTCCTCATAATGTAAGGCAGTATTCCATCTCCTAGGAGCTGTGTTTTACATTATGAGAAAATATCAAGGATAGTGAGGGAGCTTGCTCCACCTTTGCTTCGAGTTGCCTTGGTGTTGTACTACCAGGTGTTCACTTACGCTTGGATTCGCCGATAGTTCTTCGGCATGAAACTCTTAGATCGTAGTTTTCGATCTCAGAGTTTTGCATACTGGCTGTAAAATAATAAGGGATTTTTATCCTCTTAATTTAATTCATCTCACTATTTAACAGCAACTCAAGGCAAAACAGAATTACATATGTGGAGTACATAAGCCAGAATTAGCTCAGGTTCAATTGTTGTGATAACAATGACAGTCATTCACAAACAAGAATACGTTTGATTTGTGAATGTCTGCAACAATGCATAATGCTCATTACTTTTATGCTGCAATCATTTGTAATCCGTAATTTACAGCCTTTATCATTGAAATAATTAGTGTTGAAATTGGAGCTGGTATGAAAAAAAGATTTTGAAAGTGTTTAAGTTTCTCTAAAAAAAAATACACTTATTTTGTGTAGTAACAAGAATTTTTTTTTATAATATAATAATAGTTTGAACTTTGAACTTAATTGGTTGATGGACTGAGTCCTTGACTCTTTATCTCTTCATCTGGATTTTAGATTGTGGGTGATGAGATTATTGTGGGTAATTTACCCGCTCATTGTGAGCATTGAGGCTGTATCAGCTTTCTCTTGCGATGGAGGATTTCGGTTTTTTTTATGTTTGAAACGATCTGAGGGCTTATAGTCCGCTGCCTGTCGAACTAGCTGATTTGGGTGATTATCAGTGATTGTGAAGAATTTCTCCGCAATGCTTGTCATGTAGGTCTTAATATCTGGAAGATTGGCTTCTTGATGTAACTGGATGTTTCTGATGAATCATGGGGCATTGAATGCCATCCTTAGGCATTTATTCTGTATTATATGAAGTCTGTTGATGTTGCTTTTGGTCGTGTGACCCCACGTTGGAGAGGCGTAATTTAGTTGCGGTCTGATTACCGATTTGAAAAGGAGGATTTTGTTGTTTATGCTTAGGAAGCTGTTCTTATTCAAAAGTGGATATAGCTGTGCTATAATATGACTTGCCTTAGTGGCAACACTATCCATATGTGACTTGAAGTTTAGACGTCTATCAAGATGAATTCCCAGATATTTGGTAGAATTGCGCCAAGGGATGATTTTACCAAACATTTGTATGCTTGTATTCGGTTCTGCTTTACGTCTGGTGAAAAGTACTGCAGAGCTTTTGTTTGGATTAATTGCGATACGCCACTTGGTGTACCAATCCTCCAATTCATTGACTGCTCTCTGCAGCTTGATTGTGGCCAGGTGTGGACGGAGGGATCTGGCTATAATGATTGTGTCGTCGGCATACAGAGCGGTGATAGCTGGAGACAGTTTGGGGAGATCTGCCATGTATATGGAGAAGAGTAGGGGAGATAGTAGAGAGCCTTGAGGGACTCCAGCCGTGATTCTCCTCTCTGTGGATCTGATACCGTTGAGTTTTATTTTAATAATAATAGTTCTCTGAAACATTTGAAATTCAAAAATACTTTTTCAAAAAATAAATTGGTGTATGAGTATATTTAACTTTTATTTGCTTATCTCTTTAGAGATGCAGTTAATATAACTTCAGTATAAAATTAAATAAAATTTATTCGTTTACCTGACGAAGTATTCCAGATATGTATTGGTGTTTGGACGGTGAAGTTTTCAGAATAATCTTGTGTGACATCATCGGCAATCGTTGACGTTATTGGATTGTTTGTAACTTTTGTTATTCCATCGATTTCTGTAATATAAAGTGAAAATTAATATAGAGTATGCAGCGATCTGTCTTTCTAATAATATCTTTCGGTGATCAATTTACACTCATAATCACAAAAATTGTCATAAATGTAAATACCTTTAAATACCTTTTTTTTTTTTTTGCATTGTCCGTATCACAAACAACGAATTTGTCTGTGATGAACTATAACGCAATCTCCAATTGATTTATCTGTTTAGTGGCATTAAAAACCTCGAATTTCCAGCAGTTGAAATCTAGTAATATTCATAACTAAAACTGGTAACCTACCGTCATTTAAAATAAAGTAACTTTTTTCTAAAAAATCAAATGGCTTTTCACGATTTGATCAAAGCGCATGTTATTTTGTTCTTTCGACTAAGTTCAATATTAAAACGTGTTTCTAATTTAACAACCACTTTTTTTTCCTTTATACCGAAAATACATGAAATACGTCGAATTCACTTTTAATCAATATATAATTTTATTGATGAATAATGACTACATATACTGCTAAATATACAGAATTTTGGAGTTATTTAAATTTGTTCCAACGTACATCAATCACAGGGATGAACAAACTAACTTCAAAGCGTCAACTCTTGTCTTTTAAAGTGTAAATTGCTTTATTGGACGTCCTCTTTCGATATCGATTTTTTTTCTACGTGTGGGAATAGCACAGGGCTTTTGTGCATATTCTACTAATGGATCGCATATTGAAGGCGCAACAGTTTCTATTTATATTGTGAAAAATTTCCATAAAGCCTTTGGTTAATGAGATAGCCTTCTCTTCACCTTGATGGATGCAATTTACAACAAAAACCTGTGGAAGTGAAGGATGAGGAGGAGGATTAACGCTACAGAATAAAAAAAAATCTCGAAAAATGGCTTTAGGAGAGCATGTTATCTCTCTCTCTCTCTCTCTTTTTCTCTCTCTCTCTTGGAAGATAACACCGACAACGGATAGCATGTTAGTGTTTTTGTGTGTCGAGCTCATTTTCTCTCCATAACCGGAATCTAAGGATTGTCCAATTATAATAGGGCGCTAAGCCTTTACGTAAGACGTTGCATAACTCGGAGACTAATGCTGGCGAGCTAATTACCTAAAAATATTTAAGTTTGTTTGGTCATACTACTTAAATTAAGTGGAAGATATTTAGAGAAATGTTCTATTAGTGCAGATTAGTAAAACTCATAATACACTAACAGAAAAAATATTAGAATTTTAATACTAATTATATCTTTTTTAAAGGGAAATCACATAGTTCCAAACTTTGTATATTGTTTCGTGATATAGTTTTTTCTGTATATTTTTATATATAATTATATTCTCTTTTCATTAATTAATTTTATAGTTAAAAAGAGCATCCATGGAGATATACTTATTTCAAAGCTCTTTCAAAAGTTCTGCACACAGCGCATGCGCGATAAGTAGGATGACGTAATAGTTTCCACTTTCACGTGTAATTGTTGTAAGCTAGACTGAACAAAAATATTGTGTTTCTATTTCTGGTGCGTTCATGTTTCCACGAAATACGACTTCAAATTAAAAGAAGAATTTGACGTAGCTCGGATATCACGCAATGATAGCGTTCATACATCTGATGACGTATCTGATATTCCCCTGCACAATTCCCTCCTTTCCTTATAGTCGTGCCACGAGCTCTCCAGACATCAGTCTGTTTCCGAAGTTGAAATAATTATTCAGTAGGAAGTACTCGACTACCATTGACGAGGTTTTTGTTGTAATGTCACCACACACACACACACACACAAAGGTTTGTTGACAAGAATACGAAGCTCACCCAAATGTTGGGTAGTTTAATTTTGTTAAGTAAATGTTTTTTGATTTACTAACGGTAGTACACTTTGCAGAACCTTTTAAAATGACCCTCGTATTATCTTCGATCATTTTATTTAGCTTGTCTTCAAATTTCCTGCGCAATTTGAAGACAAGCTAAATAAAATTTGTATCTGTATATTTTTAAATACTTGTATCTGTATTATATATGTTTATTCCTCCTGTAGTTATTACAGTCATCTTTATGTTCTTTTTGAATAGGTATTACTAATGGTTTTTTTTTCATGAATTAGGTGTTCTGATGTTTCAAAATTCTGTTGATTCAAGCGTTTTTCTTCAAATGTTACTCTTGTAATATTAATCAGTCTCTTATTTTATTGTTCTTTTGAAGTTCTTCTTTTTATTTTATTCTGTTATTAAGTTTTGAAGCCATACTTATATCATAATTGCTTTCATATATTTGTTTATTATATTCAGTCTTGAAAGAATTTTTTTTCATTTTTCTAAGGCTATTGTCTACATTTCATTTATTCTTTTATTTGTTTATTACGTACTTTATATGCTTTGTTCTAATTGTTATAATATCAGCCTATTCTGAATATTTCGAAAATTGTTTCTATTATTGTGAAATTAATCACCTATTGTTGTGAAACCATTGTCTGTGAACTATGTTTTTTTTTTCGATTTCGCTATTATAGTTATGCGTATCTTTTTTCTTTTTGTTCCTAAACTTGAAATTCTGTTTTTTTGTTTCTCTTTATGTAGTTTAATTTTTTAAATGCCGTTATCAATAAGAACTTTAAAAATGCATCGATTCTGAATGCAAACAAACTTGCAAGAGATTAATCTCGTTCTTCATAAGAAAATCTCTTAACTGGAATGTGTAATATGCCAAAAACAAGTCGAATGAATTAATTAATATCTGAAAAAAAAATGTCATAGTTAGCATGTTACTGGGAACTCTGCGTTTTATCATAACATGCTCATCAAATTTGTCCTCATACTGTCATTCAAGCGATGTGTAGATTTATATCAACGTACGACAAACCTCAACACGGCCTTGCGTTTAACACCGATTTTAATACATTCATCGTGGGTAGTCAAGGTGACTTCCAAACACGTTGTCCTACAGCTACGATTTATAACTTGCTTTACAGTGTTTGCACATGTAAATAACGATTTTGTTTTTATTCATTTGGCCATTTTCAACATTTTATGGCAATCCGAAGCTCTAAAATGTTGGATCCACACTATTTTAAATCGTGGATGGGTTGAAGGTTGAGAATAAAGAAAAACACTTATTAAAATTAAGTATTAGATATCATGGTTTTTATGTAGAATTGAACTCTGTTTCTGCTTGATTCAAATCGAATCCAGTTTTATTTATTACCGAAACATTATAGTTCCTCACGCCTTCATCGAAGATCTTAATGTTTCCAATATTTCTAAGCCTCGTTTTTAAACATTTTGGAGAGAAACTTCAGCAGTTTCTCTCCAAAGTCATGTTTTAGAGAAACTGCTTTTGGTTTCAGCCTTTTTAAAGGTTGGATTATTATCATAAAAACTTAAAAAGAATAGGAAAAAAAACGTGGAAAGGTTTTCTTGTATCAGAACGAGAAACACGATAAAAATAATATTGTTGAAATCTCTAAGGATGTTGGTTCTACTTGTTTTCTTAGTCCACCTATAGCCTTGGTTAAATTATTCCTACTTGGTTTCTGTATCTCTACTTTAACTTGATATGATCGTTGAATTTCGTATGAAATGCAATACACATCTTATAAATATGAAGCATCACGGGGAGAATAGAATATGGGTATTACAACCCTCTATTTCTCTCTCAATATATACTTGCTGTAATGGAAATAATATATTTTCGCATTCTTTATTTTCTTATTTCTGAAATGCATGTTTTCCTGGTTTCTCCTATGTAGTAAAAGAATATTTCTATAAAGAAGTTTTGATATATTTTAGCATCGTTTAGTTCAACTAACCATAAACTTTCATAATTTTATTTTAACAAATGATCGATCGTATGTATGTTTGATGTTTTTTTAGTCTTCACTCAAAGACGAAATATTCCGAGACAAAAAACACGAATATTGGAATGTGGATAAAGAGAATTAGTTTTCCCCCCCCCAGACTCCTTGTGAATTTCGATAAAACATTTTTTTCTGAATATCTCAAACAAATAAACTACGTTATTTCAAAGATAATTCACAACTTGCAACGTTTTTTGTTCTGCACTCTGATTCAAATTTTTTGTAACATATGCGCGCTATGACGTCATATATTGTTGAGAAAAACATCTGAATTAAAAAAAGCAATATCATAAACGACAATAGATACGTGACATACCTTTATTTAATCCGCTAAACTATATTAGTCCGCGCGGTTAGCCTAGTGACTGTGCGCTTTGCAATCATATACCTAGGGAATGAGTGTCTTAGGTTCGATTCCCGTCTAAGACGGAAGGAGCTAAAGCATCTTCCTCAGCCATAGCCAAGTTAGCCGGTCTCGGGTGTTGACAGTAAGGTTTTTCCCCAGTTTATCTGGGGGTTTTCATCCCGCGAAACAGGCAAACCGGTTTTGAGAACTCAACACTACAGGACATAGAATACACCGGGGTAGGGCTGACCACCTTATCCTGTGAACGGTTTGAGGTCCGATGATTAATAAACCCTCGACAGCGCGAGGGAAAGGAAGATGGGATGAGATGAGAAACCATATTAACAATAACGTTCTACAAATGCCAACCTTGTCGTTTGTGTTATAAAGTCTGTTTTACAGATGAAAAAAAGAAACGGGTGTAGAATGAATGCAAATGGCATTTTAAAAATTATTTCAATTCCTGAATAATTTAGAGCCATTTTCGTTCATATTTTTAAGTAAAACATAAAATCCGTCCATGCGTTTAAGAATTATTTTCATTTCTATTTTTGATATTTAATTATATTTTTTTAACCTTTTCGCTTCTGTTATTTTTATTCTTACTGGAAGTAGCTCGAACATTTTATTCTGGAAAAATAGCAGGTGGCCACGGAATGACATTTATGGATAGCGTTGGGTAGCAAATGGATGATCAGACTCATGTTGGGAATTCGCGGGAACCTTTTAATAGTTACAAGCATCGGAGAGCTACGTGAGTTGCGTGAAAGAACGAGCTGGAAGTAGCTAGGTCACGTAATAGAAAATCTTTATGCGTTTTGTATGATATGAAACTAACCACAAAGCTTCGTTTACATTTGAATAATTTGTAATGAAATAATAAACACCGTAGACTTTAAGCAATTTATTACGTAAACTACGATTTCAACCGCCATCTTACTTTATTCTCATGGGCTAGTGACGTCATATACGTATGGCTATTGAAAAATCCTCCGAAGTTACGAACTGTTAAAATTAATGCAGCGGATCTCAAAATACACGTGTATTTAATTAATTAAGATTGCACTTCAGCATCCCCTATGGGTTCCTATGAAAGCTATGTTAATACGATAACCCTCCCCCCCCCCCTCTCTTCAAGTAAGCGATTGCCTTCTGAACTAGGTGAACTGTGTCTCAGTCGCATGTTAACTATGATGTCACACTCTATAACGCAAGCGTGAACTATTGAGGCCTTCGTGCTGCATGGGTGTAATTAAATTTCTATTGTAGTATGCAAATGAGGCTTGTGAGAACTCTACGTGCATTTCCATACTCAAGCAGTGTTGACTTACTTCCATTGAATGACTTAGCAGGACTACAATATGCCTTTTCCAGATATTTAATAATATTTTGTTGCACACATTCGGTTTTCAGTGGTATATATTTTATTTGTAGTTTCGTTATAAGCATTTCAAAATGGTGTGTTTCCATAATATGCATAGGATATTCCACATGAAATAGTAATCCAGCTAGTAATTATTTTATTTTCAATTATGAATAAATACTTTTTCTAAAATTTAATATTATCTTAAAGTTTAATTAATTTTATAGAAGAAAATTAAATTAATCTTATCAACTGCATTTGACTATTTATTTCATACACCAGATAGTTTACTTAATTGATAATTTACTTAGTTTGATAATTTATCTTAATTTTTTATTCCAATCAACCCGCTCAGGGCTAGCAATTGGGTGATAAAATTTTCCACTGACTATTTCCCTATCAGATATTCATCAACTGATCTAGTACTTTCTTCCTTCTGAATAATAATAATAATTAAAATAACAATACGACAGTTAGACATATGAGTTTAATATTTTTCTCTTCTCCCACCTCCCCATATGTCACATTCAGTGACACAAATATGATTTTTTTTTCCTTCTCCCCTTCTCACTGTTCGCTAACCTTCTCTTCCGCAATCCGACTGGTATTAGCCAATGAAAATATATTATTCGCTATTCAAATACTTCTCGACGATATAAGATCATTACAACAATGAAAACAAGTGGAAAAATTAAATATTTTAATATGAGTAACCACTTTTTATTGATGCACGGCGTGATTTGGACCCCATTGAAAAGAGAAATTCAGCCGACAATGGTCAGTTTTTAGACATAAAAATGTACATAAAGAATGGCAACTTCGAAGACTGTAAAAGCATTGAAAAAAAGGTCAAGAATTCTGAGTTTTTTGGAATAAAGTTTTTGCAGTCTTTGCGGATGGATTTTAATTAGAGAAATGCTGTAGGAGAACAAATGTTTTCTAATTTAACAACATTAGTTAAAGCTGTACTGTGCCTCCCTCATTCATCAGCAGCAACTGAAAGAATATTTTCAGCAGTGACAATAAATAAAAATAAAATTAGCAATCAAGTGCAAACTCCCTCGATGAATGGACTCCTTTTGACAAAAGAAAAATTAAAACATTTATCAGCTACAGATTTTACTATCTCTGAAGAGTTAATTTAGCAAAATCTGTTAAAAATAATGAATAATAATGCATATTAAATAACTGAAAATTTAATGTTACATTATTTTAAATACTAAAATACAAAAATTATATGATAAATTACTATACATGTTAAGTGCTAGAATTACAATTGAGACTATTATGATGATTGACAACTGCAGCTCTTAGACTCATAGATGACTTTTGACTTTTCTGAGTTTTGACTTTTTTTTTTCATATTTGTCGTACATGTGTTAATTTACGGTTTTACATAGCGTTCATCTATGATAATAAGGTAAAATGCCCTAAATAGAGTGAATGAAACTAAAGCAAATAAAAATTTAGTACTTTGTTTCTAGATCTAGTACCTTTTTCCTGCATAAGTTGGTACTAAATATTTTGCTGAGTGGTCACCCTGGTGGGGAGTATGAAAAGCATTTTGCTTCACCCTTTATGTCAGAAATGTTAATCGTAAAAATTCCAATCAATACTTTTAAACAAATATGTATTGTAGTTTTGTTTAGGACAGCGATTTACAACTGCTTAATTCGATTTAAATTGAATAATTTCTTTGTTTACTATGTATTAGGTGGAGAGTATTTCTAAATATCAAGGACAACAACAGAAAACTTTAAAAGACACTCTTGTTATCTGGCTCTTTATGAAAGGCTTACTTTGTTGCCCTTTTAAATGCAGAATAGCATTAACGTCTTGCTTAAAATTCATGGGACTCTTCGATCGAGTAAGAGAACAGTTGTTTTCTTTGCATTTCCATGAAACTCATACAACGTTGCCGTATTAGAGTGTGTGTGTGTTGATTTATCGTAAGCGAAAGTTAAATGAACTAATAATTCATTTAATCCATTCCATCCTACAAAGTGACATTGTTGATAATGGTTTGCAAACTATACGATATTATTTTTTTTTCAATTCATTTCAATTCATTATACTATTCGAACTGAAATTTGTATGCATTATTCAAAGTAGAATCTTCGCTAGTAAAAAAATTCTCCTTCTACAAAGAATAAAAATGTGAAATGAAAAAGATACAAGCAGTTATTACAGGAGCTACAGTAACGAAAAACTCTACCCTATATTTTCCATATAATTATAATCCGGTAAAATAATGACATAGCAAAAGACATAATCATAGATTCAACACCAACTTCGTCACTTAGTTATGGTGTACTTAACACTTTCATTAACGCATCCGGGTAAGAAGCAGTCCTAAGACGTACAACTTTGTTTAAGCAACCCATGACGACAAAGCTATAATTAAAACAGGCATGCAGTGTTCCTTAATAACAGCTCAAGGATTTCGGGATGCAAGTCTCAGAATTAAATTTGTTGTAATGGTTCAATTCACTCTTGCTTCTTCTTTTCCTTTTGTGTACTATATCTCTAACAGCTTTAGGCAGTAATAAATATCAAAGAAAGTTACAAACCAGCATCATCAGTTAGAGGGCTACAAATATTCATGATTATCTAAAGGTCTTCAGATGTTAGTTGAAAGAAATAACTCATTAACTATTTTCCAATTATTGCTGACCATTATCATAAGCGATTATTTAGCGTCGCTAATTCTTTCTTTTTCTCACTTTTCTCTGAATTGAACAACCACAATAAAAGCAATCAAATTGCACCACCAAAGAAAGCTTACAAATATAATCCACTCAAGGAAAACTTCTCCAACGACAAGTAATTATTTTTCTGATTCAATGATTCTCGCTAATTGAAACTCAAGTACCTCCAAAAAAGATGGGAATATAATAAAACGAGATAGCAGATAAAGAAAAGTGAAATTGATTCGGTTTTAATTATCATAAGTAAGTGGCTGGAAGATTTCCGTTTTTATTTTTCTAGAATCCGGGGCGCAAAAAAAACGAAAATTGACAACAGACGGAGCCACCATCAAGGACAAGTGAATTATTAAATTACAACCACACACACACACACTTAACAACTAACGAATCCTTTGTCCCTTTACTGTATTTCTTGTTACGGGTGTTAGATGCTGTTGTAAAGCAACGCACGTGATGTTTCTTTTACCCTGGCATGAAAAAGAAAACGAGAAAATAAACAAAAACTAAAGCGAGAACGGCTTTCTGAAATCTCATTTCCTGTTTGCTCTTTATCTGTTTTATCCGCGATGTCACTCCCAGCTCTCCATCTGTAAATGTAATGGACCAATCATCTTTATGTGTACTTGGCTAGCTACAAATGATGGAAACACAACCAGTCTGCCACATGAAGTAGAAGCATTTGGCGTTATTCGACCTACGATGGACCTTACAGAAGAGGACAGACGTTCTGATCCCATTAGCCAGCTGGAAGTCTATGATATATCAATTAAGAACAGCCAGTGAGGACCCGCCGGCGATGAAAGAAATAAATCACTTCTTTTTCGAGGTAATTACATCAGTAACCTAAGCTTGCCACACTGAGAGATAACTAAAAGAAAGATTTGCTCAAATAAAGCATGGAGGATTAATTGAGTTTTTCGAAAGATATATAAACGAGTTTCCATAGGAATGGAATTGTTTTGTTTTCATGCTCGCTTATGCTTGATCTCATGTTCTAGACTGAGATAACTAAACAAATGATTATTGTGTACTGAATCACCAAGTGCGATCATAAAAAAGGACACGTCGCTGAGACTAGCATACTCATATGGATTTAAGAACATTGTAAGAAAGGGGTTTCAGCTCCATCGTTTTCGAACATCAACTTCTTTATTCTGAACCATTACTTTTGGAGTAAATCGAGAAAAAAAGAGGGGAGACGTTTCTCCGTGACAAATACCAAGTAGGGGGATGAGAAGTGTTTTTTCTTTCAAATATGTTTGCAAGAGAGAGAGAGAGAGAGAGAAAGAGTAACAAAATCGGTGGGTTGTTTATTTATACAAACCACCCCGGAAGGTTGATTATAAAGCCATGCTTTCGTATCGGTCGAGAGTGAAGTGCGACTGGTGTATAAGGTGAGAAGCAAAACATAGCTCAGCCCACTATCAAAATACTTGAGGATCATCTCTCATCCATTTCTAATCGTAAAAGATTCACGATTAATTATGTCTGCTTTGATATCTGCTGTGAAGCTTGACAAAACAATTGAAGCTATACATGATTTCTTCTAATCCAACATCTGAAATAATGGACTTTTCAAGCGAAGGTGACTTAATGGCCCCATAGAGATTGGATGAAGTATCTTCCTGCAGCGAGTTCTGAGATTTCATGGAATAGGAGGACGAGGAAGAGATAGCAGACAATAATGATGAAGAGCTGTATTCAAAACAATACTGAGTTGTTCGAATGGTGAAGGAGTAGATGCTGTAGTTTATTTTATTTACTTAAGCTATAACTCAGTTCTTTCTCTATTGTTATTTCTAATATTTTTTCTCGGATAACAAATGTTCCAGGAATGTACACCGTCCATATTTTCATCCTCTTTGGTAAAATATATTTTTCTGAAATCCATGCAAAATAATATATTTAGATTCGGCAGTCATTAAATATTTGGCAGCACTTTAAAATATTACTTTTTGACGGTTGCATTAGTTAGTAATGGGTATATGCCAGTATGATTCATTACAACACTTCTCACCATTTAGAAACTTATTATTACTGGTTAAAAGATATAAAATAATCGCAACTAAATTTTAAACTAATTAAAATCACAGACATATTACAGCAAGACACTTTGTTTAGTTTAAAACTGTATTTATCACATGTTCTTTGACTTCTTTAAATCTTTATATTTTCCAATCCAATTTTCATAGTAGCGAAATCATCATATTCTGATATTTTAATATTCGCAATTTCCAAATGATTTTTCTTTTCTAACCACATTGATCCAGCAAATAAAGATGCGGATGGCATTTGCTATCACCTATCTCACACAAATTGCTCATATGCAGAACAAAATTCGTAATTATGCTCCAAACATTCTCTGTCTCTTCCTTATCAGTGATCCGTTTAAGTATTTTAGTGGCCTTCTAAGTAATTCAATCTCCGGCAAATGTCAGCACTTATCCCTATGATTTACTTTAATAAATCTTACAGCAAACGCGAAGAAGCTCTAAATATAGAGACACTCCACTGTTTTAGATGATACATCCTGATGTGTATATTTCCAGTTAAAAACAACTGTCTTATACGACAGACAGCGATACCTTTAGAGTCGATTGTATATCTCATTGACACGTGGAGAACTTAGGATTTCGAAAGAGGTGCCGTCATAAGAAGCTATATCAGTGTATATCAGTGGGTGGCTTATCTGTGATCTTATTATCGAGAATCAGTTGCAGACATTAGCAGGTGATAGAAAATGTGACGGTGCCATTTAGTCTAAGAAAAGCACGAGATACAATCTAAGAAAGTTAATTCGAAGGTGACCGAATTAACTTTTCAGGTTTCAGGTTTGAAGCGAAACTTTGCGTCAATAACTACATAGTTTCTACGGAAGGGAAGGTACACAATAACCAATATCACACATGTCATCATCAACACAGGCTACACCATCTTAAAGGTCATAAGTTCATTGTTGCGAGCGAGTTTGTCAAGTATTAGACGTTGTGATATGCAACGAAAAATTGCTCCAATCGGATTGCGAGCGTGTATGAGTCATTTACGTGGAGAAATGCCTTAAACTAGGATGTATCCTTTCCAGAAGGTTGTCATTTTTCCTGGTATGAACTCCGGCCTTTGGTCCTAGTTTACAGTAGGATGAACGCCAGGGAATATGGAAGACGTTTATATAATGCAATGTTTCCTATATTGCGGAAGTTATACGGAACTGATGCGTATATTTTTCAACACAAATTCACCATGTCACATGCACGCGCTATTGCGACATGGTTTGAGAGACAATATGTAAAAAAAAAATGATTACTCTGCATAGAATCCCGATCTCAACCCAACAGGACACTTTTGGGGCTAACTAAAATGTCGAGTGTGGGCCACATCAGTGCATTTAAAAATGATCCATGGATTATTCTTCCTGTCGAAGGATGAATGATCCAAAATACCTAATTACAGTTATTACAAACTGATGGAGAGTATACATAAAATATTGGAATAAGATCCATATACTATTTCATTCTGTGCATTTTACGTTTATCTGAAATATAGTGCTTATTTCAACACACTCATCCATATATAATATCACAATAAATATAGAAGTGCACACACACACACATCCGATATCCCCAATGCGTTCCAATCGATAATTATCTTTAAACGTAATGCTTTAAGTATCTTATGGGTCATTAAACACAAAGATGCATTATTCTGATACATATTATCTTTGGTCTAGTTAGCCCGGAACCAAATGTAAATTATTATGAGAGATGAATGCTTAGTAGGCCTTTGGCTATTCAATTCTGTTTCTAACAACAGTCTTTTCTACTATGAACTGGACGATAATGCTCGCTAATCGTATTTTTCGAATTACTGACCCTATGCAAAGGAGACATCCTTTGCATACGGTCAGAAACCTACATTAATTTAGACTCATAATAATAACGCCATTATAAATTCAGCATTGGTACCTTAACCTTAACACTATCGAGTGAATACAAGTTTATCTGGAAATTCTAAACGTTAGTTGTCAAAACTTTTATTGTCCTTCCTGGCTAGCCAGAATTTTTTTAATGATATTGCAAAAATATATCCTTTAAGTTATTGTTTTTAACGTTTTATACTACATATGTAAACATTTGTTTTCTATTTTGCGGCTCTATATATAAATGGAAATGGCAGATGAACTAACAGAAACAATTGTTATGAAGATTTATGGATTCCTTGTAACAGCAGCCTAGTTCGCGCAAAAGTAGGGCACGGTGTTTTATGGATCTATCTACTTCTGTGCACTAACTCTATCAAAGTATCATAGATAAAGCTGTCACTGAATCCTTGTCATCCAAAAAACAGTTATGAGAACATTTTCTGGAATATGTTAAAACGCTATTATTTATTGATAATTCACTTATTTAGTTGCACAAGAGCAGCCATACAGGACTTACGACAAAAACACCATATACCTACTCTATTGATAAATAACAAATTGTTTGCCTCACAATAAACATCTTTCAGATGTGCAAACACTATATCCAATTACATTTTAGAATTGACAAGGTGTTTCATAATTCATTTTATTTCATATCTAATGATTATTTTTTTTCCAGCATAACTATTAATTTTTTTTGTTTATTATATTTACATTCATATTTTATAACAGAGTTGGAAGTAAGAAATAATTCAAACATTTTTCTTTATATTTTAATATTTTAATCTCGTATAGTAACAATGGATAGTAAAATATTAATAACACGAAATTGAAACATTACGTTCTTGTAATTTATTTTATAGTACTTTTCTTTCTTGTAATTTATTTTATAGTACTTCTTCTTTAAATGCATTTATATCTGATTAGTTTTCAATTATGGACTTCCAGGTAGTATATTAGTGAAAATACATTTCTTGAAAATATGCTCTCAGGCTACGAACCACATTAATGAACATAAAAGAGAAATATAAACCGTCCCTTTATTCATATCGATCCATCATACTCCTGAGTTGTACACGGGAAGTACATTTACAGGGGCTCACAGTGCTTGCTTCCATCATTGATGATGCGTAAAATTGTGTAATTATACTTGGAAAACTTAAATAATAAAGACTGAAGTGCCTACACATAAAATCCTATCCACTGAACGTAAGATTAATCTTTTTGAATAAATATGGAATGGAACAAAAATAAAGCGAACGTTTATTCATTTTTATTGCTAACTTGTGACTATCATTCGGGAAACGTTACGTGGATGACAATAACTAAAGGAATATTGCATCATCAATAACATAATGTCGAATCATACAAGATGCTAGTGCGAATACACGATGATAAGCCTATAAGTTTCACGCATGCGTACTGAAGTGACACAACCGTTTCAAGGACAACAGAACAGTCAAGCCCATTAAAGACGGTCTTCTATCGGAGGTTCCATCAAATGCTGCAACTATACGCCCGGGTGCAGACTTTTAAGGCCTTCTTAAGGATATTTTATACATTTGTAATGAGTTAGCGCTCAAGGGGAAGACTTTTCGTATGCAAAATTTAGGTTAAAAGATAGATGTAAGAAATGTTACTGATGTAAGAAAGTTACAGTATATATATATATATATATATATATATATATATATATATATATATATATATATATATATATATATATATATATATATATATATATCAGTAAGACTGACTATTGCAATTGCAGCAAAGTATAGGTTATTATAAGAAATCAAAATATATTTCAAGGAAATGGATGGCTTCATGTTGAATTATTATGTCGAAAGTTTCTTCACGCTATTCTAAAACGTTAAAAACAGTTTCAAAAATATACCGATTCTAAATGAAATCTCATCTGTGTACATTTTCGATCCTACAAATTAAATCACTTATATTAGTGTTGCAAACTTATAGTCCACTTTTCTTGCACGTGTGATTCTTGGATTAGGAACAAAAAGAAATATATTTATTTTAAACAGCAGATGTAATACTTGTAAAATCTAAAGGAAGAAGAGAACCGTTTACGAATAGAGACAGAGGGGATAAAAGAACAGAGGAATAAAATACAGAGGAATAAGTTGACTCTCATATGGATATTAACCAGCAATCACTCTTGTCTACATATGTTTGGAAGAAGGACAAATGTATCTTTGGCGTTAATTTTGGAATATTTTGGCAAAAAAAAAATATTCGGGCAGAATATCATCTCGTCAGTTATTCATTGCCTTTAGAACCTGATATAATACTGTAACACATAATTTTTCACCATTCTTTGCAATGTATTTCATATTCTGAGTTAAATCGGAATATTAACAGAAAATCAGGTAAAAACAACCTAAAAGTTATCACATTAAATGAATTGACCGTGATAAAAATTCTAAATATGAGATTTATCAAAATTTGACTGACCAGGCTGATTCTCTTATTGCTGTTGTCGTACGTAAAGGCAGAAAAAGGACGGGCCGATCGAAAGACAAAGTGCTACCCAAACAGATGTTTGTATTTCGTTATGAAATGCATGTCGGAATGATTTATGTGACTTGAGATGCGAGTGTGAGGCATTCCTGGAGATTGTTTTTCAGTTAGTTGTTAGAAGTTTTAAGAGATGATAATATATGCCTATACACGATTACTTGAAATGATTTCACATTGTTAACATTCAACTTCGTTCTTTGCAAACGATTTGAAATACATCAACAGATTCCAAACATTTTTGTTTGGTAAATGTATAATATTTAGGTATAATATGAGTACTTAATGAGTTTCTGTTCTATAGTATAGGATTATTTCCCCTTCTGTATACACAAATTTACCTTTTCTGTTCTTATATCAAGATCTAATATTATGCTGTCGAAAAAAACATTAAAAGTAATCAGATTCTGTTCCGATATTTTGAACAGAATGAAATAAAACCATAATATAATTACTGGTTTGCTCTTCGCGAGAGAATCACTTATCCGATTACTCTTCTGAATATATTATCCAAACAAGTACAGTTATCCACTCGACTGCGCATGCTCACCCGTGGGTAAAGTTGTAACAAGAACTGGAGAAAGATTATTATGCCTATTTGCTATTACAAGTAAATCAAAGTCAAAAGAAGCGATAAATATTTATTTTCTTTGTCGAAATAAAACAAAAACGTGTGCATTAAGTCCTAGTAATACTAAATTTATCCTCGTAAGAACAAAACTTCATTCCGTGCTTTATAATTAGGCACCCATATTGATGATCATCACATAGAGCAATACTTAGCTTAAGATCTCTTCTATGGTCCTAATCTGAAAAGCGTAAGCCATTTATCATTCGTGCATCTCAGCGTCGTCTAGTCTGCAGTCTGGTATTTCGAAAGACAAGATCGGACCGTTGACCAGTGAGCTTCTTGCCTGCTAGAGCGTTAAGAGCTGATTCATACATCCGAGAGATGGAGACTTATTTCCCACAAAACAATTCTTGGATGAGTTTAATAATGCGAGAGTGTGCTGTTTTGCAGTCGACCATTATCTTTTTATGGAGTTTTGGGATGTCTAACTGCCGGTATTTATTATCCTACTATTACCTTGGTGTTCCAATAGTCTTGGATGCTGAATGTAACAGAGTGGACTTCCGGTCTTCTTGTATTGATAGCCATCAGTTATTTGGTCGCATTTTTATGAATAACAAAAATCGTTCGATGTGTAGTAGGAAGTGTACTTTACCACGTAGTATTCTTGTAGAAAAATATTAAGGTATACGTGTTTTTGTAATGGATGCAATAATATTATTTTTATTCTAAAATATAAGATGAACCTATATCGTTCTATGATGTAAAATTCTGAGTTAGCCACGATGGTTAGCTTTTAAAAGATACAAATTAAACGGCGAATAAACAAACATTGTGGATATTCTATCAGTACATATTTTCTTAACACAATAGTAGGAGTAGGCCCTTATTTTTTTTTTTTTTTTTTGCTCTCATCAAACTATCGAAACCGCTTTGATGCATACGACAATATAAGCATCATATACAGCACGCCATCTTAACCGATAATTTCCCATAAGGGAAATTATCAGTTAAGTATCTTAAGCACTCTTAACCGCCATCTTACCCGATAATTTCCCCTATGGGAAATTATCGGTTAAGTATGCCTTGCATTTTTTCCCTTTATCCACACTTAAACGTCAACACGGTATTCCTGCAGTTTAGTGAAGTTCAATTATAGTTAATACGAAATTATATTCTAATTATATTTTATCCTTCATTGAAGTTTGAATAAACAAAAGTTAGCACGTGAAATACTTCATTAGGCTACTTGTATATTATGGCAATTGGCTTGGCATTATGTTTCAGTATCCCATAAGGTAAGTGTCCTAATCGTAAAGTTGCTATACGTGCGAACTTTCATTATTAATACTTAAATAAAGAATAAAGAAAATAATACAATTTTTGTTAAATATAATTTTTGTTTATAACACTAAAATTTTTTTTTATAGTTTTTGGTTAACCAGAGTATTTCACAAATATGGTAATACACCATTTTGTTTCTTGTATATGAAAATTTGATTCTTGTGGAAGTTTTGCAGTAAGGTAGGGCAATCAATCGACTGTGAGATGCGGTGATTGATTCATTCAATCCAATTCCCTTGGAGGGTAATGGATGGCAGTGTTGTAGCCAATGAAGTTCTATCTGAGGCTCGGCTATTGCTGTTACCCTCCTGCCATGATCAGAGCTTTAATAGCTCAATAACGCCTTATCCCTACACTGTCCTCTACAGATAACGGGGAATATGAAAAGCATTCTTGCTTCGCCCCTTTAAGCCAGTCCTTATAAGGACTATAAGACAGTTGTAAAATTTCCTATGAAAATATTTGAAGCTTTTATTTCTTCAAAAGAGTCAAACAGGTAGGAAGGTGGATAGCAAGTTATCCCGAAAATGAAGTCCATTCTGAAAGCTTCGCATTAGGTTATAGTACGAGCAGTACTAGGTCTGCCCTTGAAAAACTAGCAGAAAAGAAGCATAGTAGGGGAATGAATATTTAACAAAATAAGTTAAAATATAATCAACCTGTCTTTCATTATTACGACTAGAAAACTGAAGAAGGCCCAAAAATATCCAATCAAAAGAAAACCAGATATAAAAGTCTCCCTTGTTTGTGTCATTTAATGCTGATATACTGAGTTTTCCACATTTGGTTCTTCGTGCTTTTTTCAGTACAGTGTGTCCGGCTGTCCTATTCTACGTCACATGAGAAGGTTTATTGATTTACGATATGCTAAAACCTATTTTCCAACTCTGTGTTTCCATTAAAGGCAGCAGCGATGTACTTGGCCAATGTGTGTGTGTGTGCGAGCGAACTCGCTCGCGCTCCTTGAGCTGGCTTTTGTTTTGCTAGAATTTCTATGGTAACGTCGCCAACCGAATGCAGATTTTGAATTTAGGACATTTTGTAACTACTTGGAAGCAAATATATCGATTCTAGTATCCTAGGTTTCTGTTCATTCGGTTACTGTGGCAACACATCAACGTGGTTTCGAGTTCCGTGACGGGTGTCTTTTCATGTTTTTGTCGGTAATTCGTTGCCCAACACTGAAAAACCTTAACACCAAGAGGAAGCTGATCACTAAAATGATTCGACTGCATTTTGTAAGAATTGCCTCACTGAACCAGTGCATGTAAGCCATATTGTAATAGTTCTCGTCCCATTGGCTGCATAGGATCTACATTAGCTGACCAAGCAATTTGACGTTTTATATCACTGCGATTTGTTTTGTAATGCATGTGAGAGTCACTTTTATATCTCGAGATAATGACTTATTCTTACAAGGCTAATGCCATGTAACGGACCATCGCGCATGTGTTGAAAATCAGATAAACACACACACAAATTATTTCACTGACTCATAGTATCTATAACATATTCCTTTTTTTTTTTACACAAACGAACTTTTATTGTTACAGAAATCATCACTATTATTCTTCTTATTATTAGTCTTTAGTCCTCAAACCAGGAGATTTGAGTCCATCAGGGCGGCAACGGTATGAACTCCGCGATTTACCATAATTCATATTTATATCTGGATGTACACGTATCAACTACTAAATCGTGTTCACGTCGGTGTCTATGTATGGGGAGGGAGAAATCAGATCACTTTCACAGTCACAGTCCAAATAACTGAATTCTGGGATAATATTTTTTTTTTATCATGAGAATAAGAGTGAGAAGAGTTGTGAAATATATAAAGCGCAGAAAAGTTATGAGCATTGTACGGAAAGTTAAATGGGAATATGAAAAGAAAATTGGCTGTGCGGATAAAAACAACCTAAAAGAATTTTATCGTTACGCTGAAAGCAAATGAAAAATGAATGCCAGAGAATAACCTTGGTGAATATAGGTGGCACTCTTGTGTCAGAAGCAGATGAATTGTTTAAATTACGAGTTTTAATTTTTACAAAACTCTCTCTATCTGGTATAGGTAACGTAGTGCACAATGCTCCCACTGCATTGGATGAAGAGATGGAGGTGTTTGGGCATAATGTTGAAGAGTTCTTGCATAATCTGGATATGAATTTAGCAATAGGACCAGGTGGAATATCAGTACGTGTGCTTAAGGAATGTTCAGTTAAAATGGCTTAGTCCTTGATATTACTTGGATAACTTGATTAGCTAAAGAAAGAATGTGGCGTCTTTGTACAAGGATTGTGCAAAAAGCAATGTGTCTAACTACCGACCTATCTCGAGAGTGGTGACGAAGGTTTTAGAGAAATTCGTAAGAATAGAGAAATGGGTTAACAAACAAGCTACACTTCGCAAAGGACACCGTGGTTTTAGGCATTTGATAGGATACATGAAAAAGTTGCATAAACTGCAGAATGTGGGATTGAAATATAAACAGTTGACTTGAATAAGTGGATGACGGAAATGCAGGTGTCAGAACGTGGTAAACAGAGGGCGGTAAATCTACCTGAGTTAAGGTGACCAGTGGTGCAGCCCAAGAATATTTCCTTGGACCACTGTTACTCAATCTGTACATTAATGACATTCGGAAGGATTAAACAGGAAATGTTGAATTGTTTGCTGATGATGCAGAGAAATCAGAGATGCTGATATTTATAGGCTTATTTGAATAGTCCAGAAAAGTGGGGGAATGATAATGGCTACCAATTCAATGTTAGTAAGTGTAAAGTTCGGCGTGAGTAGAGATCCAGCAGTATATTATATTGGTGGGATTATGCTTGGATAACCGACAATACCAGAGCTTTTGAAGTTAAGGGTCACGGCAAAAATTGCAAATACAACTCTGAAGATAACTGCGAAGTTGAAGCGAATATTGACATGTAACGATTTGGTTACATGCCAGGATACGCAGATTTGGTTTCCTGGCCTTGGAGGGGATAAGGAAGCCGTGGAAAGGATGCAAAGAAGAATTACAAAGGTGATATTGTGGACTGCAGGCAATGGAAGACAGGAGAAAGAGGGATGATATGATAGAAACTAACTTCTGAAAGTGTGTTATAGGATATCGACTGATGAAAATGTTCGTTATATGGAAGGTGGGGGAGAGAGGACAAGGGAAGCGAATTTAAGAAAGGGCGAGGTCTAAATATTTTTCTGACTGAGCAGTGAATGAGTGGAACTTACTTATTCACGTAGTAAGATTATACGAAACGTGTTTTGTATATTCGAAATTTCAGTTCATTTAGCGTAATGAAAACACTCAACAAGCCACAGGTAAACTGTTAAAACTATAAAACTACCGTTGAATATTTGAAAGAAAAAAAAAGTTAACAGCTTATAACACTTAACTAATGCCGCATCCTTTTCTGGAAACACAAGCCCAGACGTGCAAGAAAAAAAAAAAAAAAAAAAAAAAGCTGCGTTGGGATGTTAACTTAGAATTTGCTAAATGGCACATCGCCAACGACATTTTCAAAGCGACGGGTTGAACGTTTCGGTGAGTTTTCTCTAATCAAAAGTGAACTGAATAAGTTGTTCTTAAACGAATTATTTCAGTTTTGTATTTTGAACCCGTTTTCTTATTTTGACGTATTCCAATATTCGTTCACCAATGGCACGTATTAAAAATATTTCGAGTATCACTCGCGAATTTTGAAATACAGCACCGACATAATGTTTTATTTTAACTCATTACCGACCTACCAGACTATGAAATGTTAAAATCCCACCAATTTGAATCTAACATCTAACACATATAGAACAAAAGTATCTGAATTTTAGTTATTATTCTTTCTGAAATACAATATATATATATATATATATATATATATCTGATATATATATGATACATCAGATGATATATATCTGATGGAAATGTTTGAGTTAACAAGTCTACCGTTTCCTTATGGGGAATATTAGTGAAGTGGGAGACAATGTCGAAGCTAATTAGCATGTCAGTTTCCAACAGTTGAATGTCTTTTATTTTTGTGTGAAACTCTATTGAATTTTTAATTAATGAGGCTGAGTGGCCTATGTGAGGACGGAGAAGGTTAGATAAAAATCTTGATAATTTGTAAGTCGGGCTGCTAATAGAATCCACGACGGGTCTGAGTGGAACGTTATTCTTGTGAAGCTTAGGTAATCCGTTTATTCTAGGAGGCCTAGCATGGTATGTCCTGAGTTTTTTTTTATTGTTTCTTCATCTACGGAAGAAAATTCACCAGAGTTTCACACTTTAAACCAAGAATTGGAAGTAATCAAAAATACAGCCACGCTAAATGGATACAATCTTAAAACAACTCAAACAAATCATCATTCACTTTCCTACACATCAACCTAGACAAGCAAAAGCCTGTAGGATTCCCATACCTTATGTCAAAGGCATCTCCGAACGTCTTTCAAAAATTATGAAGCAATACAAACTTGCTACTACCTACAAACCAATCAACCAGATCTATAACTTGTTACCTTCTCCTAAAGACAAACTCTCACCTCTGATCCTACCTGGTGTGTACGAGGTTCCATGCTCCTGTAAACTGTCTTACTATGGACAGACAGGTAGATTTGTTCATAAACGCATTTCGGAACATCAAGACCAACTCCGTCTTATCAAACCGCAGAAATCTGGCCTCGCAAAACACGGTGTTGAAAACCGAAATCATAGGATCCATTGGAAAAAGACCAAACTTCTACATAGATCTTTATATAAACATGAACGTTTATATAAAGAAAGTGCTCAAGCCCTACTTCACAGACCAAATCTAAACCGTAATGACGTTCTTGCTGTTCCTAAAGTATGCGAAATTGTCATACAAAAATTGGGTAAAATAATTTTTATATATGTTATCTTATTTTAATGTAATATATTTTTCCCCTCCAGATATATTTTAATTTAATTCTATAACATGCTACTGCACGCATATTGGGATTCCATCGTAATCATGTAATCACCCTAACTCTACGTTATTCCTAGTATTGTTTGAATTAACTGTACTGACGATGTTCTAAGATATGAAATATTTACTTTTTAAAATTATTACTGGGGTTATTACGTGTGTTTGAAATTTAGTTACCTCACTCTTAGTAATGCAAAATAATAGGGTGTTTGAAAACAAATTTCCCGATTTGAAAATTGCATATCTTTGCAACCACGAACTACAAATGAATGCGACCTTGTACCATGTGAACGGCCTTTGCCTAGAGTGTGATATATAATTATTATATATCAAATTATATAATAAATATAATTATTTGAAATCGGGTCATTATTTTTGAAACACTCTGTATAAAGAACTGAATTAAACAAATAGAATACTTTTGTATTCTATATCAAATATATAATTTTAGTTTATAATTGATTTGATTTGAATTATAAAGCAAATAAGACTGTAAAGCCATCGCAAGATGTTAATTGCATGTATTCTTTTGGTCAATTTGCCTGTTTGGCAGAAATTAAAAAAATCGCGAAACTGTCAGAAAATTATGAATTTTCTGCCATTTTTGAAATTGCTTTTAAGCGCTTTTATGATGATGAAGTCGGCGTATCTGCATTGGAGGCAATTGTGCAATATCGTACAGTGTTGGTGGAGGATGAGATGGAAGATATAAATTGAGAGACACTGTCTTGACATGATCTTTTGATTCTTTCTGTATAACTAGCACTCATACAACACATCGGGATTTTCCCTGAATCCACCGAGTCAAATCAGCTTTTGTCATGTTATTGCTCCTTTACATGGCAAAGGAGCAATAACACTTAAAATTAATGAAAACATTCAGTCTTTATCGCAAGAGCGATTTTATCGCTACTTAACAACTAGTAAACGCACCACAATCAAAAGCAATCAGCGCTTGCTTAACAGTTTGTCATTTTTAAATCTATTTCATAATAAATAAAGAAACGACAGATTCAGAGACAGATCAAGTCAGAAACTCTGTTCTGTAATGTTAAACGAGTTCACGTGTTCAAATATGTTCCCGTGGATTTTCAAACCAGCTACATGCTTTGGGAATACAATAACTGTAGAAAAGCAACTAGATGAGATTTAATTGAAACTTTTATTATTATTATTAGACATTAACTCATGACACAATATTACAAAAATCTATGGAAAGCATCCACATCTCTCTCTCTCTCTCTCTCTCTCTCTCTCTCTCTCTCTCTCTCTCTCATAATATAGAGAATATCAAAAAATATTCTCTATATAACGAGGCATTTTGCAGTGTGTGATAAATAGGGGAAAAAGAATTAATTTCTTTAGCTGCGTAACTAAGCTATTTTATATATAATTTTCAAATATAATTTTTATATAATATATTTTACATCATATTTATACGCAGTTTATATTTCAGTGCAGAATCAAGCAGTTCAATGCAGTCTAATCAATTTAAAACATTTAATTTTTTTTTAAACTGTAAACTGCACTATCATTTGTGTGCATAATATTAAATAAAGTTGTATCCTACCCTCATCACAAGTCTCAATGAATTTTTATGTCAGTAGAATTCAGCACAACGACGAAATACCACAAAATATGTACTTTTAAGTAAATTTTTAGATTTTTTATTAACATTATTTTTCTTTAACGTTTTTCTTAAAAATAACAGCAAATCATATTTACTATGTCATTCTTATTCTGAGCACAGTACGCTTCAGCCAACAAATGATAGTATTTATGCTTGTATTTAGATGCTTTGGCAAGTACTAAATGATCGTGATACTGATCAACGACTAGTCGTGATTGAAAACTGTTGGGACTAATTTCCATTTCCCCCTATAGTGAAGCGTGATTCTCGGTATAATACGAAAGCCGTAAGTAAATTTACGAGTTATAAACACTCATCCCTTGTACTTCCAAAGGGAAGTGAAACTCTTATAGCCCTAACTTACGTTTAAAAATCGCTGGGCAGCCTGTCTCCGATTTAGTCATTGGCAGTAGTTGAGTTCTTGGCCACAGATGATTTCAGAACATTTGAGCGAGAATATGCCACGGACTCTGCGGCTATGCTGTCTCGTGGCCCTGAATCTTAACAAGCGTATATTATTGTCTGAAATAATGTGCGCTCCAGATTTTTCCGAACTGCAGGGTTAAACTCCCGAATTTCCGGAGTGGGGAGAATTCTACTTTCCTATTTCAGTGATTGATTATTTCTGGTAGTACCTGCTGGAAAAAATCATAGAAATCACGTGTCTAGTCGGCTTCTAGAATTGAACCTCAAATGGCTTTTTCCTTCAAGCGGTCTAGCGCTATAGAAGAATTACCAGTTCCATACCATAACCGTAAAACTAATACATTTTTCATAAAATGTATGCTTATTCAGATGGATATTTAATAAAAGTCATTTGTTTATTGAAAATAAAGAGCAATAAAAATATTTCCAATAAGGGAACTGCTACTCTAATAATTTTTCCGATGTCATAAAACTGGCTCGTGATCCTGCAACCTCCCACGTTTTTTAATAGCATTTCCGCTTCCCTTATTCCCTTATTTGTCTTGTATAATATCCATATTCGCATTAGATATATTAATCCGCTTACATATTGAAATCTTCCTAAATTTAAAAACACCAACACTTTTAAGAAATATAAAACTTTTATTTTAAAAATCGTTTTAAAAGTTATTTCTTTATCTTTATATATTTTTAATCATAAACTTCTCAATAAGGAGATTACTCTTGGTTTGATCTCCTGTCTCCGTTATAGCAACGAAAAAAAATGATAATTCAAACACTACACAATGCAGACCAAACACATTTTCGAAAACAATTGCGTTCAAAACGACAAAGACGTAATTTGAAACGTAGCAGACGCTATGGTTATTGTCTTCAACACATACACAACAAAGCAGCGTGAGAGATGAGAGACAAATTAATATTGACAAGAGGCAATTTACCCTTCTTCATGCAAATACTAACGTCGCCCGCTAGTATTTGCCATTACAATGGATACCGAGAATAATCCATTGTACCTAGGTGGTAATTACGACTCACGCCGTCTTCTGCGATGCTTGATCCCTTTAGAGCTTACTTTAATCCCAGCGTGATCATCGCTGATAGCGTTTCACCGAAGAACCTAAAAGTCCTGATTAATATTTTTCGCTCTACACTAGTTTTTCATTTTTTGCATCGTACAAGTTTTGATACCGAATAATAAATTGCTTACACATTCTTTTTTTCATTTGAAATTCCAGGTAAAATAGTGTTCGCATTTCAGCGATCATTCGATTGTGACGTCATCTAATGGAAGTCGCACATTGTGACGTCATTCTGTTGAAAGCTCCATTACTGATTTTATGTAACTTTAATAAACGCTTGTTAATTACGAAATTTTATATGCAGATGAATTCAGAAGGCGGCCGCTCACGGTTCTGTGTGGCAGACGCTCGTGAGAGAAACAAATTTAGCTCGCTACCTGTAGGAAATTAATGTTAATGTATTATAGCGTCATCCAGGTGTTTCTATCAGCCAGCTATTGAAAGATACCTCGAGTAGTAATTATTTGATTTCCGCTTCCTTCGCTTCGCTGATATCGCGTTTTCTTACTCATTTTACCAAAGGAACAGATGCGTTTTTTAAAAAATTAATGAGACTGCTGCATGTGAGCTTATCTGAATAGTTAAAACTAATTTACGAAATATAAATAATTAGAATCGGGATAGAAGTTAAAGTTCTCAAAACCTTTTAGAGATATTCGAATATTTATTTTTGTCGTGTTAAGTTTTCAGAAATTTAAAAAGAAAATTTATTTTGAAGTAGTAATAATTTGATTAATTGAAATAAAAATACGAGACGAAATCCCTCTCTCTCTCTCCAGGAAAACCGCGCTTAACGCGAATTCGAGATGCGCGATAATCAGTTAGCGCGACTGAGTGAAATGATACTATTTCCCGCTTTAAGCGAGTGGTAAATCAGTTAACAGATTTTTAAACGTTATGCGAAAAATTTCGCTCGCCAATCTGCAGCGAGTAGAAAAGCTGGAAGTTATTAAGAGACACGAAAGTGGCGCTAGTAATACAATGATTGTGCGAGACCTGAGATGCAGCGAGTCTACAATTTGAACTATAATAAATAAGAGCAAAGAATACAAAGAACAAGGAAAAGTTGCTACTGCTTCTTTAAGCATGCAGATCACCCGAAATAGAAGCCATTTAAAGAGATCAAGATGGAGCGTCTTCTATCACTTTGGATTAAAGATTATAATTAAAAAAAAAGAATACCTCTTAGTACACGGAATATCCAGAAGGATATTCAGGAGGGTGAATATGACGATCGGCAAATATTCAACTTCGACGAAACTGGTTTCTTTTGGAAGCGTATGCCAACAAAAACTTTCTTAGCTAAATCCGAAACTTCTCAACCAGGATACAAAGTATCTAAAGATCGTCTTCGCTTTTATTAGGAGGCAATGCAGAAGGCGACTTTAAACTCAAGCCTATGTTAGTTTATCGTGCGCAAAATCCAATATCTAACATTATTGAAGAAATCAGCACAACTGGGGAAAAAAACTTGGATTGAATGAACTGGATAATGAAGATGGTAAGCGAATCTCCTTCAACTTGAAGAACAGCATGCATATGAAGAAGATAAGGAGTGTGAACAAGAAGAGAATGTTACGACTAAGAAGCTAACTGCAAAAGAACTTGAGCTAGTTTTCAATCGCATTGAGTATGCTAAGGAAATGTTGTTTGATGCTGATTCTGATATGGAACGAAGCTTCGAAGTCCGCTGAAATCTTGATAAAGTTATCGCAAATTGCATGACAAGATTAAAACGTCAAGCACGATTCAAACATCTTAACTTAATTTTTTTTTGCAAAATCAAATGTTTAGACATTATATAAAAAATTTAAGCAATTGATTTTTATTAACTTTGATAATTTTATCCTCTAATATAGCTTATACTGTAATTCCCCCCCCCCCCAAATTTACGCTAACAGATGAATGAATTATAATGATTCCTATTGTTTATTGTATTCGATTAGCGCGATTTCACTTAGAGCGCATTAACTGATGGATTAATTAATGTCGTTAAGCGAGGTTTTTCCTGTATATATATATTTTTTTTCTACTTTTTTATTTGTATTCGTGACAAGGTACCGCATATATTTGTGTTTGTATATACGTACTGCCTTATTCATGCAAAGATTGATTGCATTATTTTTTCATTTATGTTATGTTTTGCAGAATTTTCGTGCTACCAGTTTAATTTTTTTTATTCGATATGTGTGTGTACCACACTAAGCATGTTATTATGTCTGTCGTTTCAACAGATAACATTGAAAGATCTAGTAATAACTTTTCCACCTGGATCTATAGATTTGGCTAACGTTTGTAGATTTTTTTATTATTTATTTTTTATCATGATGATTGATGATAGCTTCATAGATGACCCGAATAAATTCATCACAAGCCATTCTGTGTCTCCATAGTTTGTCTGACGAGGTAGTCCAACATATTCTTTCTAAATATGGATGAGTACTGAGTATTAAGTGCGTTGGTATGACAGGTCTTACGTTTTAAGAAGTGATGTTATCACTATACACAAAAGTCTACTCCAAATATGAAAGCACTTTCCATCTCTATTAATGTCCTTATTGCAGGTAAAGCAGTTGTGACTCAGGCGCACATAAGACAATCTTGGGAATAAATCTACACACTTCATCTGGATGAAAGTCGTAAAAGGAATAGCATAAGAGGTTTTATGCTCAGACTGTTACTTCAAGAAATCTATATTCTCAATATCAGGACAATGCTCATCTCAAAAATGTACAATAAGAAAAGCAGAAGAAAACAAAGAACATCCCTTTATTTCGTAATGCAACCATTTATTTATCTTATGATGATTAGCCCATACGGATAGGTAAGGACCCATCTTATGAAACCAGCATGATATTATTGGTTGTAATGCATTTTTGTCTGCCAGTTTACAGACAGTTGAGTGTATGAATGTGCGTAATATGCCCAAGCGAAGACTACGAATCAGAATGGTATAGTAGTAGTATAAGGCATCAAAACAGGGAGGGGACAAACGGGCTTCTGCAAATCATGTATACTAATGCCAGAAGTATTAGGAACAAGAAGGAAGAATTTTTGGCCTTAGTTGGCACTTCCCGCTGACAGAAGATGATATAGCTAGTGGGATTGAATGTGAGGGGTATGGGATGTTCAGGAGTGACAGGGAGAATAACATGGGGGGAGGAGTGTTATTGATGATAGCTGATGAGCTGCAGCCAAGGAGAATAGAAGTGGAACTGCAGGATAGAGGAAAGAGCACATTTGAGGCTATTTGGTGTGAGATTGAAACTAGCAGAACAAAATATACAGTTGGGTGCTGTTATAGCCAGGTGATGGAATAGATGGTGGCGATAGTATGCATAAGCAAATAGAAGAAATGAGTGGAAGGAGGGTAATTATTATGGGTGATTTTAACTATGGTAACATTGATTGGAAGGAGGAGAGGACATATGGGAGGAAAGAATTGAATTTTATGCGATTATTTATGCGATTATTTATGCGATACCTATATGCGACAACATGTAGTGGAAAATACTAGGGTCAGAGAGTGCTTGACCTAGTAATTGCATCTGAGAATTTGGCTGTAACGCATATGACCACGTTGCAACCAATTGGTGAGAGTGTTCATAGGGTCAGAGTTAAACCAAGAATTAAACCAAGAGCTAGTAATAGAAAAAATTAAAAAATATAAACATAAATGGGTGGAACACGTTCAAAGAATGAAAACAGAACGATTACCAAAACAAGCCCCAAAGTACAAGCCATTTAGGAAAAAGAAAACCAGGACGTCCTCTTAAAAGATTCAACGATGACTTCTAAGGCCGGAACAGGCCATGCTAGGCCTAAATCCTTGATACGCATGATGATGATGATCATCATCATAGGGTCTTGACTTGGGAGGTGGCTAAAGGGGTGAAATTTACAATTAAGTCAGGGTACATGTGGAATTATCGGGCTGGTAAGTATGACAAGCTTAGGAGCTTGATTGGTTCAGTGCCATTGCATGTAAAACTGCAAGGGCTAGATGCTGATAGTGCGTGGGAGGCAGTTAAGATGTGTTTGCATGAGGCAATGGCTGACTGTTTACCTAAAGTTTGAATAATAAATCAAGTTGGGGTTAAATGGATGAATAACACCATTAAGCTTGAGCTGCAAAAAAAAAAAGAAACAACTATAGTGGGAATTGAAGGAGAAATATGACCGGCAGGCACATGAACGGTATAAAGCGCATGCCAGAAAGGTAACGAGTGTGGTAAGAAAAGCAAAAAAGGATTACGAAAGAACATTAGCCATGCAGGCTAAAGAGAACCCCAAACAGTTTTTTTGATATGTTGCAAGTAAAAGAAAAAATGTACATGGCAGAATGATTTTAAAGAATGTCGATGGTAGGGAGGTAACCGAATCAGTTGATATAGTTGAATTACTGAGCGAAAACTTTGTAAGAATATATCATCCAGGTGATGACATTGCAGAAATGAATGAACCAATAGATTATACGGGAACTGTAGTGAATGAAGTGGAGGTGAGTAGTCTATTACAAAACCTCAATGTCAATACATCTGTGGGATTGGATGGTATACCAGCTCGTGTCGTACGTGAAGCGGCTAAAGAATTGTCAGTACCCTTGACCATTTTGTTTAATTTCAGTCTCGGGTGTGGGTTAGTCCCGAGGGGGGGAAAGAGGGAAAAATAGTTCCACTGCATAAAGGAGGTTCCAAGACTGCTGTTGTAAATTACGGCCCGATTAGCATATCAGGAATCGTTGTCAAGGTCTCGGAGAAATTAGTCAAGAAAAAATACAGGATTGGATAGATGAAAATGGGATACTGTATGGGGGACAGCATGGTTTTGTGAAGGGTAGATCATGCCTCAGTAACCTGCTCATGTTTTATAACAGTGACGGCTGAACTGGATAAGGATAATGGGTTTACAGTGATTCTACTGGAACTTGCTAAGGCCTTTGACAGGATACCACATGGAATTCTAATCAGTAAACTGCGGCATATGGGGATGGATATAGGGTTGGTGAGATGGATAGGAGGGTGGTTGATGGAGAGATATCAGAGAGTGGTTTATTCAGGAGTAGCGTCCAAAAGATGGCTTGTGACTAGTGGTATGCCGCAGGGTTCTGTTCTTGGACCACTACTTTTCAATTTGTTCATTAACGATATAGGAAAGGATCTGAGAGGAAGTGTTCACTTGATAGTCTGGAGGACTGGGCTAAGGAAAATGGATGTCGATTTAATGTGGCAAAGTGTAAGGTTATGCATTTTGGGGTGAAACGATTAGCGGCAGTATACCACATTGCTGGAACCGTACTCCAGGAGATTGATGAGGCCAGGGATTTGGGAGTGTTGGTGGATAGGGAGTTGAAGTTTAGGGGGTACATCGCAAAAGTGACTAAATCAGCTCATCAAATCACTTGGCTTCTGAAAAATACTTTAACAAGCAGAGACAAATAGGTTATTGTTCCTCTGTATCGAGCCTTGATAAGACCCCATCTTGACTACTGTGCCCAGATATGGGCGCCAGGGTTTCTTCTTGATGGGAAGGAGGTGGATAGGATCGAGAGGCGAGTGACCAAGATGATAGCAAGTCTATGGAATGAACCTTGTGAGAACAGGTTGAAGATCTGTGGGTTGCAGAAATTGGTTGATAGGCGGAAGAGGAGTGATATGATTGAGACGTTCAAATTACTGAAAGATTTTTATAAGATTAATTCAGAGGAAATTTTTCAGAACAGATCCGGTGGTGGGAGGACTAGGGGCTATACATGGAAGCTGGGCAAGAATAGTTAGCAAGGGTGTTAGAGCTAGGTTTTTTACTTGGAGAGTGGTGAATGAGTGGAATAAGCTGCCAGAGTCTGTTGTGACTCTGGCAGCTTATTCTTAAATTCAAAGGTATTGGTTATGACAGTGAATGAGTTCAAGGCGAGGTATGATATCTACTGTGTGAATGTCGAATAGTGTTCTTGACATGATGTTAGGGCCTCCCTCGATGAGTCTTTCGACTCCCTGAAGTTGTCCGCAATAATAATAATAATAATTACTTGTGGTCTCCTAGACGGAGACCACAAATAATTGACAGAAGCTGAAGAGAGACCAGAAGTAATTGACAGAAGCGTAGCTCTATGACGCTTCTGTCCAACATAAGAATGGGGGTGCTCAGATTATTAACTAACTAATGCTTCGGTGAAAAATATTTAGGGAATTATAGAAGCAGAACAAATATTGAAGAGTATATAAAACTTTGGATTGTTATAGTAGTATATAAAACTAGTAAAGATGTCACTCTAATGATTAAAAATGTTAAAATAATCATGTCCAAGATGTATTATTTCAGAAATCAGTGGGACGGTGGGACAGTGAACAAACGTTTTGGCAATACACACGCGAAAAGATTTCCTAAAGTATCATCGATCAAGTAAATGTTTAGTAAATGCTCTGATCCAAGATAGGAAAGTATAGTATGCTGCATCATCAACCCAAAAGAAAAGTCCAAGCACCAGCTAAAGAAAAAAGCCCGGAAAATATCAAGAAAAGCTTAACTCAGAGTTTAAATACAAATGCAATAAAAAATTAAGAAAATATTTCTCTTGGATCAAAGGTATTGGTTAGGTCTTCATTCTCCTAAGAAAAGAACGAGTAGAGTTTGGTTAAGTAGGATTACAGTCGAAGCAGCCAAACCTATGAGGCCAGTTTATTTGCTGTCTAGCCTTTGTGCATAAACTTCGCTTCGTTATTAAATTAACATCTGTGTGGGATGAACTGGAACATCGGGTGAGGTCAAGAGACGTACGCCCCACAACAGTCCAGGACCTCATTACATGCCTATAGGAAGAATGGTCCAAAATTCCCATTGATTGCTATCGTACGCTTGTTGAAAGTATGCTACAGTTAAGGGAGAGAAAGGAGGTCCTACATCTTATTAAGGCGGGTGCCATGGATGTTGTTTGTTCCTCACACTGTGGTGTCCGTTGACTTCTTTCCAAGCAGTGTATACCCTTGTCACGATTTGCTCAGTTCTGAAAGTAGTTGTGAGAATAGAAATGCTAATTGACCGAATAAGATTTTACTTCTCATTACGGCAGTCCAAGCCACACTTAATAAACAACACCGCATTTCATTTAAATTCAGAAGCCGTTATTTTCATTGGAATTCATCTTTGGTTTCGAATAATTTGATGGGAATGATTAATTTTCTCACGGTGTTCTTGTTGTATGCACCGGAAGCTAAACAATATTTTGTGTAACGAAATTTCTCATCATTACTTCCATTTTACATTCAAATTATTCGTATTTCTCTATTATATAACCGAACAACGATAGCAAATTATGGGAGTCCAGCTGTAATTATGCTAATTATTTAATTAGATCCCATGATTTAAACTTCAGAGGCAGCGATCTGATAGCTTCAATTCTTTCCTTCGCTTCACGTGCCGTTTCTACCGAATCATTCAGGCATTTTAGGCTCTGCATTCATTTGAAAGGAAACCCCAAAATATCAAGACGAATAAATGATAACTAGCCTGAAATTCTGAGAAAATTCACTAGGCATTAATTAAATAATTAAACAACCCGGTTGTATTTAGCTCCATAGAATCATTCATAGAACTAATTAAGAAAACTGATATATTTATAGTGGCAAATTAATTAATTAGGAAAATTAATTTTGCGTTTTGAAACTGACGGAAAAGATTTAGAAACGGCGAAAGATATTTTCTGAAGGAAAGTCGCTTTTCTCATAAATTCCCTTAAATGTGTGGATCAAACGTAAATGATAAAAGAGACGCAAAAAATGACCTTCTCAAAAAATAACAAAAAGTACTCGCAAACCTTCTCAAAAATAACAAAAGGCACTCGCAAACCTTCCCAAAAATAAAAGCGCTCGCAAACCTCAAAAATAAAAAAAGTACTTCCTCAATAAAAAAAAAAAAAGTTCATTTTCAACATTATTATTATCAACACTTCTCTTCCCAACCCTTAAAATCGATTTCTGTGTTCGCTTTATATCACCTGTCGTAGCAGTTCTTGTCCAGTTAGTCCTTGGAGACATTTCAAAACAACACACATAAATACGGTATGCAAGTGAACCAGTATATCTGAAACGGCTGTGTCTCGTGAATAGGGCCGAGGAACACGAAGCCCACTTGTCACTGCTTCAATTTCACACGCCAATGGTTATTGTACATTGTGACATTCTCGCTCCAGCCCCTTTTAGGGAATATGTCATGGAAGGTTGACGTCATTAATATAAACAACTGTGTCGTTCCGTAAGTTCGCGTGACCGAAATAATTCCTCATTATCCTCAGGCATATTAATATCTACGCTATCTTGTGTTCGCGCGCGTGTCCTTATCTGCATCTGGAGTTATCCGCCTGCAAATCGCTCTGTACAAGAACAGAGAGAAAAACGAATCTCTCTCTCTATCTGTTCTTGTGCAGATCAGCTTTTGTCTTTTACAGTTCCCCTTCGGGTATTTACATGAAATATGGAGTTGTCAAAGCAGCTATTTAATTACAAAAACCAGAGTAGACTGCTTATTTTAACAACTACCGCTTAAATATATTTCTCATCTTATGATACTTGACGAGAAATTTGACCGAATAATCAAACTATCCGTACGTAAACTCAGTAAAATGACATATTATGCTATAAATATTTAATTGGATAGATAAAATCATTTATAAATTGCAATATTTATTTAAAATATATTGCAACCATTAAACATACCCTCTCAAAAATGTATCATATTAAATTTGTCTTGGGAGAGCATATCTACTGTGTTTTTTGATTCAACAAGAATCAACTAATAAATATCGAAGTTATTTCCACTACAGGTCAAGAGCATCTTTTGAGGTTGAATTCATGAAAAACTGGACTACGATAGTTGTATTATTCCCACGACTTCCTCAACAGACCTTATGCATTTGGCTTAACAACAGTAAATCGTGGAACAGCAATCATGCCGATAACCTGAATATTAAAATTGTGTGTTTATAAAAGTGCTCCTTAAGAACTCGATCCCAGCTCGGGGGGGGGGGGGGGAGATCATCATGGAAGGAAAGGAAAAACAATTTTAATCATAATAATGGAACTTTACCCGTTTGACTCCATAATGTCAGTCTAACTAAAGAGAAGACAATTCCCAGTCCTACGTTAATTTGCTGCAATAGAATACTTTTGTTACAATAACAGCCTTTATTTCTAAATGCAACCACAAAGAAAACAAAATTTTTCTTCATACGAATATTTCGTATCAGCTTCATTTAGCGTGAAAACAGCGTATTGTATTTTCTAAATGAAAAAAAAAATTGTTTTCTTTCCACTCTCCTCATTTTTATAAACGTATTTTTTTTTATTTCTTTCGGTTTTATTTAACAAGATAGGGGACATTTCATTGTCTGGCTGTTTGTTATTGTTTACAAATAAAGGACAGGTGATCATAAACGAGGAGAGTTTATTATGTCTGTAAAGTGAGTGGATGTTCTCCGGCAATTTATTTGTTTTGTTAGGCGAAAATCCTGCAGGCTCCATATTAAACCAGCTAAGTCATCTTCAGTTGAAAAATATATAAATTTTTCTCACTTACAACGATGGGGCCGGAAACCGATAGATCTTTCGAACAAAGAAAGATCCAAAGTGCGGTCGACAACATAGATGCATTTCTGAGGCTTAGAAACAGTTTTTACTTCAACAATACAACCACGTGACCTGTTGAGGTGTTAAATCAGCGTTTATGCCTCAACAATACAACCATGCGATCTACAATACTATATGCTATGGGGTTTCAGTGATAAAAGTTTTTTGTTGCTCATTCACTCTGTTCAGTTTTTAACTTACACATTTATTGGAACTGCTATGGGATTAAAACATTTTACTGAACTAACTGGTTGAAATGTATGTTGAGACAATCCTATTTAGCATTTTAATGTTATCTATGTCAGTTTCATGTCTTCAACAGCAGTGGGATGTGTCTTAACAAAAATCACTTGGGAGTGACTGGATAGACTAGAAGGAGTCAACCTTATATAAGGTTAACTCCTTCTAGGCCTTTAAAAAGGGTTTATGTGGGGATTCTCTGAACTTTTGAAAAAACATCTAGTAAAGCATCAATACTTATAGCCTATTTGCTTATTTTCTAAAGGAGCACCCCCTTGTGCTCCTTTAGAAAATAAATAGGCTATAAGTATTGATGTCTTAAGAGACTTAGAGGAGTAACATGAAAAAAAATGTTTTTCAGAAAACTAACATCTAGTAAAGTCTCATAATTTTCCCGAATCTCATATAATTCAAAATCATGTTTCTCTGACCAAGAGGACTCTTCTCTTCCTTGTCATCACAATTAATATCTAGTAGCAGTTTGTTTCGAGTGAAAAATTATTAATCATCCCCATCTCTAAGTTTCATTAATTGGGCATTGATTCAGCCACCATTATTACATTTACTGTTTCTGAAACGGGATTAACTGGTTATAAGTATAGACAGACAGCAATTGTTCTTTTCTTAGTTTTAGCGTGTTATTTTGGCTAAGTAATAATTGTACTATTGTTTTTAGTTTTTAGCGAGTTATTTTTGCTAGGTAATAATTATTCTATTCTTAGTTTTTAGCGTGTTATTTTGGCTATGTAATAATTGTTCTGTCCTTAGTTTTTAGGGTGTTATTTTAGCTATGTAATAATTGTTCTGTCCTTAGTTTTTAGCGTGTTATTTTGCTAAGTAATACTTGTTCTGTCATTATTTTTAGGGTGTTATTTTGGCTAAGTAATAATTGTTCTGATTGTTCTGTTCTTAGTTTTTAGCGTGTTATTTTGGCTAAGTAATAATTGTATTACTGTTTTTAGTTTTTAGCGTGTTATTTTAGCTAGGTAATAATTATTCTGTTCTTAGTTTTTAGCGTGTTATTTTGGCTATGTAATAATTGTATTACTGTTTTTAGTTTTTAGCGTATTATTTTAGCTAAGTAATAATTATTCTGTTCTTAGTTTTTAGCGTGTTATTTTGGCTATGTAATAATTGTATTACTGTTTTTAGTTTTTAGCGTGTTATTTTAGCTAGGTAATAATTATTCTGTTCTTAGTTTTTAGCGTGTTATTTTGGCTATGTAATAATTGTTTTGTCCTTAGTTTTTAGGGTGTTATTTTGCTAAGTAATACTTGTTCTGTCCTTAGTTTTTAGCGTGTTATTTTGGCTATGTAATAATTGTTTTGTCCTTAGTTTTTAGCGTGTTATTTTGCTAAGTAATACTTGTTCTGTCCTTAGTTTTTAGGGTGTTATTTTGCTAAGTAATACTTGTTGTGTCCTTAGTTTTTAGCGTGTTATTTTGCTAAGTAATACTTGTTCTGTCCTTAGTTTTTAGGGTGTTATTTTGCTAAGTAATACTTGTTCTGTCCTTAGTTTTTAGCGTGTTATTTTGCTAAGTAATACTTGTTCTGTCCTTATTTTTTAGGGTTTTATTTTGGCTAAGTAATAATTGTTCTGATTGTTCTGTTCTTAGTTTTTAGCGTGTTATTTTGGCTAAGTAATAATTGTATTACTGTTTTTAGTTTTTAGCGTGTTATTTTAGCTAGGTAATAATTATTCTGTTCTTAGTTTTTAGCGTGTTATTTTGGCTATGTAATAATTGTTCTGTCCTTAGTTTTTAGCGTATTCTTTTGGCTAAGTAATAGGTATACAGATCTACATTGTTGACGACCCAAATGGAGTAGAGTAGTTCTTGTTTAACAAGACTCGACATCACTAAGTAACAAAAATAATACTTCTGCTTAAACAATCTACCTCCTCAGAACCTTAGAAATCAGCTTTCAACTCTGTTAAAGAAATGAGATGCTAGAATATTCTTCTTATCCTTTCTTTCTTCCTCCATAAAGAACTCCATTTAAATTTATGAATCACAACGAGGGGAAATCTATCTGGTCTTGTTTTATCAAGTTGCTCTTCCATCCCTTAGGGGCATTTGATCTATTTGTCTGCATTTTCTGTTCTTAGCCATTGTATACTCACAGCTACGGTAATACGTAAACGTCTTATAACATCCTACCAGTGTCCATCTTTCCAGATCTCTAAGAAACTGTCCATTTAATTTACTATTCCTTTATTTATTCGTCAAAGAAAAGCGCTTGTCTCTCCCTCTTTGGATATACGAGTACGCTGTTCTACATTACGGAAGTGGCTCCACATATCATGTCGTCGAAAGTCACTGACGGAAGCTCTCCCGACTCCTTCCTTTCTCTTCTCTCCCCACGTTCTACAATGAATCACCCTTAACCACATCGACTTTCTTTTAGAATTGGCACCATGATCTATCACAGCTGTCAATTCCAACTTTTACACTCTTCGGAAACGTAAGATAGAGAGAGAACCTATATTCTTAATGGTGCGGGAGTGTATCTTTAAGAACATGCTTTATTTAAATTATAGAATATTGTTTTAACGCATCTAATGACTTTCTGGAATCAATTTTTGTTATTCCACTTTGACTGCAGTGTGATTGGCGTTGCATTAGTCGACTGCTTGCTCGGCGTTGCTCTAATGGCATGAAATCAATTGCAATAGACTAAAGACATGATGATTGCCGTTGTTATTACAGAGAAAAGGCAAAATGCCCAATGGCCCGATCCCAAGCTATTTGGAAGAATGGCCTTCAAAATGAGAATAGGCGATCTTGAATTTAATTTCAATCAATAAACGTATTATTACCATAACACGAGAAGTTCACGCTTGCCTCGAACTTCCGTTTCCTGCAATCAGATAAACGTTATGGTAGGCATAAATCTAATCTCAGTTTCCTAAATAGCATATGTGAATTTCATTGCGTCAACCATAACTGAAATTTTAATACATAAACTGTTATATTGTGATTTATAACGAAGCCATCCGTATATTTGCCTTTTTATTTATCAATCTATTCATAAGAATGGAAAATACGTTTTGTTTTCAGATTTTAAGCGAACCATCGGAAAACAATTCTATTTTTGCTAAGTTACCCACCAGAGGCGCCACCAGTACTAATCATTTTGCAATACTAACCACTATACTTAACTCAAGAAGAATCGCTATTATATATTATTTTGTTTTATTATTTTTTTTTTTTCTGCACGAGGTGATTCTCTGTGAACCATTGTTATGGTCAGTATTAAGATAACTGTAAACCATTTCATACTTTCTTTAAAACAATAAAAAAATCGATCAGTAGTTTATCTTCTTTAATTCGAATTTGAATTTGAATATCGCCGACAATACTTCTACTTTCATAAGAAAAGTTGTTGAAAATGAGTAATCTGTTTATTATACTTGTCATGCGGAACTTGAATGTAACTGATATTTTTTTAAATTATTTTCCCCGAGCAGTCTTTCTCTCTCTCTCTCTCTCTTTAACTACTATACCTCTACTTCGGTCGCTGTAATATTTATAATTTAAATTGCAACTTTTTTAATAAAAAGTTTTCTTCTTTAATAAAGTTATAAAAAGTACGTGACAAAAAACCAGTAAAGTGTCAGCAAAAAAAGAAAGTTTTAGTGCTGCCACCTAATGGTCACAAGTAGAAACTGCTGACAGATAGCCTGCAAGAACACGATCTAAACCACTACCTGCTCTTGGAGGCAAAGCGAAATGCAGTGTCAACAAAGATAGCTATTCGAATTTCCTATGTCTACATATCGATCGTGGTTTGTGTTTTGTTTTATTAAGTAACGGATGAAAATATCGAATTGCTTTCAGCATCACCAAACAAAAACAATATATAAAACACCATATTATATATTGTACTAGTATAAAGTATATATTTAATCTCGCATCTTGTTTGATATAATTAAATACATATTTTATAAATGCAAGTTTTAAACAGACTTTTAATATTTAAAAATCTGTATTATATAATATAAACAGAGTACATGTACTTTCAATTTTTATGAATAAAGTTCTTTTATGAGTACACTAAGTTTATTTTTCTTATACGAACTTTTTTAGACATCTATGAAACCTTGGACCCCGTTTGCAAGAAACTTTTAAACTTTGTTCCCGCTTTCTTGTCGATTTCTTCCCCTTCTCTGTATACCAATCACATACTGAAAGATCGGTATACCTCGAAGGTATCCAGAAATATATGCTGTTCATTGATCTGTGTGACTTATACCCTAAGGGTCGTATGCGTCAAGTAAAAGTTGGGTTGTTTTTATTGTTTTATTAGTTCCTGTTTATTTTTCATTCTCTCTCTCTCTCTCTCTCTCTCTCTCTCTCTCTCTCTCCCCTTTCCGATTTTATTCGTTAAACTATTGAATTCTAGAGCTATGGAGATGCTATGCCTAAATAATAAAGTAAAACTAGATTTACTGGCATCGAATTGACTAGTTTGATAAACTTATTCACCGGTGAGAAATAAATTCACTGATAGAAGATGGAAATTTTCCATTTAAAAATCTGTATTAAATAATATAAACAGAGTATATGTACTTTCAATATTTATGAATAAAGTTCTTTTATGAGTACACTAAGTTTATATTTCTTATACGAACTTTTTTAGACATCTATGAAACCTTGGACCCCCGTTTGCAAGAAACTTTTAAACTTTGTCGAAGCGAAGGTAAAGAGTTTTTGCCCTCCTGGAAACTAGGGTAGAACAGGCAAACCAGTCCCGTGAATACATACAAGATCTACAGTAAAAAAATACTTGTCTTTACGAGATGCAACAGAGGAGCGACGTGTGGGTTGCATTAATTCGTTGTGATCACTAATCATGGGACATTACACTTCCCAAAGGACGGATAAGTTGAAGAAAAAGAGAAAATAAAGCTAAATTTATTCATATTAAACATTATATTTGAATGAAAGATGGCAGAATACTTGACAAATTAGACGTTATGCTGCATATGCAATACTGGACAGACTCCATTATTTCAATATGTTTTAAATACGGTTAATGTTAAATTAATTAAATGACACTAAGTTATTTAATAATTAAAAAGGTATATAAAATCAAAATATTTTTATTATAAATTATTTCAATTATTAAAGTAAAAAAAACATTATGATTCATTGTTGATGTTGATTCATTGTTGATATAAATAAATTGTTAATTTTTTTGTTTAACTAAAATGAATTTTTACTAATTAATTATTTCGAAAATGTTAATGTATTAAATTTCAAGAACAAGTCACGCATTATTAATTACAACCACTTGAGATGTTTCTTTCGTCTTATACTTTCCATCGTGCGTACTTAAGAAAGAATTAAAGGAAAGGACGAGAGGAGAAAAAAATAAAAAAAAATAAATTTGTCGTCAACGATGCAGTCAACAGGAGAGTGAGTATGAGTTACATACATCGCCAGGCTGTTTCCGTCATCCCTTAAGGCTCTGTGATCTTCTTTGCCAAGAAAGAGAACTTATTAAAGCAAAGGGTTACATGAGCGTCATCTAGGGAGACCGAAATTAGTTACACTAAGCAAACATCAGAGATCGGATCTTTAGTTCCATAGCTGTGTACAGTAATTACGTTTTTGAAAAGAGTCCACTTTTATCTTTTCATCTCCTTTGGTCCATATGCTTTAAGTACAGAAGAATGGATTATAAAAGGAGTGTCTTGTTTACTTGTCGAAAACTTGAAAGAATTCCTGCCGCCGACCATCAATGTTACTGTACAGTTAATAAAGAGAAAAGTATAGATTTAAATAATTTTCTTTATTCGTTTCAAGTTCTCTAATTTATCAAATGATTCAGATAATGACTATGGTGAACATCAGTGCTGAATAATTGAATAGTCTAAAACAAACTAGAAAACCAATGAAGATAATCTCTTAAACAAAGAATACGTTAATTGTTGCGTGTTTTCCAACAATCGGGTATTTGCATCGGTATCCTAGCAACAGCTCTCTCGATGCGTTTTTAATGGAAAAAGAAGTTGTTAAGAGGGAAAAAAATGTTCTAAAATCAATCTACGAAGAGAAAATCAATATTCCTTCTATTGTTGTCGTCACTTGATAGCTTACCTTTTGAGGGATGGTTGCATTTTTCCAGTTTTTTTCCAGAAACATTTTGCATCCGAAAAATGGGAGACTTTTAAAATATTTTTTTTCCACTCGAAAGCGGTGCACGTATTTAAATTTTCTCTCCGTGACTCCTTTTATTCAATGATTTAATATCTTCAGTTCTAAGCGTAAATATTCGAGAAAATAACCAAACTTCTTGCCATTTTATTGATCGGCACGTCCTACCCACTCTCTGCTTCCCATTTATATTCCAACGAATCTCTATTTGGCAATATTGAGTGACCAAATCATCAAAAAGTAATGGCAAAGTAACCGTGCAGTGTTATTATCTTTAAATGGTACTTTGGTGGTCGCAATCCTCTTTGTGGCTATTACTCATATAACTATTAGCGGTTTCCAATCCCTTAAACCAAAATAAGGTTTCTCATTCGTTCTTTTTTCGTTAGAAATGAAAATTTAATTGAAGTAAGGTAAAGTAGTTTGTGTCCTCATTCAAGTTTAAACAATGGCAACAGATCGCTGTCATCCCTGTGGGCATTGTTATCGCATCCCAGAAATTCGAAGAGCAAATCTCTACAGACGTCAACTGCGTACACAAACGTAGATCTGGGAAGAAAGTTAATCAATATTTCAAGCCGCCGAAGATCAACAAAACAGGGTCGTGTCGAATTTCGGACGAAAAGGAAACACCAAGATTGTGTACATAGATACTGAATAAGAATTTTGTGTTTTTTTTTTTTATTTCTTTCGTAGTCTCTCTCTTTCTTTCTTTTTCTCATTCGTTAACTTCATTTCTTTTTATTAAAAAAAATCTTACTTTTGCATTTGTAATTACTAATATAACACTAATTGCTAGACCTTATGATGTTTCGTTTTTGTTATACTCTAAAAACATCGTAACTTGTCCCTTCTTTTAATTCAATAAGCCAAAAATGCAAAAGAATTAGAAAATTCATCATAAACTTCAAATGCTTCCATTTCAAAACTGAAGCATTTACATTTTATTTAAAAAATGAATTATTATACAACTGCACAATATTGAGTGACCACAATATTCTTACATAGTTTCACAATTATAAGTTTACAAGATTATTTTCGTAAAACCGAAGTATTTTGCGATTAAAAAGAAAATTTTAATTGTCCACAAAGTTAAGTAAATATTCGAATATCAACTCTTGGAGATTTTATTTTATTTATTTATTTTTTATCTTGCTTATAGACAGAATGCTACTGTAGTAATTACCGTTTGTGTATTATTAAAAACGAGATGAAAATTATAAATAAAATTAAAAAGTTAAAACAAAATTACAAGATAAGCTAAGAAAACCATGGCGAAGAATCAAACGCCAATGTGAAAATTTTAAAGGTGTATTCTATTTTATTAAATAATTCTTAAAAGGTTTTATTTCTGGTATTTAAAAATTAAATAAATCTTAAGTAAATGATAAGTCATGTTATTATTTTAAAGAGAAATAAAATAAATTATTTAGTAAACGGAGTAAAAGTTGTATAAATGACGCCAGACGATCTCAAACGATGAAGCATAGCAAAATTAAGAAATAGGAAGAAATATTTGAATATAAATATTTCTTCCTATTTACAGTACACCTCTGAATCAAAGAATTAGAATAATCAAAGAAAATGTGTTGAATGATTTGCAATTCTAATTTATTTCATAGAAAATAATTATTACCAAATATGAATTAGCATCATCTAAATGTACGTACTTTGTATAAGAAAACTGTAATTCGAAAACATTCACAAAATTAGAATAATTTTTAACGTGGTTCAAAAAACGAAATGATAATTAGTCTTTTGTTGCATCCCTCGTAACTTTTATGATCGTTCGTAAACGGTTGGGCATATTACTTACTAGCGGTTTACAGTTTTTTTTTAAAATCAAAACATACCCACGTGGTCCACAGAGTAGAAACAAGTTCATTTTTGTCTCTAAGGAAAACTTCTTGAAGACGTTTTTCTTCATAATTCCCCACAAATTTTCAATGGGGTTTAAATCTGGTGAGTTTGCCGGCCAAGGAATTTCATTGATTTGCTTTTCTTTGAGCCATCTAGTAGTGATCTTGAAGTGCCACAAGAAGCTGAATCTTGCTGAAAAAGGAAATCGCACCACAAATTTTTCGACATAGATTTTCCACTTAAGAATTTATTGGTGCACCTTGGAATTGACCCTTTGGTGCATAATATCCAGCCTACCTGGATCCTCTGCGGTCATACAAGTCAATATCATAACACAAGTTGCAAATCACAACGAAAGTTTCATGCATTCGTTATTAATTGCTTCTTGCTTAAGACGCCAAACACGTATCCCTTGATGACCACGGGACACCCAAAGCATACTTTTATCGTTAAAAAGTACATTTGTTTCAGTCTTCCTGACCCTAACAGTCTCTGGTTACACCATCGCATTCTATCTGCCTTTTGCTTGGAAGTCATAAGCGGCTTCGTCTTAGGCACACGTAATTTAAAACCCAATTTGTGAAGTCGTCTCAACGTCGTAGATTTAGACACATTCACCCCTAATTCTTTCCATCTCCTGTGAAAATACCTTACACTTCGGAAGCGATTTTTTTTCACGATATTCTTCACTCTCTTCTCATCTCTTGATGCAGTTATTACCTTTCTACCGCTATTGCAAAGATTATTTTGAAAACTCTGATTATTAGAATACTGTCTCAATACTCTATCCACGCTTGCTTGAGAATATTTCAATTCCTTAGCTATAAACTGTTGGGTTTGGCCTTCTTTATGTAGAGACACCATACGAAACTTGTTAGTTTCCGGTATGTCACTACTTCGACCCATGTTTAGTAAAATATTAACTGCAATCATTCTGTTCACGCTTCTCTCCAGTTTCATGTCTACTTCGAACGGATTTTATAATATGTTTACTTGACTTAAAATCTGAAAACAAAAATGCATAGCGAGTCAAGAGAGAGAGAGAGAGAGAGAGAGAGAGAGAGAGAGAGAGAGAGAGAGAGAGGAGAGAGAGAGAGAGAGAGAGAGAGAGAGAGAGAGAGAGAGAGAGAGAGAGAGAGAGAGAGCAGCTTAATATTAATTCTATGAAAAGAGAATTCATTAATATCACTTGCTTATCTTAAAATATCATAAATAAAAACACCCTCTAATGCGTTTGGTTCTCATAGAGACTAGGCGAGGTCGTTTTAGGCCTATCTAACTTATGGAATCTAAGAGGGAAGTTAAGTTAAACTCCACCATTAACCAATCATAGATTATGTGATTTTTTTTTGTGAATCTTCAACGAAAGGCTGTAGACTTATTAGTACTGTGGATGGACCAAGGATTAGATAATTCGTGAACCACGCTTAATAATAACACAGTGGGGTTAATATTATCATTAGTCATGGTATATCGTAAATAACTATTAATGGTTGATCGAGCGGTAAAATAAATAAAAATGCAAAATTATATAAAATCGATAAAAATAGACATAAAAATATCCACGGTACAAAATGTATAGGTTTGCAAATATCCTTTCGTGGGTGGAAGCAACATAAAAAAAAAATGTGGGTGGAATGATGCCGGAGGAATGTCTTAGATCTGAGTACATCTCATTAGCTCCAGCATTTCTATCAATACGATGATGCACCAAGTCTTTATTGCAACATAGTTTGAGGAGAATTATGCGGAAAAACTTTATTATCACGGAAGGAAAAATGGTCCAAAATATATGATTAATCATGATCTAGTGAAGTTTTACTACAAGAATGAAAAGGCCAAGAAAAATATTGAGGTGTGCAGTTTAAATACCTCAGAAATAGAGTGCTAAAACAATAGGTCTGATTGGCTCCCTAAATAACGTACACGCTCGACAATCAATAGGTCTGTGGGCTCGAATTCCCGGATGTTTGTGAATATCTTTAGGTTATAGATATTTTCATGGTTCGCTCTGAGACCACCACCCTGCCGACTTAAAATCAACAATGGTTTGCAGCTGGAAAACTTTCCAACAATAAATTCAGACGATGACGCATCTGATATTTGGAATATTGTTGTATTCTAATAGTTAAAAATACGTCTCTTGAAAGATGTAGTTCTTATCCCCCCCCCACTAATAGTTATTTACGTTGATAATATTAATCCCACTGTATTATTATTATTATTATTAAGAGAGTCTCTGTAGCTTAATCAGTATAGACGAAGACGTTTGGTTGGAAAAACCTGGGTCCGTTTCTCGTTAGTGACGTGAGAAACCTTTATCTGGTCTCGAAAGAGACCAGATAAAGTTAGTTAAACATAAAGTAAGGTGAGTTAGCCGGTCTCATACGGAGGTGGCGGGTTTTATTATATTTCTATCCAAGGGGGCTGTCATAATATCGAACTGGAAGTTGAGTTTTGGAATAGACTTTTAATTTATTTAATCGTTAAAACACAGCTGTGTTCTTCATACGTTTGAAGAACATTCTGCTTTCTCTTTCTCTTTCGGGATGATAATTTTAAAAATAGATTACAAAACAAGCTACATTTGGTTCCCTTACTGAAAATGATTAATTTAAAATTCAGTTTTCTGAAAGTTCCAGTTAAGGCTATCCAAAACACGATGTAAAATAAAACACGCGGAAATATATTTAAAAAAATATATAAGTAATTATCACTCGTCACTATATACATGGAATAAAACTCGTGTTTTCGTTTAAGCGCTCAATTTTCACTACGCTAAATACTAATTTGTATGCAGATCCCACAATTTCATCTCCTTTCCTAGCGGGGTCTTTACTAAATCAACTCATAAAAAAGTTAATTGCAAAGAATATTTCTCATTGCAGCTCGTGAGATATAAATGCCTGTAATACAAGTAAAAGAATTGGTAATCTTAAAAGCACTTTAAATTACTGGATTTGAAAAAAAAAAAAAAGAATGGAGTCTTACGCTTTCATTTCTATTCTTCTTTTTTATTAGAATCAGCGAACCTTATTCATGACAGGTAGGGGGGGGGATAAGAAATTCACGATAAAAAATAATGGACGATAAATTTAAATGAAGTATATGAGTTCAATTTCCATATATTTATTCGAGAAAGGGCGTCACTCATCCATTACTGACAAAATTAAACTGCACGAAAACCAGTCTTTTTTTTTTTTTAATCTCGTTTTTCAATCATCGATTAAAAAGCTTCTAATACGCATCTGTCATATTTCGTAATGTTGTTATTAATAAGCTTTCAATTCATTTGCTCGCTTTTCCATTGTTGTGCTCGTGACGCACGAGACATACTTCACCTGAAACGAGGTATCAGTTTTGCAGCTGACGTATGTAGCTGTTCGCATAGGAAACTCGAAGAATGTTTACTTTTCTGTTTCTTTCCAAAACATGTTTCTAATCTACTAGCTTTCTTTTTTTAAAAAAAAAAAACTTACGGTATAAGACATAATGAAACGGTGATATGATCCCACTCCATTTTCTGTTTCTTCTGATTTGCTCCGACCTATCGATTTCTTGTCAATAGCAAAAGTTTTCCAGAACTCTCATCCTTTTCATTATCAGGCTAACGACATCTGTCTTAAAGTTCCAACTCTCTCTAACTTGACTTTTCTCTTTTTCTTGTGAAATAGAAAAAAAAGGCAGCCTATTTCTGAAATAAACGCACCGAAGCAGACAACAGGATTGTATACATGCAGGGATTCTATCTCCCTGCTCCTGGCTACATGCCACGATCATAAATCAAAGGTTCAGGAAAATGGGTCTACTATAAATGTCGTGCCTTTCCACCTTCTTCAGACATCCTTCCTTTACCTCCTTTTGACGGAAGCATAAGGTTTACAAGATAAGAAATTTTAGTTTCTTTGAAATGAAGGCCACGTATCTTCAAATACCACCTGCAATTCTTTTTGAAAAAATATCGTTCAGTTTTCGTGATGTTTTAAAACAATGAATTCAATCAGTAAAAATTCTTACAAAAAGTAAATAGTTGTAAAATTAAATAATTTGTAAAAATCATCAAAAATATTTGTTGCTTATTACAACAATGGTTTGCAGTTCTAAATTCAAATGAACTGTTAAAATCAACAGTGTTTGTTTATTACAACAACGGTTTGCAGTAAAGTCAAATGATTTGTTAAAATCAACAAAGCATTTACCGATTACAACAATGGTTTGCAGCTGGAAAATTCAGATGATGACGCATCTGGTATTTGGAATATTGTTGTATTCTAAGTTAAAAATACGTCTGTTGACACTTAGACCGACTTGCTCGAATTTAGGTGGTGTAATAAGCCTTCAGCAAAGTAAAACTACGGAATATATTCGCTGTTTTATTTACCTTATCTTCTCTCAGCCGGAGGGGAGTAAACGAAGTGGTCTAGGCGTTTTACAAATTCGTTAATTTATGCCAAATTTCGTGTTCGGGAGTTGTTTGCTTTCCAAATAGTGTATGAATACATTGGAAGTTAGGAATGATGGAAAGTGGAAGCATATTAACAAGTGTTTTCTCTTAAATTTATTTTTTTTTCTTTCAATTAAATTCATTTTCTAGAGAATAATAGTGTTGTCGTTTCAAAAATGCAGATAGTTTAGATGCTGCATAATTTTCTGTTTACAGTGATGAGAAAGAAATCAACAGTTGATCGTGTTCTAACCTTCATCATGGCAATTCTAAAATTAATGAAGAAAAAAATGGCATTGTTTAATTCCCGTATTATAACCAATTTTTAGATAAATTTAGAAATCTCTGAAGGTTGCTTTTTATAAGTTCTATAAACAATTTTCTATTAAAAAGACTTCCGCGAGGTGAACACCATATCTTTATGGTGTTCACCTCGTAGATCTTAGTCATTTTTAAATAATTTTAAAATACAAAATTCAGTTATTTCTATTAAATTTTAATGCTGCAATTAATACGATATTATGTAAAAATCGACTAACAATGAACGCTACATTTCCACTGTTAGTCATCAACAATGACTTTCGTTGTTTGGAAGATTAAAAAAAGTAGTAGCAATAACGAGTCCTAATAGTTTATTCATGGATAGTTGCTGGAAATCTTTGCCACTAAAGAAACCTTATAAAATGTCTTATAAAATGCCTTGAAGTGCTTAAATGACTTTTCGAAAGTTGTTTTTTCATTTTAGCGCAGCGAAACAAAAGTCACTAGGCCTCAATATCGCTGGAATATGATCAAGCGCTAGAACTGCTCCAGTACGTCACACATCTTCAACATCTTATAGAGTCCAGATCACAGGGTAGCGTGATATTTACGTCACCCTACCGTGTGATCTGGACTTCTAAGTGGGTTGGACGTCATTTACGTCCAACCCACTATCGATTATAATGTTGTTAGAAGTTTCTTTCTGTTGGTACATTTTAAGATGGTAATTGAAAGACATAAGCTGAAGTGTTTAAAGAGATGAATGACATTGACACTTAATTAACCTTTTGCCTTTTAATTAACCTTGAACGAAGTAACCACGTAAGTCAGCTTCTTAAGAAGTGGAAACTTCTTAACCAATATTTAGAAGGAAGCTTTCTTTTGAGATCATCCTCGCAAAAGAATCTCCGCAAGTTTAAGAAAGTTACATTCCAAAAGCTAGAACACAAGAACACCTACAGAATTTTTAAAATTTAAAAAATACAGTTTTTTAAATATTTTTAAAGATTCTTTTAAAATCGTTATAAATATTTTTTAAAAAAAATGACGTATAGAAATTTTGCCAAGCTTTTTTTCATTATATCCTGAAAATTTTCAATCAATTTTCCGATAATGTCAATGTTTTCTTCCAAATAATTTGCAATTGAAATTTTTCTAGACATTAAGTGCTGGTTTTCTTAAAACCAGCACTTAATGTCTGGAGTTGCTGCTGGTTTTCTTAAGTGGGAAAAAAGAAATGCCATTAAATTTTTCTTCACGTGACCCTCGCGCACGCTTTAAGCTCCCCTACCGTACAGTCTCCGATGCGAGCAGGTGGCTCTGAGTTTCGGAGAAGTCTCTGCAGACAATACTACACACATGAAGTGAAAGGCTTTGTACAATAAAGACCTTCTCAGAATCCCAAAGGAGCAGCTTTTGTAGATCTTAAAGAAATCTTCGAGAAGTAAGGCGAAGTTCATCCCGGTTGCTTTTTTTTTTCGTCAGTTCTCTCCCATTCGCCAACGCTGAGCCCCTCCGCACACTAACCACCATAGAAATTATTCTATGAATTCATCAGTGGAGCCCACGAAAACTGATAATCCTTAAAATGAAAGGTGACGTCTTAAAAATATTTAAGCCATTATAAATCTCAACTTATTGCCTTCTCTTTCCCCAATATTTTGTTTTTAATTTTTAGTATCGAAATGTGTTTATTCTTGCGTTGAATAAAGCGTAAGTGTAAACTTAAGTATTAAAATTCTATAAAATGCAACTTCACATACTGTAAGATAAATAACTTTTGTAAGTTAAAATTTCTAAGGTTGTTCGTGGCTTTTTTTAGAATACTTCACAATTTTCAAACGTTTTGTACTTTTCTAACTTGCTTTAGAGGCCTCATGAGAGAGAGAGAGAGAGAGAGAGAGAGAGAGAGAGAGAGAGAGAGAGAGAGAGAGAGAGAGAGAGAGAGAGAATGCAACCAATGCATTCTTCCATGGTTTGTTGCGTATACAATAGGCAGAATAGCATTGTTTATGAATCTTTTATCTATTAATATATTACAGCAGTGATCGTATGTGGTCCACCTGTTAATATTTTATTTCTACCCTCCAGTACTAAATTTGTCATTCTCCGGATTTAGCTTTGGTGTTGTTTCCTCCGATTTTCTTTTTAAAAAAATATACTTGAGCCCATTGTAACTTCTTCTCTATTATCTCTGGTGGAAACTCGAAATAATAATAATAATAATAATCCATTTAATTCCCGTCAACCGGTTGAGTCCTCATATTAGGGGTTGCAGGCAATTTAATGCAGCCAGCTTTGCCATTCCTCTGCTGCATCCCTCTAGGGGTAAGTATTTTACGTCTTTAGAACTGTATCTTCACGGGGTGTTCTGAGGGCGAAAAAAGCCTTCCAAGTCCATATGAGGCTGGCTAACTCACTTTTAATTGAAAAGCACTGATATTATAGCTTCCTCGTCTGATAGACGGGGTTCGAACCCAGTCTTTTCCAACCAAAGGGCTTCGTAGAACCTAACTGCTTACGGAGGTTATAATAATAATAATAATAATAATAATAATAGTTTTCTCTGTGACTAACTAGTTATATAATTTTCTTTTATAGATAAAAGTTTAATGCTGTTTATGGACCATCGCAATGTGTGTGGGTGGGCGGTAACCCTTTTGTTTCTCTGAACATACCGAGCCGACGTTAGCTCGGTATGTTTATATCACAAATCAATCTCCTGTTTCCCTTGTACTAAGGTATCGTCACAGTATCAACAGAAAGAACGAGCTCAGTCACCTTAATCCTACATCCCTTTGCTCTTTATTCTCCTCCTTAAGCAAATAGGAAATTTTGACGTACTATCTCGCAGACATCGCTTTCTGTCACTTATCTCCGCAGACCTTTAGTTACACTCAAGAGGGAGTTACCATGTTACCCTCACGACCGAGTAACTACCCCCATGGTAGCGAACATCCCCAGAACTCTCATTTGGTGCAGTCCCATTTCACAATGCAGTCACGCTACATAAACTTTTCTTAATCCCAAAACATAAACTGCTGATTCCCTTTCCACACAAACTCCAGAAGAATCTTCCTTTTCCAAACCTTCGCTAACTTATTCTCAAGACACGCAATTTTACGTTACTCTTCAGTCAAAGTCTATTCTTAATCTGTATATCTACTCCTATTTTATTCTATTCTTTGATGTCTACTCTTCCTTTAATCTCTCCATATAATAAAGCACTTTATTGTATTGTCCAGGATACTCTATATTTCTATTTATTAACTTAAAAGCTAATATTTCGCTGGTATTATATCTAGCATCTTCAGAGCACACAATACAAAGTTTGTTACAAATGCAAGATAACCACAATCCGGTGTAACAATGGGGCTAGTATAAGTAATTGCAGCGTGCTTAAAACCAAAATAATGGCTTCCGTTGAACGCGGGATTTACTACTTGCCTCCAGCTATAGTCAATAATATTAGGTTAGACGTGGCCAATATCCTTATCCATTCTAAGCCTCCCAAAAATAATATCCCACATAAAGAAATAATAGCTCTAAAAGAACTACGCAATAATAACCACATTACAATAACCAAATCAGACAAAGGAAACGCCACTGTAGTAATGGATACAACAGAATATGAAAGCAAAATGCATGCACTAATCCAAGACCGGTCTACATATCAAATCATAGATCGAGATCCCACCAACTCACAAAAGAATAAGGTGTGCAAGTTACTGAACAAAGTCACTTCCTGGCCAAAAGAAATTGTCAAAAAAACTCAAACCCTTGCACGTTAAAACACCCAGAATATATGGTGCTCCTAAAATACACAAACAAGGTACACCTTTGCGTCCTACTGTAGACAGTATAAACAGTCCTACATATAAACTGGCTAAACATTTAGCCAAATTACTAACCACAAACAATTTTCTCTCTTTTGATAAAAATTCTACCCACCTAAAAAGTATTTTAGAAAACCACACTTTAAATAGTTCAGACCTAATGGTGAGTTTTGATATCACCTCATTATTCACTAATGTACCACTGATTGAAACACTTAACTTACTAAATTCACAATTTCCCCCAGATATATTCCAGCTATTTAAATTCACAGTACAGGCAGGTTATTTTACATGGAAAGGGAAAATATACAAACAATTAGATGGGGCAGCTATGGGTTCGCCCCTTTCTCCCCCCTTAGCTAACTTCTACATAGAACATCTGGAAAAACTAGCTATCAACACAGCCGCTCTCAAACCTAGTCTCTGGCTACGCTATGTTGATGATGTGTTTGCTATTTGGCCACATGGCCCAGACACATTGAATACATTTTTAGAGCATCTAAATAGCCAGCAGCCTAAAATCCACTTTACAATGGAACTAGAAGCGAATGACTGCCTGGACACACTGATCACACATCTTCCAGAAGTTTCCTTATCATTTTTGGTTTATAGAAAACCCACACATACAGGGAGATATTTACACAAACAATCACACCATCACCCTTCTCAACAATATGGTATCTTAAAAACACTGACCCATAGAGCAATCTGTTCCAATGACATTGCTCTCACTGCTGAACTTTCTCACCTACGTCACACCTTCTTAACCAATGGTTATAATCCTCATAAGATAGATAACATACTAAATGCTACCCAGAAATCCCCTCTATCTACCACAGAAGACTACAACAAAAATATCACCATTCCATACATTAAAGGCACATCTGAAAAGATATCTAGGGTGCTTAACAAACACCAACTGCGCACAGTATTTAAACCTCATGTAAAATTAGCAACTCTCATCCGTTCACCTAAGGACAAATGCACTCCTTTATCACATCCAGGTCTATGAAGTGTCCTGTTCTTGCCATCAAGCCTACTACGGACAGGCAAGAAGAACTGTGGACTCAGTGAACACAAAAAATATATCCAACACTTCGCTATGGCAAGTCGGATCTGACAGACCATGCTTTGGATACCCGAGCTCACAGGATCAATTGGAAAGAAACAAAAGTACTGCACAGAAGCTTCTGCAAGTCAGAGAGGTTGTTCTTGGAATCAACAGATGCCTTAAAACATACTCCAAACCTTAACAAGTATGGCTGTATAAATCTACCAAAGATTTGGGAGACAGTCATCCTAAGACAAAAAAATTAATATTTATTACTTTTCTTTTATTTTATTTTTTTCAAACTTTCTAAGACTATCATTTGGACTACTATTTCAAAACTTTAATTTTTTTTTTAACCTAGATGGCGCCCTATTAGGACTTTAGTCTTATGTTGCACGCTGCGATTACTTATACTAGCCCCATGGTTACACCGGATTGTGGTTATCTTGCATTTGTAACAAACTTTGTGTTGTGTGCTCTGAAGATGCTGGATATAATACCAGCGAAATATTAGCTTTTAAGTTAATAAATAGTTATTTTCTTAACCATCTGTGTTCATATCAATACCGTTAAATCTATTGCAACATGTCTGACGAACACATAAGCTTATCCACGCGTACTCTATATTTGTGTTATCAATCAACAAACATAACACACGGATCTTACTATTGTATAGCGCTCTGAAACATCTTGCATTTAGTGCACCACTAAATGCAAGATGCGCTTATAATAAAGAGTCTCGTATTGACCACTTCGATTTCGGAAGCTTATTATCCCACTGGACTTAATGCTATCATATTTAGATTGTTTCCTTTTAAAAGCCTTTAGTTCTATTTCATTACTTTTTTTATTCCATTTAAGTTTTTTTTTTTTTACTTTTACTTTCTGGAGTTTATGGTCTTTTTTTTAATTCATAGCTTTTTTAATTTATATCGTAATCTTATTCATTCTAATAGCCTCTACATATGTTTCCTTTCCATTTAAAATTTAATGATTGACAACGTTTTTCAAAGACAGTTAATCAGAACTGAATGTTATTTTCATCAATTGTACGAAAGAATTTTGTAAAAGAATTATTGATTACTTTTCCTTTAACTTAATTCGGCATTTAGAAGACAGCGAACAACTTGAAAAGCAACGTAGTGGAAATTACTTGGCAATTAAAGAAGTTTTAATTCCATACATCGAAGAATTATTGAAAATCGAAATTGCTTCCTAAATATAACAAGAATTTTCCTACTTAAACAGCGTAAATACAAAATTAATTTAATTGGTTTGTTGCCAACAAAAGTTCTTTTCATTGTTTAGATTACAACATAGAATCATGGGAAATGAGCAGTAAATCGTTTGTTCTTTAACTGCTGCCTATTATTCAGACAAAACATTGTTATCATTCTACGTCTGTTAAGTAATTGCAAATAAAATTTTAATGTTGCAAGTTGCAATCACTGATGCCATTCTAGTCGTTTGGCTGAACTTATTTGTTAATTTAATAAAATGCAGAACTTTGAACAATGATTCATTCAGAGATTTTCTAAATGCACAAGAACTAGATGCGAAAAAAAAAACTATAAAGCACCATATTTCATTTTGAATGTCCTTTCTGTGGCGAGAATCTACTTTTAGTTAATTCGTATACGTTGTCACCTTCTAGTGATGACTGAGCACCGTTTAGAGAACAGATAGATAAGAAACGATCAAGATAACACAGAAAAACTTTCAGGCCAATGAACTGAGTAAGTGGAAAGTTAGATACTCTTACTATTGCGATAAACTAGTCATTTTATTTGAGTGACCACGTGGTCTACAGTATCAACTCCTATGCGCTCGCGCGATTCGTATTACAAACTATATTATTATAATAAAACTAACCTAGTTTCCTGATCGGAAAACATTCTATTCACTGTTGAATTTTTTTTTTCATTTCTTGACACACATAGAATATATATAATATAATATAGGATAGCATTTCTAGATAGCCTTTTTGCAAGCCGGAATTATTTACGTAATATTTTTTCTTCAGGGTGGTGTAGTTTATTTAAATGATTCCTAGTATAATTAAAAAAGTAGCAAAGTGGAAAATAAGGGGGGGGGTTGTCTACATAAAATGAAAGAGTAACGGTAAATAATGCTACTTATCGTTACAGTTACGTAGTCCGCGACATTGTTGTCTAAACAATTATCAGATTTTATTCAGTTATTACATTGTTAGAATGACCAGCCAGTTCCACTTTTCCAATCACGAAGGGTAACTCAATTGAGAGGTAATATCTATTAATCGGCTGCCTTCCTTCTGGTCAGTGGTTTGAAATTGAGGGCGGCAAGAATATATCCTTCGGAGTTGTTTAGAATTATCGCTAAAGCAGCTCATTTCAAGAGGCACAAGCTGATTAAAAATAATAATAAATTAGATATTTGAATTGTTCTGAAGATGGAGTTAACAAATGGAAGAATTGTGTTTAGAAGGCAACACCTAATGGCTCTATACCATGCTTTTTCTTCCTACTGCAGTTTGCAGGTTTATTCTAAAATCATCTCTCTCTCTCTCTCTCTCTCTCTCTCTCTCTCTCTCTCTCTCTCTCTCTCTCTCTCTCTCCCTCTCTCTCTCTCCATTATAGTTTGAGTAACATTATTTTGGTTTTAAGAGTTCAACGTTTCATAAGATTTTAAAGCTTTTTTCAGTGAAGAAATGACTTCATTCTTTACCATAAAGCTTTTAAGATGCAGGCACATTCTCTGCCTTAACAGCAAGAAAGAACTCATAAAGTGATTTGAAATGTAGTTCAACCCACTTGCCGTTATCCAGGAAGTCGATCTCAGCTGCAGTGGGTTTGACCCAATAGCTGTCATAAAAACGTACTTCCTTGCAGACGGTTCATAAATAAATCGTAAACAGCTAATTTAACCCAAAAGGCTTTTAAGTATATTAAACCAGGTGGCATTTCCAGCTTTATAATAACAGTAAATTTTTTTAAAAGTTAGCTAAACCAAATCATGTTTATTTCATCTCTTTACTAAAAAATAGTCTGCTTTTATATTAAGTTAAATTTTTAAATTCGCAGAAAGTCTAGCATGATCATTTAGTAAAACAGACAATAACAGTAGCAATCATGCGTTATAAATAAGCACTGAACGCAGAACATTACTGGTTTGATGAGTGAAGCACTAATGCTTTTCATATTTTCCTTTGTCTGTGAGGGAAGTTCTTTGAGTGGAGTGTTAATCTCCACTCAAATTAGATTAGCTACATTCAGCTGAGCATAAGATTGATTTGGGCCTTTTATATTTGTAGTATTCCGCTTAATTGTAGGTCCGAATCTTGTTTGAGCAGCGGGTTTGGATGATTATTTGCCTTAATGAAGACCTTTTCTACGAGATCGTGGAGAAGGGAGGAAATATAAAGAATGTTGACGTCTGTGAATCTGGGGGTTTCTGATAAACCATGGGGCATCCAGAATCATTCTCAGGCATTTGTTCTGTATCCTCTGCAGTTTTTGAATATTTACATTCGAGGTATGGCTCGAAGGAGAAGATGCGTAAGTGATGACTGGGCGTATTACCATCTTATATATAAGTAGTTTGTTACGTATATCCAGCTTGCTTCTGTTGTTGATCATGGGGTAGAGTTGCGCGATTGCTTTAGATGTCTTCGAGCGAATATGTTTTATGTGATTGCTGAATTGAAATGTTTTGTCATGCAGCACGCCGAGATATTTAACTTCAATTTGCCATGGAATCTTAACTCCCAATAGGTGTATGTTCTTCTTGTTCTGGACCTTCTTTTAGGAAAACATTATAGCTGACCTTTTTTGGGGGTTTACTTGAATCCTCCAGTCCATCAGCCACTTTTCTAGTATACGAATACTGCTTTGGAGTCTATTGATTGCACGTCAGGGACCGAGTGATCTTGCTAGTAGAGTGGTGTCTTCTGCATATGATGTTGTAATCGTTATACTAGGGTTTTGGGAATGTCAGCTATGTAAATTGAAAATAACACGGGGGGGAAGAGAGCGAGAAAGAGAGCCCTGAGGCACTCCTGTTACGATTTTGCGTCTAGTTGATGTGATTTCATTTATGTTGACTTGCATGAATCTGTCTTTGAGGCATGAATCTATTATTTTTGTTAGTTTAATTGGTAGGTTGAATTCTATGAGTTTATAAAGCAGGCCCTGATGCCACACCTTGTCGAAAGCCTTTGCAACATCTATGAAGACTGCAGCTGTATGGAGGTTCCAATTGTAGCCTTTTGTGATTTGCTCAACCAGTCAGCTTATCTGTTGTACAGTATTATGATCTTTATGGAATGCAAATTGCTCATTTGGAATGATTCTCAACTTGTCCGTTTCAGATTGAAGCCTTGTGAGTATAACTTTTTCAGCGACGTTACCAAGACAGGGTAGAAGACTGATAGGTCTGTAGCTTTCTGGAAGTTGATGGTTCTTTCCAGTCTTTTTGATAGGTATGAGACAGGCAGTCTTCCAGGTTGTGGGAAAGTGCTGAAATCTAAATAAGCACTGCAATAAGCAAAGCCCTAATGATCCATCACTAAGCAATAATGAAAAAGGTGTGATTGATATTCATTTTTATTAAACAATATGCTTAAAAACAAACTATTTTTACATCACTGTAGAGGAGAATATTATAGATCCAGTAGTAGTTTATAGCAAAATATAGAAAATATCTTAAAAATTTCGACATTTACACAGAGCATATGAGAAAATAACCCTGAGCATCGAAGTTGCCTTCTCTTCACTACTTAAAAAGATATAAGCTCTGCCCAAGAGCCTTTATATTATGTTTTATTAGTGGTAATTTAAAATTTTAAAACTTAATTTAAGAATTGTTATTTCCCTTTGTTATTTGCGGAAATAACCAAACGAAATAAATAGCGAAAGGGAAATAAACAAAAGAACTCCCAATGGGAGTTCTTTGCTCGTCACGAGACGAATTAGATCTCTTATCTGAAATAGATTGAGTCCCATCGACTTATCCGAAACTCTGTACACTTGAATGCTGGGGTAAGCACATTTCCTATGCTCAATTTCAGACGATTACAAAGCACTTTTGTGAATACCTTGTAATCCGTATTGATCAAGGAAATGTGCCTCCAGCTATTCAGATCTCTCTCCTTTTGGGTGGGAGAATAAAATCGTATACCCACTAACAAAGTCCGCGGGTACGTGTCCAGTAGATAGAAAAGTATTAAAAATCTCGACCAGAAGAGGCAAGATGAAATTCCAGACAGACCGATAAAACTCAACCTAGATGGGCTAGGCCGTGTTTTTCCCGAGCGTTAGTTCTTTGTAAGCCCGAGTAACTTCTTCCAATGTTAGTTATGGGTGTACTATGAAGTGCACATAGGTGTTCAGGCAAACTTGTTATGTGCTAGGCGTTAAATCGCCTGTTACCCCGACGTCATCGGAATAGGCTCTCGAATAATGATTAAAAATTGCTGCAGGATAACTCCCATGGTCTTGAAGTTTGACCTTGAGTTTGTCGAATTGCTTTATCGTCATATGCAGCTATGCGCTGCCGATTGAAACACGTGACCGAGAGTGGTTCCGCAGAACGGAAGAACAACCTAATGAAGAAATAGAGCTCGTCGAATTTTTTTTATCGATGTGCCTCTATCTCGATTTCCACGTCTTTAATTATAGAGTCACTGGGAATTCTGGTTCTCTGTACAGATCTCTCATTGTTTTTATTTGTGCATAAGCCCTTTCTCACAAGCAATTTTGAAAGAGCTGTTTTACCTCGTTTTTATAGATGACCCATGCATCTCAGTCCCAGTTGAGTATTCTTCAATTTGTCGCATAGCATTTGCAAATCTGCATTATATACATTTTCGTGAATTTGAAAGAACTTTGACATACATATACACAGATGCATATATACATATTTAACTTATCCTTATAAGGACTGGCGTAAAGGGGCGAAGCAAGAATGCTTTTCATCTTCCCCGTTATCTGTAGAGGACAGTGTAGGGATAAGGTGTTGTTGAGCTATTTAAGCTCTGATCATGGCAGGAGGGTAACAGCAATAGCCGAGCCTCAGTTAGAACTTCATTGGCTACAGCATTGCCATCCATTACCCTCCAAGGGTATTGGATTGAATGCATCAATCATCGCATCTCACGGTCGATTGATTCCTGGTCCACATATTAAACTACAGAAATGATGCCACTAATGAGACATCGCTAAGCAATAATCTAAAAGGTATTTATTAATATTCATTTCCATTATACAAACTGATTAAAAATAAGTATTATTACGTCACTGTAATAATATAGATTCAATCTATTATTACATCTATTCAATAATAGATGTAATAATTATAGATTCAATCGTATTTTATATCCAAATATTCAAAGAAACGTACAACTTTCGAAATTTACCACAGGGCATATGAGAATATAACCTTAAGTATCGAAGTTGCTTTGTCTTGCACTACACGTTCTGTCCAAGAGTCTGTATGTTTGCATTTTATTGGTGCTAATTTAAAATATAATTTAAGCAATAAAAAAGTGAACATACGGGCTCCTAGGCAGAGGACATGTCTTTTAAGTTGTGCGAAGAATTTCTTAATATTTTCAAGGTACAGTAAATGAAATAATCGAATTTTTAAAGCATTTTCCTTCTTTCTTCTCACAGAAATATCGTTTATAAATCAATAACTGCATTTATTGAAGGAAACTGTGGTGAAGCTCAGGTTTTATTTTTATATTCAAGTCTTGTGGTCGATCCAGCAGCAAATGAAATGCTATAAAAACAAAATCAGTCGGAACACAGACACCCGCATAATATATGCGTTTGTCTAATTTCAGGTTTTCATTCTAAGTTGTAAAAACGAAGTCGTTTTCTGAATGTCCTACATACTTATAGTGGTAGTTCAGATGTGACAATTAGATTTCTAACAATTAGATCTCTCCAAACAATTAGAGAGATGAATAATTTGTATTATATATGCATTAGTATTTATTTTTATTTTTTTACATTTATTTTCGTATCAATACTAAATTGTGAAGTGGGGGGATGTATTATGAATCGGTCTGCGAGCATAATAAATGCAATTTATTATTCAAATGAATTTTTTTTCTGATATACGTACAATAGTTGTTTCATATAAGACTTTTCTTAGAATAGTATGTCATGTGAGTCACAGACGTCTTCATTCAGATTCCTCGGATGTCTAAGAGAGAGACTTCTTTTTCCACTTTTTAAATAACCATTTAAGATTAAAAAAAAAATAATATATTCCAGGTACCGAATTCGCATTTTTGAAAAGACTCTTTGAAGCAGGGGAGGCTCGTGCATAAGCACTGCGGAACTGCAGCATCCCCAATGTTTCTCGATATATAAATATATCTATTTATTTATATTTGCTTGTAATATTTACTTTTATCATCAATAATCCTACACAATTATCTTATTTTGTATAAAAAATAATAAAAATCCATCTTGTAGCACTTAGGAGGGCGAAGGCGCTAGCAGCACACTGTTTACCACAGTGTCATATTGCTACGCGCGCAAGCATATGCACGTCATATGAGCTATTAGCGTAATGCGGCACTGTCCGTCGGGCAGTTCCACTATTGTTTATATGCAGTTTGTGCCAGTAGTAGATTAGTGATTAGCGTGTTTACTTCGTCTCTTTAAATATTTGGACATTACAATTAAAGGATTTAATTGTAATATCCAAAAATTGTAAATCCATTCCTTTAATTACAATTAAAGGAATGGATTTTATTTTTAAGTAATTTTGAATTATACCAAACTGTATAATTTTATCGATAATAAACAATATTTTTTCATGTTTATTTTTATTTTTTAATTTGACCATAATTTTGATATTTTATCCAAACACGTATACACTGTACTTACAGTGTGTATATATAATTCGAAAGTTGCAGCACCCCCACGATTTCAAGCCACGAGCCGCCACAGTTTAGAAAAATCTTCAAAAAAAAAACAAAAATATTCTTTATCGAAAAGATCTCCGATTTTACCGAGACAGAGAAATGCTGACTAAGACATATCTCCATTAGTAAAACTTAATGGGCTGCATTCTTTGCAGTCTCTCTCTGTTTATTGATTTCAAATAGAAAAGTCGGTTTAACTCCTGACAGTGAAATCTGCAGTGGTTAAAATTAAAACAGAATTTATTCTACATTTGGGAGTAAGTAAGTAAGTACGGAATACAAAAAGAAATGTATATTTTTAAAAATATGAATAACCTACAATATAGAACAGGAAAAAAAATTCAAATATATATATATATATATATATATATATAAATTGAGTTTAAACATTACGATGTTGCTCAGGATTTGATCAGTCGTCAGAGGGCGCAGCAGGATCTACTGGATGTCTGCAGGATTTACAAAAACTAGTACCTAACTAGAGGAGCTAAGTTATTGTGTGCTGTAAGTGATGGCTATTTCTGTAGCACACACATGTTAATGGAACGATTCCCTCATAACAAGAGATATTCGCTTTCAGCACGCTATCCGAATCACGCATATGTTTTAAGCCTTCACTGTAAGTTTTAAGATAGAGAATTGGACGCAACATCGAGTACTTTGCTGTAAATCGAGCTGTCCTTCTACACATTCTATTTATCAATTCTCTTACTAAATAGATTAACGATTTCACACAAAATTTTATATCTGCCTTAGGGGCGTACTGTTAGACTTTTTAGAGCAATTGGAAATCGTTTAATACTGATAGTATTAACAAAGGCAACGAAATAAATTTTATATATTATTGTATAAACCTATTTTGGATACATTGCACATTTATTCTAAATAATGTTTTCTTTTATTTTTTTACATTGAGAATTTTCCGACACCATTTTATTAATTGTAGTGATTTTATTTATAGTAATATAAACTTCATTTTAATTATTAGGTGAACATTAAATATTAGGTGAACAGATTTTAAACCACTTGAGAATAAATTTATTAGGTGAACAGTTACCGGCCATTATGGATCAAATACGCATCCGCATACGCTTCGTATCCATCATATATTTCAATGTAATTTCAATGGTATTACAATTTTATTATGCACTTCGCATCCATGATAACTTGAACGTCTATAGACGTCTTGGCCGGTATTTATATAGAAAACTATGAACTTCCATAAATAATTTATTTGTGTATTTGCTTGGTTGCAATAACGCAAATTAAAATACAAATTTGATGTAGTTGAAATGCATATTTCGGACTCATTTTTAAAGGATAAGTTGTTAGGATGAACAGAACAGTTCTTTACAGCAAACATTTCTAAATATTTTTTATTTTGTTTTCTTTTAAAATAAATTAGTAATCCATTCGTTGTACTTACTTGTTTACACACGCAATGCAATTTAATACGATGACTTCAGGCTTTTATTTTTTTCTTATTTAATTCATTCTTCTTCTTCGATCAAAATCAAGCACTTGTTTTGTGTGCACTTCTTAAACTTGTCACTTCCATTTAGGTGATGACAAAGAGTGGAGAGATATCGAGTGACAAATGCATTTTCTCCTCGCTAATAAACAAGAGAGATCTTGTGTTAAAAACGGAGTTAATACCTGCATTTATTAGTTGTTCAGGGTTTTCTTGGTTCAATTAGCAAATTAATTGGCCTCATTGATCTTAATTAATAGTGCTTCTGGGCTGAAAGTCACCCCCCCCCTCAAAAAAGAAAAAAAAGATACTGTTAACTGCTACTGTTGTTTTATGCAGGATGAGATAGAAAAGTACTTCAGAATGCAGTCCAGAAGCGCTACGGGATATTCACACGCCAGGAAAGATCGATCAATAATATCTTGAAACATCAAAGAGACTTATAAAAAAGGATTTTTGTCTTCTAGATATTTCGCTATTCAATATGGCTGTAGAACACGCTTTGTGTACTGAATTATTATTCTGAAGCTTGCAATTTATTATTGTTGGTTGCTTTCCCGTACGTTATTTATTTATGTAAAATAGTGGCTGTAATCGGATATAATTATCTGTAATCCGATTATTATATTTTCAAAAAGTGTTATCTATTTTCCCCCCCAGTTTGTATTAGCTGTGGTCCCCTGTAAATCCTGCTTCACCGCGTACATTTCTGCATGTGTGTGGAGCGTTATTTTTAAGTATAGTAGTCTATAAGTCATCTTAATTGTTAAAAGGGAGTTCACAGTTTTATGCAGTCAAACAACAACAAAAAAGAGCTGAAAAACAAACAGAATTTATATATATAAAACAGCTAATCGTGCTTTAAAAAATAGCTGGTTAACTTCACGCATAAATCTTATAAGTGGATTTTGTAATTTTTTAAAGTAATATTTTCTTACTTTTATTCTTTTCTTAGTTCTATTGCAACCACGTTTTCATTGTCATTTGGTTTAAAAGCATGAAAAAACTAATTTTATTAAGATGCCTCTTTTGTCATATTTTATGAAATAGCTTACAAACCGGGAATTGTTCGATTTGAATAAATTTGCTTTTTTTTAAATACAAGATGCTGCCATCTAAATTAGTGGCTAATTTAATAATTATTTATTTAAGATAGATGGTTAGATTGTGCTCCAAATGCTCTAGAGATCTATTTATTCTCTTTTTAAAGGTCCATACGATTCTTTATCTTTGTAATTAAAAAAATTCTCACATTTTTTTTCACAGTACAAGAAATTAAACAAGTCCAGAAAAACGTTAACTGTTTCATCTCATTCCAACTCCTTACATATTTTATTTTCTGTGGTGTGTGTGTGTGTGTGTGCGTGTGTTGCATCTAAAGAACAAGTAAGTAATAAAAGAAACGCATATAAACTAAGCCAGAGATAAACATACCATTTGTAGTCAGACATCCTGTGATGAAATACACCAGCACACACATTTGATAAATTCCACGTTCGGTAGTCCCAGTAGTGGCGCCAGCATGCCATCTCGCGCTACGGCTGCTGCTACGTAAGAAAGGACTGGCCATTTCAGCGTGGTGTCGGACTGATCAACAAGCCGCAAAGCCGAAGCCTTTAATATCCACGTCCGTAGAAAAATGCGGCGGAATGTAAAGTGTACGAATGAACGGCTGCTACGCGCGCGCACGCACGCACGCACACACTCGGAAAAATAAAGAACCTCAGAACAGTAGATGAGAGGACTCGTTCACACACGCACACTCTTCCCAAATAAGCGACGTCGGGATAAGAAATTATCAAGGAATACACGGCGAGGAAAAATACGACCACGCGCACGCACACATACACAACATGCAAGGCTTTTGAAATTGGCCGTTTTCCACGTTCCTCGACTACTACTCTACCTCCTTCTGTTGGGGACCAAAGCACGTGCTACCGGGCGTCCGATCGATTGTTGCGTAAACTACGACTCGGCTGTCATTGGTCGAGAGAAATGGCTCGTTCCACAGTCGGTCATATGATCACCTGACGTAATGTTGATATAGATTGTCGCGCGCCGTATAAGTAATTACCGGCAACAGTGTGTAGGGTTAGTCTTCCTGCAAATCTGCACGTATGTGCTCAGAGAAGTATACTTTCCTGAGCATATACGTGTTTTTTTATCCCTCTTCCTCCACCATCTCCTCCTGTTCCTTCTTCTCCCTTCTCTTTAATGCTATTCAAAAATAACGGAAAAATTTATTAACATATTTTCATAAAACTTAAGTCTTTTTTTAGAATATTTATCAAGATAAAGGCAATTCAAATTTTCTCCTCTTCTACTTCAGCCTCTTTTCATCCACTGCTGGATAGGCCTCCTCCATAAATTTCCAGTTGTTTTCGTATCACATCTTTTGTAGATTATCGCTCCTTCTTGTACTTTGGCAACCTTTTCCATCTTTCATCTCTTAATATAGCCAGTCCGTCTCCATTTACATGCTTTACAATACAATTTTCTCCTTACAAAGAGGTGAAATGTGCAATCATTAATAATATCGCATCCGATGTAATAGTGTTTTATGATTAATCGCTGTTATATCTAATTCCATTAGGACTTACCAACATTCATCTGTTATTACGGTTATTAATACTGCACTAGAAGTTCATGAAACGAGTTTTGGCTCATTCTTACAAACTCGCATTGACTACGATATGCCTAGGAAAGGCTTAGACATGCACTAAATCACCTTGGCACCTTGATATATTACATATTGATTGATTAGGCCCTTCAGCAGAGTTGCCTATAGGTGCAGTGAAGCAGTTACCATATTTCTTAAAGAAACCGGGTGAAAGTTTTTATAAAAGGAAGCTCTAGCATTATCGAACAGCAATTTGACAAGAGAAAGATGAAGTCTATTAATATACTATTAAGCAACGTAAGCAAGATTGAATAGTATTCATAGATAGCGAACCTATGGCACGCGTGCCAGTGATGGCACGTCCGAGAATTTTGCTGGCACGTCAACGATTTACAGGTGATATCCTTATATACGCTTATAAATTATTCAACCTTTTTTTTTTAATTGTTACAATACGTACAAGTTAAATTTTGTTGTTTCGTTTTGTTTTAAAATTTTGTTTCTCTCGTGCACGAGAGAGCAACTACGAAGACGTGCATATGATTGGTGGGGTATTAGCAAAAGAACGCACGACCCAAAGACAAAGGCAAGCCGACAATTGTTGAGTTGAAATGCTAATTCTCTTCAACCGAATTCCATAACATCTGAAACTGTCATAACAACATTCACTATATATTTCTTAGTTTTAACACATTCACGACTGGGTGTCGTTTATTGTTCCGACAGAACTTCTCATTACCAGCGGGCTCAACTTACACAAAGTTTCAACTTTTGGTTGAAACTTTGTGTGAGTTGAGCTCGTTCATGTAATTGAAAAATCGGACAATAGTTTTTAGTTAGATACTGTGTTTCCGGTGAAACATATGGTTTTGCTTGAGTCTATACAGCATAGTTTCTATAAGAGGGGAACATGTGATTTTTATGATAACAGCTGTCTGTAATTGCACTATTTGTAGAGAAATATATTACACAGACTGCAAAAGGCAGTCGGTGTAATATTATCTTATTCAGGGATACAATAAAACTACTTGTTTTTCTTGTATCTGCAGTGTAATGGCTGTTGGGGAGAGCGTGTTGTTAACCGCGGGGAGCGAGTTACTATCGCCTCGACGTGAACTTGTTTAAACATTTTTAGTGTGCGAGGTATATGCAAAACTTTTTAATATCTTTTTTCGTATAGTAAAATCAGGGGTGCGAGTTATACGCGAGGACCAGTTATTTTCGAGTAAATACGGTAAGCGTTTCGCCAGCAAGTTGGCATCCTTCTGCTGCTTCCCCTCCTCAGCTAACTTCGATGATGAGTTACAATGCATAAATATTTTTCTCACTACTGTTTTTTTTTCAAACTAACATCATTAAAATCAATTTAATAATACAATAATCAATTTTACACTGAATAATATAAATTTATATATAAATATAAATAAAATAAAAATTATTTATAAAAGTATAAATATTTTAATAAAATTATAAATATTTTTATAAAATTATAAATTTATAAATAAATAAATTTAATTTTTTATTAATTTTTCCCCTATTGGAAACTGCCCGGCACGTCAGGAACGCGATTTGTAAATTTTTGGCACGCGCACATAAAAAGGTACTCCACCACTGGAATAGCATATTAAAAGATGAAGTCTATTAAAATACTATTCGATCTTGCTTAATGTGTATGCATAACAGCGTTATTTTTAGATTTCTCTGTATAAATCTCCGGTCTTATAGAAATCTGTAAAATTCTTTACAAGAAATAAGCAACAATTTTAGATGATTTCCACTTGTGATGGTCACAAGAACGTAACATGTCTATTGTTATTAAGCAACAATGAATTCATGCGTAGCTAACAAGGTGAATTTATATTGTTAGAAATAAAAATCATTGTTGACAACAATGATACTGCCTGCAGAATATAGGATAGCATTGTCATGTCTCTTGCTAAGAAGGACTTTCTTGGAAGCTGTTTAGAGGCTGATCACGCTGTCCTAGTGTTTGTTGTGTTAAACTCCATGGCAACCTTGACGAGAATCCTCGGGAAGTTATTACAGATTTATTAGTTCGACATTCGTATGGATTCGCTAGAAGAAAAGTGTGAGTGGGTATTGGTAATGATGACAGCGGTTCACAATGGAAGTTTTGAAGTGTACAAAAGACGGATTTTGTAATAAGAATACATTCATCATAGCATCTAAATCAACAGATTTAACAACATACGAATTGCTTCAGTTATATATGTATATAGAGTATTATCAATACGTTCGTTCCTGTTTATGGCTATTCGACTAATGCATAGAGAACGAAACGGTCATATCGATCTAAAGGCGCAATCACTTTCTTACCGTTGATGGCCTTGAAGCTCTCATATGACGCTTATGGCTTCCCGTCATTATCCCAAATTCTATGCAAAGCGTGTTCTCCATATAACACCCTGCAGTTATAAAGAATGGATACAAATGGCTTCCTCGAAAACAGCTGTTAGCAGTGGCGCTATGTACAAACGACCAATAATACGGCGCACACGTGACTAGTTTATGAACCATTCGATCAGCCAGAAAGGATTTCATCAACTTTTAATCCATTACACAGTTGTTAATAGCGAGAACGTCGTCAGCTTCGCAACGAAATCGTTCGTTTTATGCTCCTGTACGCTTCCGTTTTAATTCTGCGCCTTATAATAAACGAGTGCAAGCCAGCTCGTGAACGTTGTTGTAAACAATGCGAAATGACAAGCAAGGTACCTGTGACGTCACAATGGCATTATTAGAAATGTCATAGGCTCTCTATGTGTGAGCAATAAATTACAGTTCGTATTTCTAATAATGTTATTCATTGTGACGTCACAACGAATAACATGTACCTGCTTGTTATAGCTCATTGTTATTTTTTTCTCTGTTAAGTTTATTTTTAATATTCCATAGTTAAATTCTACAATGTCTTTGATGTGTGTTTTAAAAACATTGCATGTTTATTTAGATTTCTCTCTCTGTTTAGATATAGAGAGGATGTACATTATATGTATTTTCCTAACTACAAATGTATAGTGATCGAAATGAATGTCTTTTTGAGATTCTGAACTACATGCAAGTTGCTGATGACACATTTAATTATAAAGTAGCTAATGGTTTCCTAGCTGGAATGATGGGCAGCTGCTATGGTTGTTGGTGGCCAACTGTCCACTACAGCAAATGTACATGTTACAGATAAGCATGTAATTTTCTAAACAGTCTGCTGATAACAGGAATTATCATTAATTTTCCGCGTGTCGTAGTAACATCCAAAGTTCACTGTTAATGATTGTTATGAACATACGAAAATGTGAAATCTTCGTATGTAACGAGCGATAAGTGAACTCGAACATAAAACTTGAACTAAATTAACAACTAAAATTGTTAATCGAAACAGTTTTATCAATGTAAGTTAAATTATGCAGGAGACTATTCTTTATTTTCATTTCCTGCAAATGAACCAATGGATGAGATGAGATGGACCAATGGAAATGAACCCATTGGTTGCCTTCCTTATGGTCAGTAGTTCTAAATTAAAACGTGAAGAATCTGCAGTTTCTACTTTTATTATCTGACCCTTTCATTCCGATAAGCCACCTACAGGCCTCAGAAAGTACCCCAGGATTATCGCCATCATTCATGGAATAATGAAGCCTAAAATGTAATCATACAGCTCAGAAAAAGACATTTTTTTTGCATACGGCAGAATCGGTGTTTTACTAGAAATTGTAAAGGTCGAATAAAGGTCATTGAAATGACTAAATTCTCAACTCTTCCCTCGTTATATATAATTGCAATGAGAAATGATAAGCAAATACGTGTGACGTCACAATGGCATTATTAAAAATGAGATGCTCTCTGTGTGAACAATAAATTACAACTCGTATTTCTAATAACGTTATTCATTGTGATGTCACACATACCTGCTTGTCATAAATCATTAACACGATCTTATCCCATTGTTTACGTATTAGACCATTAATACTAAATTATGTACCCGTCCATGAGACGTAGAGAACCTTTATAAGCGCTTTTCAACTAAACGTGAGTTAGTCTGTCTCACACAGAACTTTCTCTCCCGCAAAATAGGCAAAACAGCGGCCTGGAAATAGTACAATGGTCTCATAACCTTAGTTGCTTGGGCTAATGGGAGTTTCATAAACCTAATTTTAGTAATGATGGGGTTGTTAATCCCACCTTCATTTGCTATGTATGTCGACTGCGCAACCTTTTTTTAATTACTTTGTTCTGTTTTTCAAGAAGGAAAATCCCGAGTTTTTAAGAGAGAAAAAAACCCTTTCACCCCATCACTAGACAGATTAACTTATTTATCGTTCAACATTATTCTTCGCATTCAAGAGGACGTTTTGTAATCCAGGTTCATTTTCAATAGAAAGAGGTTTAAGGATGGACCAAACTACAACGACTGAAGTTTCCATACATATTTATCATAAAAATTTAATATTTCGTAAAGATATTTAAAGTATCTTAACATACGAATAATGGTTTTGATCACAATAGGATATTGAATTTTTCTGAGAAATTGTAATTTGCATATTTTGATTAATTTGAAAAGAACCGATATTTTTAAAACAGAAAATCAGAAACCTTCGCTGAAATGTTTTTATCGAACAGTTGAACATTTAGTGGTTGCAGTAGTTCGTCGATTAAAAACTGAAACGAATGAGTAGCTAAAATCAACAGTACAGAAGATGTGGTGCATTATGGAACTTGCCAAAATTATTGGCTGATAGAAAATAGAAAGATATCGCAATGTGACAGATATACTTTTCTTTTATGAATGGAATTGATAATCAAAAATTCCCATTTCCCCACCTCAGAAAAAATAGACGCATCTGCATATTATCTTGCGGTTGGTTGTTTTTATGTGATCCTGAAAAATAATTAAAAACAGAATGTCTGCACAATTGTACCCATTGCAACAATTGTAACAATTGTTTAACCAGGTTGTAGGCTTGCTCATTGTTGTAGTTTAAGCTTTGTTTATAAAAATAAACATTCTACAAGTGCTTGAAATGTGTCACTAATCTCCTATATGCTCTCTCTCTCTCTCTCTCTCTCTGTACTGTCTCTCTCTCTCTTTCTCCCTTCTGTACTGATTCTAAAAAGGACTTAAAATTTCTAGATAAGACATTGCATCCACGTTGATGTAGAGGATTTATGATAGCAGCAACAAAGAAAGAAATTCTGATGGGAATGCCACGGAGTAAACACCTAACAATTACGAAGACGTCTTGTGCGCATTCTTAAAATTTTCTCAGTAAATACTGCGGATTTCAAATGTGGTTTGATAACTGGATGCCTTCATTACGAAGATGGATTAAAGAAAGAAAGAAATGAACATTTATTATTTTAGACTGTTCTTCTGTGGCAAACTACGTTAATCTTAATGTTTTCTTCTTTGTACATCGTAATAATCTCGTTATGGTACATCAGAATATTTCATAAATTACAGATGGCGCTGTTCGTTCTTAACGCTCTGTAAGAGTTTATTGTCCATTGCATTTTACAGTGTCGTAATCAAGGATTAAATTCCTAGTGCCTGCTCCAGTTTGCATTATAATGTTACAATCCTTTTATGGAAGAGTCATCGTTTTCGACAGCACATTACGTTGTCTTTTTCAATTTTCGGAGGGGCTTTATAAAAGCAAGTTGCTGTCTTTCTCTTTATAATACTTGATATTTTCATTAGTATGTCGGCTTTAGTGCACTTGTGGCTACATTATTTTTAATAATCGAAATGCTGCAGCACGAATCCAACTCTATTATACGCATGCATAAGAGGTTTAATTTTTTTATCCTGTTGTTTAGCATTGTTAATAAAATACACACTTTGTACATATGCAATCCAGGCCTCTGATATAATGACTTTAATGATTAACACGCAAGAATAGAGAATTGTTATAATTTTTTCCAATACTGCAAATTGATTGTTACGTAAACATATAATGTAAGATAATCAGAAATAAAAATAATATCTCTGTTAGATGAATTATCACGCTATATATTTTTACGTAACAATCAATTTGCAGTATGGGGAAAAATAACAACAATGCTGTATTCATTTTCTCGTTTATAGATATGCATTATATTTAAATTTTAATCACTTTATATTTATGTTATTTAATTATTAAAGACAATATACAGTATAGAGATAGATATAAATAATGCTAAATTTTCCGTAATTAATATGCATACAAAACTCCGATGATATTTAGCTAGAGACCCAAGGGATGCAAAATCGGATTATTCTGATATATTACTTTGTTTATCCCTTTGGCCACCATAAGATGTTCAAAATATAACCAACAATCAACCACACGATTCCCTTCATGTTTTTTTGACTCCAGTCGAATTTCTCAATTAAATTCTCGCTAAGAATGTTAATTAAAATTCTTAGACCGTTCACCCTTCTATCACACGTTGCTAATACATCCCTATCAGGTGAAGCAGCACATGATTATATGGGATACGAGAAAAAAGAAGAAAAAAAAAGAAACCGGAGTCTATCTCCGTCTCTCTTTCTGTCTTTTCATATCTATCCTTTGACCAGTTCTAAAAACTCATTTCATGTGTGTGTGCGGGGGGGGGGGGACTGATCGATAAGGGCCATGCATTTAACGAGTTGCTATTCTCCGCTGCGTCCTAATTAAGTGCGATTCTAAGTATACGCCAAACTTTCCGCGCGCACACACACGCACACTATAACACCTCTATGGCTGATTTAACGCGAGCTAATGTGTTCAGCGTTCCGTAATTTCGCCGCCGGGCAATATTATTTGAATTTAATTGTTCCATCAGAGGACGGCATTTATGCCACTTTTAAATTAAATTACGACGCCAGAAGACAAAGTTCTTAAATTGAAACGAGAATCGAGATCTTCACGACATGTCGTTTTAAATATGTTTCCGTTAATCTCTTTGCCGCGCAGACAACATAATTCACTGCGGCCTGTCAAAGTTTGGAGTGTCTCCAAATTTATTTACTGCCGCAGTCATAAATTTTATAACGAATTTTTGACACTTATTTAACAACTAAAGACATTTATGTGTTGTACGTAATGAAGTCCGACAACGTATATTTTACTAGGATAAGATATAGTCTGGCAACCTTTTTGACTTTAGATTCTGAAAGGATTTGTTCACAAAGATGACGCAGTACGGCAGCCATAGAATATATCTTATTACAATACACAAAGCAGAAAAAAATTTGCTATCTATCTTCTATGTTTTATATTTTAAACAGCATAGAAAAAATCTGTTCATTTTCTGACACAAAGCACTAAAGCTATAATTATGAGAGTTCATTGTTGCACAGTGGCAGTCGGGGAAAATTTTAAGTGGGGATGCTGCATATAAAAAAAAAATTTTTTTTTCCTAATCAGTAACGAATTTATTAATAAATAAATTTAGATATTAAAAATTGCTTTATTAAAAATATTTCATCCTCACCACGAACAAACACCAATAATAAAAGTTTCGTATCAATAGCAATGACAAGTGCAAACGAATATCGGCGTTAGATCGCAGTGCATTTGTTTCGTGTAACGATAATTGAAAAAATATAATTCTTTTCATATTTTCAACAGTGACACTCTTCATAATCAGTCTTGTATCTATAATAAATAAATAATTATCTGTTATTTTAACAAAATAAAATAAGATTTACAAACAAATAGTTCACCACGCACACGCACCAATAATAAACGTTTCATATCTCAGAAATAACGAGCGAAAGCATGTGATTACATTGCCCAGACGGCAGTGTATCTAATGACGTAACGTGCAATGAAAAGCGCAAACGAATATCGACATTAGATCGCAGTGCATTTGTTTCGTAATCTTAAGTGTTAACTGAACAATTCCAATTATTAACTATTCAGTGTCAAAACATAATCTGTAACCATGTTATATTGCATTTATATAATGTCGTAAGCATTGTAATTATTTATAAACAGAAGCAAAATTTAATTTTTTCGTTTTTTTCCTTGGGGGGGGGGGGATACTGCAGTGTCGCAGTACTTATGTATCGGCCGCCACTGTTGTTGCATGATGTGCTGCAACGTATTAACTGTATGTAGATTGCATTGTTGCCTTCCACTCCACGTCACAATGCATAATTCAAACAATTGTTTTCAACAATTCAAGTAAAACCGAATATCTTTTGACAAAAATATGTATAAACTCCATTTTATCTAAGTGATTTACCGGAGGTCACGACTGGGTTAACAGTTATTTTTCACTTCCGATTTTTGCGACATTTAGAAATTTCAGAAACATAAGATGTGGATATTCTTGAAAAATGTTTATTCATAATGCTCCCGTAATGGTAGGATTATATTAACATTCCACTCGTCGATATACAGAATAAATTAAACTATTCCACAGCTATCTCATTGGCGTCAACATCTCACTAAGAACTCAATAACAAATCAGTTCTTCCTTTTTTTTTTCTTTTATCTTGCACACGATGAAGAAAACACCGAAGTGTCTCAAGATGACTTCTTATTTCCAGTTGAATGACGTCTGAAAGATATAAATTAACACGAATAACTTCTCTTCATACAAGCGCCATTTGTCCTTCTTTATCCATCAAATACCGACCATCGCTTTTAATGCTTCTTCTTTTCGTTTCATTCTGAAGAGTAAGATGTTCTGCCGATGATATTTTCTTACCTGTCGGTCTAGCAACGTCTCCTAATCTTCTGGTGTCGTTCTCCAAATTGCGGTAATAACAGCCCGTCGATATTTTTGCCGAACTAGCCCCCGAGCTCGCATCTTTATTAAAGTCTTCAAGGACAGCTATTACCAAACGCTTACAGTCTTTAGAACCCTTCTAAAGTAATCTCTCTCTCTCTCTCTCTTTCTTTCTCTCTCTTTTCCTTTATAGTGTAGGGTTTAATGAAACCTGCTTCTATCAGTTTGCTTTTTACCATTTCTGGATCGATTCAAATACAATTGAAGATATTATTTTCTTCAAAGAAATGATTTAAAATTCTAAGAACAATCTCTATTATTATTTTTTTCTTTCCTTTTCCTTATTATTATTTGTTTATCGACTTATTTATCAAGATTTTTTCTTTCGGTAAGCTAATTAAATTTATGAACATCGTGGATACATTTCTGGTCGATCATGGTGAAATTATGCGTTTACAATAATTCTAGAATTCAAAAATACAGTGTATACGCAATAACAACTTTATTAGGAATGACGTTGTATCTGACGTCACTTGCCATGTGACCAAAATTGTATCTCTCCACAAAATATTCTCTTCAACAACGAAAAGTCAAATTTTACGTATCAAATACTATGAGCCTTTTTTATTTACCGATTTCTTCCTTGGTGAATATCCCCCCCCCCCCCCGAGGTTGGGTATCATAACGTTGTCTTTAGTATAAGCAAACCTCAATTTAACATTAGACTAATAGTATGTCATTAAAAGTGAATTTATCAAGTCTCCAGCTCATGAATTTCTTCTACGTCAACATCATTTTAATTTATTTTTTGCCGATCGATTCTTCTATAAGTAAAAATAAATACAAATTACACTGATGGTTGTCATTTAGTGATATTTAACGGACAAACTCGGTTTAATGAAGTTTTTCAAATCATGTAAAAATAATTTACAGTTTGAAAAATATCACATTTTAAATTTATTTAATTTAAAATTGAGACTTTTTCTCTACATACATTTAATCAAAATACAAAAACGCTTTATTCCACACATTAACAATACAAGTCATCACGTGATGAAGTCATCTTCAACAATAAAAAAAACTAGCATGCATTTGGTTATGTCATTTATCCGTTTCATCCACGTTCTTTATCATGCGACACGTGAGGAAGTACGTCACGCAAACCGAATAATAGTGCTATGCTTACGAGAGATCCATTTTCAAAAATATCTTATTTGTAAAGTAAGTCGTCTCCATAAATGATACATTATTTTTTTTGCAACGCGTAGAAGATCTCGTCTTATGAATGTCTAGCTACGGTGAAAGATGTTCTATTTCTTGCCCTTCTCTCCTTCTTCTTGAAACATTATATATCGAAAAAAAAAAGTTCAAAGTCCTTCCTTCTCTTTTTTTATATAAAAGCGGTTAATGTAAAAAGGATGTCCTATGAACCTATCGGCCTTTAAACTGTGGCGTAGAACAGAATTTTTTTCATCGCTTCTACCATCAATTTGAAGATTTCTGCAAATCCTTTCTTTCACGAATGACAGATTCAATCTCTTCAAATGCTACTTTGAATCTTTGAAATATGATCACTGGCGCACAAGAGCAGTACGGTTTTAACATGTTTCCACTTTAACTTCAATACTTTTCTGTGATTTGGATCTCTTAAACTAATTGAGTGCTGTTCGTTCTGTCCTGAAGCATTCTTTGCAAATCTAAGAAATTAATGTATAAATATTATATTGTATTATACTATAAAGTGTTCAGACGGAAATGTTCACGTATACAAAAATTTAAGCACGTGATCATCTCAGTATTCAATGCTGTTTGTAGATGTCTCCGAAAGTTTTATATAAACTGCGGCTGCGTTTAACTAAGCATCTCTCTAAGAGATATGACACTGGATCATGCCCAATCGGAGCACAAATGATTGACAACTTACGAAAACTGTCTCCATATTTTCCAAGAAATTTGAGATAACCCTAGCATAAAGAGGAAAATCCCTCTAATGATGTACTGATTTAAGTAACTTTTTCCAAAAGCAATCAGTGGTTGCCCTCTGTCATTAATGCCGAATTTGTAATGGAGGCATGCCGAGTAGGAAGTGTCGTATTACAGTATTGTAGATGTTAAGGTATCCTCAATACTCTGGTCACATTTCGCAGTCTGTCCTTATTAAAAAAGTCGAATATTTTTTAATAATTCCTCTAAAAGGCGAATATCCTATTGAACTTCTTTATTTTTTATAATCCATCTCATGTTTCTTGTATAGTGTCTAGTTCCGTTTTATTTCATAAATCTTGCCTATTCTTCTGGCATGAAAACTCGGTGCTGTATGAATGCGGCATTTACTTGATGTACCTTTATTATGAATTTCATTAATCTGTCAGACACTGCGTTGGATTCCAAAAGGCAATTTTCAAACTCTTTTTTTAACTGTGAAAACTTCTCCAATTCTTTTAATACTCTCATGCGTAGGTACTATATCATGAACTCTTTAGTATCGAAATTTCACATATTCATCCATCTGCGTTTACTAATCCCTAAAATTAACTTCTGATAAACGGAGTTCGTTTTATTCCTTCCATGCTGGTTCTAATTTTCCATGGTACATAATTCTTATATTCCTTGAGGGTATCTTTTTTCTTAAATCTGCGCCTTAGAAGTCGAATATCCAGTAAGTTTTAATCCAACTACATCATTCTTAATTATTCCATTGAAGTGCTCCTGAGCTATTCCCAATAACCATCACGATAACTTAAACCTTTGTTCATAAAGTTTCTTTGGAAAGATATATACAGATATACAACAATATATACACAAATATATAGACAACAATACAGTGCATTGTTGCCTTTCCCTGTGTTTGGAGTGCAATCTTATTCTTGACCACTGATATGGCAGAATCTACCAAAGAAAATTTGTGGGTAGGAAGCCTCCGTATCGTTCATATCCTTTGGTTCAACAACCTTAGGTACAAATCCCATCTCAGTTTGAGATTAGAATCTAAAGCTTTTCAGCTGAAGATGGATTAGTCATATATATATATATATATATATATATATATATAGTACGTCAGATGAGTGTCTCCTCTGGTAATCCTAAACCGTAGAGCCTCCGTAGCTCAGTCGGTATAGACGAAGCCATTTGGTCGGAAAGGCCTAGGTTCGATTCCCTTCCGTGACGTGAGAAATCGAACCCAGACCTTCACCTGGTCTCTTTCGACTAAAGGTGAGTTAGCCGATCTTATACGGAGGTAGAGGGTTTTTTCTCCCTGAAACTCGGGTTTGTCGCCCAGGCAAACCGGCCCCGTGAACACACGCTGCTACTGTCAAAAATACATACTTAATCCCTCATTAGGAGGGCTCAACCAGTCCTAAGGGGCGGTCGAGGACTGGAGGTAACCCCACACGAATAAACAAAAATCCTAAACCTAATACTTGTATTATTTTCTGAAATAATATGAATTCTACTGCTAGTTTTTTTCTGAGGTGCGGGATTAAAATCCCTCCTCCCCGGAGGAACATCTTACTTGCTAGCGCAAAAGGTTGACTAACTCGAGAAAGAGCTGAAAAAATGTCTAGAGTTAGTCTGTCACCAAATAGAACCAAACGTATAACATTCTTCCGTCAGTATCCAGCACTATCGTTAAAAAAAAATGAAACATTGTCACAAAATTAAACAGACAACGTAACGCAATAATCTATATGATATGAAGCATTATAGATACGAGACCCTTCGACACTTCTGCGCATGTCAACAGAAGGAGAATCCATTCCTATAAGAGGGTAATCCATCCGTATTATGGGATGAGTTGTTTATTATTACATGTCGGAAAATTAACTTCTCTTTTAAGATCATTGTAGTTTTTAAAGAGGTGACTATTTTGCTTGTATAAAGGTTGGAAAATTTTATCTATAAAGCACGTGATTTTGCGCGTTGGCGACTAATTCGTACGTCCTTCCATTCTTTCTGCCCTTCAGCATGAATCGACTATTCTTGGCACAAAGCCAAACGAAGCTCTATAAAGTGTGGGCGTATTATACCTATATCACGCAGCTCAGGCATCTCGGTGATGCCTAAAACGGCATATTCGTAAGCTCTAAGGTTAATTACGAAACGTTCATAGCTTCTACAAACATTCGGCTTCAAATGAATTGTATTGAGCTATCCAATAGGCTGCTACTTGTATCTAGTTTTGTTGTAACATTCACATATGGAATATTTAAGGGTGCTTAATACATTTTTAGAATTTTGAAAAATATATTTTAAATTATTTAAAATAAAAAGTTTTATTATACATGAAATATAAGTTACATTATTATTTTAACGAAATAAAAAAAAATTAAGAATAATATACGTGATGTCATAATGTTACAAATTCTTTTATTATATCAGTATATTCGAAAGAACTGTTTACGAGATTTAGGAGAAGTACACAAACGTCCTCGTGAATAACTTTCGTCACACTTCAGAGCCTTAAAGTTTTTGAAGGATATTCAAATACTAAAATTGTGGACAGTGTACAACTTTTACAAATGACTTGAAGTAAACTCTCCTCTCTCTTTCTCTCTCTCATTAGTTAACGATGACACGAAGCTGCGTTACATTCCCTTGAGTGACCATTTACTTTCATTAGAACCAAACACAGAATGCGTTTTGGGAATTGTTTCATACGTCAGCCTTTATCAAGTTACTCATTCATAAATCCAAAAATTACTTCAACATCTCACAAAAGTTATCGAGATTTTGGTCCTTTGGTCCATCTCTAATGAAATCTTGAGATTTCCAATAGTACAATTCCATCGCACTTAATGAAAACAAGACGTTTAATTTACTTCGAGAAATTTGATTTAAAGAAAGGGCGTAATTGAAACTTAGATTAAGACCAACGAATTCTTCATCACAAGCAGAATAGAAAGATTAAATTATATAATTCCATCTTCTCTGAACATGATTAATACTACCAGCCTTAACCTCTTAAACAAATTTAATTTTGTAATTGATTTAATGTCAAATACTATTAGGTTGCTTCTCTTTTGTAATTAATTCGATGCTTGATACATTCCAACTTCCACTTTCGGGACGCATGCGTAGGGAGAGATGTAATGAATCGATACATTTCCGGTTTCTTTATTGGAATTTATGGTGAGAAGATATTGGACAAGTTCAACAGCCGTTACTAAATAGTAATGCAATATGCTTAACATGTGCTGTTGTTCTTATACTCATTTGTACCGCTGCCAATACGATGCCAAAAGTGTTTGAGGAAATACTGGATATCTCTCCGTGTATTAAGTTTGATTTCTTTTATAGGTTTTCATGCTTGGTATTTTAGGTTTATGTATCTTTAATTTTAATTACATTTTTATAGCTCAAGTTGCTTCTTGATTTACGATTTATTTATCGTTAACTAAAACTTAATACGTAAATAATAATTATTTTATTTAGTTTTTTTAATATTTAAGTTCAATATGACATTGTCTACATACAATTTCTTTAGTTATTATTATTTTTATCTTGTAGAAAAGTATTCAACATTAATACCGTAATGTTGTATAAGCTATAAATCAGAATTTAAAATAAATTTATAATTTATTTACAGAAATATTAAGTCTAAAATTTTAAAATATTAAGAGTAGTTTAATCATTTGATACATCTTTTTGATCTTTGTATATGAAGAATATAGGATTTACATTAAATAAAACCTCACTAGATGGATCTAGGATGAATCAATTGACCGTGAGATGCGGTGATTGATTCATTCAATCCAATACCCTTGGAGGGTAATGGATGGCAATGCTGTAGCCAATGAAGTTCTAACTGAGGCTTGGCTATTGCTGTTACCCTCCTGCCATGATCAGAGCTTTAATAGCTCAATAACACCTTATCACTACACTGTCCTCTACAGATAACAGGGAAGATCAAAAGCATTCTTGCTTCGCCCCTTTAAGCCAGTCCTTATAAGGACTATAAGGATAAGAACCTCACTAGATGAATTAAGAAATGAAAAGTCCTTTTTTGGACTTCCAGGTAACAAATGGCAATGATGTAGCCAATGAAGTTTTAACTGAGGCTCGGCTATTGCCGTTACCCAGCCATGACTAGAGCTTTTAGCTCAATAACACCCTATCCACACACTTCAGATGACGGGATAAAGAGTCAAGGAGTCAGTCCATCTCCCAGTTCTTTTAAGAACCTCACTAGATGTTTCGTGAATTTTATGCAGAACCCTTTGTTGATTACACTTGCATAAACATGAATATAATTTCTTGTCAAGTTATAATTAACATCGTAAATTATTTCTGTGTACTTACCTGTATATATGTATATATAAAATCATAAATCCCAAAGAAAATGTGTTTATAGTGCTTAGATAGAAAGAATCGAGGAATATGTCATTTGTTTGATACATGCGGTTAGCCCGCATTAGATAGAACCATTTTGTTTGTTTGATATTTCTATTTCTATTTCTCTTCATAAATATTTCATAGCTACCAAAAGCAAGGCAATTTGTTACAAGCGACCACTTACCTACCTGTAGTAGAAATTTATGTCCAAAATCTCCTCTCAGAACTAAAGAGCCAAGGGAATCGGTAATCTAGTTCATCCAGACAGTACAAGATAAATGATTGATACAGAGATACCCGCTTGGTTGGTGGAGGCTTAATTTTCTCGTTGATTTGATAGCAATCTGGTGCAACTCTGGCGAGATTATTGTTCTATTCCACGTGTACACGCTATATTGTTGGTAAAAAAAAGGAAAAAAAAAACTTGCATCACTGGCAACAATCGCTTGCATCTCATCGCGTTCACTGTGGTACTCAACTCGTTCTAATCAAGTCTATCAGGCAGAATGAATGAAATGTGCACGCGCATCGATGCTGGTGTGTGTGTTTATTACGTAAATATGTCTTGTTTCATGGCATGATGATGACCTCTTCGCTTAACGTATATTTATCCTATTGCATTGTTATTTCCAAAGGATCATGGGATATCTCGAAGATATCCCATGATCTAATGGGATATCGTCGAGATATGTAATGGTCTAAACTTTGTCCACAAATAACTATTCGATGTTTATCATTTATTTGTTGGTTTTTTTTAATTTAAAGTTACTTTTTACGGTGGTTTTGCTTCTATGTATAACTGAGTCACGTTTAAAAATCTGTCGCATTCCATTAGCTGGTCGAAAAGCAGTTTACTACCCCCCCCCCCCTCGTGTTACCGTTTTAATACTCGGCTAGCAAAGAGTGATGTGTGGAAATCGCTGGTCGTCTATCGCCTGTCAGAATTCCGTTAACGGAGGTGTGGAAGCGTATAGCTATGTGAATGCAATATATAGGAAAGTGATTTTAGAGAAATCTGAAGGTCGCTTTTACATTTCAAGCCTGCTTGGCGTTGCATATTTGAGCGATTTTATGGATAAACTGCATTTCGTAATATCGTACAACACCGCTCGTCATCTGGAATGATGCAGTTAGCAAACAGAACTGCATATCGAGTGATAGCTGTAGCGAGAAACAAAACTGCATATAGCAGAATAAGAAAATTCAATAAATACGTCATTTTGCTTTGATAAGATCTTTTTTTTTTCGTCTTAAAGCTTCATATTAAGATTTAATTTAAACCACTTCAGAGAAAGTGCCTTACAGAATAAAATATTCGGTGCGTATAAAAGGAATTTCATTCAGAGATTAATAGCTTAATATATGAATACGTTCACTATACAGGGTGGTTCAAAATTCCACGTACAAACTTTGAGGGGAGGTAGAGAACATCAAAATCAACCCTATTCGCATAAGCAAGCATGACCGGAAACGCCACCGGAAGGTACTAACAGGGACACAAAGATACAGAAATAACAGAAGGCAGTAAGTAGTGTAAGAAAACTTTATTAGGCGTAACTGAACAGTTTAGTTGGATACATAATATAGTAAAGGAGGTGTATGTCTGCCATCTTAGCGTTCGTAAAACGACGCATGTTCTTCGTACGACGTCAAAAGCTTGAATGAGGAAGCTCCGATTGCTCATCTGGAGCGCTGGCGAACAGCGCCACCTATCACTTTCGGGTGGAGTTACCGGTCATGCTTTCCTATGCAAATATGGTTGATTTTGATGTTCTCTCCCTCCCTCCCCTCAAAGTTTGTACGTGGAATTTTGAACCACCCTGTATATTAACAGATGTAAGGAGGTTGTTTTTGAAAATGCATTATAACGAATGGCTTCCTATGGGAATTACTTTATCAAAAATAATGAGGCTCCACATGAGCCTTGTTGATCAGTTATACTTATCATTAATTGAGTAGATATCATATTCAACAATTATTATCTTCTTCCTGTAATTATAACCCTTAAATGATCCAAAGATTCAAGATCAACATACATGCGATTGTTCCTTAATGACCTGACTTGGGATTAAGGGATTGTATTACATTTCTAAGTGCTTAAAAATAATCATTCCTTTAACTATTCAAACAACAGGAACTCAAAATTTACCTTCTAAAACTTCTGTTGTATAACGACTTTTTTTGTTTATTCCTCATCTGGTAGTGGACTTGTATGCAATGCCTATCTTTGTAGATACATCCGCTCCATGAGAGCTTTAATGACAATCGCAGTTAGCTTGCATGTCTGCGGTTGCCTAGGGAGATGACGGAACTCAAACACTCCGCTCATTATTTGCAGAATCTTGTTGCAGCGCTTCCCCGAGAAACCATATTAGCCTCCAGGTGTGTTGGCTCTGGGTACCGCTAGAACATGCAGCAACTGTTGCTGGCTAGAAGTACTTCCAGGAATAGGAAGTCAAGAGAAAGACAACTAGATATTTATTTCTCTTTTTTTAATTTTAATTTTATCTTTCTCCATTCCATTGTTATTTCTCTTTCTTTTTTCTTGTTTCCTTCTTCAATTTCTCTCTTTATCTGTCTGTTTTTCTATATGCATAGGCATACTGGACATCATCTACGTTGTAATTTTTACGAGAGAGAGAGAGATTACGCATGTTCAGAATATTCTCAGAGAGCTCAACCATAAGGGCGAGTGCAGTTTCAGTCTTAGCAAATACAGTGTCTAATTGTAATCTCTTTGGTGGGACCCCAAATTTAAAATAATTAGTATTGGGAATGTATGCTATTGAACAATGCTAAAAATTAAACAATATTCCGTATTTTTCCGTGTATAAGACGAACCCTACTCTTTCGAACCCAGAATTAAGAACTCAATATTTTAAATATAAAAGAGAACACATTTGATATATTTTTTAAATATTCAAAGTATATTTAATAATTCGGTAATATTTTAAGATACATACTAAGATGCATTTTCTGGGCTAACTTGGTTCGTGTTCTCATGGCCAACCCCTTCTCTCCTCATGAAGCTGAACCACCATTTTGCCTTTCCTGTGAAATCAACAATGTTTCATTTCTCTTGCAAACCTTTTTGCCTCATATTGAATAAGCTTGGCTGACACACACATCCCACTCTGGCACTGCTCCATAATCCAAGTCTTAAGCCTCTGCTCCAAGTTTGGCCATTTTTTTTTGGTTTTCTTCTTAATGTCGTCTTCTTTTTTGGCATCTTGAGTAGTTGTTCTTCCTGTTTTCTCCACTGTCTAATCACTAAGTGGGAGGACCAAACTGTCTCTCTGAAGATTTATTTCCATGTTCTTTTGCGTAATTCATGATTTAACTTGAATTTTGAAGAATATGAACATCGTTTTTTTTTTTTATTTTCGGACATTTTTATGGGCTAGTGCTCAAAATATTGTTAATGCATTAACTTACCCCGCCAACGAGTTGAAGATGCATGAATGATTTTGGAGTTCTGATTGGTTTATTCAGAATCAGCCTTTAATGACGTCAAACGACAGAGTTAACAAAGACTAGTGATTGGCGGAAGCCTGTTCGCGGAGGCAAGGTACCGGCAGTTTCGCCACGGCAACCGCGGGTTAACAGCCGGTTACCCCCCGTGTATAATACTACCCCCAATTTTTGGTCTAAAAATTGTAGAAAAAAGTATTGTCTTATACACGGATTATACTTTTTGCAAAATATTGAAAGAAAGTATTTACTAAAATAAAGAGCGAAAAGGCTTCACTTCGGCGATGCAAAATTTATAAAAATCAAGTGGATATTAAATCCAGCATTATTTCAAAGCCGAATACAGAAACTGTAAAAGTTTCGTATGAAATTTGACCAGATTTACGGGAATACACTTCCGGTATTTACGAGTTGCCCTAGCCGTACCTTATAGGAGACATGCCCGCCATGACCAATAGGAGGCAAATATATGGACGCTCTCATGGCGGACATGTCTCCTATAAGGTTCGGCTAGGGCAACTCGTAAATACCGGAAGTGTATTCCCGTAAGCTATCTGGTCAAATTTCATACGAAACTTTTATAGTTACTGTATTCGACTTTGAAATAATGCTAGATTTAATATCCACTTGATTTTTATAGAAATAAATTAACCATAAGGATTTTTTTCCCCCATTTTACTCAGCAAAACCTTCCAAAATTTTATTCGAATTTTAAAATTTTCGCTTCGGGGCAGGATCGGACGCAGTTAGTCTCATCTTGGCTTAAGGCATTAACGCAAACTGGGCAAGTATTATGCCAACTACCTTAACTGCGTTCTGGAAATAAAAGAAAAAAAAAATCGGGATTTCTGCCCTTCCTCTTGCACACGTTAACGTACGTACCGTAGCTTCTGCATCCAGTCGTGAAAGGACTGATGTGTAAAAAAAAAAAAAAAAAGAAAATCTAAGACTGGTTAACTCAACTCCAGTTGAAAAAAAGAAAGAAAGAAAGAAACATAGAGAATATAACTTGTGACTTTGTTTGCGAGCAAAAGGTCGCATTAGAAAGAAAAAGACTAAATTGCTTAATAAGAACAAAGTCTTCGTTAAACTGCTCGGCAATAAAGACAATGCATTTCTCTTTCTTGAATTTACACACTCTCTGGGTTAATAAAAGTTCCTTAAAGATAAGTATTTATTTTCTTGAGACTGTAGAGACATAAAATTTATTCTCGTGTAACCATGAAGATCGCCTCCATGCTGTGGAACCTCGTGGGGACATCGATTTTACGTTACTGTTTGGTTTAATACAAACCACTGATACTATCTGTCTTTATTAATTCACTGTGACTTCACAAGGAGTCGACACATCGATATGGGTCGATGAGGTGCTCGCTAACGACAGAACAACACTGTAGAAGCTTCACGCATTGTGAGTGGCTGTTCGTAGTTGCTCATTGAGATGAAGCTATTTGCTGAGTAAAGCTTTGCATTCCAGATCACTCTTCACTTGTTATGTGAATAATCTACTTTTGCTTATTTAGTGGCTACATTTAACTATCTTTAAAATGAGAGAAAAAAAAAAAGACTTTTCCCCTCGGCTTTTTGTAGTTTAGGTTTACTTTTTACTCTGTTTATTTAACTTGATTCTTATATTTGCGGTATTATTTCAATCAATCATTGTTGATATTGTTACGTGATGAATTTCAGACATTGTTATGTAACTGAATTAATCTAATTCATTGTTAAATTTCAGATTGATTGTTTAAGCATAACAGTATTGTTAATGGTATTTTACATTCCTGTAAACAAGACCGCATTACCAACTATTGTTGCCATATTGTATATTGTTAAGGAGTTTAAATTAAAGAATCATTGTTTCACTGCTTTCACGAGACATGACGTGTTGTTAATGTGTTGTGTTGTATTGCATAATTGCAGTTGAATGCATTTAAAAACATAATAATATACAGTACGAATTGCATCTTTAGACACCCCATGAATATTTGAAACCTAATTTTAAATTATGATCACGCATGGAATAGAGTCATATTACTTGGAGTTTTAATAAGTTTATTATCTTTCGCCGTATAGAAGCTTTGGAGTTCTTATCCTTTCCCTACCACACCTGATTAATTGTAGCAACGTTAATTAGCGCCCTCTCTAGGTCGCCTTAATTGGATTCTTACAGGCACATACACAGGTATCTTTATTAGTGAACCTGGATGTTGACTTTCGCTGCTATTATTAGCGTCGATTTTCATGCTGCATTTCCCTGTCGACCATTATAAGGCTCATGGAGTTTAACCGCGTTTGCACTAAATATGCTATAATGTGTTCTGCCCGGTTACATCCTGTGAGCTAAATTACCAGCTTTAATAATTCCGCACCAGCGAAACTACCATCCCTGGTCCCAAACTATCCTCGCAAATCAACGGAGTTATTAGACCTCCGTGCGAAAAACGTTGGCATGACGAGTTTTCCAATTGGGGGGGGGGGGGGGGGGGCAGTGTCCAAAGAGAGTGCTGTGTAGTTGCGCGCGAATGTACAGCATGTTATTTCCAAGTAATATATTGTCCCTTTATTATTAACGACTCCAAGACGTATCTTTGACTACGTATGTAGTCAATATATTGCTGAGAAAGTTGTGGATAACGGCTCCCGAATTTAAATGTTACGGTATCATTTATGTCGTCCTGAGCAGTGCTCAGGACGACATAAATTTGAAGAATTAAGCAATCAATAGTATCTTGGAAGCATTGATTCAATGGTTTCCTTTCAAATACCATTTGATTATGAAATATTTATAGATTACACATTTTCATTCCTTTAAATAATGAATTTAATATTCATATTTTAAATATACACCCTCTGTCCAAAAAGAAGCCGAACTTTTCGAAAATAGAAGAAACTAGTCGCGCCACCTGTCTTATATTTTTGTTGTCGAAAGCGGCAACCTTCATTAGTGTTGTCAACTGTTTATGACATTTGTTTCATTAGAAGCCGAGTTATAGTGTCAAGAGTGACAGTGTGTTTTGACGAACGGTCGGTCGTCACGATATTCATGCCGTACGCGACGAATTCTCGCTATCAATCGCTTCAAAACTTCCAGATAAAACTCACTATTGACTGATTGGCCAAGCGGAACGAATAATTTGTGGATAATTCCCTTGGAATCGTGGAAACAAATCAGCATTGTCTTTACTTTTGACTTCTCCAAGCGACTTTTTTTTTCGGATGCCCCTCTTCTGGTAGTCTCCACTCAGCACTCTACCGCTTTGTTTCAGGTTCATACTCAAAATACCACGTTTCGTCACCAGTAGCGATCGTTTCAAGGACGTTTGAGTCCTTACGAGCGGTTTTAATGAGGTCTTTGCAGTGTTTATTTCGATACATTTTTTTGGTCGTCGGTCAACTTGTGGGGAACAAATCGCGAATTCAATTTACGAAGACCCAAATTCTTGATCACAATGTTGTGCATAGTTCATTTTGGAATCCCCAATTAATTTTCAATCAATTCACTGATGATTTCGGGTTTTCTTCGATGAAATCACGCATTTTTTGGATGTTAACTTCACTCAGTCCAGTTTTTGGACGGCCTGGCTTTTCGTCGTCCTGAAGCGTCTCACAACCACTTTGAAATCGCTTAAACGCATCAAATGCTTTTTGAAGCATTTGATGCGTTTCGGTACAACTTTTATCAAGTTTAACACAAAAGTCAATCTCAGCTCTCTGTTTGAAACTTAATTTTCCGACCGTTCGTCAAAACGCACTGTCACTAATGGCACTATAACTCGACTTCTAATGAAACAAATGTCATAAACAGTTGACACAACACTAATCAATGTTGCCGCTTTCGACAACAGAAAGATACGATAGCTGGCGCGACTAGTTTCTTCTGTTTTCGAAAAGTTCGGTTTCTTTTTGGACAGAGGGTGTATGTTAGCATTTTTAAAAGTTGAATTTAGTATTTTATTTAATTATTTGCAAAGTAAATACTTAAAGTAATCAAGTATTTGTTTTGTAATGTAGAATCGTGTCGTGCATCCTGAAATGCACAATAAGATGAACAACACGATTCTACTTTATAAAGTAGTGATAAGAGCTCTCCTAACTTACACTTCACCAGCCTTGGTATACACCGCTAAAAGGAATATCAAGAAGCTACAAATAATTCAAAATAAATGCTTAAGGATGTCACTGAACGCTTCCTGGTTCGGCAGGAATAACCAGTTGCATAGCGACCCCAAGATACCAGTCATACGATCCTTCCTATAAATTACCGCTGAAAAGTTTTTTACAACTAACGACAACCACCACAACCAACTATCCGTGAAGCTGCCAACTGAATCGCCAAGAGTTTTCTAAATACAGAAGATCGAAATCCATTCTAGCAGACGCAACATCAGCAATCCCCACTCACAACCGCTAATACAGATGAACGGATTGAGTCAAGGACTCAGTCCATTAAAGAAGTTAACATACATTTGTCATTAACTGTTTTTCAGCAAAGGTTGACATGGGGCGATGAACAATGTGTGGACTGTCATTGTTAATGTATCGATATGTCGATGGAAAAATGCTAAAAAAAAGAGAGATAAACTGTTCTTGTAAGACAAGTAGTTGGTTGTGATGAGACTTAGTGGGTTCCTTCATTGTTTGCACCTGGCTAAAAGCTACAGAGGATAATAAGAACGTCGTTCTTATTAAGAAGAAAAGATAACTGAGATCAAAGCCAACAATGAATCAAGACTTTCGGGGAAGGGGGAGGAATTATTGAATAATCGGATGATCAAAGCTTAATTAATTGCAAAATACCGAATCAATAATTATTTTCTCTTAATCTCTGTTCATTGCAGAATAATATTCCGTTTAGCATTAATTAATTCATCAGTATAAAAAAATAATTAATTCATTAATAACACCCATGCTTCAAATAAGCTGGTCTGCGTTGGATAGATCACATTAAAAATGATAAAAAATATGTCTTCTGTACTAATTCTTAATACTGCACTAATCTCTGACAAGGAACGTCACTGCACGTGTTCCTGTATGCTTTTACTGACATTCTTTTGTTGTAACTCTTAAACCATGCACAACTGGCAATGACGTAGTTATCTCACGAGTCATGCTTTTTGCCATTATTTATTAGCATCATTGTTGACAGTTTATAAACGCTTTGTAGAATAAAAAACATTTGAAAATGAATGCATATGAATGCCTCCATCTGGTTGTCTTAAACCGAGGCATATATTGTATCCGAAATAGTGTGAGTTCTATGATGGTCGATTCTGATTGCTTGAAAACCGTACTTTGCCTCTAGAGATCAGTTAAACTGGGGAAATGGACGAGAAAAAAAAACATTTAGTGGCGAATAGAATCCAACTTATAATAGACTTTCTGCAAGCGGTCTAGCATTTTGGAATGCAAACGGAATATGAAGCAAGTAGTGCCCTCTTTTTTCCACAACATTAATTCCTCTCTCGCTTTTCCAAGCGAGTCTTAATTGTCTCAAACTATTTATCGTTAACGGGAGACATATTGGCCATTATTATGCGTGGTTGAAGAGTCGGGGGATGTCACCTCTTCACTATATGAAAACGTTTATTCTTTTCTCTCTCTCTCTCAGTGTGGTTTTGAATGATATTCTGTTCAAACCTCAGAACAAATCGAACTCGTCTTTTCTGATCAAACTCTTTGTGGCGAAACAAATCACTGAGCAAACACAAGCAGCGAACTAAAGGGGGAAACGGTCGAACGACCCGCCAGTAAACAAAGGGACTGATAAAAATCAATAAAGAAGAATAGATAAATGTAAACAACACAGAATGATGGATGAAAGAAGGAATAATGGAATTATTTTGCATGTTTTTCAAGTTAATATTGTTTTATGATAAACTAGGGTGTCAAGAAACATTCCGTTTTCTTGACACAAAAAATAACGGAAAAAAAACACTACCTGTTGGAATTGCTTTCTTGGTACAATTTAGATTCTTTTTTGTTGCTTCAAAGATCAGTCTGTATATGTACTGAGTGGTCATTTTATTAGGAAGTACTTCAATTCTCTTTTAGCTCCTTACTGTAGCTTCAACTCTTTAGGAAACAAAAAGGGTTTTGCTGGTCAACGCGGATTATTTGACTCCATGTCAGCATTCCCTCGTATTTTGCACTGTGATAGATCCCTGTGGCGAAGATCTCGTCACACTTAATCCAACAGATGTTTAATTGGGTGTAAATTCGGTGACTGTACAGGCCCAGTGAATTATGGCTTAGCTACACTTATGGAACATGATCCCGCTGGAAGATGCCAATACCAGATGGATAAGCTGTGAGGATTAAGGATGTATCTTGTATGAAACAATGCTTAAGTAAATTGTACCAAGAAAACAAAGAAAAAACACGCCACAAGACGTACTGACATTAAACTGCTTAGTGATAGCTCTCGAAAAGTGAGAACACGGAATGCATTGCATTCATCTTCTGGAGGATTTTCAGAATTTTAACCAAACATGAACTAGTAAGCGGTGTGGTGGGCTGTGAATTTTTATAAATAATTCTTGAATAATTTTAATACCAAAATAAATCTGTTTGAAAGCACGTGTTATACGAGGGCAGATCACAAATGTAAAGGGAATTTATTTTAACAACAAATTCTGTTTAATACACACAGCGAGTTCATTTTTACGCAGTTCTATACATTACTTTCAGCAGAATAATCAGTTCGCTTCTCTCTCTCTCTCTCTCTCTCTCTCTCTCTCTTTCTTTCTCTCTCTCTCTCTCTTACACACACACGCATACCGATTTACAGCAAAGTATAAGATGGAGAAATATGGACTTAACGCTTCTCTATGTTGCTTTATTACAGTGTCCTGATTATCGTTTGTCACATCAATGTTAAACATAAACGGGAAAAAAATTACAAGTGGACGTAATATGTGGAGTAATATTTAAGTTTTTTTTTTTTTAATTTTGATAAATTCCTAATGGAAGAGATAGCAATATGTCTACAGCACTTCAGCTTTATTACTCAAATATGGCTGACACTTTATTGTTAAAATAGTTTTAATACGTCTCTTATAATTTTCCTATTTATTTCTTTAATATTAATAGTGGTAGTGGTATTTACCTTTCAGTCGTTCCCGACCCTAAGGTGACTTTGTAGGCATTGCCCACAAAATGTTCTTGGTGAGATTTTTTATTACGGAGTAGTTCACCATTGCTTCCCTCCTCCCCTCCCCCGATTTTATCCGGGCTCAGGACCGGTATATGGCCGGGACGTATTCGTGACTATAATCCATGTGTGTTCACGGGACCGGTTTGCCTGTTCTGGGGGACGAAAAACCCGAGTTTCCGGGTGAAAAAAAAAAAAAAAAAAAACTACCTCCGTATAAGACCGGCTAACTCATCTTTAGTCAAAAGAAACCAAATAAAGATTCCTCACGTCATAGACGGGAATCTAAACCAGTTCTTTCCGACCAAAGGGCTTCATCTATACTGACTGAGCTACGAAGGCCCGAAATATGAATCGCATTAATGTTAAAGCACTAAAGGCAGCATGACCTTGTCCGATTATTAAGCCAAATTTACGTTTGTTTGTGTGTGTGTGCGCGCGCGCTCCGGCTCTAGCTCGCTTAAAATGGTTTGACTTATCACCCAGTAACAGGGTTATCAGGAATACATTTGCATAATTCACAGTGTTCTGTTTATATAAACATAATTTATGGGTAGTTTTCATGAGTTCTAGTGCTGAACCGAACTGGTTAGTTACATCCAAGCCATTCATCATGCTAATGTTTTCTAACTTCCCTAAAGGCTAAAATGGCTAATGAATTATATTTAACTTCATGGTTCCTGGGGGGGGGGGATGAATTCTCTCAGCTGTATTCGTTTATGACAGACCAAATTTGGAGCATAGTTATGCAGACATCATTTAGCTTAATATATGTGAACGTGTGTAGCCTAAATACTACTGAGAATTTAGAATGATATTCGATCCTTCTGTACCTCCTATCCGTTCTTCACCGAATGCAAATTTAATTAGCAAATATCAGGAGATTTACACTATTAAAAGGAATCTTATACGGAAATGTAATCCTTAAAACATCTTAAACATTTCGAAGTGACTTCTCGTCCTAAAAAACCTAAGCCTAGAAAAACAAAGAGATCAGTATGTACCTAATTTAATATGTAATTTCGGTAAGTATTCTCGGATATCATGAAAGCTTTGTCATTCAGTTAAATATTAAAGCTATACAAATCGGGTTATTACACTTCGCGTAGCTAGAGGATTTATGTAACTTGAATAATCGGATGATCAAAGCTTAATTAATGGCAAAGTACAGAATCAATAATTACTTTCTCTTAATCTCCGTTCATTGCAGAATCCCAGGTGGCATTAATTAATTCATCATTATAAAAAGTTAATTAATTCATTAATAAAATCCATGCTTCAAATAAGCTGAAGTCTGCGTTGGACAGATCCCATTAAAAATTATAAAAAATGTACCTTCTGTACTAATTCTTAATACTGCACTAATCTCTGACAAGAAACGTCACTGCACGTGTATTGTTGCTTTCACTGACATTCTTTTGTTGTAACTCTTAAACAATGCGCAACTGGCAATGACGTAGTTATCTCACGAGTCATGTTTTTTGCCATTTATTAGCATCATTGTTGACACTTTTTATAAACACTTTTTGTAGAATAAAAACATTAGAAAATGAAAACAAATTGGTGCTGCTACGAAACCAAAAAACTTCGGAAAAGAACAAAACTAAATGGTTCTCTTTTCTTAAAAAAATGACGGTGAAACGAATGTCATTCCTAACAGCGTAGGCGTCATGGTGGCAAAAATAATCTGCAGAGATATTTATGTTAATAAACGTTACACATAGGAAATGAAAATTATTCTTGAAGGAAATACAAAAAATAGTAATGGAACTTGTGGGACACATTTCTGAATCAAAAATGCATAAAAATTACCACACAAGATCGGCGGTTAACTTTAGTAATACTGGGTTTTTCAGCATGTTAATAACTGTGTTTGAACGAATGGTTAAATAAATGGCCTGGTGAGTGTTGGTTTTTCGCGTTACTTTATGATGGATTGTTTCAGTCTACCTGAGAGCTCTACATGCTTTTCAAGAACCCTCTCTACCTTGTTTACACTCCGTAAGATAGACGACGTCATCTCTGAAAGTGACAGAGGAGTTTTCGCTATCGAATGCCATGGTAAAAACACTTTGGGTGCCCCCTCGCCCCCCCCCCCCTTAGAACATCTCTTTCTTTAGTCAGATATGTCGTATATGACTGATGAGTAAAAAAAAAAGACAAAGAGAAGAAAAAAGTATGACAAAGCGAAAGAAAAATTAATTTTTAAAGATAAAATATTCTAATTTTACTTTTCTCCCCTTTTTTTCCGATTTTATATTTTTCGTTTCTGTTTCATATTGTTGTTACTAATTGTATTGTTGTAATACTAATCACAACAATTAATATTGTGTAATTAGTATTGTTGCTCATTGACGCTATTGTTATTACTATTACTATTACTATTATTACGGGCAACTCCAGGGAGTCATTAGACTCATCGAGGGAGGCCCCAAATCATATTCATCACAACTATCTGACATTCATGCAGTATCTATCATACCTCGCCTTAAACTCATTCACTGTCACAGCATCCACCACAGACTCAGGGAGCGCATTCCACTCATTCACTACTCCAAAAGTAAAGAACCCAGCTCTAACACCTTTACTAACCACACTTTTGCCCAGTTTCCATGGATGTCCCCTAGTCCTCCCACAACCAGCCCTGTTCTCAAAAATATCTTCTGAATTAATCTTATAGAAACCCTTCAGTAATTTGAATGTCTCAATGATATCTCCCCTCCTCCGCCTATCAACCAATTTTTGCAACCCACAAATCCTCAACCTGTTCTCATACGGTTCATTCCACAGACCTGCTATCATCTTGGTCACTCGCCTCTGGATCCTCTCCACCTCCTCCCCATCAAGAAGAAACCTAGGTGACCAAATTTGAGCACAGTAGTCGAGATGGGGTCTTATCAAGGCTCGATACAGAGGAACAATAACCTGCTTGTCTCTGCTTGTCAACGTATTCTTCAGCAACCAAGTGATTTGATGAGCTGATTTGGCCACTTTTGCAATGTGTCCCCTAAATTTCAATTCCTTATCCACCAACACTCCTAAATCTCGTGCCTCATCAATTTCCTGGAGCAGGGTTCCACCAATGCAGTAAACTGCCTCCAATCTTTTCACCCCAAAATGCATAACCTTACATTTTGCCACATTAAATTGACATCCATTCTCCTTAGCCCAGACCTCCAATCTATCCAAATCATCCTGCAAAATTTTGACGTCATCTGCATTCACTATTGCCCTACCCAACTTCGCATCATCTGCAAACAAATGAACCATTCCTCTCAGATCCTTTCCTATATCATTTATGAACAAATTAAACAGCAGTGGTCCAAGAACAGATCCTTGTGGCACACCACTAGTCACAGGCCGTCTTGTGGACTCTACTCCTGAGTAAACCACTCTCTGATATCTCTCCGTCAACCACCCTCCTATCCATCTCACCAACCCTATGTCCATTCCCATATGCTGCAATTTACTGATTAGAATTCCATGTGGTATCCTGTCAAAGGCCTTAGCAAGGTCAGTAGAATCACTGTAAACCCATTACCATTATCCAGTTCAGCCGTCACTGTGTTATAATACGTGAGCAAGTTACTGAGGCATGACCTACCCTTCACAAAACCATGCTGTCCCTGATACAGTATCCCATTTTCTTCTATCCAATCTTGTATTTTCCTCTTGACTATTTTCTCTACGACCTTGATAATGATTCCTGTTATGCTGATTGGCCAGTAATTTTCAACAGCAGCCTTGGAACCACCTTTGTGCAGCGGAACTATTTTCCCCTCTTTCCACCCTTGGGACTGACCCAGTCCTGAGGCTCAAATTAAACAAAATGGTCAAGGGCACTGACAATTCTTTGGCCGCTTCACGTACGACACGAGCTGGTATACCATCCAATCCCACAGATGTATTGACATTGAGGTTCTGTAATAGACTAGTTACCTCTACTTCATTCATCACAATTCCAGTATAAGCTGTTGGTTCTTCCATTCCTGCAAAGTCACCACCTGGATGATATACTCTTGCAAAGTGCTCGCTCAGTAATTCCACAATATCGACTGATTCGGTTACCTCCCTACCCTCAGCATTTTTTAAGATCATTCTACCATGAGCATTTTTCCTTTTACTTGCAACATATTGAAAAAACTGTTTGGGATTCTCTTTAGCCTGCATGGCCAATTTTCTTTCGTAATCCGCTTTTGCTTTTCTTACCACCCTTGTTACCATCCTGGCCTGAGCTTTATACTGTTCCTGCACCTGCTGGTCACCTTTCTCCTTAAATTCCCTCCACAATTGTTTCTTTTTTTGCAGCTCAAGCTTAATAGTGTTATTCATCCATTTAACCCCTACTTGATTTATTATTCGGACTCTTGGTATACAGTCAACCATTACCTCCTGCAGACACTTCTTAACCACCTCCCATGCACTATCAACATCCAGCCCTTGCAGTTTTACATGCCATGGCATTGAGCCAAGCACACACACCTAAGCTTGTCATACTTTCCAGCCCGGTAATTCCACATGTACCCTGTCTTAATTGTATATTCCACACCTTTAGCCACCTCCCAAGTCCTTATGGTCACTCTCACCAATTGGTGGCAACATGGTCATGTTCGTTACAGCCACATTCTCAGTTGCAATTACTAGGTCCAGCACTCTCTGCCCCCTGGTATTTTCCACTACATGTTGCCGTAGATAGTTGTCCCTTAATAACCGCATAAAACCCAATTCCTTCCTCCCATGTGCCCTCTCCTCTTTCCAGTCAATGTTACCATAATTGAAATCACCCATAATAATTATCCTCCTTCCACTCATTTCTTCTATTTGCTTATGCATACTATCCCCACCATCCACTCCATCACCCGGTCTATTACACCAATTGAATTCAAAGTCAGTTTGTGTATTGTTGATACTTTTATTTAGTTATTTGTAACATAATACTATTGTACGGAATCATTTTGCCATAAAATGATGCACATGGAGGAGAAATGGATATGACGCGATAGATTTTAATAGAGATCCTCAATCCAAATTCTCAATAAAATCTGTCTGGCCAGATTAGATATATTATATGCGTATATATAGAGAGAGAGAAACAAAACGAATCTAAGACGTTGGTGGACAGTTCTGTAGAGGTGAGATTAATACTAGTCCTAATGTAAGCCGATAATTTATGGCCCGTAGACCCACGATTTTCTCTAGACTATCATTAATGAGTAACTTAAGCCTTTTACAGACCAACTGTATGACTTCTGTTCATGGATTTGTGATTTCATAGAAGCTCTTGGCCAAGTGTCTGATCAACGTTTGTTTTTAATAGCGTACTTGTTTGGCCGAATGGGTAGCTCATCCGCTATTTGAATGGGGGATTTTCAATGCCTCGATGTGAAACTGCTTATTGGAAGCCGAAGAAATCCTGAAAACAATTTCCAGTTTGGTTTATGTAATCCTTATCTCACTCACACTAATATGCTATACGTTTACGACCTTTTGTGAGTAGATAAAAAAAAAACACACATAAATCTCCCTCCCTCCACCTTTTATGTAAATTCCGGAAAATTTCAGTTCTTCAGAGAATTCTGCACAAAGATATGACTCAGTGTTCTTTGTTTAACAAGAAAGCTCCTCCCTCTCGTGACGTCAAAATGCTATGATTTTCTACCTTAGCAACAGCGAACAATGCGAAAAAACAGTAACGAAATTCACCCAACATGAAAATTTGCTAGAAGTTCTGCTGTCCACGGAGTTTCGTTAAATATTCCACTGTTTACAAATTAATTATCTCACAGAACTTACTTCTGTCAAGCCATGATAAGCATCTAGTTCTTTCCCCCCTCCCCCTTTCCATCCTACTTCCATCCCTTTTCTTGTAATTGTTTACAAGCAGTTTTAAATTTGTATTATTTCATGCGAATAATTGGAAATGCCCACAAAACATTTCTGTCATTAATTTCATGTCACTCAATATCTCCTAGCGTTTACTTTGCCCAATGAATTATTATTCCATTGATTATTGAATAAGAAAGAAAAACTAAATTTTTAATTTGCCATCCTTAATTTCTTTGAGTTTTTTCGGTATCATTTCTTCAACTTATGCGTTTTTCTTTAATTAAGAGTACCACAATTAATTTTCTGAGAAGAACACGCGAACATAACCACGAAATACGTAGTTCTTTTCGCTAATCTTACATGTTTAAGGAGAGAGACAGAGAGAGAGAGATCGCTTGACAAATTAACTATAAATGCAATTCATCCGCATGTTACATTAGCTACAACAGACGTCAGATATTCTTTCACAAATGGCATGATTACGTCACACTGATCTTTGTGACGTCATCAATTGTTGTAATTGAATAACCTTGCTTAAGTGAAATTCGGTTTCAAATTAGAATCGAGTTGTTATTCATTTACTGGAGAAAAAGAAAAGAAAGAAAGAAATAAAAAAAAAACGCACGCCTTCCTGGTATTTAGTTTCCTCTTCCATATTCATATCTGCTTCGTTTAACATGCACCAAAGCGAATAAACGAAAGATACGTTTCTGAGTTATTGCCGTATATTTCTTGTGGGAAAGGTTACAGCAGATGCCTGAGTGAGGTTATTTATTTTATTTTTTTTAATATTTTCCCAGCCGGGTGATGCTCTTTATTCTAAGCAGCTGTTTGCTTCCCACCATAGAGTTTTGTAAATGAACTTGGCTCGGTTATATTTCTCCTACAAGAAAATGCATTAAAAAAAATTGGTTGTAGATCCCTTAAGAGCCTCATCTTACTGTAACTCTTTGCTCTTTCTTTCAACCTCACTTTGCAATAAAAATACTTGCGAGATCTTTAAGATTTTGGAACTATTTTTGACAGACGTTCATCAGCATCTTGTTTATAAGAAGAAGAAAAGAATAAATTTCAAGCCACAAGAATTTGTTAGAGAAACCCATTTATAGAATAGTTCTGCTTATAATGGTAACTGATAGTTTTATTTTCCAGACGTTTATCGAACCATTTTATTTGTTATGTATGGGCTTCTTCAATGGGATAACAATATACGCAGTTGATCCAATGAATAGATGGACCGCCTTTGTTTATAGCCAGACTGTCTTTATCGAAGGGTCCAGCTGTGATTTCAGTTTTTGGAACACATTCGGAACAATATTTAAATACGATAAAAGGCGAATATGTTACGTATATATCGTTTTGTTAAAACGGGTATTTCTCTTCCTAGTTCCTTTTTTTTTTTCTTTTTGGTTTATGGATTAGTTTGTTAAATGCTCCTTCTAGTGAAGGCATTCTTAACAAAAAGCTTTATTGCGCAAGAATGGTTTATATTTGAATAAAATAGATTTTGAGTAGATCAGTTTTTTGTTTTGTCAGTGGCGCATTGTCAGGTTCAAGCCTATTGCAAGATGTTAACAATCACCTGGAGAATCAAAACCTCAACAATTACAAACAATTGAAAAAATGAACAATACGCAGATGAATTATTGCATTTGGAATGACGGTGTTATTTAATAATAGATGCTCCTAGTGAAGGTATTCTTAATAAAAAGTTTTATTGCCCAAGGATGCTTTATTTTTGAATAAAATAGAGTTTGAGTAGATCAACGTAGGTTGTTTGTTTGTTTGTCAGTGGCGCATTGTTCAAGCCTATTGCAAGATGTTAACAATCACCTGGATAATCGATACCTCAACAATTACATTCACGACAATTGAAGAAACATGTTATTTAATAACACAGTATTCCTTGAAACAATTTTTAAGATCTTGTGATACATTGGACAGAGGTAATTTGGATCACCCAAATTATATAACTCTTCCCAATGTATCCAAATTAAATAATAATAATAATAATAATAATGTATCTTCGCTGGTTGCTTCACACTCTGAAAAATTTCAATATGAGAATGGCTCCATTATTCCCTTGAGGTGGAGGGGAGGTTAACACTGTGTCCTTCTGAAATCCTTTGCTTGTTCCAAACTGTCTTTAGTGATGGAGAGAGATCGATGAGTTGTCATAACAGTAAAGAGAGATACGCTGAATTAATTGTGTTTGGAACTTATCATAATGTAAGGTAAGAATAACTCTTTGTTGACTTTAACACTGACGTAAACACCCGTTTCTTATTGCGCTGTTTGCCTACTTCGTGTCTTCTCTTTATACCAAAATACTTCGCTACAACAGCAATTAGCGTATAACAACAAAACAAAGAATGGAATTTCTGATGGAACTCATTAATCATTTGCTAAACACGACAAGTGAGAAACAAAGAAATTCAAACAAATTACTTGGACAACGAACAGTAAACAATGTAACAATGGAATTTAAAGAATTTATTTAGATTTCCAACAAAGAAGAACAAAGTCGACATCTTCAAAAGCTCTTTTAAGAAATACGATGCTGTTATTTGAGTCAGAAACGCAAAAATTGCCTTTTTTTTTAGTTTTAGAGAAATAAGTAGTAAATGACAGATTAGTTTACCACTAATTACTTATCTATGTATTAAAGGAAAATAATCTGATTCAATTTTGTCTTAATTTTAACAGAGAGCATCGTTGATTATTTTAATTTTAATAATATTATATATTAAAGCCGTAAATCTATAATAAACACACATGGAAATGATTGTATACAATAATAAAAAAGCTGCTTTTTTAATAATCGCATTCTTGTATTGTGACGTCATTCCTATCATCGTCACAATTGAGCTTGATTTAGCATTGCACATTCAATGCAGACAGTATAAACTGTTGCTTTTGCGACATAGTTAGCTTTCTTGTTTCGAATCATTATGCCACTAAAATTATTAAGAAATCTCAACCAAAAACTGAGATGGTTCGACAAACTTTAGTAGATAAACATCGAAAATAATTTTGTCAAATATTATTCCAGTCAAAACGATATATATCCATTGCTTTAACTCTGACAGTATACAGACAGATGGACAAAACGTATCTAACTGGTGCTAACGTATTTTGTAAAACATATCTCAGAAAGAAAGCAAACGAAACCTGAAGCGCCATCTCGCGGTCAGGTAGAGAAGCACTCAGTTGTAAATAAATAAATAAAATATATATATATATAAATAAATAACATGAAGTTTTATTAATACAGTCCCATAGATATGGAGTAAAAAAGTAAGTAGCACAAAGTATAAACATTGAAAGAAAAATTGCTATTATACAAGATTTCGTTATTATTATTTTTTTTTTAAGTTACTGTACTTCAAAAACAGTGGAATTCTATCAGGAATCTTTGCGTCACGATGGACGATGAGTTTTGCGAATGCTTTTCGGTGCATGTGTAGAAATACCGATTTTTTAAAAATAAATATTTAATAACAGTGATTAGCATTTCTTTAAAACAATAATTAATTTTCTATAAAAATAATTATGTAAATTGTGTATCAAAGAGGAACAGTGTCTGTTTTATTATTTTATTTAATATTATTATATTATTTAATAATTGTGATACAGGATTGACAAAGATGGAAACTAATTAGTGCCAGTGCCATTTTGTGGCAGCAGTGTGTCGTCAAGGAGACGATTGTTGTTGTAGACTGAATAAGAGAAATCAACACTGCTTATTGTACTCGCTTGTAAATAAAACTACTCAACTTAATAAGTGACGTCATGCTGACGTAACGAATTAAGCAGCAGAGCTTTCATATCCGATTGTTTGACGGAATCTGCCGTTGTTCAATTTCGAGGTTTATCTGCGTAGTTCTCTCACTCAGAATTTTTAACAATGAAAATTTTACTGTTAGAGTTATTTGAGTTAATCAACTCTAACAATAAAATTTTTCATTGTTGAAAATTTTGCGTCAGCAGAATTGTTCGTTACAGTTTTGCTCGCGCTAATAGCTCGTTGTAATTTGTTTTCGAAGTATAAAATTACTGCGCATGTATGTGTATGTTTTTCCTTGATTGTCATTTTTATTGGCTTTTAACTTCCATCCGGAATTAACTGTTGTGAAAAGTGTGATTATCGTCCGCACCAAAGTGACTTTAACTGCTTCAAGGCCTTTGTGCTTCGATGCTATTCTCACCTCTTAAAATGACCTTTTTATGACATCTGCAATTAAATAGCCATCTCTTACTACGCGGTGGCTGTAGATGATTAAAAAGCAGTGCGCATTCATACGAAACCATCAATCACCGTGTCTGGAACTTTGTTTCCCGTCATGAGAGCCGAAGCCATTTCGAAAGCATGGCAACAGTAGCAATAAATTTGATGGGATTAAAATGCACTTAGCGTTTATTAAAAGTGCGAGCGACCGAAATTTATTTACATTCTTGTGACGTTTTATGTTTAATGAACTGCCGCCACCAGGAGTTGTGTGTGTGTGTGTGCGTGCGAGCTGTTTTCATTTTCTGCGTTCATTTAATTAAACACCGACTCGCTTAATGATCGTCGTTACGGGATGGTTGATATTAACCCAAATTATCGGAGACTTGACCTAAATCCATAATTTCCTTTTGTGATATTTCCTAAAGCAAGTCTGTGGAATGTTCCGGATTCTAAAATTACGTGTGTTCCGTTGTTCGACAAAAGATTTGTCCCAAATAATGACTTCGTGTGGTTATTGATTGGCGCGTGACCAGCTATGAAGATTGTAGCTAAATTAATGTGAATTGACAAAACGATTGCTTAAAAATCTGTTTATTTATTCGGAATTCCCATTTTCCTTAAGTGTTCGGTTCAATGCACTGTCACAGCTAAGTAACTGGCTTCTTGCAAACCGGACTAGCATTATGACGGTTCCTATCTGCACATTGTCTGCGTTTGCGTGTGTTCTTCTAGCCGATTTTCTGTTTTGCAGTATTAAAATCCCAAATTTCAGAGAGGAAAAATCTTGTACGAGATCGGATAACTTACCGGCCTCCATAAGGATTCTTCGTACTGTAGACGGGACTCGAATCCTGGTCTTTTCAATTGAAGGGCATCGTCCAAACAGATTGAGCTACGGAAGTTCTTTTAAGGACTTTCTTTTCTTATTTTATTAGAAGTTGCAACCCTAATGTATTTTTAGTGCAGGTGCTAGACAATTTTTATAGCAATATCGAAACCGCTACTAGTTTCACGCGACTTGAAACAAAAATAAAACGTCGACCTGAACAGTAATTCTGTCTGCGTTAAAGAAAGACTAGTGTGTGTGTGTGTGTGCGTGTGTGGAATTTTTTTTTTTTTTTTTTTTTCACTGAACACATTGGAAAATTATTCGTATCCAAACCGGTTGGCATTAAACTGTCGGCCCGTAAGTGTTATTCACTTTAATATTTAATATTAAATAACTTAAATGCAATGGGGGGGGGGGGGGGAAGTGTATTCCGTCTGTTAATTGCGTGCATTCTCTGGCCAATTCATCTTTTTTGGGGAATGTCAACTCCAAGTTTCTAGGAGGAAAAATCCTCCCGCCTTTGTATGACATTCGATCCCAGGCAATGTATAATAGGTCAATTTAATACGGCCAAGTAAGTTTGCTTGACCATAATAAATTGATAATTCACCTCGATTGTCGCTTTCTTTAAGCACCTAACACATAATAGTCATTCTTCCTCTGTTATAAAAAGCATTGTTGATAATTAATCCATTGTCGCATCCATATTTACTTCAAGATTAATGTTAAAGGAGAAATGTCCGGTTGGAACTAAAACCGTTATTAATAATAAATTTTTTGAAATTAACACAAAAACCTAAACAACATAGAATATTGTTTCATATATCCTTATGATATCGATGAAATCATTGAAGCACTCTCTAGTTGTCCATCTCGATGAAAGATCCCAAATTAAACGAAAGATAAATTAGTTGCTAAGTTGATATGCAAATCAACTTAGCAAAAAAAAAAATTGTAATCACGTGACAATATTCGTGTTTAATTGCGATTCATCGATTCATTCGAACACTTCTGCTGCTTAAAATACTACAAAAGGATATCAACACTTGAATTAAGTACCACTTTTGATAACAAACTTAGCTGTCCGTAACCACGATTCTCATTTGGAAGATCAACAGGGACGTTGCGAATGACGTTAGGAAGATATTGCCACTTCAACAACGCTCGCTAAATTAATATCCCTTACGTAGGAACTCGAATTTGCTGAGTTTTAAAATAAATGTCAACTTTTCTCGGAATTCTTTTTGAGCTATAGCAACTCAGTTATTTAGTATGCATACACTTAGTTTTTAGTGTAATTATGAAGTTTAAAATGTTTTCGTGCTTACGTCCCTTTCAAGATGTGCAATAACATTCGCAGAAGCTGAATGGATCTTCTTGACGTCATCTGCTATAAATAAATACTTAATAACTGGAGTGTTTAATTTAGTGAACAGTGCCAAAAGATTGACCATCCACGAGATGGTTGAATAAGCAGAAACTTCTTGTTACATACGTTAATCCAATTAAACCAAAGATTTTAAGATGAGTTCGTTTCACTTCTCCTAATATCAGAGAAACCACATTTTACTGCATGAATTACAACATTATATTTTATCTTGCACCCAACAAGAACAACCTCCGAACGTTCTAACAAATCCTCGAGAGTTGCCGTAACTCCAACTTAGAAAAACTGGTTGACTAAACCAAATACAATGGCGGTACAGTAATAACAAAAAGCTTACTGTATTTCTATGATTTCTTGAATCCACATCCGTGAAAAAAACGGATTCAAATAAAGCTTAATGTGAAATCAGACTACATCTAATTTAACCATAAAGGAAGTTGCTTGTGCAATAGTAAAAAAGCTAGTATGCGGGAAGATATTACAATATTATGACATTCGCCAACTAATCAACATTACTGGCATAGAACATCTATAAATAAAACTTTAGGAGAGATGTTATAGTTTATGGTGATGTAAGTTTTGCGCCTGTAAGACTTATTTTTGTAATGGATGTTTCCAGGAATTATGATAAGTTTGTTTAACAATTTATCGTAGTTATGTAATAGTTGATTGTTAATTTGTTTTCAATTTTATTATAATGCGTACAATATAAAAAAGCAAACTATTGAGTGTAAGTAATTGTTGCGTATTTAATTTGGCACGTGATAAGCAACAGAGATCACTTTCAGAAAAGAGAACTACTGTATACATTGTTAACAATGTGTGTGTGTGTTGAGGAAATTCCTTAGTGAATGGTTTATTTCGAAAGACCTCTTGTCATTGCGATTTTCTGACTTAGCAATTGTAGATGTTTTTCTTAGGAAGTTTACAGAATAAAGTGAAGGTGTTTCGTAACAACTTCTACGCGCCAGACGAACTTCACAAAGCATCGAAGGCTAACTATATCGGTATAGACTTCTTCGTGTCAACAAGATAAAACGAATAAGTGTATATTTCGGATGAAAAGTCGTGTCCTTTACTGGAAGGTCACAAAAGTGTCTGTTTCCTTTTTTTCTCCCCTGACTTACTACATTTATGGTGGTTGTGTCATTTTCTTTGGGTGAGTCAGGTTGTTTTCTTAATGTATACATTAAGAAAATCAGTCTGACATTGTAGAGAGATTACTGAACACATGTGAGTATACTTAGGAAACACTTCATGTTTCCTAAGTATACTCACATATACTTAGGAAACATGAACTTTCCTACTTAGTATACTTTCCCAAGTATACTAAGTAGGAAAGCACATCAGAGATAGACAGAATGAAAGAGGAGAAACAAAAAATATGTGGTGAATGAGCAGGTGGATTGTAATGGATGTGGAACAGAGACATCGGAGAATGACGGATACAAGTTTCGTGGGACAGGTCCATGAAAATATTTGTAGAAAAGACAGAAGGAAAAAATATCGCTGTCAGAGAAATGATGGAGTGAGTCTGTGATTGAGGGATCATCAATACCACTAAAGGTGATTCTCCTCCCCTTCGAAGATGAATGAAATATTCTGAAAACATTAATTGGAGTAGATCTTGAAGATTGGGATGTTTGAACACTATAAAGTGCTCAAACATCCGAATTCTTTCTATTCAAATGAATAGGAAGAATTGAACGTATTATCATTAACAAAAACCAAGGAGAAAATCTGAGGTCAGTGACAAATCCTTTGTTTATGAACGCAACAGGGCAGGCCAAACACTTGGGTCATTCCTGAATTAATAGAGAAATTCTTGACACGGAATAGTGGAAATTACAGCGGAAACAACTAAGACTATCAGACCACTCTATTATATCTATTAATTGCGTGTGTTCTTCTGGCCAGTTGGTCTGTTTTACAATGAAAAACCAGTTTCCGGAGGAAAAACTCGGCCATAACCATTGGAGACCGGCTTTTTCTCCATTAACTGAAAGTCAGTTATAAATGCTGGTCACATCCTAGACGGTATTCGAACCTACTTCTTTCCAAAACCAAAGGAAACAATGGTCATGTTCTCGCAATTAGCTAGAAGTGGATAATCGAGTATTTGTATTGTTGCAAATGGCTCTAGTGTCGCAAAAGTTATCCTTCACCCGGTTACATAATTTATGGACGAACCCTGGATCGACATAAGAACTACAGACACGTTGATTTCTTTCATCAGAAAGTTTACACATATGAATACAATTAGATTTATTCCGTTTTTTGAGTATTATTTTTAGTAGCTTTTCTTGTGAATATTCGGAGGATATTCTAAGGAGTGCAGACAGAAGAAAATGCTAAATAACAGATTATTGTGAAGTGCATCGTGGGTTAATTAAGCGCCTTAAAAAAGAACACTTCGTAATCATCTTACTACTTTCTTCTCTTTGCCTGTCTCGTCTTTCTTTTTCACAAGTGTTTCTTAAGCTTTTCTTCCGAGGATTAAAACTGAACCATCTTGAAAGCGACTGCTGAGCACATTCGTTGAGTCGATGTCTATGTTGTCGTGCACGTTTCCACGTGCAGAGAAAAAAAGGGCACGCGTGCTTCGAACGATGTAACAACAACAGGAAGAAAAAAAAAAGTATAAGATAAAGGAAGTACAGTAGCAATTTCACTACAAATGCAAGGAGGGTGGGTTTTGACAATACACATTACAAGACAGAATCCATTTTTTTATTCTATTTTAATGTCGAAACTAAAGTGATTTCTGATGGAAATAATGGATATGAAATTTGGAAAAATATCTGCGAATATTTGACATAAGTTCGTATTTCAACATTGAAGACATCGGCGTCATGACATTCATGTTGAGTTAGGTTCTATATTGTTGTTTGAAACTATTCATGGTGAAGTAAAGCTCTTTTATTTCACCTTATTTAGATATCTGAAAAATAACAGCATTACAGAAATACTTAAGAAACTAGCGACATCTCACGAGAATTTACATCGTTAATAAATTTTGATAAACAAAATAAATCGGTTAGCGATTATTGATGATTCCTGATCCAAATTCATCTCTAATGAAATCAAATGTATTTAGCTGAATTTTTTTTTATAAAAAAAATATATATATATATAAATCAGATGTTTCATATCGAACACTGAAATATTAACCCCGATAAAACAGTAGATTATTTATCTCATCACTCTATGTAATGAAATAGTTTTGAGTTTAATACTGGGACATGATATGTTTCCATAGCAACAAATAGAAGTTCTGCTTGTAACAATGAATGTATTTATATTTTCAACAATGTTAGAAATAAGCTACAGCTCGACATCTAGTGACAGGCTTCTGAATGTACTGGACACTTCAAACAAAATTAATTTAAAAAAAAAAACACGGATAAATATAAAAATAACAAACGTCTATGCATAAGTACAAGTCTTTATTTTCACTAGAAATCCTGCAGTAAGTTAAAAAATTAATACTGCAGCAGACACCTTTTTGTTCTATTTAATCCCACGTAATTTTTTTCATCCATCGTATGCTAAAAAAATGGTTTCTGTTTGCTGACATGCCGTTAAAAATAAATACTAGCAACTGGATATTTGCAGAATGCAGTGATGCATTTCAGTCAGAATCAATTTCCCTTTAAACCATCGACGTATGAAATAACAGAAGCTTAGGAAAGATTTTTGCAGTAACTTCCTATTTTTTCATATATCATAAGAAGACTGCTAGTGACGTAAGAAGTAGAAAAACACACAATGCACGATACTGCAGAGCTCTCTATTAGAAAACTATCAGGTTTCGACATTTTTATGTTGTGTGTTTGCGGAGAATTTTTCAATCACGCATTTTATTTCTTTAATTTTTATACACCTATTTTTAATCGCAGTCTTTATGTGATTATCTATCCACACTTCCTTTTTTCCCCACTAAGTGCACAGTTGATTTGAAATATTACCCTGAACGAAAAGACAAGGTACAGAGAGAAAAACTTTCAAATATCATAAAATCCTTATAGTCCTTAAAAGGACTGGCTTAAAGGAGCGAAGCATTTCATCTTCCCCGTTATCTGCAGAGGACAGTTGGGGATAAGGTGTTATTGAGCTATTAACTCTCTGATCATGGCAGGAGGGTAACAACAATAGCCAAGTTACAACTTCATTGGCTACAGCATTGCCATCCATTACCCTCCAAGGGTATTAATCACCGTATCTCACGGTCGATTTTCCGCTCAACCTAGCCTCAAACCAATATCATAAAATAATCCTATATCAAAAAGTAATATTTTTTATAAGTAAATATTTTATAGGTGTATAGTTATAATTGTTGAAAAAGAGTGTAATTTACTTGATTTCGTAGAAACAAATTAACAATAATAAGGCATATTATAAATCCATTCGTATTTCATAACTAATTATATAGTAATTTAGCAATTTTTAAAAACAAAATAGACTCAAGGGCACTTATGCAATCTCTAGATACATAATCGTGATCTTGTGAATCACTACAATGCTCTGTTATCCACTTAGGTCTTCTATGCCTATTTAACAAAGAATTCGTATTTTTTCATACATGATTTTAGGATTTTAGTAATTAATTTCAAAAGTCTGTTCCATAAGAAATAAAGCTCACCATGGACGATTCAGTTTCCTAGCAGCAGACATCACAATCGTTTTATGACATTTGCTTTGGTTCCACTATTGCTGTTCGAGACACCTCATGAATATTACATGGTCGCAATACCTTCGGTGTTGCTTTGCTAATTCCTGTCAACCAGACACTTCAAACTTGGTACGGTGCACGTCTAGACCGGAAATATGTTGACATCAGAATCTTTTACGCTTCTCCCTTTTTTGATTTGGTATTTGCAGGATATCGGAATTCTCTAGAGACATTTCTTTGAATATTTGAATTTCATTTTGCTGTTATCTTTCCTGGGATTAATGATAACTGCGCTAATTATTACTCGCATAATTTCAACTAAATAATTTAACTATTTGGGATATAAAATATGTTATTTACAAATAAGTTTTTAGGGAATCTATTTCGTAGCAATGGAATGCTAAACAATACAGTTAGATCAACAATAGTCATGAAAAAAGCAGACGACGAATGTATAAATATTTTATCAAAATATACGTTGTTAAATGAACGTTAAGCATGGACAATTATAAAAGGAGATAAGAATAATTAACTTCAGTACAAATTAAGTGTATGAGGAAAAGAACAGGTTAAAAATCCAAAGAACTAAACCAGACATTAATAATATAAATAATAAAATATAGAAATAAATGGAAAAATCGTCTAAACGAATGCTACAAGCAAGAATACCCAGTAAAATAATGGATCATGGACCATAATTATAGCCAAGTTGTTTGTAGTTGAGAATCTTCACACTTAATGCACTTTTATTTGAGGGATTCTTCTAGATAAAGTAAACACACCCGTAAAAGAAAACAGAGACAGAGCACTCAATTTGTTTACGGAATCCGAAAATAGCCAGATGGGTTTGAAAGTTCATGTTTCCTAGTGGGAACTGCTTCACAAAAAAACTAACAATTGACGCTTTTAAGGGTATTTTCAACCCTCTTCCCTCTCTTCTTTTCTTTCTTTCTCTCTGTTTTTTTTTAAATTTTTTTCTGAATATAAATCGTTTGAGGATCTGTTCTCTACTCCAGGGTTTCCCAAAGGTGAATAAGTGTTCTGCGAGAAGTTCTCCTGGAATTTGTCATTTTAGTTTTCTAAGCATTTTTGATGAATAAATATTTTATAGTAGAAATATTCTGAGGAGAATAATATTCGTGAATATGTCGAACAGTTCAGACCCACAACGCCTAATAACATCTGTGTATCGTTAATTTTCACACATCGAAACCTTTCGACATTTGGGAAAGGGAATACCGCTGTTTATGACCGGTCATAAAAATTGCCCGCAAGCGGATTATAACAATGGTGGCATATCCTCTGTTCTCAAAACTGAAGGAAATGACATCTGTGTAGCAAATATCAGTGACCAAGTGGCGTATTTTTAAACATGGAAATATTCATGAATTATCGTTAATTTTCACACATCGAAATCTTTCAACAATCGGGAAAGAGAATACCGATGTTTATGACGGCTCATAAACATTGCCTGCAAGCCGATTACAACAATGGGTGGCGTATCCTCTGTTCTCAAAACTGAAAGAAATAACATCTGCGTTGTAAATATTAGTGACCAATCAACCAGCAAAGAAGTATAAAGAGAATTTTTCCACTAAAATTAAAGATCAAGGTAGTCTGTATCCGGTTCTCAAATCTAGTATTACTGAATACTTTCTTCGCAAGTTCGTATTGTAGGATGAAAATTTCGAAACCCTAGTGCCATGATATTTTAAAAGTAATAAGGCTACAAATTTAAATTTTAATATGTATAAGAGACAAAGGACTTTGTTTAATTTTGCTGTTAAGAAATCTCTTATTGAAGGTGTTTGTGACTCAACAGATAGTGAGTCATCCACCATCAGCCTACAAAGCGAGCTCCAGGATGTGCAAAAGGAGGGAGAAACTACCAGCACACAGGAGAAAAGTCTGCATTCACTCTTAAGTACTTATAATATTATAAATTTTTGGTGATTAGAATGGGATATGTCAATGAAAATCAGCACAAATTAATTTAATGATGTTTATTTTTAATTGATGTTTAATTAATTATTAACTAATAATTAAACGTCAATTAAACATAAACATCATTAAATTAATACATTACAAAATAACCAAGTTGTTCCGCGAAAATTTCAGGATTTGTGAAGTGTTCTCGTAGGAAAAGTTTGGGAAACGCTGCTCTACTCGTTTCGCAAATGTAATTGATGGCTCTTATTAAATGTAAATAAAATTTTAACGAGCTCCGAGCACGTTTTTACAAGAAAGATTCCTTAAATATCGATGACATGCGTATATTCGATTGAGGGCACACACAAAGCGATTTATAAACCGTATGAAATTAGGAATAATTATTTTTCTTTCTTTAGTCGACCCTTCATTATACTTATGTGCTTCTTGCTAAGATAAATATATATATATATATTATATCAGCTCCATTCGCTTGAGGTCTCAAGATCTATGATGCGACACTGCCGCGTGTTAGTGGTTAGAAAAAAAAGAAAAAAAAGAAAGGAATTTTTCGAAGTATTTATTAAAGCCCTGAGGACTGTAATCATTGGAGAAAACAATATTGGGAAAACTGTTCCAAAGAACAAAGGTATAAGGAATGAAGGCAGGGAATGAGAAGTTGGTTTGATGAGTTAAGGTCGTAGTGTATATGAGTCTTGACCAGCAACTGCTCGTGTTGGTATTACGTGTTCCAGGCTATTCTCACTCCACTATGGCATGAAGAACAGTGTTTAAGGCATCGGCCATAAACCATTATTGATGTCTGAGAGATAGTGTGATAATTGATTTTTATCTTTTTTTTTTCTTTGAAGCCTGCTGGATAAAAGCTACTTTCAGAGTTTTAGGATAGATGTCAGATGAATATGACAGCTTATAAAGACAATGCAATACCATCAGTGCGAGGAGGCATATTGGTATCAGGGCTACGGAGTATTTTTCTGCTGTCTTTCTATCAAAATTATACTCTCATACTCTGGACAGTTGATGGAATGTCGTGAGGAAATCTGCTTTGGTCTTCTGTACTTGAGTTGGAGGAAAGAACTGATGCCGAGAGATCTGCCTTTGGGAAATGTGACCATTCCATGTTCCCACTTCTCAGACCAGATGTTGCATCCCACAGACTTAGCGAGGGACCAGAAGGCTCGTTGCCATTTGGACAGGAGAACTTGACAAAGTTTGCTCTGCATTTATTGATTTTTTCCCAATTGTTACGAGCTGTAGTATAAGCTGAGTGAGAGTGGAATTTTTGACTGAAACGTCATTGTGCATATGCTAAATTTTTGGCTTGGACCGCTTTACCACATTTGTTGGATTACCAGGTTTTGGATAAAGGTCAAGGATTTTAAGTGGAGTGAAGAATAAGATCACTCATCCGAGCGAAACTAATTTCTTCCTGAAGGAAACTGTTATACATTTCGTTTATTATTTTTTCTGTTTATAATTTGCACGTTTAATAGATTTTAAACTTTGTCAAGAGCATTACCTCTAATGCCTACAACCTTTGGTTTTTTATTATTATAAATATATCATAGGATATATTAGTATATCAAACTTAATAAATAATATAAATAATAATATAAATAAGAATATATTTATTAATGCAATTAATAAATATATCAAACGCTTTCGGCAGGTCTAGCAAAAACTAGCTAAAGTAAGTTTATGTTGATCTTACGATGAATAAATTAAGTTTGTTACACTCAGCAATGCATGTTAGTTTTAGTACGTCACTGTGAACTGATTCTTGGAGAAGAAGCCGTTTTTTTGTCCCTAAAATTAATAATTTAATCTTTACTGATTTCTGACATATTTTAGAGAAAATTGGAGAAGAAAGATCGGTCTTTAATTTTGAAGATAATTCCCCGTATCTTTTTATGAACAGATAATTATCACAACTTTCTTAAATTCTAATGGAAATGAGCCAGTCATTAGCAATGGATTAATAAAAGAAACCAAACGGCAAAAATTGTGTTTTGCCGTTTGATCCACCACTGTAGATCGAAGTTGGGAAAAACTATTTGGAAGTCTCTCATTTCTTGTGGCAGTGCATTTGCTAATAGGTCTTTAGCATTATTTAAAAGATTTTCATTGACTGTTAAGACGCAATTAATATTTTTATCTACTAAAGTTGATTGAAAATAGATTTTGATAGCTAATAGAAAACGATCTATGGTTGGTTGATTTAACTCTGCTCCGCGGATTGTCCTTGTCGTCCAAACAAATATAATCCAAACACGATGTACAGTCGTTGAATTCTCTTGGTGGAATATTTACGTATTGTTGAAGCTCACACTCGATAATAAGTCAACATAATCATGAGAATGACGGCTGCTTCCTATCAAATCAATGTTTATGTCGTCCATTAAGATAATATTGTCATAACTGATGTCGTGCAGAATGCCTTCCCATTCTTGTGTGGAGTCGAAAGGGCTTTTAAGAATAATTCTTGGCTGTTTTCATTTTTTTACTACTAATGTGATTAACTGTTAAATATCTTTATATAAAGACGCATTAATCCTCAATATTCGTTATAATCTAATCGGCGCAATGAGAATTTGTTTTGAAGCCTTCTAAATGGTATAAAGCGGCTTTTGTTTTAATCCATAATTCTAACTGTGTGTTAACTGACGATCTAAGTTAGTTAATATTAATTCTAAGTTTGTTTTCCATTTCTTATCTTATACTCCTTATATTTATTAAATGCAATGCATTTGGAGTACGCTCATTACTGGAAGAAATTTCTTAATCGTATAGATCAGGGGTCTGCAACCTTTTTCAGATTCGTGGGCCACATTCAACTTTTATTTTTAATAATCGGGCCGCAAGCGTTTATTTAAGAGAAGTTAGTGAGCGACAAAAATGCTTAAGTTATCAATTTTTATTATATCAATCTTAAAAAACACAGAAATATTTAAAGCACGAGCTAAAGTACGACATACTCGTAATGACGTCTGATATTATATTCTTTCATAACAGCAACACTTTATGACAAAAAAGACAAAGGGACTTACCCCAATTTTTAATAAAGAAGTACTTGTTCCATTCATCATTAAACCTTCTTCCTTCATCTGCAATTTTACTTTTTCTTGAACCCATTTTTGAAATTTTATTAACAAATATACATCCTCTGAAAATAATAGTTGATGTTATTGAATTATATTAAAAGACGGACCCGGGAACGCGACTGCAAAAGTGCGCCAAAATCTCGGCTGTCGTCGGATGAAGTTACTTTTGTTATCCCCACTCGTGATGATTCACAAGGTTGAGTCGCGCCAAGTTGCACGGCGATATCACGAAGTATAGGTATAAAATTATTTGTATTTTATTATTCATATTATAAAAATTGCCGACCCCTGGTATAGCTCATCGCGAACTATATACATTTATGGAGAGTAGCTTCCTAAAATATCAGAATACTCAGTATCAATTATTGTCTGGTAATCAGTTACCTTATTCATTCTTTTTTTCACATCTTCACACCTTATCCTCTATATTTATTCTGCGATAAAATGAATATCTGTTCACCATATTTTTCGAACGACATCAGCGACATACACTGATTACTGCACGCACACGTGCATGGAGGCGTAACGTCACGCTTCTGTAAGTTAACAATAAACTTATTTTTTCGGTCAATATGTAATGAAGACTAATTCTGACTGCATAAGAGTGTGCAGACTGTTATGCAAAAAATATAGTTCCTTTCACACTGTTTAGAAGGCCCTAATAGCATGACAGGAATCTTGTTAAATCGAAATGTAGTATCTGTTCTTACAACGAAACTCATGCATTGAACGGTTATTATGATTGAATTGCATTACAAGTGAAGCATTAGGTTTCGTATTTCTATGTTAGCTCGCTATATGAATACAGAGTACAGTAACTCATCGCCCTCTTTACTGAGCTATTAGCATCAAAATAATATACGAAATAGAATAAAATACGAAAGGTAAATGTCGGACAATTTACCTTGTAGGTATTAGCAAAACGTTTTTCTTTAAGCTGAATGCTTTGTAATTTGTTAGATTTTTTATTTTTTTCCTTAACCTCAAATATCAACCTCAACATCCACCATAAATCTTAACTGCACTTTGCATGATTCCGACGGTGAAAGGAACTGCGGTCTTGGTATTTGTACAATCCGATATCCTATGCCAGTTAAACCTTTGTTGTTGACCCTCACTGGCTTAAGCTTTCCTACTTCCATTCGGCAATGTTCATCTGCCGAATGGAAGTAGGAAAGCCGCTCTTGAAGTTCTGAAACGCTGACCTTTTCATCTTATCCAATGAAACGCGATTATCTCCAGTCTAATTCCATTCTCCTTGTCGAAACACTTGCTTTGAGTTCTTCTGTTATCCTTGATAGAACGAGTGTCTTCATTCCCCACTGTACTCGTCTTCTCGCCTACTGTTCAAGGCTTCCTTTAACAACATTCCAAAGCTGTACATGAGAAAAGATTCAGCTGTATGTCTCTTTTAACAAGAATTCCAGCTTCATATTCAGCCTATACCGAAGCAACGCAACAAATGCAAAACAACCACATCATATCCAAATCCGACTTCAAAACACTTAATTGCAGAAATTCATCTTCTGTGCAAATGCAATCGTGCCTTCTGGTCCCTTATGAAGGCCAGCAACAAGACAACACCACAAGATAGATCACCTCTTGTTATACCAGAAAAGTGTACTATACTATGTATGCTTTACTATGGTCTTTTGCTCGGAAGTCATTATAAAGACCTTCAGTATCTACCACGAAAATGGCCAATTTTGAAAAAAGTCTTATGCTGATTGTATCTCACTAATTGTGCTCAAAATTGTCAGCTGTGCATAGCTGACACTTGTCTTGTATCATCTTTATACTCAGCTGGCATACATCGAAGAAAGCTGACTTATACCCAACCATTCCAATGAAAGGAAATAAGTCTCGGAGGAGATAAAACACCTACCCATTGCCCTCATCTTCCATTCTCTCTAAAAGATTGGAGAAAGTCATAACTTCGCTTATGGATGGCGAACCAGTTAACCAATGACCGACGGTATGGATTTCGCCACTTCAAATCTACCTCCAGCAGATCTCCTAGTCTTTCACTCACCTCTGTGGATACTTACTATCGAAATATTTGGAAAGGCATGCTGTTGATTTTCATGTTTCCATTAGTTTATTTGGTCTGGCATCGAAGCCTGTTGAGCAAATTGCCGTTCTTTCAGTTCTATTCCGTCCTCTGTAACTGAGTAGCTTTCTCTTTAGTCGATCACTGTGCGGGATGATGGATCACTTCCTCATTTCGGACTTTTTCATTGATGCAAGGATACTTTAAGATTGTTCCATCACTTACTTCTTTTTATAAACATAAATAACCTATTCCTAGAGGAGCTTTCGTAGGCCAGTCGGTATCGACGATCCGTTTTGGTTGAAAACATCTGGGTTCGAATCCAGTTTAGGATGCGAAGAATCATTAAAGTTAAAGTTTTTATTCATCTGAAGGTGAGTTAGAAGGTGTCATGCGGAGTTTCAAGGGATTTTCCTCCAGTAAACGTGAATTTTTTTATCCCGGAAAACCGTCCAGATAATGTCCACATAGCAGACTTTGCAGATGGGGTTAACTGTTTTATTATATTAATTAGGTTTATATGAAAAAATTTATGTGACAGCCATTATGCTTTATTGTATTGGGGAAGATGACATAACTGCCTTCTCTCGCTAAGCAATAATCATGTTCATAGTTTTGGTTAGAGCCCATTCCTCCTAAGCATTTGATCGACTTGCAGCATCCAGGCACCCATTCGGATCACCAAAAATAGTACCCCAGTTTTTCACCCAACATGATTCGCAGTCATTTCAGTCCTCTTGTGTTGTGTCTCTTCTGCAGGTACTTCCATGGACGCTTCTTCCCCAATGGCATCCATCATTTCTCTGTTTTTCACGAACCGACTGAAAACGTATCACAGAAGAAATAAGAAAATTCAATTGTAAATTCATACAACAAACAATTGAAAACAAACGTAGTCTCAAAAAAGCCAAACGGCAATTGATGAACAGCAATAAACCGATGGTTGCAGCAGTCAAACTACAAGATGGGACCATCACCAGAGATAGATATGCTATAGCAAAAAGAATTGAAGAATTTTACTTCAATATTATATCAGGATGATGAAAAAATTTATGCACAAGTTAAATGAAGAAGAAAACTACGACACTGCTGAAATGTCACAGATTCTACCAGAAGAAGTTATGTGGAGCATCCAAAGCTTGATAAACTATTTACTTTATGTTTATGATGTGCCAACAACATGGAAGAAGGATACCCTAATTCTGCTACATAAAAAAGGTGAGGTAGATGACTTGATGAACTACTGACCCATCAGTCTACTATCAGTGGTTTACAAGTGTTTACAAAAGTCTTAGCTCATAGGCTTTATATACGACTCTAGACCTAGCACAACCAAAAGAGCAGGCAGGCTTTCGAATGGGCTTTAGTACAATGTATTCAAGTTGTACAGCAGATTATTGAACGGGTAATGAATATCAATTACAACTATATCTTGGTTTTATTGACTATGAGAAAGCCTTTGATTCACTTAAAACTTGTGCAATACTTAAAGCATTACGAAACCAACAAGTGCAGGAGCCCTACATCAGAACCATCAAATCAGCATACACCAATGCCACAGCAGCAATTCATTCAATGCAAACATCTCTACTGTGGGAATACAGAGAAGTATAAGACAGGGTGACACAATATCTCCAGAATTATTCACTCACAGCGTACCTAACAGAAATATTCAAACTTCATCAGCAGTGGATCGACAATGGCTGATGAAGATGATGATGATGATATATATATATATATATATATAAGATTTAGATGCGTTAATAAATTTGCTATTTATGGAATGAAATTACAGTGTTTAATGAACTGTCTGTGCATAGTAAATGTTTAAATCAATTGATAATAATGTATTTTATTTGGAAATGATTTGCCTAGGGAGACTGTTTTTTTAATATTATTATACTCTTTGTTTATTTCAATCCGAAATATAAAGTAGATCTGTCCATTTATAAATTAATAATAACATATTACGTACAAGAATAATATAATTATCTATTTGTGCTCCATATAATCGGAACAGTTCATAGATCTACTGCAATATGCAATTTAAAATATGCAATATTTTAAATTTAAAAAAAAATTAAAAAAAAAAAAGCTAACTCCACTCCGTAACAAAAGTAATTAATAAAAATACAAATCTTGGTGTTCCAGAACAAGCCGTGTCAAATTAGCTGTTTAAATTTATTACAAATTTGACAGCTTTTCATTTCGTAATCAAATCTAAAAAATAATAATAAAATAAAATAAAGATCTTCGTGAAGTTCATGGATTTATTAACACAATTCTACACCAGCGCGATTAGTGACACTGGCAATATTTACTTACCAGAAAAAAAACAATAAAAAATAAACGATAGCATTTTTATCCGTTTACTCATACTTTCAAAAAAAAAAGGAGTTAAAAAATTTCGTGCTTTTTTCTCGTCTGTGGAAGAAAGAAAATACGTGGCGCGTGTCACACTTGTCATGCCCGAGAATATCAGTGGCAATCTAAAAATTTACCTGTCGCGTGATTTATGTTGACGATTTGCATTGTAAATATGGAAGCGCCATCTAGTTTCGTATGCTTGCAATGAATGCTTTTTCGCCATGCGAATAAAGGCTGTAGTTTGTCTTTTGATGCATATTGGTGAACATTCGATGAAGCAACATCAAACTTTTTTGAGTATGCGAAGTAGGTGGTAGAAATTACTTTTGTTTGAATTATTAAAATATAAATAACGCACTGGGTAATAAATGTTCTTTTCAACCTTTCTAAATTCTGAAAAATATATCAGTTTATAAAATATAATAATGAAGCATTTACACAGAAAGTCTGTAAAAAAAGTTATTAAAACCTTTTGAGACGATGCATAAGTCAATCCCAGAAAAATGTGATGGCTAATTTAAAGAATATATATATTTCGTTCACTCAAAATAAGAAATTTGCAGTTCGATTCGTTATTACACATATAAAAAATTACAAGGAATCTTCTTTAACATTTCGGTTCTGTCCACTGCTGGACGAAGGTCTCCCCCATGATTTTCCGGACCACTCGGTTTTCTGCCTCTCCCATCCATCTCACTCCTGCAACTTGTTCCAGTTCATTCCTCCACCTTCTTCTCGGTCTTCCTCTTTGTCTTGCTCTATCCATTGGTCTCCACTCTGTTGTTATTCTAGTCCATCTCACGTCACTGCATCTGGCAATATGGCCAGTTCACCTCCACTTAGCCTGTCTAATGTATTTTACAATATCCACGACACCTGTTTGAGATATTATCCGGGTATTTGTCTTCCTATCTCTTAATGTTATTTGTAGCATACTTCTCGCCATGCATGTTGTATTGGTCTCAGTTTTTTGTTTAGGGCTTTTGTTAAAGTCCCTCCCGTACGTTAGGTCAGGAAGTGTGCACTGGTCGAAAGTTTTCCTTTTTAGACTCATAGCGATGGCACTTCTGAATATGTCTCTCATTTTCCCATAAGTCATCCTATGAGACCTCCACATAGCCTTTAAAGGAATGCGGAGAACCGACCAGGGCTTCTGACCTAATGTCCAATCCTCACCTTCTCGTGGTGCACCCTGTTGGGTATCTACTTGGATACTGAACGGACGAGGATGGGCTGGCAATTTGGGATTTAGCCGACCAAATTGTATTCTTATTGGTTAAACCAAAATATAGAATGATGGTACAACATGACAAAATTTCATGCCGGCTGGGGCGTCGCCCGGTTAAACAAGGCCCCCGTTGTCTTCGCCAGGGAACCAGGGCGAACAGCGAAAAGTCAGCTACTGGAACAAATCTGAAAATAAACCCCAACTCAACATCACCAGAGTTAAAGATCGGTACTATCAACGTAAGAAGCCTGAATGGCAAAGAAATGGAGCTAGCTGAGGAATTAGATAAGTACCAGATCGACATAATAGGGGTGACTGAAACAAAAAAGACCAAAACTGGTGAGCTCTTTCTGAGCAATAAATACAAAATGTTATATTCAGGCAATGACAATCAAGGAAAAGAAGGAGTAGCCATAGTATTCAACACAAAATACGAGGCTAATCTTCTTGAATGGCAGGCAGTCTCAAGTAGAGTAATGTGGGCAAATATGAGAATGGAGAACTGGACAATGAGACTTATTTGTGCCTATGGTCCCACAGAAGGTTCTACTAAGGTAGAAGTGGAGGAATTTTTTGAGGCTTTAGAAAAAGCAACTGACACAATGAAAAATGAAAAGTTGGTCCTTGTTGGGGATCTAAATAGCAGAGTAGGAAATGATTGTCAGACATACAAAAATATTTTGGGAAAATTTGGAGAAAAGAGCAAAGCTAATAATAATGGCAAATATCTGTTGGATTTCTGCTCAGGACATGGACTGGTCATTACTAATACCATGTTCCAACATAAAAATGTGCACAAATTCACATGGAGAGAAGAGGCTAGGAATAAGAAAAGTCTCATTGACTATGTTATTGTTGATAGTGATGTTTTCTTCCTGGTGCAGGACACCAGAGTGTACAGAGGATTTGAAATTGGAAGTGATCACTATTTAGTCTTGAGCAGGATAAAATTGAATTTCATATTGAAAAGAATAACATGTAAGAAAGTTTTAAAGCGAATAAAAGTTGAGCAGCTCTCAGATGTGAACTGTAGACTAAAATACACAAAGATTATTGAAGAAAAAATGAAAGAGTTTGAGAACAGGAACCAAACCTTGGAGATTCAGTGGCAAACTCTGAAGAAAACATTGATTGATTCTGCCAGAGAGGCATGTGGTGAGGTTGTTTGTAAGGATAAAAAAATCAGAACTCCCTGGTGGACACAGGAAGTTAAAGAGGCAGTGAAGGAAAAGAAGAAAGCATACCAAAAGTTCCTGGCAAATAAGTCAGCTTTTGCTCTTAGAGAATATAGAGACAAATGCAAGAATGCTAAACACTGTGTAAAACTAGCTAAACAAAAGTCATGGGAGGACTTTGGCAAGAATATAGAAAATAAATATCAAGAAGGTGGCAAAATATTCTGGACGTTGTTGAAGAAACTTAAGAATGGAGGAAAGAGTGCTGTAAAAGGAATTAGAGATGATAAAGGTGACATGAAAACGGGAGAAAAAGATATCCTTGAAGTATGGAGTAATTACTTTGAAAAACTGCTCAATGAAACAAGCAGTGATGACAGCACAGTGGTAAAAAACACTGACCAGGCATGCAGTCAGGAATACATATCCATACTTGAAGTAGAAAAAGCCATCAAAGGCTTGAAATGTGGAAAGGCAGCAGGAGTAGATGATATTCGACCAGAAATGCTGAAGTATGGTGGTATAAGAGTATTACAGTGGCTGCACTGCATAGTTCAGAAAGCTTGGACAGAGGGACGAATTCCCGATGATTGGAGTAGAGCTCTCATAGTACCCATATATAAAAAGGGAAATAAAACTGAATGTGAGAATTACAGAGGTATTTCTCTACTGAGTGTTCCTGGCAAGATCTATGCAAGTATACTTGAGAAACGGTTGAGAAGAATTGTGGAAGAAAAGCTTGGTGAAGAACAAGCTGGATTCAGGCCAAATAGAGGCTGTCAGGATCAGATCTTCACTTTACGACAAATAGTCGAGAAAGCATGGGAATATAACAGAGATCTGTATTTAAGTTTTGTCGATCTGGAAAAGGCATATGACAAGGTGCCAAGAGAGAAGCTATTCAATACGCTGCAGTTATATGGTGTGAATGGGGCATTATACCAAGCAATACTTAGTCTTTATTTGAGTTGTAAGTCAGCAGTCAGAATTGAAGGAAGTACAGGAAGATGGTTTAATGTTAAATCTGGTGTGAGACAAGGATGTACATTATCCCCTCTGTTATTCATTATCTATATGGATCACATTATGAAGGAAAGTGGTATTAAACATGATATCAAAATTGGAGATGTTAATGTCAGCTCTTTGCTTTATGCAGATGATGTTATACTTCTAAATAAATCTGCTACAAGTCTGCAAGATTCTCTGACTAAATTGAATAGCTGTTGTAATAGATATGGTATGAAGGTCAGCAATAAAAAGACAAAGACAATGAAAATAGGCAGAATCATTGAAAATGTCAACTGTGTTGTGAATGGAGAACCTGTGGAACAAGTAAAACATTTCAGCTATTTAGGCACGATTTTTACTGAAGATGGTAAATTGAATATAGAAATAGACAACAGAATCAGCAAAGCTGGTATGGTGGGAAGTCAATTGAATAAATTCATATGGAATAAGAGAGAAATTAGTCGGAACACTAAATTAGCTGTATACAAGACAGTGTTCAAACCAGTTTTAACTTATGGATCTGAGAGCTGGGTCAGCAGTAAAACACTTGACCAAAGACTAGAGACCACAGATATGAGAGTCCTGAGAAAGATTATAGGCGTGAACAGATGGTATCAATGGTAATATCATATTAAAAATGAGGATATTAGGAAAGAACTTGACATTGTCAGCATCCAGGAATGCGTTAGCAGAGCTAATCTCAGGTGGTATGGTCACTTAAATAGAATGGGCGAGGAAAGATTAGCAAAACAAGTGTTCTCTGCCAGGGTGGCAGCAAAACGACCCAGAGGAAGGCCAAGATATAGGTGGATTGATACGATACAAAGTGCTTTAGACGATAGAAATATAAGATCTGATAATGTTGGAGTCTTGACAAGTAACAGACTGATTTGGAGGAAAATTGTAGATAGGAAATTAATAATGATGTAATTGTTTTCATGTAGTACTATCATATCCTGTACACCCCTTGAGGGTACATGGCAGGAATTTGATGATGATGATGATGATGATGATGTCATCCATCCAAGCTGAATTTTCGTTCAATCTCTTTTCTTTGGCAATCCTCAAAGGATAACAATTGGCCCAAATATACATATGAAGTAACTTACAAAGAATAATAATTGTAAAATAGATGGTCAACCTGTGTATCTCACTGGAAGTAATGTTTGCTTCCATAGTGCTAGATCTCCCGAAGAAGAGAGAGCGTTGTAATTTCAATTCTAGCCGACTAGAGGAACTTTTTCTAATCCTTCCTTCGACCGGTTCCCGAATTATACGGTCTCTGGCACGGGCAAGCTGGTTTTTTTCTCCCGGAAACTGGTTTTTCTTCGCTATAACTCAAGAAAATCCACCATAGAACCAACATTATTACAGACAATAACATATCGTGTTAGGGTTAGGCGACACATCAGTCATTTCTGCATCGGATGCGTCTTATAATTAGTGATAATCTTTTGTCATTCCCCACAAGAACGTTAGTGGAGACTGAACTGCCTACTTATCACCAGAAAAGTTAGATAGAGCTAAAATGGCCTGGCCTGCTCGCATATAACAGAATAAAGGCGTTAATTGATTTTTATATAATAATTGTAAAAATTTAGTTGTGATATTTCCAAATATATTAGCAGAATATAACGATAAATCGCCATAATTCTAAACTGTTCGATGAAAGACAGTTATAGGTTAATTCCACTCACTGCCCACATGAGTTTTTTTTTTTTCATAGGATTTTTGTAAGGCGATTCCCGAGTTAGTTCATCTTTAGTGCCAGAAAGTAGCGCTTATATTACTGTAAACTCCCATTTTAATCCCACAGTTCAGAGAAATTGACCTTAGAACACAATGTCTCAAATATTAATACTAAAGTTTAAGGTTACGAGATGGCAGCAGCCGTCTGCCTTCGTTTTCCCCGAAGTCTTCATAATCATTGGTAGTTCTGAGCTCAACTGTCGGACACATTAGACTTGATTAACTCCATCTGTGATAGAGATTGTATCCTATCGTAGTTTAAAGAAGACGGCCGTTTCCGACAAAAACAGGTGCACTCCTAAAGAAAGTTTTCTATGTAAACCTGGGATTCCTATTAACTCAAAGCCGTAACTTGTTTATTTCACAGAATATGTCCATCCTGATCTGTCTTTAGTTCTCCGCACCCAAACATTTCAACTGTGTATAGTAGAACTGATATTTTCTTTAGACACGTCAATACAAACTTTTTTGTAATATTGTCCTTAGATCGGCCAACATTTCAGTAGAATCCATACCCGATGACTTTCTTCAATGCAGATAAGCATAATTGTGAAGAATGTGACGAGAGATGGTACACACTGTTCTGCGCAAGATAACCAATGAACTTAGTTTAAAACTAGGTGAATAGTTTCCATACATACAACAACCCACTCTCTAATAAACGCTGCCTTCTCTTCTGAAAATTCCTCTAAGTACTCTTTGTGTTTGCATCAAAGATCGTTTGTATCAGAGATGCAGCATATACACCATAATGCAACTTCATTCTGAGCAGAATCCACTACCATTGTTTACATCATAACAGTCATTACATGGAACTGATAGGAGACATTGTTATGAACCTGCTCTTTCTCTGTGATCTCCAATATGATTTTTGAAAGGATATTCTTGCGATTTTTATGGCTCAATAGAATTACTTCGCCCGATACTTTCCTAGATGAATGTCCTATCCCGCTCCTAGTGCTTGATAAAGATACCTTTCATCTTCCATTGCTTTATAGCGCTTCCAAAAATTGATTTTCTTTATTCCACGTACACTTCACGACTAGAGAATAGACATATCCACTGTGTGTCACATCAATCCATGGCTGCTCTCCGACTTATCTTTCTTCCATCAGTCTGATCCTGCTTACAGTCGTTCCACTAACGCTTAGCGAGTTGCCAGTTGGATGCCAAGCAACTACTGGATTTGCTTATTTTGTTCGCACTAAAGAGTTCGAATATATTTAAAGAGTTTGAACAAGCATGGTTTTGCGCTACAAAAGTGGGCGTATGTTTAATTCATCGCATATTTCTGAAGAATATTTTAAAAATAAATGAACTCCTATAATTAGTACGTACTACATAAGGACATAAAGGATTCATATTGTGAGACTTTGTGGTTTTAAATCACATACTTAGTACTTTACAGATCCCAGATCCTTTTTTCCCCAAGATGTAGAATTTTCTTTAAAAAATTCCCCCGACATAATATACCTGATATGAGTTAGGATTAGGAACACAAGATGATGGTGCGTATCGTGTTTTCTTCGCCTTTCGGATTGCACACCGGGAAGAAATGCACTCCACTGTCACCATGAATGTTAATATCATGGCAGTCTATAGACTTAAAAAAAAAAAAAAAGAAAAAAATCTAAAAAGCTCGTGCACTCAGGTCTGTCTTCTCCGGCTCTTATAGGCATATGTATCTATTTTTTTCCCTCTGCAGAGAAGGAGTTTGAAACAGTATTATAAGATTAGAGAATCCTAAAATAAGTACTAATACGATTTTACCGGAAGTATTTTAATCAGTTAAAGACCACTATAAGTTTGACTGAAGGATAGGGAATACCAGTTTTAATCTCATTTTTAACAACTTGGTTAATCGCATATAATTCAGTTATAATCATTTTGTCATCTTCTTCTGATAAATAATAAGCTTCTTCTTGCTGATCATAATAAGCGTGTCACTTTGGCTAGAGGGCGTGTTGGAATATTGTCTAAGAATTCGAGGAACATTCTGAGGACTTTTCTTCTGAAGGTGAATTAGCCTGTTTCATAAGTGACATGGTATTTCGTCTTGTTAAGCAGGCAATAATGGAAAAATACACACGGTTAACAAATGTGATGTGCTAGTCTCGTGACCTAAGTTGCTTTGACGGAATCTAAACAATGAACCCAGCTATCAATGGCTGAAAATATTGATGTTTAATTTTGTCATTAATAACATTTCATTACATTGTTACAGACATATTCTTCATTATTTGTAAGCACAATTTAAATGAGGTTGGAGATTCAGTTGAAGATTTATAACATCATGTACAGAAAAGTCCGTTTTACACTTTCTGCTATTATTCATCTCTAGAATTTCTACAACTAAGATGTTTCTCTTGTTTCAAAAGCAGATTTAGTTCACCCACAGATATACAGTAATATCCCGCCTTACGACACTTCGGTTTACGATGACTCCATCATAGGAAACTTTTCAATTACGACCAATGCCCATTTATATGAGCAGCATACGACGGTGTTAACGATATGTTGCTGCCCTCAGTCAACTGATGTGCAATATTCCTGAACTCAGTGTATTTACGAAGTCTTCGGTCTCAACATTTCTCTCTGTGTTTTGGTTTTGCTCTGTAAATTGTAAACTGTTTATAAATATTATTTTATTTTGCTGTTGTTAATAATGGCGCATGAAATTCAAAGTAAAGGTGCTGTTTCCCCAAGAATACGCGTAAACCTATTACGGAGTAGGATTAAAATTTTTAGATTTAGTGATGATGTATCGAACAACTGAGATAGGCCGCAAGCTAAACTTACCTCGCATTATTGCTATTACAGTCGTTAAAAACAAAGATAAAATTCTTAGAGAAGTGAAAAGTGCTACACTAGTTCATGCCACAGTTATCTGTAAACGTGACATTCTTATAATCGAAATAGAAAAACTTTTAATGGTGTAGATTGATGTCCAAACTGCTTAACGCGTTTGTTGCCTGAAACCAAGCTATTCAGAATAACTTTTTTGTTTGCGAAAATTATTCTAAATTTTTTGTTCGCGTATCTGATGTTAAGAAATAGATTAATTACGTCATTTACACACACACACACACACACACACACACACACACACACACACACACACACACAGGGCCCCTGAAAGGAATTTTATGAGGGGATTCAAAGTTTCTTCTGAGCCCTTACCTTCTCCATTACTCATTGTTTTATAGCTCCAGGGTCCCCATTTTTGACTACGGGCCCATGTAAGATGTACCCCTGCACCCCCTTCTCTCAGAGGCCCTGCATACGACTACTTAAAATCGTTCTTAAACCATTACGCGCATACACAGTGAATAATAATAATAATAATAATAATAATAATAATAATAATAATAATAATAATAATAATAATAATAATAATAATAACAGTGATTCGCTCTTCGCTCTGGAACCTAATGTATGACCGGGTTATGTCTATATAAACAATCGTGTGCTCAAAATCCACTTTTAAAAACAATACGTGTTGATAAGCGTTCTTTAAAAATTAATAAGACATATTGAGCGACTATACTAGGTTCCCGGTAATTAACGATATTGATAGGTGTATCAAATTACTCGAGATACACGTTGTTTTACTTCTATTAGGTTGTTATCTGCCTACGGCAAAATATCTTGCATAACAGACCAAGATAATAATCGACGAAAGTTCGGAAAAACAAAACTGCGAATATTAAAAATTCTTAACGTTCTGTCCCGACGATTCAAAAATGTCTTTTACTTAATGTTTAAATGTATCTAATCCTATTTAAAAATTCAATCATTTTCTAAGTATTATACATGAAACCAAACTAAAAGAAGCAGCTAACGTAGATCAGATTTAAATAAAGCGGTACTTGATGCCTTGCGATAATATTTTTCTGAAGTAAATTAAAAAAAAAAAAGACTCTATTTTCATTTGCTAGTAATCCTATTAAATATTTAGAGAAGTCGGATACAAATTTCGTGTTTGTTAACCAAGTAATGAAAGAAAAAAAGAATGTTTAGCTTGTAGAAACTGAAGTTCTAACAGCTATTAGTAGCTGAAACGCGTGCTGCCACGCGGGTTTAATTTCTTTAACTGGTAGAAAATTTGATTTCTAACAGCACGAAGATCTGACTGCACTTTTTTTTTTTTATTCATTCAAGAAATACGACTCAACTAGATATTTAATCTCCACAGTCTTAAGGTTCTTGCAAATCGTATCATTTTTGCAGTATAGTAAATTCGGTGGCTAGTAATAAACATAAACTAGTGGGTTCGAACAGTGGCGTAGCTAGAGCTTTTGTCGCCCGGGGCGATCCCTGAGTTTGTTGCCCCTCTCAATACACACCAAAAATACTACAAAAAAAGTCAAAACGACGTACAGGGAAATAAATTAAAACGCTATGTTTATTTTTGAAGTAAACTTTAATTCCAACATTCTAAAATGTTATTTTTCTTCCTTTTCTGTTAGCAAAATCGTCGATGTCATTGGCGAAGTCTATTTCATAGTAATGTAGGTAATTCTTCATCAATTTTATTTAGAAAAACTCCTCTCACAACTAGTAACACTTACAGCAATTGTGAAGAAAATTTACAGTATTATTACAATATTTGGAAGTGAGTTATCGAGACTGTATTTTAGAATTAACTACAAAAGTTCAAAAAGGTTCAAAGTGCCGCCCGGCGCGGACCCCCACCCCCTCCCCTAGCTACGACACTGTGGCAGGATTTCGAATCCTATCCATGCTTGCATAGTTTTTAAAATAAAAATTGCGGTTCCCTTATTATTCGTTCTTTCATACGTTAATAATAGCAATCTCATTATTTATGCGTTTAATTTATCATTTTTATTTGCCAAATTTTGGTTCAACTGATACTTAATGAAATTCTATATAATTTTATGTACAGTTTAATTATATGTAAGATAACTATAAATTTTTTCCTTAAAGACAAAATTTTTAAATTTATAGCAGTTTTTTCTGTTAAACCTTTTTTTAGAATTGATACTCTACTATAAAAGAAACGTTTCTTTTTTAATAGCAGAATAGAATCAGGAGAGGACTTCCAGGGTAGCGGATAGCAATGCTGTAGCCAATGAAGCTTTAACTGAGGCTCGGCTATTGCCGTTACCTAGCCATGACTAGAGTTTTTAGCTCAATAACACCATCCATACAGATTTTCTTCATTCAGATGACGGGATAAAGAGTCAATGACTCAGTCCATCGCCCAGTTCTTATTAGAACTATTAGAAATAGCAGAATATACTTCCGTTATTTACATAACGTAGAAGTGATAAGTTCTTTTAGTTTTGGTATAAATTATTTATCATGCACATCCATTTTCTTTCTTTTTTTTTATTTCAAGATTTTTCTGGTATTCAATAATAAAAAACATTGAATAGATAGTAACAAACATGTTGCCTTCTGAACGGAAACTGGATGGAGGCTGTGCGTGATATATGCACCCAGATTGCCGCCTTCCAATGCAAGTTTGTGTTTGCTCAATCGTATCAAATTGCCTTCCAAGTTAAGGAAGGAAGGAAATGTGATATCCTTTGAATGCTGAAATGAGCTTGCCCAATATTTGTGATTCTAATCTCTGGTTATTTTGGAAAGAAGACTGATTTACTCGCAGCGACGTTTTGTGATAATTTCAGATGCTAATCTTTCGATACAAAAAAGGAAAAAAAAATGAAACATTTGGGGGAATAAACCATTTAACGATGTAGACAGCACCAAAACTCACTGCCGTTAAAAAGATCTTATTTCAGTTTGACATCTAAAAACGTGCACCATCAGTAATGGAATTTTATAAGGTTACTTCGCATTTCCATCAAATTATCTGCTAAATATGCAAACGATTTCTATGGAATCAACTGAGCTCTATGTCACGGACGCTCTCTAAAGTAAAATCGATGCATTAATTAAAATATCAGATCAGCACCAATGTAAACAATCCATTTCCCGAGATCATTGTATTGGATTTCAATAAACAACATTGTTGCAGTACATGATATCTTTACGCATGCGTCATGTTCTGGCTGTTGATTTTTCTAGTACTGCAGAGACGAATGTAGATTTATTTTCAGGAAAAGATTAACAAATATTTCCGGGAATTTTTGATGTGAAGCAGTCATATCTGATAACTAAGCCAGCTCTAACCAATTTTATCAGTGAAACAGCATAAGCACCTTTTTTTTTTTCCTTAATGAAGGAAGATACAGTAGTTGCTGTGTACTTGCAGACAATTATGACGTAAACAGTACTTGCTGACAATTATGACGATAACATCATGAATTCCTCTCTATCAATACCGGAATATTGTTATAAACTTCATACTGAATTTATTCCTCTTTCTACATTGTTAAAACGAAATCCAACTGCACTTGCTTTTGTTTCCATTAAACACTCCATTTGTGTGTATGTAAGGGGGAGGGGGGTCAGTGAACAGGTTTGTTTGTTTATTTAAGCAACGGTACTTAAAACTTTATCTGATGGGAAGCCAAAGTTTCTGAATATACAATGTCAAAACATCCCAGTGGATTATTGTATTACGAGAAAGTAGCTAGAGGCATTCCTTGTGGAATTACAAGACATTGCTTTCACCTCTTAAATTAGTGTATCTCCACATTTCCTTAATGTCGCTCCTTTAAACTAAAAGCAATTCCTGATTTCCACTTAAAAAGATTTCTACTGCCACTATAAAAGCATAAGTAAGATACTGTATTATTATCTCTCTCTCTCTCTCTTCATAATATTCATAATAAAAAAAATCCTGTGATCACAAAGTTGAATATAATACAATGTTTCCATGGTTACTATATATTGAAGGAATGCGATGCACCCTGCTTCCAAATGAGTGCTGGGTAAAATGGCTGCGAGAAGGGAACTGACGTAGTTTGAAAGGGGTGTTGTGGTAGGAGGCCATGTTGCAGGCTTGCTTGTTTGTCAAATTATTGACAAAATGGGGCATCCCAGGTCAACATTCAGTCATGTTCGTTGAATGCGGAGTCAATTTCGGACATTGACTGAAACACAAACTTGCACAAAAACATTCAGAATAGAGGCCCACAACATGGGTTTCCATGGTAGCACCGCAATATGCAATCCTCCACATGATCCGAACCAAAATGCAGCTTAGTCTTCAGTGGTGCAAAGATGGTGTACTGATGGTGAAAGATGGTGGAAGAATGGACGTAGAAGCTTGAAAAGTTGTGTTATGGAGTGAGGAATGACAATGCAATGCTTCCTACTTGGTGGTGTTTCTACAGAACTGAATATTGTCTCCTTCAGCAAGACAATGTTCTATAATGCTGATGCTGTAACTGCGTGGTTTGTAGGCATGAATATAATCACATTTTAATGGCATCCACAGAGCCTTGATCTGAACCTTATTGTTCATCTATAGGATGAACTGATGCGTGGGGAAAGGTCAAGGGACATCCGCCCAACAACAGTTCAGGACCTCATTACATGGCTACAGGAAGAATGGTCCAAAATTCCTATTGATCTTTATCGTATTCTTGTGGAAATAATGCACTATAGGATTCTTGCAGTCATAGCAGCTAAAGGAGGTCTTTTATCTTATTAAGGTGGGCGTCATTGCTGTTCCTTACACTATGGTGGCTGGTGATTTCTTTCCAAATAGAATATATATATGCATATGAATTCATAGAGAGAGAGAGAGAGAGAGAGAGAGAGAGAATCTCATGTGGTTGCACTTGATATTTCCAAGGCCCAGTTGATCATGTCTGACATTTTTTACAAATTTCCATCTTGTGATCTTCCTCCTTTCTTTCGCAAATGATTTGCCAGTTTCCTTTCTGGTTGTTCACTGCGTGTCATGATGGATATTTCGTTCTCATCTGATTTTCCATGTGACACAGTACACCAAAGTGCTGTGCATCCACCTGCTCTCTTTACATCAATGATCACGAACATCTAATCCTATTTTCATAGCTTTCTTGATGATAACCCACTTCATTCCCCTTTGTCATTCACAAAACTTGCATAGATGACTCAGCGGTCACGATCTTCTGGTCGTTCTCGAGTAGAGTGAAGATAATTTAGTAAATTTTAATGCTACCAAAACACAGTCCTGGATTATTTCCGGGGAAAAAAAATCTACTGCTCACCAACAAGGTCAGATTTCTCTTCTTGGGCTGAATTTCATATCTAGCCTATCCTGGCATAAACACACCACATTCTTCTCTTCTGTTGAACTCCTAACACTTTATAAATCTTAAAACCTAAAATCTTCCTCAGAATGCGAGATTGTATCAAGTACAGAGAGAGAATATTAGCTAAATAGATGACGTTTTTCTCACTGCCTCTAATCGCTTTCCCATTGACGCTCTATTTCTGCATTATGTCCTTCCCACTTATTAACGGATTGCTGAAATTAGAATGGATTCGCAGACCAGCTGCGTTGTTCTCGTGCACAAAGACGTGGTCTCAAGACCGCCATAGCTGAACAGCAGAGAAGTAACAATCAGAAAGGTTATGCTGTGGTTGATATTAATGTGAACAGGATTTACTGCAATTCCTGGCTTCGACAAGTAAAATCTAAACATGACAGTTTGAAATATCCAGGTGTGGACCATCTTTGGTGTGATTGTAATTCTCCATATTATGGACAAACAGAAACACCAATCGAGATTCGTATCGAAGAACATTTGAGAGATATCACCTATGGTAGAACGAGGGCTACGGCCTTATCCAGTCATGTGCTTCATTCTTCTGATCCAAACGACCATCATTTCACTCAGTAAACTAGGATAGATCCGAAATTATTTACAAATGCTATGATGAACTTGAAAGAAATATATTAGAATCAACAGAAATTACAGTAAACCCTGTTCATCTTAATGCTCAACCTTTCTGATTGTTACTTCTCTGCTGTTCAGCTATGGCAATCTCGAGACCACGTCCTTGTGCCCGAGAACAACAACGCAGCTGGTCCGCGAATCCATTCTTATTTCAGCAGGCCGTTAATAATTTAAATCTTTAGTGATGTATCTAGGTAATGTATTTTTGTGTGTCTCTTTTTTCTTCTATGTACTACACACCCGATGAAGTCTTATAAAGATGAAACTATATATAGAAGTAGAAAATGTTAGTAGAATTGTTAAACTGATAGTACATATTGTGTGACGTCACACATGTACTCCATTGTTAATATATGCCGTGCATCATCTGCCATAACTTCCATTATATGTTATATATAAATCTGCCAACGCCTTTTATTCTACAAAGTAGGCGAAGCCGTTTTAACGCTAAATAACTTTCTGAAAACTGTTAGAATTCTCCACCCTTAGCTAATCACTGATAGCTACCAGTGACTTTAATAGGCATGTGGGGAAGGAGAGTATGTCATACCACCCTTTGCTGCGTGTTCCCTAATGTTGTCTAAAAGTAGTCTGAATTCTGTGGTCGATTTTCTTGACTTGTACTATTAAAAAATCAGGGTTTCCAGGTGAAAATCTAAACCTTAATTTCCTGTGAGAGATCGACTAACTCGAGAACTGGTCGAAGGAAGGACTAGAAAAGTGCCTCTGTTCGGCGACTAGAATCGAACTTAGAATCTTTCCTCTGGCAATCTAGCGCTATTAATGCAAACACCATTTCTACAAACTAGCCTGCTATTACATCTTTTCAAATTGTTGTTCAACTGTATTCCAGATGAGGTACCTCTGAGTGCCTAATAAACCAGTTGAAGGATTTTTTTTTTTCATATTTATAATGCGGTTTTATTTGAATCGTTATTATTAATAATAGAACCCACAGAATCATGATGTTAGTAAGAAAATATTTTATTCTACTTTGTAATAGGATTGTTCAAATCCCTCCATGGTTTGTAATAATGATTCTTTCTACCGTTCAACTACTGCAGCGCTACCTTTCGTCATAGGCTGCTTCCCTTTACCTTTAAAACACGGGTAATAAATTCTAGATAGCATCATAGTGCTATTTTCTCCTCTTCGCAGTCTGAATAACAGGTTTTGTTCGCGTATGTGAAATCACAGGATGACAATTTAAAATTCCTATCAAGGAAAACGCAATCCTGATCTGATTGTCAGCAATTGAATAGGTAATATTGTTTGCAAAGTAGCAGCAGATTTCAATATGTAAGGTATTTTATTTTAAAACTATGAACAGATAATCCTTTTCGCTTCAAAAATTTCCGATACACTGAACGAATTCGAAGAGCTCTACTTGAAGCCATTGCTTTATACTTGCGTAAAAAGAAGTAGGGTAGTGGCGGCTGTGGGTGTGTGCGGGCGTCCGTGCTTGACCGAATAGCTTAACGATACACTAAGGACAGAGACGAGTTTCGACTTTTCTAAAGAATAAATGGATACCAGTGAATGGCAACTGGTTTTCTTTTTTTTTTTTCGGGGGGGGGGGGCGGTAAATACTTTTAACATCGATAACAGTGAATTTCAAGAATAATGGCTACTAGCTTGATCCAGTAAAGGAACGAAAGACATGGCACATGATGTTTCTATGGCGACCGATTGAAGGTAAGGAAATTAAAGGTATTTCACTCAGCACAAAAGAAAAGAATTTGAAAGTTCATTTCAAAAAGCAGGAGTCGGAAAGTCGGACTGCAACCACTTTGCCTTCTTTCCTTTGCTTCAGACATCGCCTTAATCCGTTTTAATGCATGCGGATGATTTCTTATGTTAGGCTTACTTGAATTCTTTCTAAGACGGTGGGTTCCAAACTTTAATAATAGTGGACAATCTAGTAGCTTTTTTTCTGTTTAGTTTCTCCTGTACTGCGATTATTTGCGTAATATTTTTTCTTTAATTCAAAAACTACTGTAATTATTGAAGTTAATGGGAATATGTTTTCCATATTAACTTTTTTTCCCAGTTTTAGTCCTTTTTAACGAGTTTTTGAGTTTAATAAAATGTTTTGATTTGTCACGTGATCATTTCAGATATACTACTCTCTCTCTCTCTCTCTCTCTCTCTCTCTCTCTCTCTCTCTCTCTCTCTCTCTCTCTCTCTCTCTCTCTCTCTTCTCTTCTCTTCTATACTTTTCTTATACTTTCTCAAGGGTTATACTGTCCCAATCCCTTCTACAAGATTATATGAGGATCAAAGTACCTCAGTAAAAAAGAATCCTCGGTTACTATTGATAACGTTCAACCACTCCCCCTCCAGTAAAAGTTAACAATTTTTTAATAATTTATAATTAATGACGTCATAATTATGTGATAAGGATAATTTCTAGTATATATATTCACAATTAAAAATCAATACTAGCATTTTAATAATAACACTAGATTTTAAAATCCATCTGTCCATCTGAACAAGTTACGCTAAGAAAAACAAAATAATTTGCCAACCAGTATAAATCCTCAATAATAATAATACATTTGATAGACTTCTGCATAGAGAGAAGACTGGCCATAACCAGTACCGTCGACAGGGTGTGGCATAGAGACAGCCTGCCTCACGGCGCGGCTTAATAAGGGCGCTTGTTCATCCATATTGCGGTAGGCGCCGTCGCTACGCTAACAATTCCTGTTAGCGTAGCGTAGCAAGTGCGGAAAGAAGTTTTTCCAAGCTTAAACTGATTAAAAATTATTTGCGAACAGCAATGACCAAGAAAGAATGGTTGGTCTAGCAACTATATCGATAGAGACGGACATAGCTTATAATTTAAATTTAGAAGAGCTTATAAACAGTTTTATTGTGCGATATCTCAGTAGAGCAAACATTTAATTAATATTATCATGTAATTCGTTTTGCATTAATGTTTTTTCTTGTAATAAAAACAAAATAGCAAGTGGAGATTTTCTTATATTTTTGTCTTATAATCCATCAGGGGCGATATTTAATTGTTTGCCTCAGGGCGCGATCTAATCTGGTGACGACTATGGCCATAACCAATACCATCTATAAACATGACAGTTATAGACTGTGTACATGGAAATCACCTGGAGACAAAACACGAAATCAAATTGACTAAATTTTAATCAACCAACCAACGTTGGAAATCCATGGTAAAAAATGCAAAAACATTTCCAGAAGCAGATTGTAGCTCACATCATCAATTCTTCATTACTTATCTGAAAATCCATCTAAAAACAATAAAGCAATGTATCCACCCAGATTTGATGTGTCCAAAATCAACAATAATTATATCATCAAAGTAGAAAATAGATTTTAGGAATTACGAAATCCTGCTAATGAAAGAACTTCTGAAAAACTGTGCAATAAAACAAAAGAGATAATCTTGGAAACAGCAAAGTAAACTCTACTCAAAAGAAAAATAACAAATAGCCCATGGATATATGATTGCACATTAACAGAAATTGAAAACAGAAAGGCACTCAAGGCAAAGATATTATCAACAGAAGCGTATGGACAGAACTACTGAAACAAGTCTAAACTTACCAAGAAACTGCAAAAAAGACAAACAAAACTTTTAAGTAAAATGCGTCAAGTAATAGAAGAACACTCTGATATTTATAAGATGAAGCTCATAAATAGAAACGCCAAACCCAAAACTTGAAATATATAATTGATGCCAATAACCAAATTCTAACAGAAACTAATAGTTTCTGTTTATAATAGATAGACAGAAACTAATAGATAAAGATATCATCAACAGGTGCAAAAATTACTGTGCAGATCTATACAAAGATAAGTTTCTCTCATTTGAAGAACTGAATGGATAGTTCAAAAAGAACATTTTAAAAGCAGAAATTGAGTTGGCTCTGAAAAATCCCAAGAATTCAAAGCTACTGGCTACGATGAAATACCAAGTGAACTTCTTAAGGATTTAGGAGGTAATGGAATTGACATTTTGCATAAACTTTGCAACAAAATTTGGGAAACAGCTGAGTGGTCTGAAGACTAGGCCAGATCTATATTTATGCCCTACACAAAAAAGGGATCACTGATTTCAACAACTATAGAACTGTTTCTTTCATCTCACACGCAAGTAAAAGTTTGCTAATATGTAATTAATGAAAGAATAAAAAAATTTATTGAGCATCAAATTCTAAATGAACAGGCAGGTTTCAGAGCTGACAGAGGAACCAGAGAACAAATTGCAAATTTGTGACATCTGATAGAAAAAACACATTAGTTCAACATCCGTATAAATCTGTGCTTTGTGGATTATACAAGGTGGCCATAAAATAACTTTCCATCTTTGGAGTCATCTGTAGCTAAAACCAATAAACGGAATGAGACCAAACTTTATATTGAGACTTTTAAAGGCACGGGGAGATGATTTCCGCGAAAAAAAAAGATTTAGTACCCAAAGCCACCGATAGGGGAAATCTTGGCGCTGATGAAGACTAGAACAAGCGGATAATTACATTAAAGGCAGATAAAATGGAATAATGACATTTCGACGGTGTAATTAATCGACAGCCGCGTCACCCATTCCAGCTGGATATGTGGAGAGCGTTACAATGATAATAAGAATAACAATAATTAAACTGAAACAACAACTTGCGTGAGACACAGAAATTAATGTAGTGATTGAACTCACAGGAAATAATGTTTTATTCATCAGAATCAAGGTCCCCTGGACCACATACACGATTTTCAATGTGCTGACTTTTCTTCTGTACAACAAATTGCATCCGGTGTGCGACATGCTCTACAGCTGAGCGTAAGGAGTCGGATCGGATGTTCATAACAGCCTGTTTTATGTTCTCTTTCAAGACATGCAAGTTGGGAACGCCACCAACATACAAAAATTCCCGAAGGGTCGCTACGGAATTGCACTGTTTAAGGTAAAACAACTTTACAAGTAAAGCATGCTGAGGCAAGGTAGGACGCATATTGAGCACAATTCGTCAGTCATTCGAATAACTGCCTGAGCGTTTTCCCAATCCCTTTTTAAGTGGAATTGGTGGCGCTGCTGTCACATACGCACAGTAAAATTTCCATAATTTTTTTTTTATCAGCGATTACTGCAAATATTTGACAGCTTTCGGCTCCGTCAGCGCCAACATTTTCCCTATTGGGCTACTTTTGGTACTAAATCGGGTTTTTTCGCGGAATTCATCTCCCCATGCCTTCGAAAGTCTCAATATGAAATTTGGTCTCATTCCGTTTACTGGTTTTAGCTACAGATGTCTCCAAAGAGGGAAAGTTATTTTATGGCCACCCTGTACAATGGCTTTTAATTGTGTTTGGTGGGATACTCTATGGAAAATCTTAAGAAAAATGGGAATTTCAGAACACTTGAAGCACTTAAACTACTTGACAAGACAGCAGCAGTGAAAATCGACAAAAATACGTCAGAATGGTTCAAAATAGAAAAAGAGTGAGACAGGCATCTTTTCCACTCATCTATTTAACATCTATGGAGAGCATATAATGAAGAAAGCGAGAGATGGTTGGAAGGGTGGAATTTCATTTAGGGAAGAAAAATAAACAATTTTATATGCCAGTGACACAATACTAATAGCCACTAGCATGGAAGAACTAAAATTACTCATAATGAGAGTTGAATGGGAGAGCGTAAAATGTGGACTAAAAATCAACAGAGCTAAGACCAAATATATGGTGATAGGAAACGAAGAGAACTCTCAATGCAAAATTGATCTAGAAAAGGTTGAATAGTTTGTACATCTTGGAGCACTAATATAAAATAAAGAAGGCTGTAGATCTTAAATTAAAAGAATTGCTATGGGGAGAGAGGCAATGACAAACTACAAAAGATCTGGAAACACAGAAAGCAATTGCCCTGTATGGTTCAGCGTCATGGACACTAAAGAAAACGGATAAAGAAAGACTCAACTCCTCTGAGATGTGTTGGAGAAGGATGCTGAGTATTTGATGGATGGAAAAGAACTAATGCTAGTATCATTTCTCAAATTAACATGTAAAAACGGCTAAGTGATATCGCCGATAAGACTTCAATACTTTGGCCACATATCTCGAAAGAAGAATGATAATCTTGAGATGATCACGCAGGGCAAAGTAAAAGGAAACAGTAAAATAGGACGTCCATGGTCATGATGGCTACATCAAATCCTAAGAATATCGGGTATTTCACTGGAGAAAGCTTCAGCTGTCATGAGAAGATGAGGAAGATACTAATAATGAGCATTCAGATTTCACATTATGAGCAATTAGCCCATCCGTATTATTAATATTCTGTCGATTTAAAAAACGAGTGGGTGTATCGGCATCGAACTATGGAAACAAACAAACAAAATAATAATTTTTGCGAATCAAAAGGTTAAATAGCACCAGCAATTCCTGTCCTATATACATTGGAATGTAATACACCCGATATCACAGTGGTTGTAAAAAGGGAAAACAAGGGGTGTTAAGTTTATCGAAATATCAGTACCAGGAGAAAGTCGGATTGATGACAAAGAAAATTAAAAAATTACAAAGTATCGCGATTTGCAAATCGAAGTTGAACGAATCTGGCAAAAGAAAACGAAAGTTGTTCCCGTAATAATAGGTGCTTTAGGCGCCATCCCTAAAACTTTGAAGAAACATCTAGAAGCACTCTAGTTAAATGGATTAAAAATTGGGCAGCTGCAAAAGGCCGCTTTGTTCGACACTTTCATTTTCAGAAAGTATTTCCACAACTCATAGGCCCTTGGGTAGGGCTCGAATTAGTGGAATATAACCAGCCTTTTCTTAAGACTGAGGAAGCAAATCAAGCTTTGATGAATATTATATATATAATGCTGAAAAGTTTATTTCTGTGGTTAGGAAAGAATGAACTTCTGAAAAGAAAAAAAAAAGAGATAATTGTATCTGAATTTATGGTTATGCATCGAAATAAATTTGACATTTTCTATGTTTTCGTTGATGAAATATTCTCTTAAGAGATCTAAACTATTAATGAGGTTCCACTATAATTTTCTGCAGGCACTTGCAGGAGATAATTTTCAATTGAGATGAATTTCACCATTCGTATTCAATCATGTGACTAATATAAACAGGGCAGAATTATTAAGGTCTTTCTCTGGAAGAGATGGTGCAACCGATTCAAACGACCGTGAGATGCGGTGATTAATACCCTTGGAGGGTAATGAATGGCAATGCTGTAGCCAATGAAGTTCTAACTAAGGCTCGGCTATTGCTGTTACCCTCCTGCCATGACATGATCAGAGCTTTAATAGCTCAATAACACCTTATCCCTACACTGTCCTCTACAGGTAACGGGGAAGATGAAAAGCATTCTTGCTTCGCCCCTTCAAGCCAGTCCTTATAAGGACTATAAGGAAGGTCTTTCTCTTTTAAATTAGATGAAATTTTTGAAGAAAATTATTTAAATTTCGTTGAGTTACGCAATGGAGAATTAAATATTCATGAAACTGAATTAGAATATCGCATCAAACATAATAAGATTCTTAATTAAAAGTTTCATTTTAGAAAGAAAAATTGCGTAATGCCAGAAGGAAAAAAAAAACATTCGTTATATCTTATAACGAATGTTTAATTGAAACCTTGTTGGAAGGATATTTCAACACACTTTTTGCAGTTCCTTTTAATGAAGTTATTCAAACGAATATTCAGCCACGAACTGAAATCAGTGCTGGCAATTATATCTGAGGAAATCCAACGATATTCACTCAGGTTGCTGTATTTGCATACGTGACATTTATTGACTAAATTAGAACGAAACTTATTTCGTTGCAGCAGATATTGAAGCTCATGGACTACGGGGGATTAAGGAAACCAAGGAATGTATTTTCAGTTCAAATTATAATTTTGTTTCATTTGATGAATGGAAAATTTTGTTTATAAAAAATACGGATTAACTTACAAATCTTTGTTATCAGATTCGTTTTCTTTTATTTTATTTTCTGGCGTACCCGGGGGTGGGGGTGGGGTGGGGGATTTGACCCTTCCCCCCAAAAAATAAAAAATAAATAAACACTAGAAAATTTTCCAAAAATCTTTTCCTAATTAAAATTCAGTTTTTATTTATGTTGTGTCTTCTATTTCTATACTACTTATGAATTAGCGGTCACATAAGGTGGGAATAACCATTTGGTCCCGGGAATCACGGCCGCTGTGAACGCAAGGCGAACGAAGTAGTGCTCGTGCGGAACCGAGCGCTACTTCGTTTGCCCGAGCCGGGCCAGAGGATATCACGGATGTCATGTATTGGTTATCACTGTAGATGCTCAGTCATAGGTCGTATGCAATGTGTATTCTCAACTCAACTCAACCCCCCCCCCTCCCCCTAAGATTAAATCCTCAGTGCGCCACTGCCACCTACTCTATGTAAGGATGAATATACGTAAGCAAAGGTTGAGATGTGGCACCTTCACCGTTTGGAAGAAAAGCACTCCTCATTACTAAGTTAGATGAGTTTCATCGCCTAACGTGACACGACCACAGTGCTTATCGAAGGACTGATGGCCAAAAACTATATTTGAATTTTGGAACAAACTCCCGGTTTAACTTATCTCTGTTTCTTTCAGCAGAATGTGATGATCCTGGTGTTTTTAGAGTTACATCCAACATCGTAGAATAGCCTAACATTACTTCTTTTCGAGGGTAGATTTAAAACGGTTATTCCGGTGTTGGTCAGTAAATAATCCTGGTACCATTATTCAAATACGTGTGCATGGAGGAAATCCCAGGAGTGGTATGTGGATGTGGAAATGACGAGGCTATGATTTTACTTAGGTCAGTTTAGTAAACGTTTTCATGTGTGTGGCTTTACTGATATTTCATCCCGGAGTGTGATGATCCTGGTGTCTTTCTATTCGAAGGCTCTTAATACCAGCTGCCCACCGATTTCCAAAATTTTATTGCTAGCGAGTGCTACTACTCTATTTGCCGGAAATAAAAAAAAACAAACGTCGAAGATTTATTTATTTTAGTTGACTTAAAATTATTTTAATCCAAATATTTATTAAATTTTAGATTCATATTTTCTATTTTCTGCTTCCTTTCAATATAAAAAAATAAGCAAATTAAAAATAGCAAAAATTCTTAATGCGATTGCAAAAATTTCGTTGCTTAATGGCGGAAATAAAAATGTTGGAGCCTGTGAAAACATAAAAGTAAACAAAAAGATTGCGCCCTTTCATCTGTTGTAGAAATTAACCGTTTGTTCTGTCGCTGTCATTTAGAGTAAGAAGATGAATCACCAGAGACCTTTAATACATTCTTATCAAATCACAGCAGCTTAAAAACGAACAGTTACTTATGAAGGCAGGATTTTTCATGACGACTGGAGAAATGTATATATTTATTTTGTCGAAAGTAAAGATAAGCCGATTTATCTTCTCTGTCAGAACTTTTTTTAATGAAAGAATAAACTATGAGGAATCATTACGTGAGTAAAGATGTGGGAAAATTGATTAATTTAAAAATAAAATCAGGACTTTGAAGTCTCTCTGAAGCTTCTGTTAATATGATATTTGAGAAAACACGTTCGTGATGAATCAGTATAAAAACAAATTGCAAAAATCTGAAGGCCCTTACTGATTCCTCCTAAATTCTTAATAACCACTAGTTCGGTGCCCCTTATGAAGTCCGATGGGAATATGGCTCACACCTGAGTCATATTTGCTGGTTTGGATGACCTAGTGGATAGCGTTCCTCCACTTTCCAAAAGGTTGCGGATTCGAATTCTGATGTTGACTTGAATGCTTATGGCTGCATTTAGGTGGAAAATAAATTCATTGAGTAGCATAAGACTACCGCCGTACTCATTCGAAGCCTAAATTGTCTTACAAAAGTAAGACAATTTAGACTTCGTACTAAACAACCTCCCATGGTTGGGAGTTTGAAAAAGAAACTGTCATCCACTGTAGAAAATGGAAACACCGTCCACTTCCCAATGAGCTTCCTTCTTCATAGACGTTGTCTCTAGACATTTCTAACACAATCTGATGTTGATTTTTTCTCCAATGAAGCAACGCTCACACAACTACCCTTGACTTTGTTTTGTTTTAACTATAAGAATGTCTACTTTGAGAAGCTTTATGATTCTATTCGTCATTCCCCCCCCGTTGGATTATTCTTTGAAGTGTTCGGATCCAAACATTTGCACTGAAATTCACTAAAATAATTTTATAGGCATTAATCCTTTCATTTCCACTTAAATTTTCATCCCGCCTGTAATTCACTTGACGCACTTCTTAACTTCTCCAAGAAGTGTATCAACTTTTCATCTTCCTTTTCTGCCTGACTCAGAGAGAAAACAGCTTGTAACAATAGAAAAACAGAAAGATTAACTTTCTGCTACTACTATTAGCACCTCGTTTACACATGAATCGTTTTATTTTATTATTTGGTTACATTACCATCTTTTGAACGCTCTGATCATTCCCGTACGTCAGAGGGATTGGGAGATGGGGGGGGGGGGGGTGAAGTCTCTGTTAGAATAAGTGGTATAGTCGCAAACTCCATTTTCAACACAGAATTAATAAGACAATCATAAACAATGGCGAGGTTCGAATCCACAGCCTATCAGTTGGAAAGAGGAATAGCTCCTCGGGATTTCACACGGTTGAGGAATTTTCTTTTTTATTTCTCCAACTCTTGAACAAATGCAACAGAAAAATCTTGAGAAATTGATGTGGTTGGTTTGTTAACATCTATATTTCAAGAATTTTATCAGAACGGAAAAAAGGCTTGTTAATTAAGTAAATAGACACAATCTTATGTTCTGTTTCTCTATTTTTTGCAATTGCGTTTCAAGCGTTTTATCTTTTCACGTGACATGAGAATTAAGGTTGATCCACGAACTTTGAAACATGTGAAGATATGACAAGACTCTTTTGTTTGCTCTGTTTTCCTTTGTATCAGCGACCTTCTCCAAACCGATAACAGATACAATCTTCAGTTTTAGTGATAATAATACATTGCACTCTTTATTGTTTAGATGATATTTGGTCATTCAAACATAATTAAAATGAAATAAATATTGATCTTTAATTAACCATGATTTATAAACATCTAATACCAACAAGTTTCGTCGACCGGGCTGTCCGTCTTGTTCAGGGCTTATAACGGTAAGAAAAAAAACAAAACAAAAAAACTCAAAGTGGCTAGTTTTAAGATCGCCAAAAGACATTAATGCTTTTTTTAGTGCCTCGAAATCCGAAAAAAAGAACACATAGGAGATGTTAATAACAACAGAACAGACAACTCAGGCCTAACCCATCATTTCGAGATTATTAACCATACCATTGATTGGGATAGCAGCTTCATGCCTTACCTAGAAGATTTCAGTTGTAGATATTTCAAAGAAGCCGTTGTAGTCCTCCGTTCTTGAGAAAATCTTAACAGAAACCTGGGAATGATAATAGCTGACATATGGAAAACCTTAATATGATCGCTCAGTCTTCCAGAATTTAATTTCGCTCAAAACTACAGAACGTACTTTCATAACAGGGACTAACACAACACTCTCTCTCCATGCGTGTAATGTTACGCGTTCTGTTGTAATGTTTAATTTATACGATTAGTGTTACTCCATTTTCTCTGTACTATCCATGTTGAGTTTTCACTTACCGTTATAAGCCCTGAAGAAGTCGGACAGCCCTGTCGGCGAAACTTGTTGGTATTAGATGTTTGTAAATCATGGCCAATTAAAGATCAATATATATTTCATTTTAATTACATTGAGAACTTCTTTCTCATTTGATAAGCTTTGCATTCGAAAAGAAAAAGAAAAAAAAAAAGAAAAAATAATAAAAAACCGGGCTCTGATATTCCCACGATTTTAAATTCTAATTTCAAAACCATTCTACATTGGGATTCTGATTTCAATACTAGTAAATCTCAATCTGTCCTATCCTATTTGTGGGCAAAACAGAACTTTTATTTCTTTCTTGTAGTATTTTTTTATATCACCATATTTATGAACAAGACGAGAAGTTTCTTCATGGGATAACTGTAGTCTCTATTCTTTCCTGGCATAAATATATTACAAGTGCCGCCATCTTAGTATCCAGAAAGTCGTGATTCGAGTGGTGCCCTAAGAGCTTCTTAAAATTCTAGATTCTGTGCAGAAGAAAGCCGATGAAGGACCCATCTTGCAGCAGGTTACGCCACCCTCTTACACACAGACGTTCTGTTTTTGCTGCTCGCATTTTATTTTCATATGTTTCTCATCACTCTTAATCAGAATTGGTAATTATTCTTAAGATGCATGTAGTATCTAATCTAATCTCCTCTTCGTTCAATCTTTCCATATAGAGTACACCTAAAGAGTACAATGTAAAACTCTTCAAATCCAAGATTAGCAACTTTCTTCCCCCCCCCCTCCCTTAAAATATACATTCGTTCACAGGGCTAATGTACTATAGATTGACCAGCCTGTCGTGCTTAGGTGAAAAGCAAAAAAAAAAAAAAAAGAAATTACCGTATTTGAATCACATTCCTTGCTACCCAAACTTGAGTTCACAGTGTGTTATTCTAATAATTATCTGACGCATCACAGTAGGCGAAACAAGCCATAGTTCGCGATGAAATATTATGTAAGAGTACTTAATATAAGATTTTTGGCATATACTAAAGAAATAGCACATTAATTCTCATGGTTTTGACATTTCCATTATCATGAGTGCAATTGGTCAAACGAAAACTATTTTCAGTGCTTATGCAGAATAATGTACATTTCCAGGTCGAAAATTAGGTCGCATGTGTAATATATCTTGGTAGGCTTACAATAACATCCACACCTGACTTCGATCTGAAAAGGTGTTTCCGAAATGAGGACTACAAAGCATGGAGAAGGGATACTGTAAATTTTTAATGGGCTGTCATCAAGAATATAGGTATTGGTTGCTAATGAAAGCAAAAGTAATAAATAAGAACGTATTAATATACAAAAAAAAAAATTAAAGCACACAGAGCATTGAATAGCTACAGTATTCGGTAAGTTTGGGGATAAAGAGATCCACTAGCAGTCGAAGAATAGCTGAAAAAAATAAATATGCCTTACACATTGAGAATTTAAATACATTAACATTTCTAAATTTTCTGAATATCACATTACTGTTAAGATTCTGCTGGATGAAATACATCTTAGTAATATGGGTTTAATCACACATTTGCTTATTGTTACACTGAACTGATGTCTTAGAATGACTAGAAATGGCGTCATGGATTTTATTTAGAGTTTTACCAGTAAACTGACAAAGTAGTCGGGCAAAATAGGTTTCGTGATGTGATGTGATGAGACATAGTAGATTTGTCTCATAACTTACTTGTGTTAGCCTATTCCTAAATAACCACTGCAAACTTCGAAATTGTAAGATGGAATTTAGTTATTAAATTACGCATAAAATTTTAAGCTCTGTTGAGAATAGACAAAGAAATAAAGAATGACTACGTACTATAATCTCTTTGGTGATCGAATTGGTTGTCTTTCTGTTTATCGCAAACTGAATTCTGTAAGGCTGATATGAGTTCGGATGTTACTGTGATCATTTTTAAGTTAGAAGAAAAGTCTTTCCAGTAGGATTTGAATCCAAAACCTGCTGATGATAAACCGGAGAACAACAAATAAGACGATTCTCATTACCCGAAGTCAGGTGATAAAAATGATCTTTGTTTGTTGTCTATGTAGTTCTGTAGAAATAATGTTTGCATCCATAACTCTGAATCGTACGAAGGAAGAATTCTAAAGACCCTCCCCTCTCTCTCTCTCTCTTTCTCTTTCTCTCTCCTGAAAATTCTCAAGTGAAATGAAAGAGCTTATTTAGTCTCCAGTTCAGAGTAATCACCCTATCCTAGGGTCCACCCGCGATGGTCGTTTAAGATCATGAAAGGAATCTAAAGGTCATGAGGTAGGTATTCTATCTGTGTTTCTAGGGAAGAAATGCCCAAGTTCACGTAAGAAAGCCGTACCATCTCTGAATGAGATTGGCACCGATTCACATGCATCGAAAAGGCCGTATTAACATTCAGGCGGCCTAGATGGAATTCTAATATTGGTCTGTTCAACGAAAATTATATGTGTGTATGTAGGTTTAACAAAAGTGGGAAGAATAATGGATGCTAGTTCTTATGAATGGAAGTATCTTAAGTATCTTCTGTAGAAGAGATACGATGCGGAAACTAAGAGTCAATGAGACACTGGTGTGGGAGAGAGGGATCATCGATCAACCGAACCACTCTCCTCTGAATTGCTTCAATAATTTTTAAAGATATCTAAGGTGGCACCCTAGATGTGAGAAGAGTATTACAAGGTTGGATGCATTTGAAATTTGCGCAAAGTAAGCAACTGTGCAGAAGAGAAATAACGTGTTGAGCAAAAAAAAAAAAAAAAAAAGAAAAGAAAGAAACACAAGATACCAATTTTTTGGTGGGGAAGCTGAAGATGTTATAATGGTGATGTGATTATGCTAGGAAAGGCTGGAGTAAATGCCAGCCCTAGAAGAGTAATCTGGTTTTGACTGTTAAGTTGAGCATTGCCAAAGGTATCTTAAGAACTAAGTGTTTTTAGTAAAAAAAAAAAAACAGATAAAATTGTGTTTTGTAAGGATTGAAGTTGACTCGGTTATTATTCCAAGGATGGTGTGGAAATTATTGTTAAGGACACTTATCGCGAATGATCTTGAAACTTGATTACTGCTTGCTGAGAAGCCCTCGATGCTTTTCCCTATCAAATGCTTTATAAATATCAAGTGCAAATAACGCAGGTTTCTCCAAACATTTCCATGACACGTGTCCAGAGATGAGTGATGCAGGCAAGATCTGTTGTGGATGTTGATTGGTGAAATCCATATTGGTAGTTGGCGAATAGTTGACATTTCTCCAGGAGTCGAAGAAGTTCACTGTCGATGATCTTCTCCATTTCATTGGACAACAGTGAGGTGATGGTAGACCCTCATGTGTTGTAGATTTCTAACGTTTCGCAGAGATGATCTCTATTGATGGAATATATCGAGCCATAGTAGTCCAGGGAAAAGATGATTGATAAAGCCACACGCACACACACACACAGTTTATTTATCTTATTAACTGAATTCTGTTTTGCATCTTAAAATATTCAAATAAAAAACAAGATCTATATGCGTGAAAATTGTCATAAATAAACATGCTGTTTGCCATATTCTTTCTCTTTCTTACAATAATTATGCTTTTCATTAACGAACAAACTTTGTAATGTGTAATTATATCAGTTTCTTATTCCCATTACTAAATTTAAATTATTCATAACTTCTTATCAATTATTCATGTAATAATATAAAGTTCCACCCAGTTTATCTGCGTGATGCTTCAAATTTGTTTTCGTGATTGCAGTAAAAAATAAAAAAATAAAATAAATAAACTTTTTAAAATTTAATTGAACGGTGGAACATAACATTGTATGTCATTTGCGACTGAGTATGTTTCGCTGATAACTGACAGCATAAAAAGGGGACATTTACTTGCTGGAAGGGCGGAGATGCGAATGTAATTAGCCTAATGAAGAAACTTCTTAATCTACTTTTAATGTTTTTTTTTCATTCTCTTTTCTTTCGTTTTCTTTGGATTTTCTCATTTCCATATGTAATCAGGTGGTGAGTGGAAGAACTTTGTCAGTTGGCAGATTATGCACAGGTTGTCTGTTTAAAAAACTGTGCGAGAAAGATGAGAACTGAAAAAGAGTTTTACTTCTGTCTAATTGGATGTTTTACATTGAATTTTTTGAAATTATTACTTACTTCCTCCTGAAAAAGTTATTCATGTAATATCATAAGTAACATCGGATCCTTATGAGGAGGATATCCCCCTTAAATTGACGACTTTGCACTGTTAGTTTGTCTGCTTTCATTTCAAAATTAGTTTGAATACTATTCATATCCAAATCCAATGAACGTTGCTACATCAGCCAATATGCATGGCGTTATGTGCAGACCGGAAGTAGGCTGGCGGTCACTTCCTCTTGCCAATAATACTAATAGTGCTAACTCGTACAGAAGAGCAATGTTATGATTAATTTGGTGGGCAATATCGCAATCGTCTCCAGTCTTTCTTTCCATCTCATTTTAAACATTAGATCAATTCTTATCGTAGAACAGGTAATGTTTTGGTCTCATGATATCCGATGTTGGAACGACTCTGAATAATCCTATAACATACTTATATGTTATGTATATGTTGCTTATAAGTTGTTTTACTTCTATTTCAATGGATTTCTTCGTGTCGTTTAGAAACGAGAGCATCTTTATACACTTTTGGAAACGAACGGCATATGGCGCTGATATAGAACATGCGATGTGTTCCATTGTAGTCTCCATAGTTGCCATCGGTGTGGGATATTTAATGGTTTATGGGTTTCCTTGCAATAGTTCCTATTATTTCCAGTTTTCTCAGATATATAAATGGCATCATAAGGCAGATGCCATTTATATATCTGAGCCAACAATTTGTTTTTCTTGGGTGATGACGTCATTGTTTACATGATTCCACATCAAAGTTAGCTAACATTGAGATAATGAAGACTTGCCATCCACAGGCCTGATTCTGGTATTCCGTGGCCATTTACGCATAAGCTAGACAAGCTCTTAGGGTTTCACATCATTACAGGGGCTCCTCCGAAAAGCTATTAAACCTAAAATTTACTCAGTGGAGGAGGCATCTTAAAAGTTCTACCTTAGCACAGCAACCTTAAATCTAAGTTCATCTTTAATGCAATATAAAAAGGATTATATGTTTCCTTTGAGTACTAAATTTTTCATGAGCGTTTATTATTTATTCTTGGTAGGATGCATTCTTCTAAAGCATGGAAACAGTAACCGTCTATATTATCTAAAGTGAGCTATGTTACGCATTATCTTAAATGATCCTCGTTTTTCACATTATACATAGTATCAGCATGGGTTCGCAGCGAATAAGCTGACGCTTACTCTAGTGTGTTATTGGGTTGGAGAGAATGGAATTTGAAAGACCAATCTACTTATACAGCTGACAGTGTGGACTTTGAGTTAATGTGAAGGATTAGATGTGCGTGATATCGTCGGTTTTACTAAAGAAAACTTTTATTTCTTGGCGAGCGAAGAAGCACATCCTGTTATGTTTAGAGATAAAATGTAGGATGGCCTTTTAGAGACAAGGAAAACATAGATTGTTTTTCTGAAGCACTAATACTATTTCTGTTTATTCTCAACCCGTTTATTCACCTTCGCTCTTCTCTTTATGTACTCCAGTTTTCAGCATGGATTTGATGTGGTGCTTGTGTATGAAGTGGATTGTTAGTTGAGGGACATCCCGTGAGGCTATCTTTCTTGGGACTTCAGTGTTCATAACTCAAATCGAGACTAGATTCTCGAATGAGTGCTAAAGCATTACTAGAAAGAAAAAAAACTGACACATCTGAACTCAAGTGGCTAGAGGAGAAAAACAAAATCCTCTTCGGCTTGGCACTTGATCTGCATAACAGCTTACAATAGTTATAAAAAATCCTAACCGACTTTGAAGCTCGAATTCCAACAAATTTTCTTGGCCGACGTTCCTCTAATATGCTTACAATCTGCGCTCCAGAGTTACCACCCTTTCCAATCTTTCATATTCGCCTGATATCTCCCCAAGCATGAAAGCAAGCCTCAATCCATCCCCTGTCTCTACAAAGAAAGATAAAAGTCATCTATCAAACAATTTTCTCATTTTCCGCACCTCATTCTCTCGAAAACAATGGAGAAGGTATTCAGTCCGTCTTATTCACCACTTGGAACGCCATTAATTAATTAGTATCCAGTGATTGGATTCCGCCACTCTTCCCAGGAGATTCCTGGTTAACACCACCCAATGCAAAGGAAAGCTTAGAAAGACTCGTGTTGTTGTTCTTGACTTTTCCAGTGCATTTATCGGGTTTACCAGTGGCTTTCTTACCAAATTATCATTTTAGATTCTGCCTTCCGTCTTTTGAAACTTGGTTAGCAGTTTCCTCTCTGGTCACTCATTACATATTACGTATCATGCTCGATGGCTCCTCTCTTCTCAATTCCCCATGAATGCCAAAATACCACAAGGCTCTACAGTTTTTGCCTATGTTCTTCATCCCTTAACAAAAATGACCCAACTCTCATTAACCTCAAATCTTATCCATAGTTATTTGATGACACTACACTCCATTCTTCTTCTTTTGACAAATATTGTGATGATCAGTTGTTACAAGCGTCCAGATCCCATGAATTGTCTCAGTGATATCCTTGACATTCTCCAGCGGGATGAGTAGAGTTTAACGGACTTCTTTACTAACAACATAGTCCTGTTTAAATAAAGAACTCACTTCACTTATTTTTACCTTTGATAATATTCAGATCTCCAGGTAAGATCATTTTTCTCTTCTTTGGCTAATTCATACCTTTTGCTTTTCCTGGAACAAACACGTTACCATAGATGAACTTGGCATAGATAAACTTGGTGTCTTTTTCCATTTAAGATGTTCCTCATTTGTACACCTACTAGCACTATGTAGATCCCATATCCGTCCAACCTTAGAATATTCTCGGGTGGACACCAAAACATTCCCTTAAACTGCTCGATGTTATTCACAAGCGAGTAGTCTGCTTAATGGATGATTCCACTCTGACATTTGACATTTTGATTGTGCCTTATGCCGCTGCCAGTCAACACCAATTTGCAGTTCATGGTCTAAGTTCCGAACTAAATTTTTATATCCTGCTTTTAAGTTCCGTCAATCTTTGTTCCTTCGGAACTTCTCTCCTTACATTGCTCTCCAAAGATTACAACCTCCATCTGTTCAAGAAACATATTGACATTGGTTTACAAACTTTTTAAAGATACGGCTCCATTTTTTATATTAAAAAAAAAAACTTGCACCAACACCTGTGTAGCTCTGTTGAAATGACTTTGCGTATATAGAGCTAGGCTGCCCGAAGAAACGTTCCAAGTTCGATTGAAGTCTCCGAAACATTTTCTAAGCCTTACTTCGACCGGCTCCCGTGTTTTGATGTCAGGCACTAACAAGTGGGTTTTTGTTTTGGAAACTGATTTTTCACAGTAGTTTAGACAAGAGTATGTGGTGTTGAGGTTAAGGAGTACAAGATAAAACAATGTTGACCTATAGTTTCCTTTCCTTGGAATGTTGCTTAATTTTAATGGAACTAAGATGTTTTACAGTTTTTATAGTAAACGATTATATATGAAAACAAATTAAAAGTAAAATAGCACACAGAGATATTTATTTTAAAAATTACCGGTTTTAAAATTTTAACGTAGTATATTAATGACAAAAAAATATTCAATGCGATGGCCAGGTTTGTCCTTCAGCACATTTTTTCGAAACGTGAAGTTGATGTAAATCCTTGGAATAAACTGTGATGGGAGATTTATATTTGAAAATTTTTCGAAAAGTGTTTTAAATGCTGTATTGTATTGAAATAAGTGGATGATCGAGTACGTGTGAATTAGGCTAGATAAAAAAATAATAAAAACAGTAATATTGACCACTGCCTTTGCATCCCCCAGAAAGGATCTCCTCCCCCCGCTTGAGGGCGTGTGTCACAGCTTCGTTCTTTATTCTCCGTAATAAGCATCAGTGAAGTGGAAGGGAAAAAAATTAATATATATATATATTTTTTTCTTTTTATCTCAAGATAAGCAAAACAACAAAAAAAATTGAAAAATGGCGAACTGCTCGCTGCATATGTGTGTATTTTCTGCAATTCCCTGTATCACTAGTATGGATTTTGTTCCTCTTACTGTTGTCCTGTTACAATCATTTTGTGAGTTATCTTCTGCGAAATTGTTATTTAGCTCTGGTTTTGTTGACAGAGCCTCGAGGATAGAAGAGATATTGAAGGCGAAACGGAAAGCAGTATTGAAGTTGGTTTCTAGCACTTCCGATTCTTAGGACAGATCGTGGTATTAGACTAGAGGAAGATAACATAAAAAAAAAAAGATTGGAAGAGATAATAAAAAAGCAAGTTATAATGCTTGCGTTTTGAGAAGTATCTCCCGTTTCATGGCTAATTGAGTATAGGAAAAAAATATGCTATGTGTCATGTTCTTGAATTAATTTATTGGAAATTATTTATTTTAAATGTAAGGTTCATGCAGGTAAAATTACAGCTGTAATGAATTTGTCAGTTCTTCGTGTAGGATATATAAAATACACATGCCGGCCACTGAATTAGAAATCTTTTTAATACGCAGATGTACGTAAACATCACTTACGCAGCGTATGCGCAAGATACTTTATTACGTGCGTCATCACGTGATTTGCAAACAAAGGATCTTTCGGAGTTCCGTAAGGGGCTTGTGGGGCTTGTCTGACTGGAGCCATGATTTTCAAAACAGAAGAGTTGACTGGTTTCTCAAAAAGAGTGAAATATCCCGTGTGTTTAATCAGTGGAAAAATAATCCACATTGTTTGTTTAAGAGGCGTGACTCTGCTCCTAAGACAGTCCGTCAGGAACGAGATAGTCGTCGTCTGAGAAGACTCACGGACTAACAGAGCTTTAATGAAGGCTGTTCTCGACTCATATTTGCAAACTTCGTTCATCTTTGATAAACAAATGATTATCAAAGATTAGACATGAATATTTCAAGACATTTCCGGCAAATAAAATGTATTACTGCTTACAGTTCCTTCATTTATTTCAACAGTAGAATAATTCATGAAATAACAAGAAAAAATATAAGAAAACTTGTCTGCCGACAAAAATTAAATATGCATTTATAAAACTACAGTTTTATATTGCCATCGTTATTGACTTTTTGAGTATTTGAATAGCCATAAGAAACGACGTTTTTCTTGTTACAGGCAAACCTATCCAACCGCCATTGATTTTACTAATGAGAAACAATGCAAAAAAAAAAAAAAAAAAAACGAATCAATATAGTAGCATTGTCTGTGATTCTCTCGATTCGAAATTCCAATAATTCATTTTTTCGTTACAATTCTGCATAATAGAACGAGTCGTTTCCGATCTTCGATATGTAAGTTTCCTTTAGTCGTTATCATGGTTTAAAATTGAATTTCTACTTAAGTATGTTTTTATATTTAGATTATTGAGACATTTATATTAAAATTTCATGTTGTTTCAAATCAAAGACGTTGCGAAAAGGATAAAAATTTACATTAAAAATTATAAGAAAGACATTTAAAATATGTCATATTTTAAATTTATTTCTTACGTTGAACTCCGTCGATATTTGCAGGTATTAGATTTCCAAAAACAAATATTACGCTGTTCCATCTTTACAAATTCCTATATTAAAGGAAAGGATATTTGTTGTAAGAGTAACTTATGTGATTTTAAAGATGGCAATAATTACAATAATAAAAGTTTATGATTTATGGAAAAAAATTTTTTCATAAGAATGTTGCGAGTAGCTAGCACTCGCAACTCGCTTCATCGCAAGAACCTTTAATGTTAAGCTTCTGCTTAACATTAAAGGTTCGAAAACTTGTTTACTACAAGAAAAATAATAGTATACTTTACAATAGGTAAAAACAACACGGACATAAATTTCCTTTTAGAAGAAAAAAAAAAAAATAGAAGCGTCTCTTTTTCCAAGCTTTTGAGACAATGCTAACTTTAGCTGAACCTTCTAAATAACGGAGATACCGAGAGAGCCTCAGAACGTAAACAACCCCATGCAAACATCAGCTCATATGATCTTGTTTTTCCCTTTAGAACATAATGAAGAGATTGAGACACCGATAAAGCTCGCGTTGTTTGTGAAGTTTCCAAAACATGAAGACATTTTTATTTGAATTAAGAAGTAAAGAAGCCATAAGTGATCCAATTAATCTGATAAATGAATCCAGCAAATAAAAAACGAATTTTTTTCGTTGACAAAATTTAAGTCAAAAATTTTTATTGGGTCACAATTCATATTAAATTTATTTTAAAAATTGATAAAAGTTTTTTTTTGAAATATAAAATTTTTTCTTTCACTTAATTAAAAAAAAGTTCCGAATGTTTGCGGCACCCAGTTCATATTATAATTCCAAACCGATCAATTCTAACCAACGTTTCTCTCACCCTTTATTACCATATTAATTCGGATCATCTTCGTATATTGATTTCGTTATGTAATTGAAGCTGTCGTTTTTTGGCGCGTAATTCAAAGACAGTGGTAATAGTCGAATGACTCCTTAAAAATTAATTAAATAAACAAATCCTACAATATCTTGTTTTCCCAGAGAGAGAGAGAGAGAGAGAGAGAGAGAGAGAGAAGAACTCCTTCTTTCATACTGGCTTTGGAAAATACGCAGACCGTCATCGGTAGTTACGTTCACGGCTACGGACGACTTTCAGACTTCTTTGGATGGAATCGCAGAGTAGTGACGAACTGGTTGCATTAAAAATTCGTTATAAGCCCCTCATTATGGGGGGGGGATCTATCAGTCCTACAGAGATGGAAGAGATGAATCCATCAATAGGACCTTCGTACCCTGAATGGATAAAAGATTTTTTTTTATTAATTTTATTATTTTTTGTATATTTTCTTTTTTATTTTTACATAGTACTGAAATCCTGTTCTACAGAACAAATATGGACCGCTTTCAAGCCACTTCAGCTCTCCAGTAAGCAAGCAGTGGTCGCGCATAGGCCGATATAATGAAATTCATTCCCCACCTAAAGACCCGTTACTAACAATCCTGCCCACGACGGGATTCTAATCCACAGTCTGTTGGCTGAAAGTGGAGGAACAGTATCCACCGTTCAACCAGGCGAGCAGAGCTTCCGTAGCTCAGTCAGTATAGCCCTTTGGTCAGAAAGACCTGGATTCGATTCCCGTCCATGACGTGAGGAACCTTTATTTGGTCTCTTTCGATGAAAGGTGAGTTAGCCGGTCTCATAGGGAGGTAGGTTCCCCCCCCTGGAAGTCGGGTTTTTCGTCCCCCAGAACACACACACAAATTTACAGTCATAAAATACGTACTTAATAATCCCTCATTAAGAGAGCTCAGCCCATCCTAAGGGAGGGGGGGGGGAATCCTCTACGAAATAAACAACCAGACGAGCAGAAAATAACAGAAAAGCAAAATATATTTCTGTTAACGAGGAATTATTAACTGGAATTAACATAATTCACGATTATTTTAAAGAGGGAATAATACGTCGATATATTTGCTTTATATACTAAGGAGGAAAAGAAGATGCAATCTTTTAAGGCAAAAATAGTCTTAAAAGACTATAACTTACTAATTAAATAATTTTAAAAGAAGGATAATAAAATACCAATATTTGAAATTAAAGATTTTTTTTTAAATAAAAATTACGATTTGGATCTTCAGTTTATGGCTCACCACTCAGTAGAAGCTATTAAAGGTATTCCAAGTTTCTAACCACCCTGCGTGGAATAACCAAGCAGTTATCAATCAGCGAAATCTTTTATTAAAGGTGCTGATAAAAGATGAATAAACGGACGGAATTAGGACGAAAACCGCTACCACTGAAGCCAGTATATCGTGTTTGTCGAATTGTGCGTATTCTCTGGCCATTTTGTTTTAATTTATGGGATGATAAATTATCTGCCTCCTTACGAAATCATTCGCACCCTCTGGAGTAGGGCCCTTTTCTTTACAGCACCCGTTACCGCTGTTCCAAGTCAATAGGTGGTTTTTTTTTCACCTTTTATCTAAAAGAGGGTCATACTGTGAATAAAATATATTCTACCACAAAAAAAAGAAAAAAAAACTGTCAATATTCCCCTATATATACAAAGAAAAACGTGAAGTTCAGAACGAACGTGTCCATTTTTGTCTTTCTTACTCATCCTCGTAGACGAGTTTCATGAAGAAGTAAGCTGACAAATATTCTCGCTTCAAGACCCAGGACAAAAGCATCTGGACCGTGCATCTTTGTTTTATTGTCGCTCTTACACGAACTCGTTTCACAACAGCATAACGGTCACGTTCTACTTCACTGCCTACTGGCATTATCCTGCATGAGCTCCAAGTCTTTAGTACGCTTGCCATAAAAAGCAATGCTTTTCAAGTCAAGAGCTTCATTTTCTATGCAAATTTCTTCGGTTGTCAAAGACGAGGCCTTCCACTTTAAACTGAAGTAAGTACCCTTTATTCTTCATAGTCCCCATGAAAATGTAAATAGTAGCTTAAATTGAGTCTTCATTAAAGAAAATCGGATGAAAGCCAAAGACCTTTATTCGCTGTTTCCTGCACGTCGAGTTATCAAAACTTACAACTAGAACCTGTTGACGTTGTTGTTTTCCTAATTAGTTATTTGATATCAGACTTCAATAACAACTCCAACAATTAGCTACAAACTTTACAGAAAACAGGTGACACGTGCCACGCGTCGCTGTATTCATATTTTTTAATTTGTGTTGAATTGTTTTCTCTTCTAATGATGTATTTAGGTTTTTAACATCAACTTTCTTCATTTCTACTATTTAAAAAAGCCCTGATGAAGCCGCTACGTTATAGATATTTGCGAAACTAGTCTGTTTTGATTATTTCTAGTTCAAACTGATCAGAAAGGTTCACTAGCACTTATAAATAGCTATTAATTGTCAATTTAGCCGATACTGCTTTCTTGAGAGAGAGAGAGAGAGATTATGACTATATCACGTCACTTCCTCCCGATCTATCTCAATTCAAAACCTGGTGAATACTGAGTTATTTCAATGTGATAACCATTCATTAAAAGAGAAACAAATCTAATTCTTAGTACTTATTAGAGAAAGAAACTACTCAAGTTATTAAAATTTACACAAGTTAGACAATAACAATATTTCATGTGCTTTTTAATTGACTTAATGTAACCTTATATCTTAAATAAAGATCTTGCAGAAGTGCGTTCTTTCAAAATGACTTCCGAAATAAATCACTACGGATATTCGATTTTAAGTAACGAGTCGGTGCGAATATAAGCGATGGCGAAAATAATTATTGAAGATAAATGTAAGAAGCACGAAACGACCATTTGTAATCATCACCCTACACCCCGGTGTATCCTATGTCCGTAGTGTTGAGTTCTCAAGGCCGGTTTGTCTGCTTTGTGGGATGAAAAACCCCAGGATAAACTGGGGGAAAACCTTACTGCCAATGCCCGGCTAACTTAGCTATGGTTGAGGAAGATCCTTCAGCTCCTCACGTTACCGGGAATCGAACCTAGGACACTCCTTCACCAGGAATATGGTTGCGAAGCGCACTGCCAATAGGCTAACCGCGTGGACACAACAGAGTTATTTTATAGAATAATTATTATTTGTTTTGTAATAAAGGTACATTTATTGTATTATCTAGCGAAGCTATTATGTGATGTTACACTGATTACTCTTTTTTTCTTAATACTTCGGGAATTTTTTTAAAAAAAAACAGTACTTACTGTTGGAAGACGATTTTATTTTTTAAAATTTATTTTTAATGTGAGAAATATCACAGAAAAATGATACGTCTATCATTTATTACCAACTATCTTAGAGACAATGCCTGGTGACCAGTGGTTATGCATCAAAATTGAAAACTTACACGAAAAAAAAAAAGCCCAAGTGAGATTCCTAATGCCTTAAGTGAAGTTTGCGTTGCAGTGGATTAGAACATATTCTTAAGATGGTGGATATCTCGCTTCTGTGAAGATCAGACAAGCATTAAAGAGGATCCAAGAAGCGGCAGCTCGTTAACTGCTGATGGCACATCGTTGGTTATCTACCGATGACAAACCGTTAACAGCTGCTATTCTCTCTCCCCCCCCCAAAAAAAATGTTGGCGTCAGTAATCGAAGGTTAAGTTAATGATGATAATAGCATAAGACAGGAATTGAAAGAATAGCGACAAAGTACCTGCAAGGTCGACTGTGACAGCAAATATACCACAAGCAATTTCTACAAAACCTTTTGTTCCCAAATTCGTAGCAAAACCTGACATGTTTGTGACCACATTTTTATTTATGGCATTATGAGGCCACATATTTCACTTGGAATATCTGAGCTCATGGAAAAGTTTGGATGGCAAGTGCTTCCTCAATAGCCGTGCACTCCTGACACAGCCCTTCAGACTTCGATATATTCGCACGGAGTGGCTGAAAGGGCCATTCCGTAGGAAACGCTTCGCTAGCATTGGCGAGATTTCTGCTGAAGTGACTCAACTTTATCCAACAAATCAACAGAAAAGGTTTCCTGACAGGAATACAAGACTTCCCCAAACGTTGAGCAACGACAGTGATAAAGCAAAAATGTTGAAGGCCTGTATATGCATTTTGTTAAATAAATGTTTGGTTTAACAACACTATGTACAAAATTGCGATTAAGTACAGTGTAATCAATGTAGGGAAAAAATTATTTGTTCGCTATCACATAGTGTATAAATTGAAAACCTTATCATTAAAGACTAACAAAAATTGGTTGTGAATTTTAAATACAGGGGAAGCAGTTCTAATCTACACTACGTACATACGGGCCTACCTCGTAGGGTGCATGTATAAATCTTCAATAGTGTAGTTAAAGGATACGGTTGAAAGTGAAAGTGGAGGAAAAAATTTATGAGTCAATTTAAGTAAACCCGTGTTCGATCTAGTATAAATGAAATGCAGAAAATACTTCCCTCACTTTGAAAATTTCCTGAATGAAAAAAAAAAAAAAAAAAAAATCTATAGGGAAACACGATGGGTAAATGAAGCAGCTTACTGGTCCTGTCAACCAGAAATGTGTCCAAGCAACCCAAATTATATTTTGGACTTAACTGATTACAACTCTGTTTACTACCATTCCAGCTTTGATGTGTTCCAGCTGACCGTCACGTCAATAAATCAGAAGTGTCCATTGCACTAACTTAAACCAACGTTTGGAAAGTACTGAATGAACATGGATGCGAAGCATAAATTTTTGTGATATTCATCCCTAGGGCTGTTTGGATGATTAAGATTAATTAAATGATCAGTTATCAACGTGTTGCTTGAACAGTTGGCCAAGTTGGAATTTTTCCAAGTCCGTTTCTTAGAACTTTGTAAGGGTAATCCGAGAGTTATTCAAGATAATCGAGTACAGAAAACAGATGTGGTTTATCATAAGTCATTCCAGTATATATCATTAATTTGACATATTTTATGAGCCTCCGTAGTTCAGTCGGCATAGACGAAGCCCTTTGGTCGGAATGACCTGGGTTCGATTCCCATTGGTGACATGGGGAACCTTTATGTGGTCTCTTTCGACTAAAGGTGAGTTAGCCAGTCTCATACAGAGATAGAGGCTTTTTTTTTAAACCTGAAATTCGGGTTTTTCGTCTCTTAGAACAGGCAAACCGTCCCCTTGAACACACACGGATTACAGTTAGAAATACTTAAGACAATCCCTCAGCTATAGGTCTGATTTGTCAGCTATGCCAGTCCCGAGCCAGGATAAAAAAATAGGGGGGGAAGACTGAGATGGTGCCGTAATGGGGGTTCACGATCGTGAACCCCCATTACGGCACCATCTCAGAAAAAAAAAAAAACCTCCTTTTATTAAACTTAATAGCAAATAAATAGCTATGGTTACTCTCCAAGAAGAAGAAGAAGAAAATCATGGTGCATAGTGAAACTATAAATATTGGTTTTTGTATGTGATTATCAGCTTCTTGGAAAAAAGAAAAAGATGGGAAAGTCTTGCCGACCAGGTTTTGTGAAACTACGAAAAGATATATTTCCTTCAAATTGCCTTCAAATAGGCCATTTAAAAGTGAAAAACAAATAGCTGCTTATGTTATTCTCCTTATGTAAAAAGGACAAAGTGAAATTTTGTATTTGAATATCAAACAGACATACGGTAACGTTGTTTCCAGAGTTCCAATTAATATTTATTGTTATTATTATTATTATGATATCTAAAGGAAGTTCCATGACTCATATGTCATGGAACTCATAGTTGGTGGGAGGCGACTCTACACTATCCGATCCGTCCTGAACACTGCACAATCTGCTGTCTACACTAGGTCATCTACCACCAACTACACAATCTTTTTGTCTGATAATTGCATATTTTTTCTGGCTGGTTTGCAATTAATAGACAAAATTTTGTTTTGTGGGAGCAAAAATCCGAGTTTCTAGAGAAGAATACCAGATTTTCTTCATACATTTCTTACATATGTCGGTTCTGGTTGGCCGAGTGGTTAGCATATCCGCTCTCCAGCCAAAAGGCTACGGGTTCGAATCCCGCCCTGAGCATGGATGTTTGTGATTGTCTGTGGAAATACTAGTGGTGGTGTGGCGGGCGGTAGATGGCGTTGATGTAGTTGGTGGATTGAGTGATGGAGACAGAGAGATGTAGAGTAGGTGTCATGTAATAATAATACTATCTAATATCTAAGTAGAAAGATTACTCCCCCACTTCATTTTAGTTCGATTAGGCTGAATTTCGATTCAAATTTGGCAGAAGGTTGCTTGAATGATGCGGGTATGTGGAGGTGTTCAGTAGAGAAGGATGAAAACAATAATAAGAAGAAAAAGAAGAAGAAAATCACGCTTCCGTTTTTCGTTGTTTTCAAAGTACTCTAAGTTTTTTTTTTATTAATTGGATTTAAGTTTCAAATTTGGAAAGCAGTGACCATCGAAATACATCTTTTGAAAAAAGTAGTGGATCGATAATATTGAACATAGATCTGGACTTAAAGAAGTTCGAATTCTGTCCCTAATGTAGTAGTCGATGGTTCGCTATAGTACTTGGCTTAGAGTCATTCTTGATGTTTCCACTATACGGCTGTCACACAGAAATGTCTGTTGTGAAATAATAACAGTTTTGCTATAAATATGACCACGAAAATTTTATAGGTCTAAGGATGCAATTAGGAAGGATTAAAAAAAAAAAAAAAAGACAGGATTCTCGTATAGCAATTACTCAGTTCGCAATTTTCAGTTGTTTTGAAACTTTATGTTAGGAACAGGTTTATTGAGCTAATTTTGCTGTAATACATTTTAGGTCTAAAATTTTATAACGAGCTATATAACTATTGCATAAATGTTAACATACCGCATAACTCGAATAATATAATACCGTAAGAAGAATCAAAGGATGCTTCTTCTTCTTCTTCTTCTTCTTCCTAACATGGAATTTAGGCCAAGTGGCCTGTTCCGGTCTCATGCCATCTCTTTCTTGGTCTTCCGATTCAAAGGATGCAATTTATATAATTTAAAAATATACTGCTATTTAGAATTAATAAAGGTGGTTTTTGAATATAAAAATTTTTGAATGGCAGTTCTAAATTTAGGTCTAAATTTAGAATTGCATTGTATTTATTTGCGTTGTAAATTGATGTTATTTGGACATTACTTCGCGACCCCCCCCACCCTCCAACACACATACAATACAGTGTCGCAAGTTTGGAAACCTTTTTTTTGGGGGTGGGGGGTACACACAGCATGTAATTAATGGATTACACGAGCATGTAATCCATATGTTGATAATGCACTCATCGCTTCCAGCTACTGAGAAACACTTTGTAACCTTGATGGATCATCTCTGGGGACAACCTCGGGAAAACCGAAATAGTCATTCACCACTCTTCCGTTCATTAACACGAGGTTAATAACGGACAACATTAAATTGACCAAATGCACTCGCGTGGGATTGCTAATTGCAGTAAATACTTTTTTTTTTCATTTCTAATAAAAGGAAATTTTTCTAATGATTCTTTTAAATTTATTTTTGCTAATGTTGTAGTATGTCACCGCGTTAGCTTAGTTGCTGCGCGCTTCGCAACTATAGACCTCGAGAAGGAGTGTCCTGGGTTCGATTCCCGTCGGTAACCTGAGGAGTTTAAGGATTTTCCTCAGCCATAGCCAAGTTAGCCGGTCTTGGGGGTGGACAGCAGGGTTTTTCCCAGCGGTTTATCTAAGTTTTTTGCATCTAGCAAAGCAATAAAACCATCCCCGTGAACACACGCACGGGATACAGCCATCATTGAGTGTCACTCAATTTCGAAAAAAAAAAAAAGAATGCAGATTAGATTTTACATGACGCATCCTAAGCCATTCAGAATATTTTGGGTTTTACAAGTACTGATCACTCGATTAATGCGCCTAATGCATTATTTTATAAAACAGGCGCATTAATCGAAAGCGCACTAATCGAATCTAATAACCAATGGGAAAAAGTATAATTCGTTCATGAAATTTCTTTTTTGAACCTTAATTTTTTTTATAAAAGAATTAAGGTATGTCTCAGGCCTACTTAAAGGAAAACCATGAAGTTTAAAGACAATAAAACATATTCAGAATATAAATTTTATTATTCTACTTCTTAACAAAGAATTGAGCTAACGTAGTTTGACGGGCATTTTGTTTCTTTTTTTTTTTTATGCAACTGACGGTATGGCCCGTTTGCCTCTTCTACTCTTCTGCAAATTTTACTGCTTCTCTCTCTCTCTCTCTCTCTCTCTCTTTTCATCAGGGTCGGCCTCCAAGCATTGCTGCTTAAAAAATTCGATTGTACGAGAAAGTATTTTCAAATTGTTTCTGTGAAATCTCTTTTGGCTGACTATCAGTGGTTAAATTTTCTTCATATTCTTCGGGATCTTCCTGGTGTGTTTCTAAATTTAGCAGGTCGGAATCACTCAATTCTTCAGAACGAAATTTAATTAACTTTTGGACGTTATCATTGAAGGGGAGAAAGAAATGAAGGACGTGCGAATTGGTCGCCAACACGCGAAATCACGTGCTTCATAGATAAAATTTTCCAACTGTTCTACAAGCAAAATAGTTCCCACCTTAAAAACTACAATGATCATAAAAGAAAAGTTAATTTGCCGACGTGTAATAATAAAGAACTCATCCCAGAAGACGGATTGATTACCCTGTTATCGGAATGGATTCTCCTTTTTTTGTAGCATGCGCAGAAGTGTCGAAGGTTCTAGAATCTGTAAGCGTACTATAGCAGTCGACATAAATTTTGGCGGTAAAAATTTGAAACATAGTATACATAGCGTACATGGAAGTAGTGTAGTATGCCATTAAAAATAATTTTGTAAAATGTTTTAAATCGGTAACTAAATTATTTCATCTTGATGAGTGATTTTTTTAAAATAGTTAGCCATAAAAATGTATAGATAGAAAAATTTTTAAATCTGTAACATTTATTTTTAAGATGTATATAGGCGCACAAATCGAATTTGGGTATCGATAAAAAATGACGCACTAATCGAAAACGCACTAATCGGGGGCTCATTAATCGAGAGATTACTTAGTTGTATAAGCAATTATACTTTTTTATAATTCCATAATTTTTATATTTTGTTTTTATTTTTATATATTAAATTCTTGTATTTGTGTATACAAAAATTTAATATTTACTTTCTGTATAAATTTTGAACTCTAAAAATGCATTGCTCTGTTGAAATTCATTAGAAAAAGGTTTAACAACAAAGTCAGAATTAAAACTGAAAACTTTAGAGAATGATAATAATCCAACTAACGCTAAATTAATACACGGTATATTAGTACACAAAATGACAGTAATGATTGTCATTTTATTGTAATAGGTACCTAAAGAGTGAAATGAGGGTAAGATACCATTGCATAAGAGGGAGGTGGTGGTAGAATGGAGTTGTCAAACTATAGATCACTTTATATTTCTTCTGTAGTTGTTAAGAACTCATATACAACATCGGGTGGATGAGGGTAATAACAGTATTGCATTGTCATAAATTATACATTTAGTGTTGTAAAATTGCAATTTATTACTTCATCTTTATGATATGTAAAATATAAAAAATTTCCATTTTGGAATTTATGGGGGGCCGCGGTGAATTAACATTCGCTACAGGGGAGTCCGCGACATTAAAAAGGTCGGGAGATACTGTCTAAGCAATGACATTTTGTTGTTGCTCTAAGCAATGGTATGTTGGTTTTATTAAGATATTTTCAAGTATTGTTCGGGTGAAATTCACTTTGTTATAACCATTAAATCATATTTACGTTCGTTGAACGTTGAGGCTAATACTCCTCTCCCTCCAAAAAATTCCCTGATAGGATTTACCCATTTTCTGGACATTAACTTCTTTTATGCGTGTACCGAATTAAAATTTCCAGTTTGCTAAACGAACACATAAAAAAAAGAGGGGAAGATAGAGACAAACTATGCATGTAGTAATCAAGTTAATCAAATTGTAATTTTTTTTTATTAGTCGAATATTTGATTCAGATTCACCTTTTATCGACTACCAATAAAAAATCTGATTATACAGCAACTTTTTTTTTTCAACGTGAATTCCATTCATGAAATCATTAAAAAAAAAAAGACTGATTTTCTTCAGCGCCATCTATGAAGTTTTCTTCATAGATGGCGCTGAAGTTCGCACGTTAATCGAAATCATTCATGGCTAAGTTCGAAGGCATCAGCTAAGACGAGCTAAACAAAACTAAATACATTCATAGAACGAATAGTTTTTTGACGGATATTTTCCGAATTTAAAAATATTCTAAACCGTTGTCAATATGTAAAGTGCTACTGAGAATCTGGGGATAACGCCATTCTAACTTTAACATAAATGTTCTTTTAAATGTATAGAAAGCTGTACATAACCGCTTACTATAAATAAATAAATATCTCTATCTTTCTCTCTCTCCTAAGTATTCTTAAAAACAACTGGCCTCCCGGAAACATGAATAAACGTGCCATTTCTAAAACCTCACATCACATTCAATTCACAACACGTACTCTTGCTAACGTTATGCCTCCTGGGTTTCCGCGAAAAAACACAAGCCTCGACCTAGAACGTGACAGTAAAAGACGAGCTTTTTTTTCCCGCTATTCTGGAAACTCAAACATATGCACTCGCGTGCAACATATACAGTATTGTATGAAGATAAAATAGTACGTCAGAGTATTGGTAAATATGCACTTGGCTTCTCTTTATTTTTATTACGTGACTTACAAACAACGCTTCCAAACAATCTAGTGTTTGTTTTATCTGAGAATTGACTGATAAATAATAAACATCACTTATGCTTTTTACTTTATAAAATAAATAAATAAATAAAGGTTTCAGAATTGCTGTAATTTTTTGAAATTACAGAATTTTTTAAGCTTTGTGGAAATTAAAATTAAAGTGCGTATCAGAATAGTATATTTTCTGGTAACACTTTTGAATATATGTAGTCCTATTACAATACTCATCAAATCCCAAAATGTCCTTGTAGTGTTATTGTAAGGTTTATGTATTTATTTATTATTTTCCAGTCTGCTTGTAATATTTAATTTAAACTTATTATAAACTAAAAACAATTTATAATTTTTTATTTTCTTTTTATTCTTTTTTAATCCATGGCAGAATATAAAATCTTCGTATTCCTAACTTAAAAACATGGACTCCCTGGAGGTGTCAAATAATAATAATAATATTAAACCTTTTTTGAAATATGCGCTATTTAAAACAAAAATAAACTTTTGGCACCACAGTAGTTGTCTATAAGTAAACATAGACAACTATGTCTATGTTTACTAGAAGATTAATCAAAACGTTGCTAATATTTTACTCTTATACTTAAAACTAGTGGCACCGGGTAATATCAGTTCTGTTTGAATAAACAGTGCAGAGAACCTTCCTACAGCCTTAATTCGAATACTGTATAATGTACAATGATAATAACAGTAATTATAAAGGCGTCTGTGTAGTCCTGTGAAAATCACGTTTGCATCCATAGTATTAGGCTACCTGAAGGAAGACCATTGTAAGTTCGATTCTAGTCATCGTCTACAGGAACTTCTACTAAGCCTTTCTTATGCAGATTCTTGAGTTAGCCGACCTTTAGCAAGAGCATGTAAGGTTTTCTTCAGAAAACTAGGGTTTTTAACTCAAAACTTTTAACACTTTATTATATATCAAATGAATTACATACGTATAACGTAAAATTTAAGCGATATACCAATATTGTTTATGATTGCTTTATATATATATATAATAATAATAATAATAAACAAGTTTTTTTCTCCCAGCAGCTCGGATTTTTTTGTCCTTTAAATATGGCGAAACTTATCAGCTTCTATCTCGTGGTCTGCTCTGACTATAAGCGTTCATAGAGTTGGGAACGCTATTAGGGTTGAAGGGATTAGCTGCAACCAATCTTCAGAAAGTTGTTTATGGCTAAATGGCATCAGCAGAGGACGTAGTTACAAAAAACATTATCGGAGTTCAAATATAACAATAAAAATTAAATTTTATGTTAGATATGGTTTGCATCTGTCATCGTAATAACAAACTAGATGTTTCTGTTGATGAAGAGACACCATGGCAATGTTAGATGTATACCCATCTTTTTGTATTATGATCTCATGTCCATATACTGCTTCATTATGAATGTCATCTGAAACAATGACAGCAAGGACACCTATTTCCACTGGAATACGTTTAGTTAGAAAGAAACAACCTCGACTATCAATTAGGGTTATAGTACTTCGAAGTTCCAACTTATTCACAGGCACATTGTGAGGCTTCATAACCACTAAGCCAACTTTGTAAAGGGTTTCATTGAAAAATACTCCAAAGTCCTCAGCTGACTTGACTTTGAGTATATAACGCAGAGTTCTGGTTCTGTTATTTCAAAATAATTTAATTTACATTTTTTCTAGTTATAAATTCTGATATAAGTAATTTTCTGCCAACGTCTTGAAAGGGGGGGAAAAAAGCACAATTTCACGTGACCTCGTTGTATGCTTTCCACCGTACAACAAATAAAATATTTGTGATATCGGTGTTCAGATATTAACCCCCAATCGAGAAAGAAAACAGCCTTAGGTTTCTCATTGAACATTCTTACTTACTCATAATATTAATTATTATTATGATTATAGTTATAATTATATAATAATTATATTAAAATAATATTAATTATAATATTAATATGATTATAATTAATATTGGTTATAATTCTTGTTATTAACCAGGGGCCTGTGATGAGGCTTTAGAGTCATACAGACTCTGTATGACTCTAAAACCTCATCGCGAGATGCGCACACTGACCATTATTCATACAAATCTGTCATATTATCATAATCCTTCAACTGATTCACCAACAAAATACTGACGACCACGGCTGAAAAATCTAAACCGCACATTGTTGTATTAATGCTTTTTGATATATCATTTAAGGTTTAAATTAGAAACGATGCGATAATGTTCTTCACTCCTCGTTCGTTTTTAGCAACGAACAAAATGAATTTTTGAAACTGTTATCATAACTAGCAGTGTAATTCCAAATATGTTTGAAAATAAACGTTTGTTAGAATTCATGTACAGTATTATTATACAGTTCATTGATTATGTCTTTTAGACAGTTTTGCAGATGTTGTTATACAGTGGACTGGCCAAAATAGTCCTTATACATTTTAAGATAATAATTGTATGCAATTAATTAATTTGTATCGTATTCTACTGCTTTCTTTTCACACTTTAAGATGCACTGCACTCTAATGCAAAAATAAATGTGAATAAATAAAAACCTTTAAAATGTAAATAAATAAGTAAATAAAGAAGAAGCCTGCTTGATAATTTCTTCTCGGTAGCACAAGATGGCAGCACATTTCATTGGTTGCATAATATAAGCAACATATCTGATCGTTTTGATCAGATATGTTGCTTATGTTTTTATAATTAAAATTTCACGATTGTTTATTTTCTCTTGCCACCTGCAAACATTAAATATGAAGTGTATATTGCAACCATGTGATAATAATGTATATAATAATAATTGTATGTAATAATAATAATTGCAACTTTGCATGACAAGGCTCTTATTATGTCTTTTTTGATTTCGTTACTCACATTTGCCACGAAGCAACACAAACAATAACGAAAAGATTAAAAATATAAATTACTTATACTTTATAATTTTATGACTCGCTTGAAATGAGAATGTTCCTCTGTGTAACTCAAGAGTGTCGTTCCACTAGCGACCCCAACCGAAGGCCATTTTTTTTTGGAGTTACAGTAGCAATTGCTAATAAAGTCTCACTCGTTTTGATTATATTTGTTATCACTCGTCTTGCGTATATTTGTTATAAAATACGCAATCGCGTTTAATAATTAAATTTACTGAACGATATATCCGGGATTCTTGTTGTTATTCTACAGATCAATTTGACATTTCGTATGTTAAGTCATTTACTTAACTTTTATTTCAAAAAAATGGAATTCGATATATATATATATATATATATATATATGTTAAAGATACCAAGCAATTTTAAACCTGGTTTTACTCCATTTCCCAAGTAAGCAAACAGACTAAAAGTCAAGTTTGCACTTGCAATTGATGCAAGTCTAACTGATCCCACAGGTAGTGCAGGAACAGGGCAACTCGTGGCAAAGGTGGAACAAGCTCCGATCACTAATCTTAATATTTACCCTTAATGCCAAAACACATCTCCAAGAAGGGGATGTATGAAGTTTTGTATTAAAGGCAATGGGCCACTACCCAGACCGGTTTCGACCTTTATTGAGGTCTCGTCAGTGGGAGCTAGGCTAGAAATACTAATACTAAGATTTATACCTGTGGGATCAGTTAGACTTGCATCAATTGCAAGTGCAAACTTGACTTTTAGTCTGTTTGCTTACTTGGGAAATGGAGTAAAACCAGGTTTAAAATTGCTTGGTATCTTTAACATATATATATATATATATATATATATATATATATATATATATATATATATATATATATGGCCTCGCCTACTCCCCGTATACGGGGAATAAAAAGGCGTTAGCTGATTTTTTTTTTTTGATATATATATATATATATATATATATATTATAAGACATTCTTAACAAAGAAAGTGTCGCTCCTCCGACATATGCTAGGCCAGGGGTGTTCAACCCTCGATCGCGGAGCGATTTTTGGTCGATCTCTTGTGTATTCCTCCTTACTTACAAATTTAATTAAAACTGAAAACATAATATTTTATGTATTATTTTTAATTCGCTTTAAGTGTATTGCTATTGTTTGTTTATTTTTCTTTAAAATTGTAAAATCAGTAATTTTCTTATAAGTCCGCGTAAATGAATTAATTTGGATCAGTGGAAGTCAAACAGCGAGCCGAGTGAATACGATTATAAGCAAAGTGTAAAAACTCGATTCTAGCTTAAATATTAAATATTCCAAAGCACATTCCATCGATTTTTTACTTAGGTTAAGTCCCATGTGAATATTGTAAAAAAATAAATTTTGTTTGTCTCGGTATAGTTTGTATTAGATGTTTTTGTAAATAACTCTTTTGAGGCTAACTGTATATACTGCTTTAATAAGAATATGTTAGAGTGTTAAAAACAAAGGCATGTTTTTGTCGCCAAAGCTGTATATGGCGGCATTAGAAAGATTGTTATTGAAACTTGTATGAGAAAGGCTTTCAGGCTCTAAGTGTAAACATCTCCGAAGTCAGTCAGAAAGAGGTCAAACAACTTTCCGATGGTCGGCAACTTACAATCAAAAGAAAGTGGAGGAGAACAAAAGGCGTGCCGAACTTGAAACTTAAGATGGAAGACTCATACCGATTCTTTGGGGGTTGCCAAACTTCATGCAAGGTCTCAGAGGAGACCTAATAAAAAGGGACTGAAGCAAACAGAAGGTGTCCGGGTTCAAGAATTGCTGTCAGAGAGGAGGTCGCCCGGTCCAGAGTCGCCGTCAGAGAGACTGCCCGGATCCACGTCGCTTGAGAGAGGAGTTCCCAGCTTCCAGAAAGGAGCTTCTCGATTCGAGACGTCGCTAGAGAGTGATTACATCTAGGCCGCAGACAAGGTTTCAAATTGCTGAAAGGAAGAGTTTCAATTGCTGGAGAAAAGTTTCCAGGCCAGGTTAATGTCAGACATTCACCAGTGTGTTGCGTTTTCATTAAAATTTGATGATTGAAACGACTTCACTGATACTGCTCAGTTAATCGTATTTATTTGTATGGTATTTCAAGATTATTCAAGTAAAGAAGAACTTTTGAAAATTATACCATTATTGGGAAGGACTAGGGGAGAAGACATTTTTTCTGCATTTGATGAATTTGTGAAATAACACAAACTTCCTCTTTTTAAACTTGTGTCTATTACTACTGATGGTGCTCCTGCAATATGATAGGTAATAAATCAGGCTTCATTTCATTATGTAAAAACGATGACAAATATCTCCAGATTTTTTAACGTACAACTGTATTATTCACCAACAAGTACTGTGTAGTAAAAGATTAAACACAAAAGATGTTTTGGATATTACATTTAAAATTGTAAATTCAGTTCGAGGAAAAGTCCTGCAACGGCGGTTATTTAAATTACATGCAGATGATGATAGGAAACTTCTGTTGTATAATAATATTCGCTGGCTCAGCAGAAGTCAATTTTTAGAAAGATTTCTTGTATTAATTAACGATATAAAAATTTTTTTCTTGATGAAAAAGGAGATATTTATCCACAATTGAGTGATAAAAGATGGTTGTTACACTTATCACTTTTGGTAGATTTCTGTACGAAATTGAGCAATTTAAATTTAGAGTTAAAAGGTAGAGATAAAAATTTAATTTACACGTTAAGTTCAATAAAAACTTTCCAACAATACTTACTTTTAATAAAGAAAAATATAAATGACCAAGAATTTAGACATCTCCCATATTTATTAAAATTTTTTGAACAAAATCAAGAAATGCTTTGCTATGATTTAAAAGAATTTATTCGTGAAATAGAATTAGTTGAAGAAGAAATAAATTCAAGATTTAAAGATTTTAATGAAACTGAAATGATTGTATCTTTTATCAATAATCCGTTTCAAGAAAACTTGAACATCACAGAAATTTCAAATAAAATTAGTGGGCTGTTTGATATAAACCAAGCTGAGATAATAAACATTCAGAATAGTTTACATTTAAAATCAATAAACAATGAAGTCATTTTTAAGTATGCACATGAAAAATCCCCAATATTAACTGATATTGCGCGAAAAATCCTGTTGTTCGGATCGACATACTTGTCAGAATCCGCTTTTTCAAATATGAACGTCATAAAAAATCAATTAAGAAACCAAATTACAAATGATCATTTGGATGATTGTTTGCGATTGGAAACTTCTTCATATCAAGTTGACTATGAAAATATTGCGAGGTCCAAACAATGCCAAATTTCACATTAACTTTTTTTTTTAATCAACCAGCATTTCCTGTAACTTGTGAGTTTGTAATCAATCTGTTGTTTTTTCTAACTTCGGTTTTCCAAAATAGAGAAATAAATATTTTAAATATTTTATTCCAATATATATATATATTTTTTTTTGTATTAAAATAATTAAGAGTGATAAATAAATTTTTAAATACACAAATAAAGTTTTTAGTTGTGTATTTTTTTAGTTGTTCATTTGTTTGTAATGAGATATCAGGTTGGGAGAACGTGGATCGCAGAATAACTTTTTATAGAAAAGTAGCTCATGTAGTAAAAAAGGTTGAACACTGCCTGTGCTAGGAAGACACACTGCCGAAGATATAAAATTGGCTAAATTTCAAAATATCACTTTATATTATAAAGTGGCATTTTAAAATAAAATAACTGCAAATAAGTTGTTTTATTTAAAAATAAAATTTAAAATAAAATATTTTAAAAATAAAAATAAGTGATTTTAAAAAGGAACTCTAGGCTGATGGAGGCATACCATCGGTGTGGAAAATAATTCTTCAATTTGTTAAGTAAATTAGCCTTCCAAATAAATTTTACCTTTGTTTAATTCTTTTATTAGACAAGAATATAATTTCTTTACAACTACAGTTTATCTTCGTTGGTTAGTTTAAGTCAGCTGAAGCAAGAGACTTTGAAGATCACTTGGGTCTATCATGTGTGACTCCTCTTCGATCCATTCGAATCCCATTGTCATATACTTCAAATTTGTAATGAACTCGAACATTGAGTAAAGTAAAGGGAGGTCCGCCCCACAACAGTCCAGGACCTTTACATGTCTTCAGAAGAATGGTTTAAAATTCCCCTTGATCACTATCGTATGGCCTTATGATTGCCTGCAATACTCGCAGCAAAAGCAGATCCTACATCTTATTAAGGTGGATGCCATGGTTGTTTTGTTCATCACACCATTTTGTCTATTGACCTCTTTCCAGGAGGTGTTTACGGAAATTAAACATTAATGATTATAGCGAGCCTTGGGGCACACCACTGGACACTATCTTTTGCCTAGATTGGGCTCATCCTTATTCATTTTTTTTTATATCTGTCCACAAGCCATCCTTTTATCCACATAACCAATGTCATATCCATTCACATTTGCTTTAATTTGTCCAACAGAGTTCTATGTGGGATTCGGTGAACCGTTTTTGAAAAATCCAGCTGCATCATTGTACAGCGATTTCATTTATCCAACTCAGCTGTTACTCTGTTAAAAATAGTGAATTACTAAGGCATGACAGAACCTTCACAAAGAAATGTTGCCTCTCAATAAAGTATCATATTCTTGTCTACCCATTGTTAAATTCTATTTTTGACTAACTTTTCTAGTACATTTATCACAACACCTCAGATACCGATTGGTCTGTAATTGCTACTGTAGTCTTAAAAACCCCCTTATACAAATATTTTACCCTCAGTCCCCTCCTTTGGAACTTTACCAGACCTGAGACTTAAGTTAAACAGTTAAGTCAAATGCACTGCAAGTTTTTTTCCACATTCTAGAAAAACTCGAGCTGATATCCCATCTAATTCCACGGCTATACTTAATGGTGATTCTCCAATATCCTAAGAACCTTTAATTCATCCACTTTTGTTTCCAATCAACTCTTTCATATATATCACAGCATTATCCTCACTTGGCTGACATATCCTTGGTTATGTAATCCATGTGACATAACCCATGGTTATTTTTCCATAGTCATCCTCTTCACACATCCAATATAATGATGAGATTTCCTTTGGCCTGTTCAACCAGTTTCCCTCTCGTAATCTGATTTTGCCTAACTTACCATACTGGTCATCTCTTGTCTGATCCTTGTACTGTTCATGAGCTTGCCAGCACTTTTCTCCTAAAATATCCTGCACACCATTTTCTTTTTCTGCAGCTCATGCTTAATATTATTCATTCATCTAACTCCTGTCTGATTTACCCTCCTTACCTCAGGAGGGTAAATTACAATTTAATAGCTTCTTCTAGATGCCCATCAACTATCTCTCATCCACTGGTAACATGCACGGATTTATGCCATGATGGCTTCCTCCCAAACTTGTCAACATCTGTGTAGTTCCACCTTTTTGATCGAATATTCCTCATATTTACAATCTCCCAAGTGATGACTGCATGGACACCTTTCCCAATCAGAAGCAATATTGCCACCTTGGTTTCAGATAACTATTCTGGGCCTGTGACCAGGCCCAACTCTTGCACCCCAAGTCACCTCCATCAAATGCTGCCACAAGTAATTATTTCTCAGTAGTATAAATTTCATTACCTTCATGCCATGTGATATTTCTTCCTTTTCATCTCTATAGTTGAAGTCTTCCATAATAATCACTTGACCTGAACTCATTGTAGTGATTTGGTGATGAATGTCTTCCAGATCATTCCTGCAACTCCCTGCCATATACAAGCAACAAACCATATATTTTGTCTTATTGGCATAGGGGGGTGCTGAGGGGGTGGTACGCCCCGTGCAGCACTTTTCACGTGAGACACAATTTTATTTTTCGACGATAGTAGTATGGGAGCCACTAATGACCAGATCAAGATTAAGATAAGATAAGGAATCGTGACGTGATTGGTTGTTCATTTGATAACGTCATTGTATGTGACATCATGAGTTTGTAATGTTTGGAATTTCCCTGGGGGCATATGTGTCAGTGACGTCAGTTCTTGTGTTTTGGTTTGCATATGGAATTATGGGTGATGGTAGAGATAAGGATTCGTGTTGTGATTGGTGGGGAACTAGTGACCAGATCAGGATAAGATAAGGAATCGTGTCGTGAGTGTGTGTTGTTTTCAGATGTAGATAAGTGACATAATTTGTTGTTGTCAATAAGTGACGTACTTTGTTAGTTGTAAATAAGTGACGTTATTGTTTTGAATGGAAAAGGGAGATATATTAGTGGATAAGTAATTGTGTCTTGATTGGTGGAACACTTTTAACCAGATCAAGATCAAGATAAGATAAGGAATCGTGACATGGATGTGTGTTATTATAGCGTTTGGAATTTCGCTGGGCCCTCGTCTGTCAGAGACATCACATGGTATGTTTGGTTTGCTTAAAGCACTGTGGGTGGTATTTAGAGATAAGAATTGTGACGTTATGTGTTTGAAATTTCTAGGGAACATAAGTCTCTCTGTGATATCACATGGTGTTTTGGTTTGCCTATGGAATTGTGGGCGATGTTTTTGAGATAAGATATCTTGGATTTTCCCAGGGTGACACACACTGTCATTGTCGTAATGCTTTGTGTTTAGTTGTCTAAAGATGGCTGTACTAATTTTCCAATACATTTTGGGGTATTTCTTTCATGTTAAAGGGTGGGAATTCTTAGAGTAGAGTCGTGATGGCGGCTGTGATTAGGCTTTTCTTAATAATTTAATTATATGCTGGTGTCCCTCAACCATACACTTTTTTTTTTGCTCTGATGTTATCACTATCAGTTGGAGGTGAAATCACTAAAATATTATTCGCAAATGATAAACTCTTTTCGAATTAACGTTATCTTGTTTACTAATGTTTGGGTCATGGGTTTTTTTCCCTTAGTTTACATGAAGAGAAAAACCAAAACGGTATTTTAAAAAATAAATTAAAAATAAACGGAGACTTAAAAGCTTACAATAACTTTTTTTGCATGTAGTCTAGAAATTCTAGTGATAATTTAAATTTACTTACAGTCTTTCCAGAATGATTCTTCTTAATGCAAATAGATATTCCAAAATAGTTGAATTTTTATCCACAGCAGAACACACACACAAAAACAAGCTTGAAAGAACGAAATTTCTGTAATAACCTGAAAAACTATTTGACTTTTGTTCCTTAGATTTTCTGTCCGTTTGGTACACTGTTAATTCCTTCACATTGGGTCATACTATGTTTTTATTCCAAAGGTGGCAAGTGTAACCTCAAACTGTCTTTTGCTGACTAATATATCCATCAGCGATCGGTAATTGTTGTGTCTACTTGTGAACTTTTCTGACTGGGAGGGGATTGGAATTCTCCTGGTCTTACTCGAGGGTTTGATAATACTTCCAACATGACAATCCGAACATCACCTTTTTCATGACTCATATTCTCCCTTTGATGTTGTGTGCGGTATTTTCAGATCGGGGAAGTACGACTGTTTATCTAGTGTAAAATTCTTATGACACATATCCTAAAATTATTCATTCCTGATTAAGGAATTTATAAACTTATTGTTTTCAAGTAGATGGCTTGTTTGTTTGTTTACATTTCGTGTAGTTAGGAAACTGGAATTTATTTCAAATGAATATTAGCTTTGTAATATATATACTTTGTTAATTTCTGTTACCTTTTATTTGACTGTGATATTATTAACAAATTGTATTTACTGAATCTAACATACAGAAATTAAATAAAATGAAAAAGAGAGTATTTTTTTCTTATTCTTTTGATTTCACATTTGTGCTGATGTTCATAGTGTATGATTTCCCGCTGGTGCTTATGTATAATTCACATGATTTTTCTCCATATGACATTTTAAAACAAGTTGAACTATGGTTTTTATATAGTTCAATTATGTAAAACTACTTTCCGTTAGTCCCAATTGACTGTTGTCCTCTTAGCCCGACATTTATTTCACAGTAGGAATATATATATATATATATATATATATATATATATATATATTATTATTGTTATTACCACGGGCTACTCCAGGAGTCCTTAGACTCATCGAGGGAGGCCCTAAACATCATGTTCACGCAGCTGTTCAACATTCTCACAGTATCTATCATACCTTGCCTTGAACTCGCTCACTGTCATAGCACCCACAACAGACTCTGGCAGCTTATTCCACTCATTTACCACTCTAAAAGTAAAGAACCCAGCTCTAACACCCCTGCTAACCACGCTCTTGCCCAGCTTCCATGGGTGTCCCCTAGTTCTCCCACCACCAGTCCTGATCTCAAAAATATCATCTGAATTAATCCTATAGAATCCCTTTAGCAATTTGAATGTCTCAATCATATCTCCCCTTTTCCGCATATCAACTAGTTTCTGCAACCCACAAATCTTCAACCTCTTCTCATATGGTTCATTCCATAGATCTGCTGTCATCTTAGTCATTCGCCTCTGGATTCTCTCCACCTCCTTCCCATCAAGAAGGAACCGAGGTAACCAAATCTGGCCACAGTAGTCGAGATGAGGTCTTATCAAGGCTGGGTACAGAGGTACAATAACTTGCTTGTCTCTGCTCGTCAAGGTATTTTTCAACAACCAAGTGATTTGATGAGCTGATTTAGCTACTTTCGCTATGTGCCCCCTAAACTTCATCTCCCTATCCACCAACACTTCCAAGTCCCTGGCCTCATCAATCTCTTGGAGTACAGTTCCACCAATGTGGTATACTGCTGCTAATCTTTTCACTCCGAAATGCATAACCTTACATTTTGTCACATTAAATTGACATCCATTCTCCTTAGCCCAGAACTCCAATCTATCTAAGTCATCTTGCAAGACTTTGACATCTTCTGCATTCACTATCGCCCTACCCAACTTTGCATCATCAGCGAACAAATGAACTGTCCCACTTAGACCCTTCCCTATATCGTTAATGAACAGATTAAACAGCAGTGGTCCAAGAACAGAACCCTGTGGCACACCACTAGTCACAGGCCGTTTTTTGGACTCTACTACGACAAAAATGTTAATATATATATATATTAACACAATTATAATGTTAGTTATTGTTTCCAATACAAATAAATAATTATTTATTCATATTTCTAATGAAAATTAGCTCAAAAGAAAGAAAGAAAAAAATGTTTACCATCAAATAAATATTTATGATCACAGCAAACAAGAAATTCATAAGCTTTTTCAAAGATTTGAAATTCATGCAAATATTGTTTTCATCATTTGGTATCATTTAAATGAAGAACGGGTCTGGCTCTTAAGTTCATTAATGTTTTAATTTTTTATCTTCTCTTCCAATGACTAGTATTATTTGATATATGCATGTTGATTCACTTGATTTTATATGCACACTATGATACTTTTTTTCTACAGCAATCTTTTTAAGAGTTAGTAAAGTGTTGGTTTAAAATATCTAATGGCTCTGTAAAATAACCGAATTCTAACAGTATTGTGAATTTTCAGGTGAAATCTTCTCCACTAAAATTCTGGCTATTAATTTAATACCCAATTATTCCTTTTGCTTCCAAGAGGTGACAGTTTTGTGAAATATTTGAGGGCTTGCATGAACATATAAGATTTAATTCACTGAGTCAAAAAAAGAAGTCTGCTCAGTTTGTGGCATAAAATTTCACAGGGGAAAAAATGTTATGGTCTTACTTAAATTTGTATAACACATCAACGACATCCAATTTTTTCATTTAAATTTACACATTTTATGTGAATGAAATATTATTTACAAATTGTATTTACTGAATCTAACATATAGAAAATAAAATAAAGAGAAAAATACAATATATTTTTTGTTCCTTAATCTTCTTATTGTTAAATTTGCACTGTTGTTCAAAGGTTTTTCCCATGGTTGTGGAATTATCATCATGTGGTTTTTGACAATGTGACTCAAATCTGAAAGTTAATTTTCATCTGGTGATCGTTGGTAATTTATTACTGTAGTAAAATTAAGGGTTGCTCATTTATTTTTTTGAAACCAATACATATATTTCTGAGAATTATTAAAAGCACAGAATCTTTCGTTATGTTTCCAAAAGCATTTAAAAGTACCCATTATGTTTTCATTTTGGGCATCCAATTTGATTTAAATCAAGAACAGGCCTCCCTATTAGCCTCATTAATGTTTTTGATTTTTCTCTTCTTTTGGCATGTAATATTTGATATTTGCATGTTGATTCTATCATCCAAATTCTTAGTTTGTCCAGAGATAGTGAACCAATTTCCCACTTCAACTGATGGTTATATTTTATCAACCAAGAATTCTGTTTTTTAACTCTTTCAGGTAATTCTTTCCAAATACAAGGTGATTTTGTCAATGCATATCTTACAATAATTCCATCAGAAATACAAATTTCTTTAGGAAATAAATCTAAAGTCTTATTCAAAAGAAATTGACAATCAATTATTCCAATGATAACTGAAAATTCGTATTTTTCACCCACTGTCGATTTTTCCTTCATTCTTCTTCTTAGATTACTTCATATGGCACCACAAATAAATAGTTATTTATTATTATTTCACTGATTATTAGCTCTGATCTTATATTTTATGTTAACTTTCTGTTAGAAAATTCTAAACAATTAGAACTTTTCATAAAGAAACTTTCAAAGAATTTTGTGGCTCACCCATTATTTTTACATTACCAAACACAAAACACCAGCTGCAGTGGATGAACGATTACCTTAAGTCCAAAGTCATGCGACTATGGTTTTTTCTTATAGTACTGTTTACACTTACTATATGCCCTGACCGTTCCTTCAAAAATGAACTTTTGCACCAATGACTCAATGACATGTTTTTGCATACTATTGGATATACTGTTAGTGTGTTTTTATCTTGTGTGGGGAAAGATAAAATTTGTATATGTGTTATCTGGTGAGTACAAACATTTTTCTATACCAAACTTTAAGAGTTTAAGTCATGTTTTTGGGTTAATTATCATGATTTTTTTAAAATAATTAAACAGAATTACATTAAGGTATAAAGTTGTGGATTTAGATATCAAGTTCTAATCAGAATAACAGTTAAAAATTCACTGTGGAAAAACAACAACAAAAGCATACATCTTTGTTTGTTTAAGTTTACAAATGCATATATTTAATTTTGCAGAAATACTATTTACAAGTATATTCACTGAGAAAAATTCGAAACATGTAATTACCTAAAAATAGTTCACAATATTTAGTTTAGACTCAACATTTTCCAAAGAGTTCAATGAATAAAATTTTTGTTACTCACTGTTTCTTGGTTACATTACATCAAAATAGCTGGTCATGCAAAAGAGTGTTTAAAGCAGATACCATGGTAAGCACACCCCTATACATTTGATATTGTGTCAGTCTGGAAATGACACCATGCCTCCCTAAACATTCTGTGTATTCTTTTGTCACCAAATATACACAAACAGTTTACGTAAAACGTTCGTAATTGTCCGAAAATGAATGTTTATCGAATTGGATAAAATCTTGAAAGTCTAATTTTACCATTGATGAATTTAAACGATTAGTGATAATTTTCCCCATGTCACAAACAGCTGGTAATTCAGTTTCCAAAAATAGTAAATGATTATCAATGTCATATATTTTTAGTGAAAATCTCTCAGCTTCTTCACAACTAATAGAAAAAAACTTTACTTCCATCAGCTCCTGTATCATGAAGTATTAGTTCCCCATCTTGGCATTTCAGAATATAACACTCACTGAGGTCCATTTCATAGTCAACTTCTTTGCAAGTAGCCGAGGATATCAGACCACTTCCTGCATAACTTTTCCCAAGTGGTCCTGGATAAATACATCACAATGTATGTGTCTTCTAAAATAATAATCGGTTTCCATCCTTTTAGAGCTATGTGAAGAGTTTTGCCTCGTGCTATTTTCCTGAAGAAAGAAAATTTCAATGACTTTTGTGGCTCATCCATTATTTTACTTTACCTTCCTTGATTCAAAACACCACAACACAATACGATAGCTGCACAGGATGAACGAATTGGCATAACTGCAAAGACACTTGACTCGTCTGTATTTACTTATAGTACTGTTTACCTGACCCTTAACCCTGACCGTTCCTTCCAAAATGAAACTTTAGCGCAGATGATTCATGGACACGCTTCTACATGCTGTTGGATATGATGTTGATGTGAGATTATCTTACTTTGAGACATCATAGGGCAAATCTTATCTCTCTGGCTTGAAGGGTATTCTATATTTTTTGTCCTTATTTTAAGTATTTTATCCTCAAAAAGTGTTTTTGATGTTAGACCATGTGACCTTTTCTCTCAATCATATGTCCGAAATTGTTGGGATGGGAAAAAAGAATAGCATTAGGTGGTGGAAGTGAAAAGATCGCCAAGAGCTTGAAGAGGGCTTCCCTGCAATGCTCCCACACCCCATAACTCCATCATTCCCCTATTCTCCCCTTCTCCTCCAGAAGATGTCTGCTCAGCCTAGTGGAGATAAGCGAGCTCATCATTTGAAGATATCTTTTGTGATGTCACCTCCAACTGATACTGATAACTTTGGAGGAAAAAAAATAGCATCAGGTGGTGGAAGTGAAGGGTAGTCAAGAGGGTGACAGGGCTCTTCCCTGCACTGCTCTCCCTCACCCCCCTCTCCTGCAGAAGATGTCTGCTCAGCCTAGTGAGATGAGCGAGCTCATCATTTGCAGATATCTTTTAGTGATGTCACCTCCAACTGATACTGATAACTTTGGAGGAAAAAAAAACGCGTTTTTTTTAGATAGATATCAGCAATATCTACTGAAGATATTATTCAGTAACATCTTCAGTAGATATTGCTGATGTAAAACTGGGGCAGTATTAAGTAGACTGAATAAATCTATATCGATTAAGAGAGAATAGTCACAGCACTAAATTAACAATAGGCAAGGCAGTATTCAAGTAGTTTTCAATTATGGGTTCAAAAGCTAGGTAATAAAAAACGCTTGATTGCCGATTGCAGACCACAGATGTGATACGAGTAGTTCTGAAAAAAATTAGTACAGTGAAAAGATAGCATCAGTGGCAGAATCACATAAAAACCGAAACATTAGGAAGGAAATTGGCTATGTAAGAGTTCAGAGATGTGTGTACAGAGTTAATATCTTATATACACTTCTGAATGCATTTAAAGGGTAGGGAATGTTACAAAAACAGATGTATGATACTAGGATAGTAGGAAAAAGACCCAGTGGGAGACCAATATGTAGGTGGACTGATGAAATTAGAATTGCCTTGGAATGGTGGCATAAAATCTTGATGTTTTTGGGTTCTGGCAGAGTACAGATCAATTTGGTGAAAAATTATAGCCCTTCATTAATTATTATGTTAGTTTTCTGTAGATCCCTTGAAGGTCCATTGCACACATGAGGTGCTTGATGATGAAGAGCGCATTCTGAAAGTATGTGAGTCCTTCGATTTAGTTTTCTGGATTGCATATTAAAAAAGAGTTTCTTGAAGTAAAAAATAAAAATAAAAATTACATATCCGTTTCAAGATGGATACCAGTTTATCCTCACAAAAGTTCCCCTAGTCATTTTGGGGAACTTTTGTGAGGATAAATGAAAGATCATGTGCTATGAAAATAAAGAACCTCCCTTAGATTTCAAATTGTTTCCCTAACCTTGATGGCTAAAAATATTTTAGTAAAGAGCTTAAGTACATAGAAAACATTTTAGAATAAGAAGTCATTTTAGTGCTTTTTTAAATGTAATATCATGGAGATATTTTTGGATCCATAAAGTTAGACTGTCAGGAGCCTTTTAGACAGTTAAAAAATGAGGAACCTTTATCTGGTCTCTTTTGACTAAAGGTGAGTTAGACAGTCTCATATAGAGGTAGAGAGTTTTTTTCGCGTGGTACTCGGATTTTTTTTTTCTGCTGGGAAAAAAAAAGGTTTTTTTCCCAGCAGAGCAGATTTCGAAATGATAATAAGATGCCATATGACTACAGCCTTTCACTTTCTGTCTTCTACACCTGATGACCTTTCTCTTAACTTTTTTTCATACAATCTCACAGAAGAGGAGGTTGGTGAAACTATAGTATGTTAGTGCCATGGATGAGCAATTGACTTTAGTTAATTGCAAATGCAATTTTAAATATTGTTGATGACAGTACATTACCCAATCTTTCTTGTAGCCTCCATAGCTCAGTCAGAATAGACGAAGCCCTTTGACTGGAAAGACCTGGGTTAGGTTCCCGTCTATGCGTTGACACATATCTACAGGCATAGTAAACTTCGGAGAATGATGGTAGCCTGATCTACTACCTCCTAAAAAGTAGTAACTTCTAGAGAATATCTTATCTCGGATAAAAATGTCAATACTGGTATCTTGGATATTCCCATATGTTAACAAAAACAAGCTCATTTTTCTTATTCAACAAACTTTTTTTTTAACTTAAATTAATATTTCTTATCTTCTCCTGCACTTTTGGAAGAAGAATTTGCTCAAAAGTCTTTGTCCATTTATCTATATTTAATGAAAATTTTACTCAAGACAGTAGCAACTGAAAGTAGTGATAGTTTATTTTAGGTTTGTGGGATGCTAAGGTGCCTGTATAACTTTTACAATATACTGTTCATTTCAGAATTCCCGCTTCTGATGCAATATTGCTTTGGGCGCATATTACTCAATCTTTCTATAGAACTCACATTATTTTATGCAATAATATATCTACAAGGTTTAGGAACACGAGATGGCAGCAGTTGTCTGCTATATTATTTCCCTTGATGCTTATGAAATCATTGATAGCTATGAGCTGATTTTTTTTTTTTTCCCTTACAAGAAACCCGGAATTTTTAACCTCGCAAGTTAACAAAATTGACATAAGTGCATGGAAATAAACACAAGTTGGGATTAAAAACTTGCATTTCCTCTAGCAGCGACAACAATTTATTCATTTGACTGTGACGATGATGACAGCTGGAGACACCAATTTCCTGAAGTTAAAGGGTGCGATCCATCCCTTTTGTGCAATGAAAATGTTTATATATTTATGTCTATTTATACTTTATAATTAGTTTCAAGTACTTTTTTTTATCTTCTAATTATTTATAACGATTAAAGTTATATTTTCATATTAAAATGTATCATTACTTTAAGATATAAATAATACTATATTCGCAGTACTCGAGTAAGTTGTTTTTAATATATATTTGCTATATTTATGCTATTTTTTAATCCTATTGTGACTTCTATAAAATAAGATCATCTAAATATAACACACGTCAAATTAGTTTATTTTGGCAGCACTGACAATATGTTTTGTAGTTATATCGTCTGCTACATCTTTAGGTTGAAATGAGATAGGAAGCATAAAAATTTTGTTTACACCGCCAATGTGTTTGTACTGTTTTAATGTACGCTGTGTGGCGTGATTTCTCTGACGAATCAAGAAAGGTTCTTTAGCGGCGTTTAATCTGCTAGGAAGGTAATGTGGAACATTTTCATTTAATAAAGTATTGAATGGTGGCAGTATGGAATTAGTGGCTAAACTTTTGAACACGCACACAGGTCGAGATAAAATTCTGCGAACTTTAGAATATGTATCCCTTTATGTTAGTTCTGTTTCTAAAGGCAGAGCTTCTGTAAAATTGAGGGCGGTCAGCGCTGACCTCTCTTACTGTAGAGTTATTCTTAGACTACTAGATGATATACCAATTTTGCATTATGCTTGGTCATATGGACTGGGCAAACAGGTGAGAAAATCCATTTGAAATTATGTATTCGAAATGTAATAATTATTGTACTGTAATTATATCCGAATATTAGAAATATCTGTTTATTATGAGAAGGTGTGAAAGCGAAGTACCTATATTCTTATTTCCTAGGTGTACAATACAGATTCATCTTGTTTACCTCGTCGATAAAGTAGGTTAGTAGTATCATGAAGCAGGAAGTAATATTAATCCAGCTTTCAGTGATTATTAGCGAAGCGAGAGTAACTGAAGGCATTGATTAAAAACGCTGTTGTTTATTTTAAACCGTGTAATCCACATCATATGTTGTCGAATTAATTTGTAATTGAAGCCTTTGGCTCTTCATATAATTAGTAATTGTATTGAAGTGTTTATATCTGTGACTGATATTAGTCACATTGGGAAATTTGGGGTGGGATGAGATAACACCGGGAAGATATTTTTGTGTGGATGGGGGAAATGGGATTCCTGACAGTTTGTATGTGGACTCTTACTTGTTTGTCTGTTTAGGTGATAAAGCTGCACCACCTGAGACCGGTATTTAAACACTGAGGCGGATTAAATTACCGGAAGCTTGCACGGTTTTCTCTATTCCGCTTTTCCAACCAGCTCTCGGCATAAATTAAGCAAAATAAAATAAATGGCCAAAGATTTCTTTACACGATTTATTGCAGGAGTAGTTAAAGTTCCAAATTATTATAAATCAAAAATAGTGCGGACAGTATACTCCACAGTGTAATAATAATGCGTAGGTTGAAGCTATATGTGACCGTCTTTTTGGAGTCACATTTTTATTACTGGTCGCATTTAATAGGAATGGAATATTTGTTTAAATAATAAATTTACTTTTTTTAAGAAATGCATTATTATCTTACGTTTTGATAAAATTTACATAACAGCCACATTTATCCCTGTCATTCTCCTGCTATTAGTCCAATAACCATAGTTGAGTTATTCACCAGTGCTGCATTGAATAATTTTAATATGTTGTCCGAAATATATATATATATATATATATATATATATATATATATATATTAAACAGGCCCATAAGGGGCAATCATCTTGATTGTAAGGGAAACGGCACTCCCATGGACCCCTAGCTGGATCTGTCCTCTCTTCCTTCTACTTTGAGGAAGATCCACTTACTTTAATCTTTCCTATAAGGCCTTATCAGCCAACTCTTCTTATTTTATGACCCTTATGCTATTAGAGTACTCGAGGGCCATGGGGTCTTTTCATTTCTGGCCTTACAACTATGCCCTCTCTATAAACCTTACTATGATTCTTCTATAATCTACTCTTTCCCCTTTAATATACCCTATTCCTCCTATGGGTTTAAATTCGGAAGAAGGCTAGTCCAGAAGCCTTAAGGTAGCAGCCCTACCACTGAACTATTCCATCGTCAGGCTAGTCCCCTGACATGGAGAACATAATCCTACTTGTAAGCTGACAGAAAAAGATAATCGGATTGAATCAATGGGAAACGACCCTGGAATGGAAAAGGTAAAACAAAAATGGAAACGACAAAATATAATACACATAGCAAACTGGAATGTAAGAGGAATAGCATATAAAGAAATAGAATTAGACTAATTATTAAATGAAAGAAATTTTAAAATAGCAGTAATCACTGAAACAAAAAAGAAATTAAAAGGAACTATGAGAATCGAAAATTTTAATGTGATATACAGTGGCGTCGACAGAGACCAAAGAGCACAAGCAGGAGTCATGATTTGGATTCATAACTCCCTTTCAAAACAGTTAAAACATTATAAATTATAGAATGAAAGAATAATAGAAGCTAGAATAAAAATAGATAGCGGCTATTTAACAATAATTGGTTTATATGCCCCAAAAGAAGGAAGAGAACAGGATAATATTGATTTTTATAATCAGCTACAAAACATATATAATAAAATAAATAAAAATGATTATGTAATTTTAGCAGGAGACTTAAATGCAAGAATTGGAAACACGAAAATTAATATAGGAATACATGGAGAACATACTCTAAACAGGAATAGTGAAAAATTGATTGACTTTGTAATTTATAATAACCTAAAAATAATGAATTACTTCTATAAACATAAAGACATACATAAATATACTTGGGCAGCAAGAGGATGGAAATCAATATTAGATTACTTCATATTAAATGAAAAGACATCAACATTTTCACTAGATGTTAGAGTTCACAGAGGATATGAAATAAGCAGTGATCATTTCCTTGTTAAAATAAAATTAAGATTACCACCTAAATGGCTACAAGTAACAAGAACAGAAAGAAAAATTGAAGCATTTGTTTATAAAACCAGACTATTGAATGACATAAATGTACAATGGCTATATGAACAAAGAATTAAACAATATCTAAATAAAACAAAACAAAGAAATAGAAATAGAATGGCTTAATATAAAAACAATACTAAATGCAGCAGCAAATGAAAGCTTAGGAAAGGCCAAAAAATTCAATAAAAGGAAAAAAATGAAGATCTGGGATGATACAATCAAAGAAATAATCAAAAAGAAAAAAGAAGCCTATCACAAATGGTTAAGCAGTAAAAGATTAGAAGATGAAATAGAATATAAAAGAATAAGAGCCATAGCTAAAATAGAAGTCAGAAAAAGACACAGAGAATCATGGAACAAATTTGTTTCTAATTTAGAACATGATTTATATAAAATATGGCCCAATGTATATAAGATTTTGAAACACTTAAATGCAGATACCAAAGAAAACATAAAATTAAACACAGAATTGAAATTAGAAGAATTTCTAAATTACTACACAGAAGTGTGGACAGACAAATATTTTAAAAAAGACAACTGGCAAACAATTAATGAAAATGAAAAGGAAATAACTAAAGAAGAATTAGTAATCACCCTGAAAGAAACAAGAAACGGAAAATCACCTGGAGAAGATAAGCTAGGTTCAGAACTATATAAATACACAGGAACAAGATTCAAAGAAAGACTCTTTGAAAGACTCTTATTATTTTTAAATAAAATTTACCCAACTGGTATCCTTCCAATAGAATGGAAAAAAACAATTGTGATTCCTATTTTTAAAAAACATAATAGAGATGATACTAAAAACTATAGAGGTATCAGTATACTAAATTCCTGTTACAAAATATATAGCAGAATCTTAAATAGCAAACTAATGAAATATTCCGAAAACTTTATTTTAGAAGTACAGAATGGATTTAGAAAAGGACGATCATGTATAGACCCAGCCTTTTGCCTAAAATGAATAATAGAGAAAAGAAGAGAATACAATTTAGAAACAGATATTGAATTTATTGATTTTGAAAAAGCATTTGACAAAGTTAAAAGAAACATATGATTTAACATATTAAAAGAAAGACAAATACCAAATAATATCCTAAAAGCTATCACAAGTATATATATATATGAAAATAATCAAATACAAATAAGATTAAATCACGAGCTATCATATATGAGAGAGATAAATCAAGGGGTCCGACAGGGATGTCCCCTCTCAGCAACTCTTTTTAATATCTACTTAAATGAAATAATAATAAAATGGAATAAAAATTTACATCAAGGAATTAAACTTTCTCCTACAGTAAACTTAAACACTCTCCTCTTTGCCGACGACCAAATGATAATTACAAATTCTGAAGATAACTTGCAGAAAACTATTTTAGATCTAAATGAGATAGCCAAAGATTATGGTATGATAATATCAACAGAAAAATCAAAAACTATGGCCTTTAAAGGACAAGATCCAGCAAGAACTAAAATAGTAATAGATAACAAGATCTTAGAACAGGTGAATTCATTTAACTACCTAGGATGTATGATCACATATGAAAATGAAAAGGATATAAACGTAAAAATTGCAAAATAATTATAAATAACAGGTGTAATTAACTCTATATTTAAACCAAACCCAGTTCAAAAACAAACCAAATAAAAGTATACAATACATTAGCCCTACCAGTCTTAATATATGGAAGCGAAATCTGGACAATAAAACAAAAAGACAAAGATTAACAACAGCAGAAATGAAGTTTATGAGAAAAACTGCAAAGTATACCCTATTTGATCACAAAAGAAACGAAGAAATTATGAAAGAATTAAACCAAGAACCAGTAATAGAAAAAATTAAAAAATATAAACATAAATGGATGGAACACGTTCAAAGAATGAAAATAGAAAGATTACCAAAACAAGCCTTAAAGTACAAGCCATTAGGAAAAAGAAAACTACGACGTCCTCTTAAACGATTCAATGATGACTAAGGCCGGAACAGGCCATTCTAGGCCTAAATCCTTGATACGCATGATGATAATGATATATATTGAAGGCAATGTCAGAAGGGAAGTAAAATTTCTTTGGGAAAGGGATTTGAGAAACATTTTTTTTCACTTTTTTCATCATCATCATCAAATTCCTGCCATGTACCCTCAAGGGGTGTACAGGATATGATATAGTTTGCCCAGTGATTAGAGGTCCCTCGACACTTCTGCGCATCTCAGAAAAAGGAGAATCCATTCCGATAATAGGATAATCAGTCCGTATTGTGGGATTTACCTGTCGGAAAATTAACTTCTCTTTTATGATTATTGTAGTTAACTATGTTGCTTGTATAACAGTTGGAAAATTTTACTTATAAAGCACGTGATTTCGCGTGTTGGCGACCAATTCGGACGTCCTTCATTTCTTTCTCCCTTTCAGCATGAATCGACTATTCTTGGAAAGACGCGAAGCTGGGACTTACAAATGGTGGGCGAACTATAGTACTACATGAAAAAAATTACATCACTACTAACTTCCTAGATACAATTTTCCTCCTAATCAGTCTGTTACTTGTCAAGACTCCAACATTATCAGATCTTATTCTATCATCTAAGGCACTTTGTACCGTATCAATCCACCTATATCTTGGTCTTCCTCTGGGTCGTTTTGCTGCCAACCTGGCAGAGAACACTTGTTTTGTTAATCTTTCTTCGCCCATTCTATTTAAGTGACCATACCACCTGAGATTAGCTCTGCTAACACATTCCTGGATGCTGACAATGTCAAGTTCTTTCCTAATATCGTCGTTTTTAATATGATATTTCCATTGATGCCATCTGTTCACGCCTCTAATCTTTCTCAGGACTCATATCTGCAGTCTCTGCTCTATGGTCAAGTGTTTTACTTCTGACCCAGCTCCCAGATCCATAAGTTAAAACTGGTTTGAACACTGTCTTGTATACAGCTAATTTAGTGTTCCGACTAATTTCTCTCTTATTCCATATGAATTTATTCAGTTGACTTCCCACCATTAAACAGAATGGGAGAGGAAAGATTAGCAAAACAAGTGTTCTCTGCCAGGTTGGCAGCAAAACGACCCAGAGGAAGACCAAGATATAGGTGGATTGATACGTTACAAAGTGCCTTAGACGATAGAAATATAAGATCTGATAATGTTGGAGTCTTGACAAGTAACTGACTGATGTGGAGGAAAATTGTAGATACGAAGTTAGTAATGATGTAATTTTTTTCATGTAGTACTATCATATCCTGTACACCCCTTGAGGGTACATGGCAGGAATTTGATGATGACTTCTCAACATACCAACTTTGCTGATTCTGTTGTCTATTTCTATATTTAATTTACAATCTTCACTAAAAATCGTGCCTAAGTAGCTGAAATGTTTTACTTGTTCCACAGGTTCTCCATTCACAACACAGTTGACATTTTCAATGATTCTGCCTATTTTTTTTGTCTTTGTCTTTTTATTGCTAACCTTTGTACCATATCTATTATAACAGTTATTCAATTTAGTCAGAGAATCTTGCAGACTTTTAGCGGATTCATTTAGAAGTATAACATCATCCGCATAAAGCAAAGAGCTGACATTAACATCTCCAATTTTGATATCATGTTTAATACCACTTTCCTTCATAATGTGATCCACATAGATAATGAATAACAGAGGGGATAATGTACATCCTTGTCTCACCCCAGATTTAACATCAAACCATCTTCCTGTACTTCTTTCAATTCTAACTGCTGACTTACAACTCAAATAAAGACTAAGTATTGCTTGATATAATGCCCCATCGACACCATATAAACTGTAGCGTATTGAATAGCGTCTCTCTTGGCACCTTGTCATATGCCTTTTCCAAATCGACAAAACTTTGTTATATTCCCATGCTTTCTCGAATATTTGTCGTAAAGTGAAGATCTGATCCTGACAGCCTCTATTTGTCCTTAATCCAGCTTATTCTTCACCATGCTTTTCTTCCACAATTCTTCTCAACCGTTTCTCAAGTATACTTGCATTCACTTTTTACTAGTTTTATTAATATAATTTAGTTCACTTTACACTTTTAAAATTTACTTCAAAATTTTAGTTGGTGTTATGATTAAAAAGAAAAGGTAACAATGATTGTGGGTTTTTTACCATCTAATTTTTATGAGAATGCATATACTGTATAAGTATTTCAGAAAATAAGGCAACAGCACATCGTACAAAACAATGAATGATACAAATAATATTATTATACAGGTATCTCCATGGAGACAGAAGACTCATTGTGGGAGATAAATTATTCACACACTAGCCATCATTCACACAATACCTATCATACTTCTTAAACTCATTCACTGATAATACACCTACCTCTGGCAACCCATTCACCACATTCCAAGCAAAAAACCTACTCTTAACACACTTATTAACCACACTCTTACACAACTTCCACTGATAATCCATTGTTTTCTCCCTTTTTGCCATGTACTGAAAAAGTCTTCATTGTCAATCCTATAAAAATCCCAGTAATAACTTAAATACTATTATCATTTTTCTCTTTTTTGTCTATCTGCTAATTTTTGAAGCCTGCAGACTATCAGTCTATTCTTATAGGGAGCATTCCACAGAGATTATTACCACAATCTTTGTCAATTGCCTTTGGATTCTCTCCATGGACTCCTTGATTCCATCACCATGGAATCTAGGAGTCCAGATCTGCATGTAGTAATCCAGTTAAAGTGTTATATAGGGGAACAATAATCATTCTATCCCTGCTTGATAGTGTGTTCTTCAACAATTGTGTAATCTGATGTGCTGCTTTAGTTACCTTCACATTATGCCCTCTAAACTTCAACTCCCTGTCCACAATCATTCCCAAGACCCTGGCCTCACCAGTTTCCTGTAGTTCAGTTTCATAAATATAGTACACGGCTTCTGACTTCTTCCCAGAGTGCATTACCTTACACTTCCACATTGAACTGCAGCCATTTACTTCTGCCCATACTTCTACTTGAAGTATTTCCTGTAGGATCTCTGCATCACCTTCATTCACCATTGCTTTTCCCAGTTTAGCATTGTTAGAAAACAACTGAATATCTCTTGTCTAATCATTACCTGTTTCACTGAACCACAGGGCTCAGTATACCTGACAGAAGACCAGGTATACTGAGCCCTGTGGTTCACCACTGGTCACTTGCCTTCTTTTGAACTCAACTCCTTCATAAACCACTCTTTGATATCTGTCCATTAGCCACCCTCCAATCCAAATCACTCATATCCTTCCCCATTGCTCCAATTTATGCAATACACTTCTAAGTGGAATCTTGTAAATTCTTTGCAAAGTCTAGCAATATCACTGAGTAGCCGTTTCCCATATCCAACTCCATTGTCACTTGATTATAAAAGGAAGCAAATTTACTAAGGCAAAACCTACCTTCAAAAACCATATTGTTCCTTATAGAGTATCATATTCCTATCTATCCAGTCCTGAATTCTGTCTTTCACCAATTTCTCCAATACCTTAACCACCACTCTTGAGATGTTGATTGGCCTATAATTTGCTACATCTTTCTTGAAACCTCCTTTATGGAATGGGATTATTTTGCCCTCTTTCCACTCCACTGGCACCTTCCTACTACTGAGGCTTAAATTAAACAGCTTGGTCAGAGGAGCTGATACATGGGCCAATATGTCATTTATCCCATGCTTATGTTCAAATTGAGGTTCTGCAGTATTTTAAACCTCCATTTCTTCAACCTCGATTCTCCTCTCAGTCAATGTCACATTTGGCATTGCACTGTCACCACCTAGATGGTACATCCCTGCAAAATGCTCACCCAGTAATTCAGCTATTTGGTTTGGTTCTGTTATTACCTCTGCACCATCAGCATTTTTTAAAATCATTCTTCCATAATCATTCCTCCATTTACTTGTCATATAGTGAAAAAACTCTTTAGGGTTCCTTTTGGCTTCATCAGTTAGCTTTCTCTCATAATTAGGTTTAATCTTACTTACCATACTGGTCATCTTGTCTGCATCTTATACTGCTCATTGGCATACTGATCATTTTTTTCTTTATCATTCCTCCACAACCTTTTCTTTGTGTGCAACTACTGAATAATGACGCTGTTCATGGACTTAACTCCTACCTGATTTATCCTTCTGACTCTAGGTATATATTCAGATACTGCTTTCTTCAATCAACCCTTGACACTACCTCCCATGCATCACCAACATCTCCAAATTCTTATCCCATGGCTCTGCTGAAAGCTGACTTCTCAGCTTGTCATAATCACCTGCTTTGTAATCCCTTCTTAAAAGAAAATTCTGCATATCTGGCAATCTCACAAAATCAAGACTACATGATCACTTTCTCTAAGTGGAGGCAGCATAGCTCGATTGGTTAGTGGCAAGTTCTCTGACTGATTCAATGATCAGATCCACTCTGAAATGTTGTGTCCTCAGAGAGGACACAACATTTTTTTCTTCATTACATTTTTCTTCATTTCTTCATTACATGTTGCCTCTGCTGAGGCAACATGTAATGAAGTTATCTCTCAGCAGCTGTATAAATTCCATTTTCTTCCCTTCCTGTTACCATTCCTCTTCCCAATGTATGTTCCCCCCCCCATAGTTGAAATCCCCCGTAATAATTAATCGACTTGTACTCATCATAGTAATTTTGAAGTAAATGTCATCTGTAATTAATCGACTTGTACTCATCATGGTAATTTGCAAGTAAATGTCATCTACATTCTCATGTATACCCTGCCTAGATTATAGCAGCAACCAATTGCATAATTAGTCCTGTTGGCCTCTATCTCACACTAGATAGCTTCAAATGAACTGCCCTCTGAACTCCTGTTCCTGTGATGTACTTTTACTCTTTTTGGCTTTAATTCCTCCATCATTAGCAAAACCCTTCCCCCATTCTTTTCCTTTTGTCTCCTCAGAAGACACTATATCATTTGCATTCTATTCCTATGAACATGTCATTCTCAGTCAACCAAATCTCACTAAAAATACCATAATTTTTGGCCAAATTGTGCTAACCAATGCCAAAAGAAACTCCTCAACCTTATTTCAAATACTTCTGGCATTAGTATACATAAACTGCAATATCCCTCTTCATCCCATGACCTCCCTTACACCTTGTGTTGTTTAGCCCACCAAAGTTAACCTCGGGTGTCACATTTTGCACCATGTGATCTCTCTCCCACTTACTAACCTTTAGGTTGTTTGGATCCATGTTCACATGCATCTCCCCTAAACATTCTTGTTTCTCTGACTTTGTACTTGTGAACTTTCACTGAACAACACTTTCTCAAGTGTTAAAGTGTTCAGTGAAACACCAACTCACCCACCGTATATAAATCCTTCCTTCCCTTAAACTCACTCCACAAGTCCACAAATTCCATACCATTCCTCCTGCAGAATCTGTGCACTGACCTCATTCATGATCATAGCTCTCCATCTCAGCTTGCTTCTATCATACTGTGACAATATATACAACTTTACTTTATCGCTCTTCTGTTTTGCATGCACTAGCAATTCTTCCATGTCCTCTTGCATATCATGCTTGTCACCTGCTAAATTATTTGTACCAGCCAAAATAAACATCTCTTTCACCTTAACTCTCAGCATCCGTGCAGCATAACTGACATCCTTTATCTTAGCTCCAGGAAAACATGATTTCATCACACTCACCTCAAGGACTACTCATCAATCACCATATCAAATCTGATCTTTATTTTCACACTTTTGCTCTTTCATGCTCTTCTTTCTCCCTCTCTCTCTCCTTTCTTTTGCTTCTGTGCCATACCATCTGCCAGACATTTCTCCAACTACTCAGTCACACATTTTCTTCTTTGAAGAAGTTCATGTAAGTATGCAATCTTTTCCATTACCTTCTGGTCTTGCTCTTCATTTTCCACTGTATTATTCTTACAGTCACTCAACCACTTGCAACACTAACTATGCCAATTGTATTATCATGTATTTTGTCTTTCAACTCACTGCTATCAGTCTTCTTACTCTTTTCATGCTTCTGGCATTCGCTTACAAAACACTTTCTACAAATCTGTTCTCTAGTTTCATTCTCCTTCCAAAAATCTCTCATTCTTTTTGCACATGCTGCAGCAAATGTAATCATGCACATTGAACTCTCCTGTTGTTTACAATACAGTAAACAAATATTTAAAAATCAGTAAATTAAACACACTACCCTTACAGTTAATCACACAAACCTTCATAAATGTAATGATGCCAAAAGAATGACTTAATTGATGCTAAAGACCTCCAAAAATATTTTATTTTTCGGCACCAATGTTCACCACTTGCGCTATCTTCTCTCCTCTTGCAGCAACCAAAACTTCCCGACAAGGATGGGATTCGAACCCATGTGGATAGAACCCAATGGATTAGTCGACTACTTTAACCACTTGGCCACCTTGTCTTCATAAAAATTTAATGCTTGAACATGAACCTGAACCATAGACTCTTAGGTTAAAAGCCTGGTGCTCTATCAACTGAGCATTAGGCTTTTAACCTAATGCTCAGTCACGTGCATTCACACACACACACACGTAATTCTGTTGAGAGGGATTTGAACCACTGACGTATGGATAACTGACTTGCTAACTACAGTCCACCACTCTGCTAGCTGAGCTATCTACTTTCTCAGTTGCCAAGCACACCAATTTTTGCATTATTTCCTTGTATTATACAACATAATAACATGTTAACTAATAGCTGCATCATCAGTTGTAAGATAGCAGAAAAATTAGAAAACGGTCATATTTGCCATCATGGTTGACTGAGTGGATTTTGCTCTTTGAGAAGTATATGTTCTAAACCCATTGTAGGTGTGGATGTTTGTGGTAGATAATTAATCTCTCACAATGAGACCACTGGCATTTAAAAAAAAAAAAAAAAAAAGGGAATTATTAATTTAAAGGATGCTATACCTGTGCATAAGTGTAACCTTCCTGCAGGGACAAATATTTCTTTAATAGTATGTATAAATTCCATTGACACTTCAGTTAATTTTATTTTATTATATTATAATAATGATGGGCGATGGATGGCATTGATGGTAGTAGTGTCGTAGTTGGAGAATTAAAATGGTGGTGGAGAGGATAAGATGTATTTCGCGAAGTAGTGTGTCCTCCTACGATGAGTCCTTGGACTCCCTGGAGGGTGTCGGGTAATAATAATTATATAATATAATAATGCAATCAATATAATATAAAATATAATGAAATTATTTTATTATATGTAAAATTCTAAAATTTGAATTTATGTAATATGTAATTGTTATTATTATGCAGGATCTCCTTGGAGTCTGGAAACTCATCATGGTAAACACAAACTAGTTATTATACACACAAAACTTATCATATTTCTCCTTAAACTCATTCACTGTCAGAGAACTCGCAATTAAATCTGGCAATCCATTCCACTCATTCACCACTCTCAATGCAAAAATTCTGGTCTACACCTACTAACCATACTCTTACGCAACTTCCATGGATGGTCCTTGGTTCTAATTGAAAATTTTCCTTTGCATCAATTTTATAAAACCCCTTTAATAACTTAAATGTTTCTATCATGTCCCCTCTTTTCCACCTATCAATTAAACTTTGTAATTCACAAATTTTAATCTATCCTCATAGGGGCTTTCCACAGACCTGTCACAATCTTGGTCACTCATCTATGAATCTTTTTTTTTGACCACCTCCTTGTGTGTTTTTCAACATCCAAGTAATTTGCTAAGCTATTTTTCCAACTTTTGCAATATGCCTTCTGAACTTTAACTCTTTGTCCATCATTATCCCCAAGTCCCTAGCCTCATTATTTTCCTGCTGTATGATATACCATATGCAACCCTTTTAACCCAAAGTGCATAATCATACATTTTGCAACATTAAATTGACAATCAGTATCCTTTGCCCACAAAGCCAACTATTTAAATCATCCTGCAGGATACATACATCACCTTTGTTGACTTTTGCTCTCCCCAGTTTTGCATCATCAACAAACAACTGAATATCCCCTTTTAAAACTTTACCTATTCTATTGATATACAAATTAAAGGGTAGTGGCACTAGTTCCGAACCCTGAAGTACTCCACTAGTCACCATCATTCTCTTAGATTCCACTCCACCATGCACTACCTTCTTATGTCTGTCAGTCAGCGTCCTATCCATGCCACCAGCCACATATCCATCCCCATCCTCTCCAGTTTTCATAATAGTTTTGTGTGTGGTATTCTGTCAAATGCTACTTGTTATATATTAGGTTTTATCCTTTATCTAAGCGTAAGCAAACAAACTTTGCGCCTGAAGTACTTTCAGGACTCGGGCAACTCGTGTTAAAGGTGGTATAAGTTCTCATCTCTTGCCTTAGTATCTCCCATAATGCAATCACATCTCCTTGTGGACATGTATAATGCTATGCATTAAGGGAAGGGCCACTAACCAGACCGGTTTCAACCTTTATTGAGGTCTCATCAGTGGGATCCAGACCCAGAGGTGGTGATACTAAGGTGGAAGTAATGGAGAACTTATATTACCTATACGAGTTGCCAAAGGGTGTCACACCCTATTATTAAAATTCTATGGATTAGAGATAAGTTTATGGAAGTGTTTTCACTTGGCTATGCTACTTATTATATATTTAGTTTTATCCTTTATCCAAGTGTATGCAAACAAAGTTTGCGCCTGAAGTACTTTCTGTGAAAAAACTTCCATAACTTCCAAAAACTTCCATTCCACGAGTTGCCCGTGTCCTGAAAGTACTTCAGGGTCAAACTTTGTTTGATTACACTTTGATAAAGGAGAGGCAATGTTAAATTCTCCTGCACATTCACGTAGTGCATCAGACATGTTATCCAGTCCCATTGCTGTTCACATTCATATTTTCCAATATGTCGAATACCTCCTGTTCATCTACTTCAAATTTGATATGCATCTGTCACATCAGCAACTGCAAAATCTCTACCTGAATGATACATCTTTGCAAATGATCACTTAGGAACTCAACTATTTCTTTTGCTTCTGTCACCTTCCTACCTTGAGTATTGTTTAAATTCATCCTACCATAGTAATTTTTCCTTTTACTTGCTACATAATGAAAAAAAATCTCTGGGGTTTACTTTGGCTTGTTCAGCAAATTTTCTCTCATAATCTGATTTGGCCTTTCTCACTAAACTAGTCACCCTTATTGCTTGCACTTTATACTGCTCATGAGTATGCTAATCACCATTTTTCTTTTTTTGCAGCTCTGGCTTTATATCTCTACTCATTCACTTCTCACTTGGTTTATCCTGCTGACTTTGGGTAAGCATTCTGATACTGCTTCTCTGAAACAATTTCTGACCACTTCCTGCATCACTGACATTCTTTACTTGTAGTTTATCAAGCCATGGCACTACCCCAAGATGACTTCTAAGTCTGTCATAATTACTGGCTTTATAGTTCAACATAATCCCTTTTTTAACAGAGAATTCCACATGCAGTCTCATTCTGGCAACTTCCCAGAATGAGATGGCATGGTCACTCTCTCCAATTGGAGGCAGATTGTCAACCTTGGTTATAGATATATCATCTGATGCTATTATCAGATCCAGTACTCTCAAACACCTTGTCTCCTCTATAACCAGTTGTTTCACATAATTATCTCTTAGCAACTGTATAAATTCCATTTCCATCTTGTCATGCTCCTTTTTCCTCCTTCCAATCTGTTCTCATATTCAAATTGCCTTATATTGCCTTATCTTGGAAAACCAATTTAATTTTTTGTTTTTTTTGCGCCAATTTTTTCTAATCGCTTACTAGACAAAACATTTATCTTTGTTCTCGAAGAAATTAATTCACAATAATTATTTGAAATATTCTTTTAAAAAAAGAAAAGAAAACTGGCTGCTGACGTTCCAGTTTATATTATTTTTATTTTTGTACAAAAACTTCGAAATCGAATAATACTTCACAGATTTCCTTTAGGACACGCTTGAACAACTTTGCTTTATAGAGAATGAAATTCATGAAATTCTTTAATCATATTACTAAATTTTTTCTTCATGTTATATAGTAATCTACTGTGCTTTGTACTTTCACTTTCTTGGTTTCTTTGTATAATTGGTCATTACAAAATGAAATTAATTTATTAATTTCATTTTGTAATGACAAAATAATATAAATTAATGTATAAATGGGAAAAAAATATAAATTAATTTTGTAATTAATTTATATTTTCTGCATAATTCAGATATTTTATTCTTCAATTTTTAAAGTAAGTGATACATTTGCTTATTTTTATCATTCAAAATATGTATATCAAAATTTCATTTCCTTTCACAATAGAATTGAACTTTATTTCGCCTCTGATAGTTTAAACCCCCCCCCCCCCATTGCATTACTATCACACACCCGAAAACTGTTATGAAACATAGGTACAGTATTTATTTAGTTCGTTATTTTTCTCTAGTAATTGTTCCACATAACTTTAATTTTTTGATACTGAAACTATGTGGTAATTATTATAAATTAGCAGATTATAAATCAGACAATATACATATTATTTATGTATATTGTCTGATATTGAGAGACCCTTTACTGGGGAAAGGTTACTGCATTACAATGGATAATTACTATATGTGTCCTGAACTCGCTGATTTGCTTTTACAGCATCGTACAGATAGTTATGGTACTGTAAATGCAAAAAGGCGAGATCTGGCTTCAGGAAAGCTATTGAAGGGGAAAATCCGAGCTTATCAGCGAGGGAAAGTCTTTGCACTACGTTGGAAAGACAAAAAAGATGTTTTTCTGCTGTCTTCCCTGCACAATCCATCAACGGAATCCATGGAGAAGCATGGTTTGAAGAAAGAAAAACCCATTGCTGTGTGTGCATACAACGACACTATGGGTGGAGTCAACAGATGCAATCAGCAGCTATCATTCTACTCTGTAATGAGGAAACAGCATAAAAAATATTACAAAAAAGTGTTTGGACATGTATTAGATTTTGTTATTTGGAACAGTTTCCTCCTGCACAAGAAAAAAATGTTTGTCTACCATAACATATTTAGAATACAGAATAGAAATTGCAAAAGCATTGCTGCATGCACATGCGCCTTCTTCAGCAAGCAGAAAAACAGGAAATCCTGCCAGACATCTGAGGTTGAACTCTGCTAACTCCAACCATTTTCCCAAAAATCTACCACCGACAGCTAATAAAAAAAAACCTGCATGCAAATGTTATGCGTGTAATAAAAAAAATATCAGAAAGGAAACAAAAATATGGTGCCCTGAGTGTAAAACTGCTTTGTGTGTTTACCCTTGCTTCAAGGTGTTCCACACTGTTCAAGAATTTTAAATTCTGAACGGTATGAAATAAAAAATGTTTGTTTTCAAGGCCATCAAAACAGTCCTTTTCAGGACTATAAATATTGATGGAGGGATACCTGAATGAAATGTTTCCTTTTCATCTTGAAGGCAAATTTTTAAGTTCTTTTTATGACAGAATGATATTTTCGAAGGAATAAAATATAAGAGGAACTGGAATACTCTTTCCAGTTCCTCTGGAACTGGAAAGAGTATTCCAGGTAAAGTATTTCACCAAAACAATAAAAAAAATGAAATAAAATCTACCCTATATATATATATATAAAATGATAAGCCTTTTTATGTCATGTTTTTCGAAACGTTTTGAAACTCAGGGGCTACCCTGAGTGTCAAGTCTTCAAAATTAGAGTCATCAGAATTCAGGGGTGGAACCCCCTTTCGAGTTATCACAATTGAAGGAGAACTGGCCTACCAGACCGGAACATGGGGGATTGGGCATAGCCCCCCCCCCCCCAGTTAATAAATGAAATATATAAATAATAACGGGAACATTTCACCTTGCCAACACTCAACATTGATGTGATATGGGTTCCAAATTTCTTGTTTCGGAGATATATATATATTACAAAGTTTTGTAATAAAAATTTCTAATACAATTAAGTTTGACATAATCAACAATATTATTACTACCTTATTTCTGTTTCTCGTGTGGGAGAAAAACGGTAAAATGTCACTCTTATAATTATATGAGATGTTATAATGGCAAAAATAGTAAAAAAAAAGTCATTTGCACTTTCTCTTCCAAACACAAAGAAAGAACATTGTAAATTCAGCCAATGAAAAAGAAAATACTACATATTTTTCTTCTGTTATCTGATTTTTTTTCTTGTAGTACAAGTACAAGGAAGAAATCACTGCATATAACATGGAGTCTGCATGAGGGAAAAAATCTGGAAATTGGTTACATTATAACGAATAGAGAAATCATGTCAGAAAAATTATTCACATAAGATTCTAATCTCAGCAGACATAATATTTTCTTCTAGATTACATATCTAAAGTAACTGAACCTTTGCTACTATTTTACACTAAAATGAATGTGCATGTTCTCCAAGTGATTTACGTTTGTAACAGCTGTCATGCGAACAATTTATGAAATAAATTATCTGAAATATCTGCAGATTGATTAGGTCTATACCCCCCCCCCCAAAAAAGAAGATTATGAAATGCATATGCACCTTTTCTTTGAAAATAATTCAAATCCTCTTTTTCAAGATAATTGTATGAATTAATTTCTAAATTTTGATAATAAAAGTGAAACTGATCATTATAAATTAAGCAATTATTTTGGCATAAATAATGTATAAGCATGTAAACGAAATATCAGTATTTCTGTTAGGATATAGGTAATCAACAATCGAAAAGGAAATGACATTCTTGACATTCTGCACTACAGCCTGAGGCACTTTAGTGCGACTTTAGTGTTCTCCCCTGTCTTCTCAATAGCACTGAGAGTAATAAGCCTTCAACTTTTCCTCCAGCTAAGAGGATATTACCAAGTATTTATAAGAAGTAGATTATTTCAGAAATAGCTTCCAGCAGCAGAAGTAATATTTAATTTATTTAAAGAAAAACAAACAAAAATAATACTACTGAACTTTCTTTTGTGTGGTATGCATATAAACAATTTTGCATGGTGAAAATATAGCATATTATTTCTAAAATTTCACATAATTTCAGCGGACAGTAGAACAGCTGGTTTTAGATTGCAAATAAATAGAACAGAATTAGAAGCCTCACGGTACAATCTGATTGCCGTATATCTTGTCAAAATGGTAAAATGAAGTAATTGATTTTGAATACTGTCCAGAAAAGCTTTCAAACCTGTATAGAAATTTAGAGTAGTTATGCAATTGAGTTCCAGGAGAGGATAAGGAGGTGGGTGGGGGGGGGGGGGGGGGAAGCATTAGAAATCTTCAAAATGAGCAAAAATTTTGAATCATTCCGTATATGATATTTTTCACATATTTTCAATATATCTACGAGGATATGCATTAAATATTATCGTAATATGCATAATACAAATAAATAAATAAATAAAAGACGAAGGCGAAGAATCACTGCTAAAATATCATTGGATATAAATTTTTGATACCAAAAAGACACAATCGGAAACCGAGTAATATTTAGCATTTTAACATTTTTTTTTTTTTTTTTGTCTTTATGAATAACAAAAAATCGTTTCTAAAACTGAAATGTGATGATCCATATAATGGATCATTATATTTGGCTAGAAACGAAAGCAAAAGGACATATTTATTTCAATAAATATTATTTAAAAATATAAATATTTGACATAATATTTTCAAAGCAAACATTTGAAAATTCTGAAATTCGAAAAAAAAGTATTCAATTATTATAATTACAGCTATTTTGCCTGCTTCAATTTAGGAGTGCCCCTGTTTAAATGTCATTGGCTATTTACTCATCGATTCTTAGGGCACTGCAGATGTAAATTTACCAAAAAGTATATGTAGCATAAGAAATAGAAATTTACACATACCTTTTTCTGGGTGTTGCGGCTTTTCCTCTTTCTGCGATGTTGAAAAACTACTGAGTGTGTGTGGGAGGGTAGGCAATTTGGGAGAATTAAGTTAGAAAAAACCCGTTTTTTTTTTCGTAATATATATAAACATTATATATTATATTATATAGGGTGGGGAAAAGGTGAAAGGTTTTTTTTTTTAAAAAAAAATAGGGAGGGGGGAAGGGGAAAGGTGGTTGACGCGGTGCGGTCCGTTTCGACTATTCTTGCATAGCATCCACTTTCCCAATGTGTTCAGATGACGACCAAGAATAGTCGAAATGGACCGCACCCCGTCAACCACCTTCCCCTTCCCCCCTCCCTATTTAAAAAAAAAAATCAACCCTTTTACCTTTTCCCCACCCTATATAATATAATATATATGTTTATATATATTACGAAAAAAAACTCGGGTTTTTTCTAACTTAATTCTCCCAAATTGCCTACCCCCCTCCCCACACACACTCAGTAGTTTTTCAACATTGCAGAAAGAGGAAAAGCCGCAACACCCAGAAAATCTTATGCTACATATACTTTTTGGTAAATTTACATCTGCAATGCCCTAAGAATCCATGAGTAAATAGCCAATGACATTTAAACAGGGGCACTCCTAAACTGAAGCTGGCAAAATAGCCGTAATTATAATAGTTTATTAAGAGGAGTAACATGGGAGTTTTCCCAGAAATAATATACGTATTCAATTATTATACATAAAGTGAAAGAACAATCAGTGAAACTCTTCCGGTGCACTGATTTGTAGAATAAAATACACCAAATTTACTATCACTAAATAGATTCATTGCAAAAGCTGATCAGTGGTCATTTCAGGATTGATTTTTTTTGCATATGTGAAATTCGTTTCAATTTTTGGGAAGAGACACAATAAATCATTTTAGAGACAAGAAAGGTCAAATAACTTAGGACAGTAAATGAAATTCTAAGCAACACAATAGACGTAAAGACAGGGGGACACAAAGGTCACTCAGCAACAGTTAATCCACTAATGGCTATAGAATAGCCGTAACGAGATTAACGGCGGAGGAAGGTAATGGCATGATAAAAGGTAGGATGCCGACGAAGTTTTGATCCATGAAAAAAAAAGCTAGGGAGAGCTGACTATATCATCCACACCAGCCAGTTGGGAGGTTAATGGTGTTATTCATCCATTTAACTCCTACTTGATTTACTCTCTGGACTCTAGGTATGCAGTCAGCCATTACCTCCCTCAAACACTCCTTTACCACTTTCCATGCGTTATCAACATCAAGCCCTTGCAGTTATACATGCCATGGCACTAATCCAAGCAATCTCCTAAGCTTGTCATACTTACCAGTCCGGTAATTTCACATATACCCTGTCTTAATTGAAAATTCCACACATTTAGCCACCTCCCAAGTCAAGACTATATGGTCACTCTCATCACTTGGTGGCAATGTGGTCATATTTGTTATAGTCAAATTCTCAGATGCAGTTACTAGATTGAGCACTCTTGAAGGACTTAATGTTGTTAGCATTTAGGAATGCATTAACGAAGCTGATCTCTGATGGTAAGGTTTTTTAAACAGAATGAGAGAGAGGAAAGGATAGAAAAACAGGTGTTTTTTTTTGCTAGAAAGGCAGGAAAAAGACTCAGAGGAAGTCCAAGGTCTAGGATGATTGATACATTATAAGATTTGATTAATTTGAAGGAAAATTGTTGATATGAAGTTAGTAATTATGTAAATTTTTTCATATAGTACTATTGTAATATCCTGAACACACCCTGAGGGTATGTGTCAAGAATTTGATTATGATATTTTTATGGGGGGGGACATGTTTTTATTTTATAATATGCCTATGGGCAGCCCTAAATTAAAAACTAATATCTCAGTGACAATATCTGGAATAAGAGAGAGAGAGTGAGAGAATAGTAAGTTTTAAGCTGAAATTAGACTGTGGCAATCTAGCTTATGCAGGGATTGTAGAGAGAAGTTGTTCATGCTGAATTTCCCAAAAGTAAGTCATTGTACAATCTCCATTTTAATAAAGATGTGATGTCTATGTGTTAGTGCTGTGATTGTTTTAACTGTCATATTTTAGCATACCACCCTCTTCATATTTCTTGCTGAGGCAAACTAATACACAGTCAAGCAGATATGTATATCAATATACATTTAAAAAAATATTTATAAACAAAGTTTTGTACATGAAGTCAGTTTGTAATACTTTGACATTTTATTTGTCATATTTTAACACTTTGTCTAAGGCTATAATAACTTTGTGCATTAATATCCTTAGATCTTACATTCTATTAATAAAATCAATATTTCAGTGACAGATCTGCTGTGAAATGAATGCATAGTAAACACACAACTCTGCCAAAGCATTAACAGATTGAATTTATCATTATTGTAATTACAATGAGCACCTCCATTGACTCAGAGGACTCATTGTGGAAAGAATGCACTAACCATTACTGACAATTATTGGCCTTTCTGCAATCCTGCACAATCAATGTAATACACAGTTTGTATCCTTTTCATTCCAATCTTCATGACATTGAAAGTTTTTCCACTCGGTTGTACTATAAATTAAAGATACCAAGAAATTATATTCCTTGTTTAATCCTTTATCCAAGTGCAAGCAAACAAAGTTTGCATGCGAAGTAACTTCACTACTGGACAACTCATGTATGGAGGCTAATGACTTCACATCACTTGCCTTAGTATCCCATAGTGGCCCTTCCCTTACATTCATAGCATTATACATGTCTGTAAGGATATGTGTGTTGCATTATGGGATACTAAGGCAAGTGATGTGAAGTCGTTAGCCTCCATATATGAGTTGCCCAGTCGTGAAGTTATTTCACGTGCAACTTTGTTTGATTAAACCAGGAATACAGTTTCTTGTCATCTTTAATTTAGAGTATAACCAAGTGGAAAAGCTTTCAACATCTATCTCTAATTCAGAGTATTTTATTAATAAGGTATGACACCTTTTGACTATTTTTATATGGAAATCTGACTTCTATATTACTTCAACCTTGGTATCACTTCTGGGTCTGGCTCCCACTAATGAGACTTCAATAAAGTAGAAACCAATCTGGGTAGTGACACTTTCCATAATGCATAGTATTATGGGAAGTATTTTATTATATATTATATAATATCATATCATAGTATTATATTGTCCTTACATGCCTGTAAGGATATGTGTTTTGCATTATAGGATACGGGTATCCCTTGCTTAACGTGGCAAAATTAATTGTGATAATCCCTTTATATACACAGCAAGAATTTTAATTAATGTGCCTTTAAATGTACCAAAATTCCACCAAATATGACATCATTGCTACAATCCACAGACATGGATGCCATTGCAACTTTCAAAGCCTATTTTCTTAAAAAGAGATTCTCGAAGGCAGTAGAAACAAGAACGGGAGAAAATGCGATTAGGCTACAGGAATTTTAGAAAAATTTTAACATTAAAACAGTTGAAATATTCATGACTCGTGGGAACAAGCGCCTTCTAGCTGTATGAAAACTGTTTGGAAAACCTTTTGTAGAATGCGCTAATGACCTAGGTGGTTTTCAAAATCCTGTGAACAACGTGGTTGAAGAAATTGTTGCAATTGGTGAAGACATTGGTTTTGATGGTGTTGATTCAGAAGATGTTAAATAATTATTGGATTCAAATTCAAAATGATATTTTTGAATTTGTTACAACGATCATCTTGAAATTGAACAACAACGTGCACATAAAGACAACGAACAAATGGAACATGAAGATGAGGTTCCAAAGGAGATAACAATTAAAAAACTGGATGCAATATTTCAGTTTAGAATCGCTTAAGCAGAAAGTAATGGATATGGATCCAGATGTTAATTGAAGAATGCTTGTTTGCCGAGGTCTAGAGAGTCGTTTTGCTTATTATCATAGAATTTATGCTGATAGTAAAAACTAAACCTGTTCAAACAACTCTTGATAACTGTTTTTGATAAAAAAAATTGCAGCAACTAATGTAGGTACAAGCATTTATTAAACATTTACTTTGCATTCATTTTTTATCTTTCCTAAAAGAGTACTATATAAAACGAATTATTAATATAGTAATTGATCATGGACGAACTGTAATTTTTACCATTGATTATTATATTCGATTAATGATTTTGATATACATGGTAACATTGACGGATTAATTGTGTTAATCAAGGGATACCTGTACTGTGGCAAGCGATGTGAAGTCATTAGCTTCCATATACGAGTTGCCCAGTCGTGAAATTACTTTACGTGCAAACTTTATTTGTTTACACTTGAATAAAGGATTAAACCAGTAATATAATTTCTTGGAATCTTTAATTTATGATCGGCATGACCTTACATTTTGCCACATTATCCTTTGCCCATGCTTCCAATTTATTTAAATCATTCTGCAGGATCTTTACATCGCATTTATTAACTATTACCCCCCCCCCCTTCTGGATCATTAGCAAACTGAATATACCTCCTTAAATCATTGATATGAAATAAACAGTAGTGGTGCTGGTACAGAGCCTCGAAATACTCCACAAGTCACCTGATTCTCCTGGATTCTGTTCAACCATATACTACTCTCTAGTGTCTGTCAGTCATCTGTTTCCCTTCCATCCATATCATATCCATTCCCATTTGCTCCAACTTATGTAACATTTTTTCCATGTGGTATTCTGTCAGAATACCACATTATGGCTTTCAGAATCTATTATCATAATGTAGCCATTTTCATTATCCAACTCAGCTGTCACTATTTTAAAGTGTAACTTATTAAGGTAGGACTTAACTTTCATCATATTCCTAACTGTTCATTTCTGATTCTGCCTTTACCCAACTTTTCAAATACCTTAACCACTACTCCTGTGATATTTCAGTCTTAGAGCCTCCTTTATGTAATCTATCTTACCTTCTTTCTGGTTTCTGGAACCTTGCCATAACTGAGATTTAAGATTAAATAGCTTGTTCTGAGGCACTGTCATTTCTCTTGGGCATTCTTCTAGTGTGTGCATGCGGAAACCATCGAACATATGCTGCATTTTTATCATGGACTGCTGAGGTGGTTCTTTTTATGAGAACCAGGGCTTGGATACAGATTGGGATTTGCAGTGGAGTGGGGAATGAAGGCTCTCATTCTAGTGAGGATTATTTCAGTTATGAGTTCAGATGTTTGGATTGGGAAAGAGCAAAAGCAGTCATCTGACGTGAAAAAGAGGCATAATATTCCATAGGTAATCCCAGTTGGCACAGTTGTAGCGCCATAGGGTACAAGGCTGGGAGGAGGAGGACAAACTGTAGAAAAGGAGACTTGAATAAGATTGTGGTCAGAGTTGCCAAGCGCAGAGTAGACATCCACTGTGTATTTGGAGAGAGAGCTAGTTTAAAAAAAAAAAAAAGAAAAAAGAAAAAAAAGTCCAGTGTCTTGTATTTTGGTTGGTAGGACAGTCTCAAAATTTTTGTTTATCCTTTTGAACCTGCACTGAGAGGATTAGTGCAGTCTGATACTGCTTCCTTCAAATAATCTCTACCATGTGCCATTGACATTTTTCAATTATAGCTGCTTTTGCTATGGCATGGCTCAAAGCTGCTCATATAAGTTTATCATAATTGTCGACTTTTTAGTTCCACACATATCCCTTCTTAACTGAGAACACATGTTTTGCAACTTTCAAACACAAGACTACATATTCACTTACCTTGGTTATGGATACATCTTCTTATGATATTACCAGATTCAGCTTTGTGTCTCTTCTATCACATGCTATTTCAGATAATTATCCCATAATAATTGTATAAAATTCATTGCTATCTTGCCACTCATTCTTTCCTCCCTCTATGTTCCCATAGTTGAAGTCTCCCATAATTGCTTCCCCTGCATCCATTGTGCTAATCTGCTGATATGGCATCGACATCTTTTGAACACATTTTCCCTGGCCTATAGCAGTAACCAACAATATATTATCTCACACCAGATAGCCTCAAATAAACTGTCACCCTCAATCTTAAAATCTTCCTTAGCTTCTGCTTTTGCTGGTTGCAGTTCTTTGACCATCACCAGTAATACTGCTTAACTTGTCCTATTCCCCTTTATCATTCCTGAAAATACAGTAACTTTTACATTCTTCTCTTATAAGTAAATTGTTTTCTGTCAGTCAAGTCTCACTGATACTGATAATTTTTGGTGAGGTTGAGCTGACAAATGCCATTTTTGCTCCTCATTTGTTTCTTATGCTTCTAGCTTTCATATACATGCATGCATTTCAAGATCCCTTTGGACTCACAATTATCTGCATACAGTTACAATTACTTGCATAATGTAATTACCAAATCATCATCAAATTCTGACGTGTATTCTTGGGGATAGGGTACAGGATAGTATGGTAGTACTACCTGAAATACTAACTTCCTATCAACAATGTTTCTCCAAATTAATCTGTTATCTGTCAAGACTTCAGTATTATCAGATCTTACAATTCTGTCTTCTAAGGCTTGTATCAAATCCACCTAGACTTTGATCTTCCTCTAGGTCTTTTTATTACCATCTTGGCAAAAAAAAACAAAAACAAAAAAAAACTTGTTTTTCATTTTTCCTTTCACTCTTCCAGTCTAAGTGACCATATAACCTAAGATTAGCTCTACTAACACCTTCCTGAATGCTGATAATGTCAAGTTCTTTCTTAATATCCTCATTTTTAATAAGATATTGCCATTGATACCATCTTTTCACTACTCTAATTCCCTTCAGAACTCTGTCTGTGGTCTTTCGATAATTTTTCTATTCACACTCATTTGTTCCAGGAGTGGTTGGACTCATACTTAATATGCATCATCTCCCTGGTTATCACTGATTGTGCACATCTGTCCTCCCACTGAACAATACTTTCTCCAAGACTTGCTATTCAAATGCAGTTCAACAGGCATTTACAAGTCCCTTTCTTCCATCAAATCGCTCCAGATATCTATATGCTGCATACCATTCTTCCTGCACAATCTTCTCGTTGACTTATTCACAATCATGGCTCTTCTCAGTTCATTCCTATCATATCCTTGCTGCAGACTCAGTCTTAACTCTCACTCATGCAACATTTCACACCTTCTATTATTGCATATTTCTTACCTTTTCAAATCATTTGGGCCTGCCAAAACAAATCTTTTACTTCTCCTATGTAAGTATATACAGGAAACATGCTCATGTTTTCATGCTCATCAAGCACTTTATACTATATTATTATAGGAAAGTACTGCATGAAGATTCATGCAATACTTTCCTTATTCTCAGTTTCTCACTCTTTCATACTCCTCTTCCTGCTCACTTTTCCTTTAATTTTTTCCTTGCTTCATCACATGCCAGTTGCGCTTAATGGAATCCTTCACAAGACTCTTAAGCACTCTTAATGAAGTCCTGTGAAGGATTTCATGAAGTTGCTATTTCTCTCCTCATCATCACCTCATCACATTACCTTAACTACTTCTTTCATACTCCCAGCAGTATTTTGACAACTATTGCTCACTTCTTCTACCATTGATTTCATGGCTTTAATCATTAACATTCTTCACTTTATTTTTCTGCTTTCAGCACATTAAACTTCATAAAACTTTTCTGACACATCTCTTCACTCTTCCTTCCATAACATAAGTCATTCACCCTTGGTAATGAGTACATTGAGCAGACACTACATTGCAAAATGTCCCCCATGTTAAACTCTTTGAATGAAAATGTCTTGGCTACCATTGAATCCAGGCATGGTTTGTAACCATTTGATTATAACAGTTTCTTCTGAATCATACACTAAGGCTTGTGACGAATTGTATTACACCAAAACTATGAACATTGCACTGCTACCTGAACTAATTATTGCTGGTTTATAACTAACAAATCTTGTTAGTTATAAAGATTTGTAATTCAGTCATAGCATTCCTCACATCCACTATTAGTCCAATAGAATTTCAGGATATTTAATTTACCTTTTTTTTGTAAAGTAATTAATTAGTTAATGTATTTTATTTTATATTTTCTTTAGCTTGATGCTAGAGGTCACACTGTTTTAAGTGGTGTGAGTGAATTAGCATTATTCCAGGCTCCATGGAGTCAAAAGACTCATCACAGAAGGTCCATGCACTCTGTAGACTATACTACCTATCATACTCTCAACCCACTCTTGTCAATGCATTCCACTCATCTACCACTCCATGTTCAAAATCTGCTTCTCATTCCCTTGCTCACAAGACCCTTATAAGCTTCAAGAGATGACCTCTTTTTCTCACCACCCATCACCTTGAGTTAGTAAGTTTGATTTATTTTTTGTTATTCTTAGTAGTCATAATGTGCTAGTATCTTGATAGATTTTAGGAAGTAGATAAGTTTCATTACCCATTGTGAGACCACCACACTTGGCTTGTTGGAGACTAAAAAGTAGTTTGAAAAACACCATTAGACTATAGAATAGCATTCCAGATGATTTAACTTAGGATTGTGCTGAAGCATGGTTTGGCCGAACAAATGAATATCAAATATTTGGTACACAGTCATTTGGGTATAGAATACTGAATTAAAATTTAAACACACTGAATTCAATAAAAAAAAAAAAGTTTTGAACAAAATATTCATTAAAATTGATTTAGGAAAATTTTACATTTTCCTAAATGTAATAAAACTCGTTTAATTTTACAAGGAACATTTATTAAAAAAAAAAAAAAAAAAAAGAATACAGCATAAAAATCAGGGGAAAAAATCACGCTCATTTCTCTCAATATAAATGTTTTAATGGAATTTTGATTTTAATTTGCTGAATATAGAAAATAACTATGGATTTAAAAATCAAAATGAAGTGATAAATTGTGATGCAGGAAAAGCTTTTTTTGGAAAAAGTTTACTTCTAAATATTTTTGGCTTCTTAAAATTTTTTTTTTTTTTGCTGTATATACACTGGCTGATGCTGAAAGGAATTTTCATGCTTTTCACTCAAAATGGACAATGGAATTCTCCATTCTTGCCACCACTCTAATGGATGATTAGTTCTTTTTTAACAATGATTTATTAAAATATACATATAATCATTTCAGCATGAATGTCTTTTTGCAGTTTTCTGCTTTCTATCTGGTGGTAGTAATGATCTCTCTCTCTTTTTCTAATAGCATCTATTAGAAAAAGAGAGAGAGATCATTAAACCCTGCCATAATTTACTTGAATTAAAAGCCTGTGTAGCAGTAGATTTGGCGTTTGCACACTACGGCACTTGACTGCGCTAAGGAAGACTTCGTTTCGAAGTCTTCCTTAGCGCGAAAGAAAGACTTCGTTTCGAATCTAGTCAGCGACTAGACAAAATTTACGCCGGCCTGGTTGGCCGAGTGGTTAGCGTGTCTTCTCTCCAGCCAAGAGGCTGTGAGTTTGAATCCCGCCCTGGACCTAGATGTTTTGATTGTCCTACGAACTTTGTGTGGAAAGGGAATCTGCGACCCTACCACTTATTCTAGCAGAAGACATCATTGCCAAAACCATGTGAGGTATGGCAGTGACCATATGGCATCTACGGACGTCAAATGTAAAAAAAAAAAAAAAAAGATTGGATGAATGGTTAAAATTTCCTATTTTATTACACACTGCTGTTAAATTTGAAATTGATACTTGTGTATTAAGTGTCCATTATTGCTGATTGCAACATGTGAATAAAACATGGCATGCATAAGATTTCACCATCATCACTCTCCTTAACAGTATTGCCATGAATCATTTTGTGAAATGTACCTAGTCTAGCCATAAACCTTTACTCAGTAAATCATTTACAGCTTTCAGCACATACAAGCCACATGTATAACATGCATATAGCAGCACTCAATGTTGGAAATGTCCTCCTTTTGCCTTCATGCATGCTTGAAGTCTGTGAGGCCACATATTGATCGTGGCATGCACAACATCCAACAGAAATGCTTCAAATCCATCTTCAGGTGTTGTTTCTTGCAGGCTACTCTCTCAAACTCCAACCACAATTTGAAGTCTAATGGATTCAAATCAGGTCTTCCAGACAGCCAATCAGATGCCAATATGTGGTCGGGCACATTTATCTCTAACCACTGTTATGTGGTCCTTACCTTGTGTGAAGGGGCTAAGTCCTGTTGGAAAGTCCATCCACTCTACTGTCTGTCGTGAAACTAGGTGTTGTTCAGGGGGGTCATACCACAGGTTCCAGCACTGCCTTGATATATTTTGGCAGAGGTTTTAATCCCTTTCTCACAGAAATGCAACTTCCATACCCTTCTGATACGTCACGTCCCACCAAACCATCACTGATTTGGGGTGATGACCTCTCTGAATCCTGGGCACTATGGCATGTACTGTGCAACCATCCAGGCCATATATACCTGACCATTTTGATCATTAAATTACTCTTCAGTGGTGAAACCTTCTCATTTGTGAAGGATATCTCCATGTCTGTTGTTAGCATACTGCCAGAGAAGTGTCTTTTTGATTTTATCACTCTCTGCCACTTAAGTTCTAGTGTTTGGAATTGTTCAGTAGAACTACAATAGGCTTTCACCCTTAGGTCATTAGTTAGTACATGTGACACTGTTCTCTGCAAAATCACTTTCCATTCTCACAGGATTACGGTGTAGGTATGCCTTCACAGCCTCACAAATTGTTGCATCCTAACACAGCATGGTTGATCTGTTCTTTGGCGGTCAGATATGTCTTCTGTATCATTATAACGATTAATAGTCCAATACACAAACATCCTACTGATCCTGAGTGTTCTTAGCATGTTGAAAATAACTGGTGGCAGCATTCCAACCTTGTGTAGTGCTATTACAGATACATGGTTCTCATAATCTCCCTACTGCATGTTAATCTGTACTACTAGACAACTCTTTCTCTACTGATAAATACGTGAATGTTGGCTGTACACAACACCACTAGTGGAACTAGGCTCACGCCATTCTGTGGGCAGTGTAGGAGTGTGTGGAAGTTGTAACAGTATTATGGCAAGACTGTGCATATATCCCACATTTGCAGTATAGCAAAAGCTTTTCTTTAATCATTTCACTTGTATGACTTCCAGGAATATGTTGACAGTTCAGAATTATATGATAGCAAAATTTTTTATTTCAAGCCAAGTCCTATGAGGCTAATGAAACTTTTGTTTGTATGCCAGTAGGAAAAAGCTATATCTGATGGTAAGAGATATATTTAGCATCTGCAATCTTATTTTTAATAGTTTTCACAGTAAAATTTGCCTAGAAGAAAATATTTTCTGTAAAATATTTCTGGGAAATTTTACTGGGAGTGCAAGTGTACTCATTACCTTTTGTAAATCCTTTATTTTAAATAGTTATTTGAACTATGGCATAATGCCCAATTTCACTTGTCATCTTCTGTGCCATTTTCTTTTATTTTTATGCCAAGTTTTTTATGCAAAATTTTTTATTTCAAGCCAAGCCCAATGAGGCTAATGAAACTTTTGTTTGTATGCCAGTAGGAAAAAGCTATATCTGATGGTAAGAGATATATTTAGCATCTGCAATCTTATTTTTAATAGTTTACACAGTAAAATTTGCCTAGGAGAAAATATTTTCTGGGAAATTTTACTGGGAGTGCAAGTGTACTCATTACCTTTTGTAAATCCTTTATTTTAAATAGTTATTTGAACTATGGCATAATGCCCAATTTCACTTGTCATCTTCTGTGCAATTTTCTTTTATTTTTTTTATTTTTATGCAACTAAACAATATCCTTTGTTTTGTTTAGATTCTGATTTCTTACTTTTTCTTGCATTCTGGTCAGATATTTGTGTTTCACTGTTTTGTTTTCCAGATTCATCACTGTGTTTGTGTTTTTCATACCTGTGGCATATGCATTTTTTTTTTCCTGTATCATTTCTTCTGTATCCTGAGATATCTGTTTGCATCTTTTAAATTTTGCAAATTTTGAGTCTTTAAAATGTTTTTTATTATTATTCTTATTATTCATGGCACTGCAGTCTTCAGAATTTTAAGATTTGATAATATAAACAAAATTTTAAGACTGGATAATCTTCTTCCTCTTGAGCCTTATCCCATCTATTTGGGGTCGGCCTGTTTACACAATGCGACTTCATGCACACGATCCCAAACGACTTGTTGCTGACATTGGGGGGGGGGGGTAAAGGTTTTTTTTTTTTGTCTGTAAGAGTGTGTTCACGGGGCTGATTTGCCTGTTCTGAGGGATGAAAAACCAGAGTTTCCAGGTGAAAAACCTTCCACCTCCTTATGAGGCGCTGGCTAACTCACCTTTAGTTGAAAGAGACCAGATAAAGGTTCCTCACGTCATGGACGGGAATTGAACCCAGGTTTTTCTGACCAAACAGCTTCATCTATACTGACTGAGCTATGGAGGCTCTAATTTTTAAGACTTGATAATATAAACTAAAATATTATTAAGCACCAGAAAAAGTACCCATAGTAAATGCAATGAGCATTGGTATACAATTGCACAAGAGAAGGGAATGGAGATAAATTTTTTTTTCTTCCCTCCAATTCATTGCATTTATTATGATACATGTGACAGAAATTGTTCTGCTGTGGCTGGCCAGATACTGAAACACATTTGTAATATAACCCTTATTAGCTGACCTATGGTACTAACGTGCTTTAAGTTAAGTCTTTAACCCATCTTACTTGCAGTGTTTCATGGATGGATTGTCATAGGAATATATTGTTATCCCAGAATAAAAAATTGGGGCAAATATGAAAATGTTGCCAAAACTTGAATGTGATTTTAAAATTATAATTTTTTACTGGAATAAGATTTAAATAAACTTAAATTTGCTCTGGTTGGCCAAATGGCTGGTGTTTTCTCTACAGCTGGAGTAAGTCATGGGTCTGAATCTCACTGATGAATCTCACTGAATCTCAGATGAATCTCACTGAAATTCATCTTCCACCTAAACACATTCACAAACATTGATATTTGTGAATGTGTTTAGGTGGAAGATGAATTTCGTCACCCAGAGTGAGACCACCACCCTGCTTATTGGAGGTATGCTTGTGGTTTGAAGAAGTTCCATGTTTAGTCTCTAGAGTGGGATTTTTGGAATATGTGATAAAGATAATAATAAATGAATAATATAAACAAAAATAATAATAAAAAAAAAATTAGCCCACTCACAGTACTAAAATACTATAGGTTTACATACTTTCATAAGTGGGAGTCATATTAAAAAACAAAAAAATTACTAATCTTTTATGTTATTTATTTATTAATATCAAAGAGGAATGTCCAAATGTTTAGTATTGTGACTGAAATTAAGTATAATTAAGTATAATTATACTTAATTCTTAAGTATTCTATACTTAAGAATTAAAATATACACAATATTGTAGTGATGTTAATTATAGGAATATTTTTTTCAGCCATAATAGTGAACATGTTTCGGTTATGTTCTGCAGTTTTGTAAATATGTATGTTTATATACAAGTACTCTGTGATTTATGACACAGTTTCTTGATCCATCATCAGCTTACTTGCAACTACTTGCATTTAGTAGTGGAGATGATAGGTTGTGTGGAATGTCCTTCTATGTCGAGGCCCTACTCTTTCTAGGTGTCACTTAATAATAAATAATAATATAATTAAAGCTAGCATGAAATAATGTAGTGTATCATTCTGAATCTTCCCTTAATCTTCCACTTAATTCCACAATTAAGTGGAAGATCTTGGATCCTTGCATTTCATAACTTCACATGTTTTTGATTGTTCCTTTAACCCTGCGGAGGTCATGGCTGATCTGACAGATACAAACAAATTGTTTAATATAAATATTCTTACACATATCCAGTGTATAGCTTGGAGGCCATGACTAGCTGCGCATGCATATATTACAAGTGATATTCCACGCTGTTTATGTTTAACACCTGTTATGTAAAGGTGTGTGTCAGTTTTGGTTTAACACCTGTTATGTAAAGGTGTGTGATATTTGATAGTAAATTATATCTGAGAGATATCGCAAACTCCGATATCAGTATAGTATTGGTTTAGTTTTTTTTTTTATTATTATTATTATTTACCATTGAAAATGGCTGGAAAAATATATTGATTGGATAATCCATCAGATGTTGAAGAGATTCAGCGAATGTTACTTGAGTCCGATGATGAAAATGATAGAGTCGAATGTGAAAGTGATATTTGATAGTAAATTGTATCTGAGAGATACCGTGAACTCCCATGTCAATATAGTATCAATTTAGTTGTTTTTTTCCTTTGTTTCTTTGTTCAATAATTTCTAGATTGTAACTGAAAATAAATAAACCATCATGTATTATATTTGCAGTGTTTTTTTTTTTTTTTTTTTTTTTTTTTTTTTTTTTTTTTAAGTTTTATCGCATTTTTGCACATACTAGTAATGAATGTATCTCTCATTCTAAGCTTTGCAGTATATTGATTTTGCATTCTTTCTTAATATACTGCAAAGCTTAGAAGTGCAAAATAAGTACTGTGTTTGTTTGCTATTTGAATCTGGGAAAATTCAGAATTTTACCTTTCTAGATGTTTAATCAGTTATAATGAACATTCTAATGAATGTGTATTATAACTGTGTTATAATTAGTCCTCTGTCAGGTACATTTCACCAAACTAAGTCTACTTGGTGAAATGCACCTAGTGGACTGATTTCTCAATGTTTTCATTTTTTTATGACAGTGCATAAGAATATTTCTTATAAAAATGAAAATATGAAAAATTTCTCTGACTTAATATAAAAAAAAAAATTGCAATTATAAGTGTTGAGGATATGTAGAAAGTTTGGACTGTTGTGCAACCATAACAGTTGAAGGAGCCTTAGAACTGACTTAAATATATGCATTAGTTCATGATCCTGCCATAAATTCCATATATATAATTCATATCAGGTCTATGAATTCAGGCATTTGTTTTATAAATCTTATTTACTAATATTTATCTGTTTTGTTTAGGAAAATGACATGACATTACGTATATTAGGGATATTAAACAACTTTGTAGATCTGCTGTATTATCCCTTTGAGCACGCTGCATGGGCAATGGATAAGAAAATCATAAAAGGAAATAGTTCTTCTATGTGGACAGTAGGAGCAGCTATTTGGTCGACGTCTCTCTACTTAAACATGGCCAGGTATGCTATTCTATTATTAAAGATTAGCAAAGTTAGCACTTTATAGCAAATACTGATATCTGTACTAGACCTAAAATTTGCAGCCATGCTTATTCTTTAAAAAATTTTCATGTTCAGAATTTTGTTCCTGATATTTCAGGATTTGAATTTTGATATGCATATATTGAAAGGAAAAAAGGCTTTCTAAATATTATCACATGATGTATTGAAAGTGATTTTACATACAGCATTATCTGTGTCACATGGAGCATTGTAAAAGAGACTGGATTTTTATAGAATTGTTTTGTTAATTGGTGGTGCCAGTGTAACGCAGAGCAAAAACTGTATGTTACACATACTCTACAGATAAGTTTATTATTATAGTGAATATTAATTTTAATAATTATTTTAGGTTATATCATATTATTATTACTACAGGCTACTACATGGAGTCCTTAGGCTCATCGAAGGAGGAACTAAAGGTCATACCAAGGCACTATCCCACACTTGCGCAATATTTATCATACCTTTGCTTTGAACTCATTCACAGTCACAGCACCCACAACACTCTGGCAACCTATTTCACTCATTCACCACTCTCAAAGTCAAAGATCTAGTTCTAATACCCTTGCTAACTACACTCTTGCTCAATTTACAAGTATGGTCCCTAGTTTTTCCCACCACCAGCCTGTTATGAAAAATATGTAATGTATTAATCTTGTAAAAACCCTTCAGTAATTTGTATGTCTCGATCATATCATCTCTTGTGCACATAGATTTCTGTGGTTAATCAGTTCTGTAGGCAGTTTTCAGTATTGAGACCACATTGTAATATAAGGAGTTTATTAAAAATAAACAATTAAAACCTGCCAAGTTTCGTGTGCCACAAGACTTACATCATCAGGGATAATGGTACATAAACGTTTTACACAGCAAAAGCCTATTAACGATCAATTACACATATTAAATATTTTTGATAAGTTATCAAAAACATCTAATATGTGTAATTAATCATTAATGGACTTTTGTTGTGTAAAACTTTTATGTACTATTATCCCTAATGATGTAAGTCTTGTGCTGCACGAAACTTGTCAGGTTTTAATTGTTTATTTTTAATAAACTCCTTATATTACAATGTGGTCTCAATACTGAAAACTGCTTACATATTATCACCTCTTTTCCACCTATCAGCCAATTTCTGTAACCCACAAAATCTTCAAGCTGTTCTCGTAGTTCCTTCCATAGACTGGATACCATCTTGGACACTTACCTCTGGATCCTCTCCACCTCTTTCTCATCCCCAAGAAACCCAGGTGACCAGATCTGCACACAGTAGTCAAAATGGGATCTTACCAAGGATCTATAATAACATGCTTGTCTCTGCTCATCAAAGTATTCTTCAGTAACCAAGTGATTCAATGAGCCACTTTTGCAATATGCTGTCTAAATTTTAACTCCATACTCACTAACATCGAAATCCCTGGCTTCATCTATTTCTTTGAGCACAGTTCCATCCATGTGGTACACAGCTGTGGTAAAATGCATAACACTTTGCCACATTAAAATGACATCCATTCTCCTTTGTTCAGATTATCCAATCATCCTGCAAAATTTTAACATCATCTGTATTAACTATCACTTTACTCAATTTTACATCACTGGCAAACAACTGAACAGTTCTGTAGGTAGTTTTTGGTATTGAGACCACATTGTAATATAAAGAGTTGATTAAAAATAAACAATTCAAAAACCTGACAAGTTTTGTGCATCAGAAGACTTACATTATCAGGATTAATGGGATATAAAAGTTTTACTCAACAAAAGCTTATTGATGATTAATTACACATATTAGACGTCTTTTATAATCGAAAACTACCTACAGAACTGCTTAACCACAGAAACCTATGTTTACAACTGAACAGTTCCTCTCAGATCCTTTCCTATATCATTAATATACAAATTAAACAGTAGCAGCCTAAGAACAGATCCCTGTGGCATGCACCACTAGTCACATGCCTTCTTCTGTACTCTACTCCTGAATAAACTACTCTCTGATATCTCTCCATCAACCACCCTCTTATCCATCTCATCAACTCTATATCCATCCCCATCTGCTGCAGTTTATTGATTAGAATTCCATGTGGTATATTGCCAAAGGCTTTTTGTAAGGTCTAGCAGTATTACTGTAAACCTTTATCCATATTACTGTGAACATTACCTTAATCCTGCTTAGCTGTTACTGTATTATAAAATGTGGGCAAGTTACTAAGTTACTACTTATCCTTCACGAAACCATGTTGCTCCCCCCCCCATACAGTATCTTCTTTCCATGTATCAATTCCTGTATTTGGCTCTTGACTAACTTCTCCAGTACCTTGACAACTCCTGATATGCTGATCAGTCAGTAATTTGCTACATCAATCTTGGACCCTCCTTTATGTAATGGAACTATTTTTTTCCTCTTTTCAAACCCTAGGGACTAACCCAGAGCTGAGACTAAGATTAAAATGTGATCAAAGGCACCAACAATTCCCTAGCACTTTCATGTAAAAGTCCAGCTGATATACCATCCAATCCCATAGCTGTATTCTAATCAAGGTTTTGTAATACTATTCACCTCCATTTCATTTAACTCAGTTCCTGCACTTTGCCTCTCTCGTTACTGCAACATCTCCACCTGGATGATATACCCTTTCAAAGTGTTCACTTAGTAATTCTATTATTTTGACTAATTCAGTTACTTCTGTTAAATTTCTACTTTTATATACTCTATTTTACCTCAAATTCTTATTTTGTGTGTGTTTGTTGTGTTTATAATATGTTATTATTAAAACTTACGATTATTATCTTTAGTGAATATCCCTGTTACTTGATATAATTTCTCGCACTTGCTTTCACCCTTTTTGCTCTGTGACCACTAATTAAATTCTCATATGTGCAAAACTTAGTAGTCAAAGAAATTGCCCACAGCTAGAGCCAAATTTCTTTGATACAAATCTGGAATTAACTCCGTGTCAGAATATAGAAAAATGTGTTTGTTAAAGCTGTGCCATCCAAATTCTTAGACAGGAGAATCTTCCTTGTCAGGGAGTTAACATTCAGAATGACACACTATTTGATAATCAAGCAATTAAAATTCCCAATTACAAAACAAAACTTCGTGTATCTTACTCTTACTGCAGTCGTAGCTATCCCCACAATTTAACTCGCACTGGTTCTATTTTTATGAGTGGTGCATTGAGTTCACAGATCAGGCAATTTGTTAGATAAGAAAAAGAAAGGTTTATTCATTACTCTAATACGATGTACAAATATTAAGATCACTTAGCAAAACTGAATCTCTCCTACAAAATTTAAAACGATTAACCAGACATAACCTTAATACTCCTAGTCATAAACAATATGAGACAATATCTACAACCAGTTAAATTTTTGACTTGATCCTATTCAACTAACATTCTTGTACAAGCATTTATCTTTATCTTATTCTAGATTCAAGAACTGTCAGGCTATAACAAACTTTAGCAATTCAATACCACACTGTACATGAATTCTTACTCAGAGCTGAGACAATCTACCAGTTGATTAGATACTAAAGTGTCCTGGTTCAATTTTGTAAGTCCAATCACTGAGCATATCCACACAAATTTGCACACTAACTGTTTCTTGCATACAAAGGAATTGAAAAGTTTCTACATTACCGAGCATCAGGATCTCTCTTGCCTTTTCTCTTGATCTTCCGAAAAATTCACACGGCTTGTGTGTTTGAAATTTAATACAGGATATTGTTTAAGAAAGCATTTTAATACATGGCACCAATGCATACAAGAAAAATGGTGGCTGAGATTAGCATGAGGGGTATGCAATGTGGTGTATGTTTTATGTATTCATTTTCAGGGGTGAACAGGTGCTACGAAAGTGTGAACTGAGAGAGAAATTGTCATAAATGTTTCATGTCCTAGTGCATGAAATGCTAATCATGTAGAAAGAGGGAAAAATAAATTTATGAATGTTAATAATGTAAGGAAAGATAGCAAAAGTGGGACTGGATGGCATATTAGCCCATGTACTGCATGAATGTGTAAAAGAATTGGCATTGCCTCTAAAGTTTTTCGATCTGTCTCAGCTCTGGCAGAGACCCAGGGAAGTTGAAAGAGCGTGAGATAGTACCTTTGCATAAAGGTGGCTCCAAGACAGAAGTAGTAAACTATAGACTAATTAATATATCAAGAGTGGTTGTTAAAGTATTAGAAAAGTTGGTTAAAGATAAAATCCAGTATTGGGTGGATAGGGATGTGATACTCTCCAGTGGACAAGCACAGCTTTGTAATAGTAGATCCTGTCTTAGCAATTTATTCACATTTTGTAATAAATTGACAGCAGAATTGGATAAAGGAAATGGCTACATCATGATACTGCTAGACTTTGCAAGGAATTTGATAGAATACCACATGGAAAATTGTTTCCATGTGGTAACCAAAAGCTATACCGTGTGAAATGGGAGGCACTGGAAAATGAGGCTGTGAGGAAGAATTTTAGAGATGACATTTCCTCCAGGTTCAAAGAGATTCCCAAGCATACTACAGATGTTGAGGAGGAGTGGGAGCTGTTCAGAACTACTGGCACTGCCTCTGCACTCTCATACTGTGGCAGAAAGCGGCTTGGCGTGGCGACGGACAGTAAGAAAAGGACACATTGGTTGAACCAAAAGGTCCAAAAAGCTGTCCAGGCAAAAACGGAGGCCTACCTAACATGGCTTAGGGTCAGGTCACCTGAGATGCATTTCTGGTACACTGAGGCATGAAAAGCTGCTGCTGAGGCAGTAAAGACAGCAAAGCAAAAGGCTTGGGAATCCTTTTGGAGAAAGATTAGACTCATCCTATGCAAATGCAAACAAAGTATTCTGGCAGATCATCCACTGCCTTCGAAGGAGGAAATCGTGCACAGCAAGGGCAGTTAAGCCCTCTGATGGTGCACTTTTAACAACTGAGAAGGATATCCTCCACAGATGGAGGGAATACTTTGAGAGCCTTCTTACCCAGGTGACCCAGCAGTTGTGGACATCCAAGAGGTGCAGATCGGGGCGATGACTAGTCTCACAGCAGAAGAGGTCCATTTAACAATAAAATCGCTAAAATCAAGCAAGGCTGCTGGTGATGATGACATTCGGCTCTAAATGCTAAAAGCCTTAAATCGAGATGGGGTTCTCTGGCTGACTCGAGTGTGTCAGGCTGCTTGGATATCTGAGTGAGCACCAAAGCAATGGCAGATAGGCATAATAATACCAGTCTTCAAGAAGGGAGACCAGAGAGATTGCAGCAACTATCGTGGCATCTCTGCTCAGCCTGCCTGGGAAAGTATATGCTAGGTGCTTGGAAAGAAGGTGCAGGAGTATAGTTGAGTCAAAGTTTCAGGAAGAACAATGTGGCTTTCATCCTGGTAGAAGCACAACTGACCTAATCTTCACTTTATGGCAAGTCTTTGAGAAATCTTGGGAATATGCCAAGAATGTCTACACATGTTTTGTGGACTTGGAGAAGGCATAAATCCGGGTTCCTTGGGATAAGCTTTGGCAAGTAGTACAGGAGTATGAAGTGGATTGCCAACTATTAGCTGCCATCCAGTCCCCTTATGAATGCCCGGAGTTTTGTGTCAGGATAAACAGCACAAAGTCTGAGCCTTTCACAGTCTCTGTTGGCCTCCACCAAGGGTGTGTTCTGTCACCACTCCTTTTCATGTGAGTGGAGTGCCACTGAGGCAAGTGGAGAAGGTTAAATACCTTCGATCCATATTCATGAGTGATGGAAAGTGGGACGAAGAGCTAGATACTCTGATTGGCTCAGCAAGTGCAATATTGCTGGAGCTTGGCCATTCTGTAGTATTGGAGTGGAAGTTAAGCCAGAAGGCAAAGCTGGCTTAACTCCTGCTGGCTTTATGTCCCCATCCTCACCTATGGTCATGAGAATTGCGTAATGACCGAAGAATGCAGACATGAATCCAAGCAGCTGAAATGAGGTTCCTTTGAGGGGTTGTGGGGCTGACAATACTTGACAGAGTTGGAAGCTCTGCAATTCAGGAAACCCTCAATACTCAACTGATGCTTCTCTGTGTTGAGAGGTCACAGTTACATTGGTACAGGCACCTGGTCAGAATGTCACAAGAGAGAGGCTATCCCAGCAGGCCCTCTTTGCCGAGCCAGAGGGTGGGTGGCCACATGAAAGGCCAAGGACTCACTGGATAGATTTTATCTAAAACCTTGGGTGGACACGTTTGGGAGTCCCACCAGAACACCTGAACTTGGTAATAGAGGATCGTGACATGGGAAGTTCTTCTTGCAGCTACTGCCCCCACAACCCAGTTATGAAAGGTGGGCCTTGAAGATGAATGAAAATGAATGAGTGGAATTCATTTCTCTCGAAGAAAAAATTAAAATCACGGATCGGTTGAAAAATGGAGAAAAACCAAGAGCTGTTGCAGGGACTTTGAATTTAAATGAATCAATAATTCGAACAATGAAACAAGATGAACACAAAATCCGAGAAAGTGTTACTGCTGGGTCAACAGTAAGTGCAAAGCGCGTTGCACGTGTACGCGATATTCTAATAGAAAAATGGAGAAATCTCTAATGATTTGGATAGAAGATTGTACTCCAGTACAATCTTCTATCCAAATTGTTTAATAAGATTTCCATCCAAAGAATTTTCTTTGGATGGAAATCTTATTAAATAAAAAGCTCTCATAGTTTATAAACATTTATAGTTCAGACCAGGTGTTCAATGCAGATGAATCCCGGTTATATTGGAAAAAAATGCAAAAACGCACCTATATTTCGAAAAATGAAAGATCACCTCTTGGATTCAAATTTTCCAAAGATAGAATTACTCTTAAGTTTATGTATAATATGTAATTTTTATAATTTTATACTATGTATTTGTTTCATATGTTTTCTTAACTTTCATGAATTACCTGAATTATATAAAAATATTTTTATCTTTGTTGTTTATATAACTAAAAAAAAAACAATTTCGGAACATAACCCTACTTTTTCTATGTGATCTGAGTCTGGCATAACGTGGCATTTCTATGGAACCTAACATTCGCGTTATACGAGGGTTACCTGTATTTTATTCTTCAAATCAGTGCACCGGAAGAGTTGCACTGATTGTTCTTTCACTTTATTTATAATATAGAAATAATTTTTTTCGTGAATTTTCGAATGTTTGCTTTGAAAATATTAAGTCAAATATTTATATTTTTAAATAATATTTATTGAAATAAATATGACCTTTTGCTTTCTTTCCTAGCAAAATATCATTATATGGATCATCACATTTCAGTTTTAGAAATGATTTTTTTTTTTTTTTTTTTTTTGTTTTGTCTTTATGAACAACAAATGTTAAATTGCATTACTCGGTTTTTCTGATTGTGAGTCTTTTTGGTATGAAAAATTTATATCCAGTGGTATTTTAGCAGTGATTTTTTGCCTTCATCGTCGTCTTTTTTTTTTTTTTTTTGTATTATGCACGTTACAATAATATTCAGTACATATCCTCGTAGATATGTTGAGAATATAATATAAAAGATATCATATAAGGAATAATTAAAATTTTTTGCTCATTTTGAAGTTCTAATGCTTAACCCCCCCCCCCCCTTATCCTCTCCTGGAACTTAATTGCATAACTACTCTAAATTTCTACAGGTTTGAAAGCTTTTCCACATGGTATTCAAAATCTATTACTTCATTTTACCGTTTTGACAAAACAAATACAGCAATAAGATGGTTGTACTGTGAAGCTTCTAATTTTGTACTATTTCTCTGCAATCTAAAATCAGTTGTTATACTGTCTGCTGAAATTATTTGAAATTTTAGAAATACTATGCTATATTTTCACCTTGCAAAATTGTTTATATGCATACCACATAAAAGAAAGTTGAGTAGTATTGTTTTTCTTGTAGAGAGGCTTATACGCTGGTTAGACATGATAACTAATAATTAAGGAATTGACAGCGTAGACTAGAAATATAAATTAAATGAACTTTAATATATACTTTCCGATATTTCGGCAAACATCACTTTGCCATCTTCTTGGGAACTTAATACAAAGACAAGTGCACACAAGTACTACATAACAGCAAATGAGAACCGAAGCTAGGAAGCTACCGTTTTCCTAAAGTCCTGATGGTGCCCCCTGGCAGGCTATATTGGTAGTTCTTGGCCTTTGGGCTGAAGTTCTTCTGATAAATGTTTCTCAAATTTCGGGCAGTCTCATGCATCCAAATTTGTTGAGGTTTGGCATGTTCCTAAGGGCTGAGGCTGATTCCATGAATAGTCTTTCATATTTGAACCTGCTGTGGTGTATTACTGTGGCTTTCTTCCATCTTATTCTGTGGCGAGTATCCAGAGCGTGGTCTGCAAGCCCAGAGTGGCTGTACTGGTGAAATCGGATGTAATCCTTGTGTTCTGAGATTCTGATATTTGCTGTCCTGCCTGTTTGGCCAAAGTAGGACAATTTACAGCTGCAAGGGACCTGGTATACACCAGGTAGGTCTAGGAGAGGTGGTTGGTCTTTAGTGGAGTGGATAAGGGATGCCAATTTTCTATATGGTCTGTAACAAGTGGTCAAGTCGTTTTTTTAAGATTTTGTTGATTTTTTCTGAGGTGCCTCGGATGTAGGGAATGATGATGGATGAATCTTTTTTATGAGGGGGGGGGGGTTGTGGATAACTGGTTTAAGTATTTTTTGAATTCTTTTTTTTGGGGGGGGGGAGTAGCCATTGGCTGAGAAAGTGTCACGGATGTGATTTAGTTCAGTGGTTAGGGCTTGATCATTTGAACAGATTATTTTTGCCCTGTTGAATAGTGTCTTAATAACTGCATATTGTTGTGAGGGGGAGGGGGGTGATGGGATTGTTCGTGAATGTATCTGCCTGTATGGCTGGGTTTTCTATAAACTGAGAAAACCAAGGTTCCATCAGGTTGGTGGGTGACTAGTGTGTCAAGGAAGGGGAGGTTATTGTTTTCCTCTTTTTCCAGGCTGAACTTGATTCTAGGGTGTTGGTTGTTTAAGTGTGTTAGGAAGGAGAGGAGTGAATCCGGGCGATGTGGCCAAATAGCGAACACATCATCAACATAGCGAAGCCATATATGGTAGGTTTTTGTGGGGCTGAGTTTAAGGCTTTCTCTTCAAAAGTCTCCATAATGAAGTTGGCCAAGGGTGGGGAAAGAGGTGAACCCATGGCTGTCCCCTCTATCTGTTTGTAGAATTTTTCCTGCCAAACGAAATAGCCTGAGTTCATTGTTAACTGAAATAGGGCTGAGATATCGGGAGGAAATTTAGCTTGGATTAGCTCTAAGGTTTCTTTGAGGGGGACATTCGTGAATACAGGACGAGACGTCAAAATTGACCATTATGTCATTTTATGTTGGAGTGTAAGGTTTTCTATACTCTATACTGGCTTTGAAGTGGGCTGAGTTTTTTACGTGTGATGGTGTGTTGCCAGTATAGTGTGAGAGCGCTTTGGCTAAATGCTTGGCTAGTTTGTAAGTGCGGGAATCAATGCCATCCACTATGGGACGTAATGGCACATTTTCTTTATGTATTTTTGGGAGTCCATATATGCGGGGGGGGGGGGGGTCTAGAGTTATATGGTTTTAGTCTGTTGATAATCTCCACAGGCCAAGAAGTGACCTTTTTAAGGAGCCTATGGAGTTTTCTAATTTGAGAGTTGGTGGGATTGTGAATAGGGAGGTAAGTGGCTCGATCTAATAGTAAAGCCTTAAGCTTACCTGTGTAGTCAGTAAGATTGAGTACCACAGTGGCGGTCCCCTTATCCGTTTTGGTGATCTCTATTTCTTTCAACAATCCCATCACCCCCCCCCCCCTCACAACAATATGGAGTTATTAAGACACTATTCAACAGGGCAAAAATAATCTGTTCAAATGATCAAGCCCTAACCACTGAACTAAATCACATCCGTGACACTTTTTCAGCCAATGGCTACCCCCCCCCCCAAAAAAAATCCAAAAAATACTTAAACCAGTTATCCACAACCCCCCCCTCCCCCCTCATAAAAAAGATTACTCTAAATCCATCACCATTCCCTACATCCGAGGCACCTCGGAAAAAATCAACAAAATCTTAAAAAAACGACTTGAGTACTTGTTACAGACAATGTAGAAAATTGGCATCCCTTATCCACTCCATTAAAGACCAACCACTTCCCCTAGACCTACCTGGTGTATACCAGGTCCCTTTCAGCTGTAAATTGTCCTACTTTGGCCAAACAGGCAGGACAGCAAATATCAGAATCTCAGAACACAAGGATTACATATGATTTCACCAGTACAGCCACTCTGGGCTTGCAGACCACGCTCTGGATACTCGCCACAGAATAAGATGGAAGAAAGCCACAGTAATACACTGCAGCAAGTTCAAATATGAAAGACTATTCATGGAATCAGCCTCAGCCCTTGGGAACATGCGAAACCTCAACAAATTTGAATGCATGAGACTGCCCCAAATTTGGGAAACATTTATCAGAACTTCAGCCCAAAGGCCAAGAACTACCAATATAGCCCGCCAGGGGGGCATCATCAGGACTTTAGAAAACGTTAGCTTCCTAGCTTCGGTTCTCATTTGCTGTTATGTAGTACTTGTGTGCACTTGTCTTTGTATTAAGTTCCCAAGAAGATGGTAACATGACGTTTGCTGAAATATCGGAAAGTATATATTAAAGTTTATTTAATTTATATTTCTAGTCTATGCTGTCAATTCCTTAATTATTAGTTAGTATTGTTTTTGTTTGTTTTTCTTTCTTCTTCTTATTGTGCTATCTTCTATCGAATGTCAGCGACCATCTTGGCGAACAAACTGCGGTCTTGTGCTAATCTGAGCAGTTGTGCACTGCTCTTTCCTGTTCACGTCTTGATGTTGTCAAACCATGATATTCTTTTTCTTCCTCTAGTTCCTTTGCCATCAATTCTTCCTACCAAAATAGTTTGTAGAAGTTGGTATTTGCTGTTTCTCATGATGTGGCCAAGATATGATGTTTTTCGTTTCTTGATTATTTGTACAAGATGTTTAGCTTTGCCAATGGATTTTAAGACCTCTTCATTGATATTTTTTTCTGTCCATGATATCTTTAACATTCTTCTGTATAGCCACATCTCAAAGGCTTCGATTTTCTTGATGGTTGTCGCCTTCAATGTCCATGTTTCAACTCCATAGAGCAGAATAGACCACAAGTAACATTTCAGCATTCGGCATCTGACTTCCATGTTTAGGTCTTTATTGCAGAATAGTGTTCTCATTTTCATGAAGGACTGCTGTGCAACTTCAATCCTTGTCTTTATATCTATTTCTGGATCCCACCGTTCATTAAGCCAACAACCAAGATATTTATATCTTGACACTTGATCAATATTTTTCCCATTGAGTGTCAGTTTCATTGATGAGGCTGGATGTTTGCTGATGATCATGTATTTTGTCTTGTTGATGTTTATATTTATTCCCATTCTTTGGCTTTCTATGTATACTCTGTCAATGAGTTTTTGGCGATCCATAATGTTATCTGCAATTAGCACGGTGTCATCTGCATATCGTAGGTTGTTAACATCTTTCCATTTATTGTGATTCCCTCTGGACATACATTCTTCCAATGCTTTTTTAAATATTACCTCTGCGTATATGTTGAACAGGAGTGGTGAGAGCACACATCCTTGTCTCGCTCCTCTTTTGATGTTAATATCACTGGTGGTAATGTTGTCTAATTGAACGGTAGCTGACTGATTCCAATACAGATTTGTTATTAGTCTTATGTCTTGTTTGTCTAGCCTTGTTTGTTGAAGGACTTCTATTAAGTTAGTATGTCTGACTTTGTAGAATGCTTTTTCAAAATCTATGAAACACATATAGACAGATTTCTGTTTTTCTATGCATTTTTGTATCAATATTTGGGTACAGAAAAGGGCCTCTCTAGTACCAAAACCATTCCGAAAGCCGAATTGTGTTTCACTTAGAGTTTCTTCACTTTTTCTATAAATGCGATTCTGAATTACTTTCAAAAATATTTTTAATGTTTGGCTCATTAGACTAATAAGTCGGAAGTCACCACAGGAATTCGCTTTGGGTTTCTTTGGGATAGTGATAAATGTAGATTTGAGCCAATCTGATGGAAATTCATCACTTTCATATATTTCATTAAATAGTTTTTCAAGAAGTTTGATGTTATCTGGTTCTATCAATTTTAAAAATTCTGTTTGCACACCATCTGGTCCACTGGCTTTTCCTGTTTTACTTGTTTGTATAGCATTCTCTATTTCGCATTTCATGATTGCTGGTCCTTGAATGTTATCTTTTATATTTATAGGCTTCTGTCTAGTATCATTGAAAAGTTCTGTTACATATTTTATCCAAATCTGTGCTTTATTCTCTTCTTCTAGAACTATTTTTCCATTTTCGTCTCTTAGAGACACTATTTGCTTTTTCCTCAGTTTTCCGGAAATTTCGTTGATTTTCTTATACAGATTGAAATTATCATGTTTCTTCTGAAGCAGTTCAATTTCAGTACATCAATTTTTCGTCCAATTTTCCTTGGCTTCTTTTATTTTTTTCTTGATGATGTTATGTGTTTCTGTATACCTGGCTAGGTCTTTGTTTTTGTACATTCTTCTTGTATCAATAAGAGAAAGAATCTCATCTGTCATCCATTCGTGTTGTTTTATATTATTCACATAACCTACTTCTTCAATACTTGTTGTTACAATGGCATTCTTTAAGCTATTCCAAAGAGATTCCACACTTTTATTTTCTTCTATGTTAATCTGTTGTAATCGCAGGTTAAGCTGTGTCTTGGCACTTTTATTTGTGTTTGGGTCTTTCAGTTTTTCTACATCAATTTTCTTTTTCTTCTTTTGTGATTTTTTAGCTGATTTTAATCTAAGATGTACTTCTGCAACTATGGGATTGTGGTCTGATGAGATATCTGCTCCAGGATAAGTCTTTGCACTCTTTATACTACTGTGGAATCTTTTATTTATCAATATATAATCAATTTGATTTCGGACAATGTTATATTGGTTATCTTGAGGCGATTTCCAAGTGTATAGTCTTCTGGGTGGAAGTTTAAGCCAGGTATTTGATATTGTTAGATCTTCTTCCTGACAGAACTGGACTAGGCGATCTCCTCTGTCATTTCTGGTGCCTAAGCCATGTTCGCCAACAATTTCTCCATCACCCCCTCTTCCTACTTTTGCATTGAAGTCACCCATCACTATGTTTATATCATGTTTCTTTGTTAGGTTTTTAATCTCTTTTAGGTGTTCATCAAACTCTTCAACATCTTCTTCACTTTTGTCAGCTGTGGGTGCATAAGCTTGGATGATATTTATGTTAACGGGGTTTCCCTTAAGTTGTAACAGCATTATCCTTTTAGAAAATGGAATCCAATTTAGTACTGATTTATTGATTTCTTCATCTACTATTACAGCTACACCGTGTCGATGTTTGTTCTCATCATTCCCAGAGTAATACATTGTTGTATTATCTTGTTGACACTTTCCAGATCCTGGCCATCTCGTCTCGCAAATTCCCAAAATCGGATGCCCAGCCTCTTCATTTCTCTTGTGGCATTTCTTAATTTGCCAGCTTCATAGAGAGTTCTGACGTTCCAAGTTGCAGTTTTAAAAGTGGACACCATTTTGAGCCTGGAGATTCTTCGCACCCCGTCCCATTTAAGGGACGCCGGGAACTTGGGGCCAATTGTAAGGGTTTGCTTGCCATGGTGGTTGTTCTGGAGATAAGGTAGAGCAGTAGTTTCTCTGTTTGCTTTCTGCTCCGCAGTATTACAGACGTACACAATATAATCATATTGCCATCTGCAAATCTCTGATCACAAGCTTTTCCGTCATCATTTGGCTTCAACCTTGTGTCAGTACTGACAATGCTGCTTCCCAATGTCAGGGGCAGTGACCCCAGCAGGTACTTATTTAATGGCGGCACTACTCGCAATGTCACCGAGTTGTCATTGGGTTTTGTGAGGTTTTAAGTGAGACAAAGTTGCCACTTCTGCTCCCCCACGCCCTGATAGCTCAGTCGCTGTTGGTCCACGGCTGCTTATTCGCCAGATTGCTCTGCTTATATCGCAGCTAGCCTCCATATCTGAAGGCTGTTCCCGATCCGCCACCTTGGGACGCACCCGGTAGTAGTCAGCTCTGCCCCGGGTGTTTTTCTTTAAAAGAAATGTTTTAAAGAAAAACACCCGGGTGTTTTTCTTTAAAAAATCTAAATATTACTACTTCTACTGCTGCTGCCGGTTGCTATTTCTGAAATAATCTGTCTTAGAAATACTTGATAATATCCTCTTAGCTTGAGGAAAAGCTAAAGGCGTATTACTCTCACTGCTATTGAGAAAGAAAAGAGAGAGAACACTAAAGTGCCTCAAGCTGCAGTGCAGAATACATCAAGAATGTCTTGTTTCCTTTTCAATTGTTGATTAGCAGATATCCTGACAGAAATACTGACATTTCTTTAAATGCTGATACATTATTTATGTCAAAATAATTTCTTAATTTATAATGATCAGTTTCACTTTTATTAACAAAAAATTATAAATTATTTGATACAATTATCTTGAAAAAGAGGACTTGAATTATTTTAAAAGAAAATGAGCATGTGCATTACATAATCTTCTTTGGGGGGGGGGGGGTTATAAACCTATTCAATCTGCAGATATTTCGTAGAATTTATTTTATAAATCATTCGCAAGACAACTGTTACAAATGTAAATCACTTAAGGAACATGCCCATTCATTTTAGTGTAAAATAGTAACAAAGGTTTTGCTACTTCAACAATGCTGCGTATCTAACCTAGAAGAAAATGTCGTTATGTCTGCTGATGTTAGAACTCTTACGTGAATAATTTTTTCTGACATGGTTTCTCTATTTGTTATAATGTAATCAATTTCCAGATTTTTGTACTCTTGCATAACCCCATGTTTATGCAGTAATTTCTTCTTTGTACTACAAGAAAAAAAAAATCAGATAACAGAAGAAAAATATGTAATATTTTCTTTTTCATTGGGTGAATTTACGTTCTCTCTTTGTGTTTTGAAAAGAAAGTGCAAATGATTTTTTCTTACTATTTTTGCCATTATAACATCTGATATAATTATGATTTGGTTCTGCAATAAAACACACTGCAAGCCATCACTCAGTTTATTGGAGGCTTGAAAAAAACATATTTAGTCTCATCTCTGATGTTAATTTCCCTACATATAGTAATAATGTGGTATTGATACCAAAGTCTTGCAGTTGTTGACATGAAAAAAGTTTGCACAGAGAAGGCTTCAGATACTCCCAATGGTTATCCCTATTTTATTGCTACAAAAATGTACTATAAGCTACTTCGAAGTAATAATATGGCATTCTCTGTGTTATAAAAACAACTTAAAAATTTGTCTTCAAGAGGAACTGGAAAGAGTATTCCAATTCCTCTTATATTTTATTCCTTCGAAAATGTACTATTTGATATTTCAGAAGAACAACATATCATTCTATTTATAAAAACAACTTAAAAAATTCACCTTCAAGATGTGAACTGGTGTACGTTCAGTGGAAATTACCCATTTTCTTCACGAATAAATATCTGAAGTAAAGCAGAATCGCTATCTTCAGAGCTAGAAAGATTTCTCTCCTCATCGGTAGAACAAGAGCTGCTTGAAAGGCAAAGGCTCCAACTTTTCTGCATTTCAAAGTTTCCTTTTCTTACCCTGAATGTTACTGCTACTTGCCATTTCATAAATGAATTGTGTCTTGGGTATACTTACTAATATTCCTTTCTGCTCACTAATAAGCTGTAAGCTAACAGAGATTACCAACCCCTACTGAGAAACAGAACAATAGAACAATCCCAGTAGACAGCTCACTAAAGAGCCTCAAGCAATATCTGAATATTTTACAGGCAGAAATTTCTTGTTTGGTTTTTCCATCTTTCTTTATTCTGATATTGCATTTGTAGGATGACAGTGATTTTAAAAATTAATTTCCCCTATTACCCAATGTCAAGTAATTTCCTGAGTTATAATAATCAGGAAATAATATGTATATTTTCTGATTTATAATGACCGCGCGGTTAGCCTAGTGGCTTTGCGCTTCGCAACCATATGACTGGGGAAGGAGTGTCCCAAGTTCGATTCCCGTTGTAGACGTGAGGAATTTGAGGATCTTCCTCAGGCATAGCCAAGTTAGCCGGTCTTGGGCGCGGTCAGTAGGGTTTTTTCCGCCAGTTTATCTGGCGTTTTTCATCCCGCAAACAGGCAAACCGGCCCCGTGAACATACACCTCTACAGTCAAAAATATATCCCCCCCAGCGGCAGACCAGGCGACGGGTCGGTTGGGAGTAGTACTAACAAGTAGTCGCATCTAAGTAACACGCGGACCCTGCATAGGAAGCGGGAATAACGCGAAGAAGAAGAAGATTTTCTGATTTATAATAATCACCACCTAGTTTCTGTATCGAAAAATTAAAGTTATGTGGAACAATAACTAGAGGAAAATAACGAATTAAATAAAAACTGTACCTATGTTTCATAACAGTTTTTGGGTGTGTGATGGTGATGCAGCACAGCAGGAGGTGGTGGGGGGTTAAGCTATCAAAGGCGAAATAAAATTCAATTCTATCGTAAAAATATGGAAATGAAATTTCACATTTGATGCATGTGCATATGCATAATTTGAATGATAGAATATAAGTAAAAGTATCGCTTACTTTAAAAATTGGAGCATAATATCTGAATTATGCAAAAAAAATATATATAAATTTAAACCATAACTGTTAATTTCATTTTCTAATGACTAATTATAGAGGGAAACCAAGCAAGTGAAAGTGCAAAGAACAGTAGATTACTATATAAAGAAAAAAATTTAGTGATAGGATTAAAGAATTTCATGTTATTTTCTATAAAGCAAAGTCGATCAAGCGTGTCCTTAAGGAAATCTGTGAAGTATTATTCGATTTCGATGATTTTGAACAAAAATGAAAATAATATAATCTGGAACGTCGGCAGCTGGTTTTCTTTTTTTTTTTTTAAATAAAATTTCAAATAATTATCGTGAATTAATTTCTTCGAGAACAAAGGAAATGTTTTGTCGAGTAAGCGATTAGAAAAAAATTAGGGCAAAAAAATTAAAAATGAAATTGGTTCTCCAAGGTAAGGCAATATTTAAATGAAGAAATTATGCAAGGATCTTTATTTTCTCCAGGCATTAAAATTGCATTGTACAATAAAAAGAGAGAACAAAAATATAAATAATTTCTATATTTTTAGTCTATCCAATATAACTAAGATCCAGTCCCAGCATAGAACCAGGAACTGTGTTTCTTGTTATAGACAACTGAGACGCAGCTATGAATGTGTGATAATCCAATTAAGTGTTCTCTTCAGCGTGAATCCAATTAAGTGTTCTCTTCAGCGTGAGGGTTTATCACACCTTCTAAATGTTATGGAATTGCTTTCTCTATATTATACCTTGTTCTACCTCTAAATAGTCCATTTTCTAATCTACTGTTGTGCCTTTAAATTATTAATTCAGTACAATTTCCTTTTCGGATATTGGCAAAATTTATTTTATGCTGCACCAGCCAATATCCTATAACAGAATAGACTCTTGTTCCGGGAAACAATTCTAAATTCAAAAGGGATACACACAATAATTGATCTTACGCTAGTGCTGTGCAGATTCAGTTAGCAGTCGTGACCTGAATCTCACTTAAACAATAATATCTAATTCCTTCCTGCCAAAAGGTTCTGTTTCATAAGTGGTGGTTTCAATTCGTAATCAGGCATAAACTCAGGTATAAGGTACAAACATGTTTATTGGAAAAACATAAAACATTTAAAGTTAAGAAAATTCAAATACTCGATAGAACAAAACTCACTCTAAGTTAAGGTTCATACTAAATCACAACAATGAATTTGAGTAAGCTAAATCCTTCAATTACGAAATGATAAGATTAAGTGTAAGCATAACACTACTAGAATATAATTCCTTTGACAAGTTATTTACAGAACATGCATTGAACACTTTCATTAATACTCTATCAATAACCATCTTAATTCTAAATTCCATTAGTCAAGCCTAGCCATTCTCAATCAAAATACTGCCTATCAACAATTATTCTTTGTTCCACGTGGTCTTAACTAATTCAATCAAATTCTCACTTAAAAGTTCTCTATTAGTGTTCTTTAGTTTACAGTATACACAAATTTCTTATTCTTCTAAGCGATTTTTAACATAGAATGAAATTCTTTACATTACCGGATCCTTTCTGATTTCATGCCGCCATCTCACGTAGATCTGGATTACCTTACTGTATAGTTATCGGCCGTCTTTGCATCTGGCAATGCACTGAGCTTTTCTTTGAATCATTTTTGGACTGTGACGTGCTGTCTACTACTCTGCAGGAAATTTTCTCCGTTCTCCTCGATGGGACTTTATTCGAAGGCTCGATTCTGCATAGGCTGTCGTAATACGATCAGCTTCGCTCGGAAATCCTCAAGCGTTCTCCTCAAGAATAGGCCTAGTCGTCTGACATCACAGTATTCGACCCACTGCTTTCTCATGAATCCCCACGACAAACCTCCTAAAACTCGAATCCAGGATCCGAAGAAGAAAAAACGCCCTTAATATGGCATGCATCATCTTTTATTCACCCTTTCGGGCACCCTCTATTCGATGTGTTTGTTACCCACGAACCCCATCGTTCATGTCCCTTGGGTGATCATACACTCTCCCTAATCTGTTAGGTTACCCTATTCCAGGTGGTCGTTCTGACATCACTTTCCGTGTAGGTACAGCCTCCATCGCTACGCTCAACTCATACAGATTATACATGATTATTCCGGATTACTACTTATTATCTTTCTGGAAATTTCGTAATGTACTTAATGGGATTTACAAATAACTTAACAATTCCCTTACATAAGTCTTACTATTCTGACACAAAATTCTCTTCTTCTCATTTCAGTTATACAGGAATAAATTTCAATATATGGCACATATGAACTACACATTATCACATAACATAAAGAAATTTTTCATAATTATTAGCTGATGTGCAGGTATCTCCTTAATTAGTAATATTTATCATGTTAAATCCTGAATAAAGAATTTACTTGTAAAGTTCTCCATTCAGGATCTAACACGGCATCATGGCCAAATTGCACTTCTTATCCATGTCCTTTCAACGGGTGGGCTGAATCATATCCAGATTTAGCTGGATGTCTATAAATGTCCTAGCCGTTTGGGAGGTTAAGAGTCCTGTTTGCCAAAATCAGCAAAAACAGGAGTTATCAAGATCAGATTTTCACTTTGAGAAATAGTTGAGATTGTGAGAATTTAACAAAGATCTGTACTTTAATTTTGTAGATCTGGATAAAGCATATCCAGATGAGATAAATAGGAGCAATACATACCCTTTATTTAAGTTGTAAATCAACAACTTGAATAACTGCAGTCAAAATGGGGAGGAGGACAGTGCATGCAGGGGGGCAGGAATTGGTTATGGTAAGATTAACTTTGACAGATTTATGTTACAGCAGACGATTGTCTTAACTTAATGAAGTTGAATAGAATAAAGTTAAGTCAAAATAAATAAATTTAGTTAATATTATACAAAGGCCCAACCGACATTAAATTTAAATAATTAACATTATTTTACAATATCTCACATTTGATGGTATTTTGTTGGAGATCAGTGGATGCAGTGCACTTCTTTTGATAGATAGGATTCATTTTTATTCAGGAATGGATGAAGTTTTATTCAAATTTTATTCAAAAGAATACACCTATTCTTTCTGAAAACTAGAATGAAAATGTTACTATAATGTAAAAACATCATTTTCAATAGACATATACTACTATGTTCATTGGGCATCAACAGATGCCATATTTTGTGCACTACTTATCCCTTGTATTTGAGCATAGGGAACTGAGTTACCAAGTGATGTACATCTATGTTATGTATTATTGCAATGTTAATTTTAATAAATACCTTAAGGTTTTTTACTAAAATGAAGAGCCAGAAGGCTTCACTTCAGTGATGCAAAATTTATGAAGCCATTTGGCTCTTTATTTCAGTAAATACTTTTATGCACTCACTGAGAGTTCTCTTATGGAAAATACACCTCTCCAATGTTTCAAGTTCCTTAGTACTGAGAGTTTTTGCTCTCTTAAGGTTTCTGCCTGGTCTCCAACAAAAACCAACCAATTTGAAACAGCTGTCAGGCCAGTGAAACTTTATCAAAATGGACCAATAGGAGGCAAATATATGCTGTTATAGCGGGCATGTTTCCTATAAGGTTTTCTTATGTCATCTTCTTTCTCTACTAGGGCAACTCGTAAATACTGGCGGGTGTATTTCCATAAGTTCTCTGGTCATATTTCATATGAAACTTTTATAGTTTCTGCATAGTCTTTGAAATAATGCTGGATTTAATATCCAGTTGATTTTTATACCTTAAGGTTACGTGCAGATTTGTTTACTTATGTTTTCTTATATTGAATACCATTGCATTATTTTGTTAACTTCCTAGTGGTAATTCTGGTGATCACCTTTTGTATTTTACATTCTAAATGCTGCAGTTTTGTGTGTATGTGTGTATATATATATATATATATAGATGTGCCTTTCTTTCTAGATCTTTAAGAATTATTGTAACGCTGCATAGGCAAGGAAAGAAAATAAAAAATCTTGAGTAAGTGATATTTTATTTATGATTAAGCTGTTGATAAAAGTGGCATGTCCTAAATAGTTAAATGTGTATAATTAGTGCATTATATTCGCTTTGAATTTCTGGTTATTTAAACTTTTCTATTGGATTCATTAATTTTGGTAATTAATCCATTTTTGCTTTGATTTTTAAACATTTTTTCTGCTAACAGTTTTTAATGTCATCTTATTTCTATACTAACATTTGTTTTTGAAAATTAATCTAGTGAAACACTGTGGAAAACATAGTGTGTCAAAACACAATTGTGTACAAGTAATGCATTTGCTAGTGTATCTATCATATCTCACTTTATATTCATTATCAGCAAACCAACTACTTCTGTCATCACATTCTCCTCATTTAACATGTTCCATGAGGAAACCTATTGGCGATGATCCCCTGAACTTTTAACTCTCCTAATTCATTCCTTTCCTTCTTGATTGCTTTTAGTGAAATCTCATCATTATAATGTGGGTAGCTGCAGAAAGTTTATTTAACTTGGTTATAAAATATATTATATTGGCCAAGAAATTATATTTTTGTTTAATTTCCTTTTATCCAAATGTAAGTAAACAAGATTTCATATATAGAAAATATTACCTCTGAATTAATAATTCAACCTTGATATCTTTCTGGGTCTGTCTCCCATTTACGAGACCTCAATAAAGGTCAAAGTTGGTCTGGTTGGTGACCCTTCCTGTTATGCAATATACATTTCTGAAAGAAGGTGTACTTTGCATTATGGAATAATGAGGCATTCGACGTGCCTCATTATCCTATATCAATAAGATTTGCATGTGAAGTAGTCCAAGTAATACAACTATGGTACTTCACATGCAAATCTTATTTGCTTATACTTAGGCAAAGGATTAAACAAGAATATAATTTCTTGGCAAGTATAATATAATATCGGTTGCTGTATTCTCTCCAGTGAAACATACCTTTATATATATGGTATGTGTGGGTTTCTATGAACAGAGAGCTTCAATTTTTCTGACACACTTCAAGAATGGTTTATTTTCCTAAATGGGAAATAAAGTAGCTGATATAATAGGAAATATAATAGGAAATAAAATAAAGGAACTGATTTCTTAAAAAATTAAGAAATCAGTTCCTTTTCATTAAAGCCAAGGTTATGGAAAAGGTATATTGATAATGTTTTCCTAATTTGGAGTCATGGACCAGATTCTTTAAAAGCGTTCCTGAACCATCTCAACAATCAACACCAAAGAATACAATTTACCTCGGAATTGGAAGGTAACAGTTATTTTCCATTCCTGGATATCACACTCACTCATATGTCAGAAAAACTGAAGATCTGTCTGTCTATCTATCTGTCGGAACCGGAACAAACCCTCATGTGTAGCCTACATCGGAAACTACAAAGCAGACTTTCACTGGAATTTGATTATTACAAAGAAACAGGAACTTTTGCAAAATTCATAGAGAAGTGGAACCCAACTGGTACCCTTTTCTAGATTGCCGATGACAATACACTTCAGCTGAAAAATAATTAAAAGTGATACTGAACTGTAATATTGACTCTTACTGAAAAGACACATCCTGTTTACAACTAATGTAGTTTTTACCCTCATTTCTATTGTATATCTAAAAAGAAAATCCTTTTTTCTCTGTTTTATTTATCTGTATGGAGTTTCCTCTCTTTTTCTCACCTGTCCTTATTGGGGCGAGTTGAGATCCCTCATGAGGGGGGGGTTAAGTATTTATGGCTGTAGATCCATGTGTGTTCACAGGGCTGGTTTGACTGCTTGCGGGATGAAAAACATCAGATAAACGCGGAAAAAACCTTACTGCCCGTGCCCAAGACCGGCTAACTTGGCTATGGCTGAGGAAGATCCTCAAATTCCTCACGTCTTCGACAGGAATCGAACCTGGGACATTCCTTCCCCAGTCATATGGTTGCGAAGCGCACAGCCAATAGACTAACTGCGTGGACTTTTTCTCTGTAATATTCTTATAATATGTAAATAGTCCTTTTTTGTTATCTATCTTCCAATGTATATTTTATCAAGTTTAATATAAAAAAAAAAATCTATCTATCTATCCATCTATATATATATATATTCAAGTCTTCATGCAAAAATATCAGAAAGATTACTGATCCCATCCCCAGCTTTTTTCTTTGCATCATGAGCTGAGCTGCAGCTTCAAAAGACCAAGACAGAAAATGTTTCACTTGTCAAAATGGTAGTAATGTTAAGGTTATTAATCATACTTGCAGTCCAACGTTGCTTCTGCCTTGCTCACATTCAGATGCTATTGCAATATCTGTCAAGAGCAAAATACTTTTTGGCATCATTATTATTCATTTCCTGCAAATGATCTGTTACCTAACTAATAGCATTGAAGAATGTGTATATATATACATACTGAATGGCTGCTTTATTAGAACACCTCCTCATTTAGGACAGTAGACTATTCCTAAAGAAGTTGAGTCTTCAGGTCAGAAATGGTCTGCAGTTTGCTATATAAATTAGGCAGACAGACATCCAACAGTTCTGTTTATTGTGTTTGATGCATCAGAATGGGTAAAGGGCGTGGCTTAAGTCACTTTGAGTGTGGCATGTTTGTTGGTGCCTGACATGCTGGTGTACATCTTACAAATGCCTAGTCTTCTAGGCTTTCCATTGTCTGATTATTACACCAGAAGTGGTGTAATAATCAGACAACCTCAAGCTAATAGCTGTCCTGTGGATAGAAGCAGCACATTCATGCAAGAGGTTAAAGAATAGCAGGGATTGTGAAATGTGATGGGAGGACCACAACCAATCATATTACAGTTCAGTACGGCAGTGGTGGTCAGAACATCATCTCAGAATGCACAGTTTGTCGCACGCTGTCATGGATAGGGTACAGGAGCAGATGACCATCCTGGATCCCAATGCTGTCGGCTAAGAACAGGAAGGTGTAGCTTCATCGGGCATGTGATCACCCACACTGGACAGCTGTCGACTGGAAAAACGTTGCCTGGTTTGATGAGTCCCATTTTGTACTGTATCATGCTGGTGGCAGAACCTGAATATGGTGGCAACAACATGAGACCATTGATCCTTCCTGTCAAGTAGCAACAGCTTAGGCTGCTGGCAGGGGCATAATGATGTTGGGAATATTTTCTTAGTATGTGTTGTTAGGTTCCCTGATACCAGGGAACCTAACCAAGTTCAACTGGTATCAGGGAGTTGAACACCCCCCCTGATACCAGTTGAACACTCCCTGAATGTTATGTTACTATCATAACATCATTGCTGATCATGTTCATTTGTTCATGGCTGCAGTTTATTGTTGGAAGTACCCATTTGATAATGGGTACTTCCAGCAATAAACTGCAACATGCTACGTGCCACAAAGCACGTAGCATGTTGAAATCATTCAAGGAACATGAGAGCAAGGTTCCTTTACTTCACTGACCAGCTCAGACCTCAACCTAATAGAGCATCTCTGAGGTGAGGTGGAAAAAGCAGTTTGCAGCAGCAAAGTGCCACTATCCAATCTGCAACAGTTGGATTGGTTTTGAATTTGTGTAGGAAGATACTGCAATCTCTTATCATCCTTCTCAATTTTTTTTCATCTATTTTTAAGCTATAGAAAGTGAGATATATATTTTTAACTCATTGTCAGTATGTCTTATAAGTAGAAATTTTAATGGACTTGTCAATCCTAATCTTGCTACATTTACATGGAATCCTTCAAATGGCAGGCTTTGGAAGAATAAATAGTTCATCATCAAATTCCTGATATGTACCCTCAGTAGGTGTACAGGTGGATAAATAGTTTACGTTCTGTAAGTAGAAATTGAAATAGCAGGACACTTTCTTATCTGAATTTATTAATCTCCATCTCTAGCCAGAACAAACTTATGTGTGCATTATATGTGGATAGAAAATGACCACAGATAGATACTTACATGCAACAATACACGTTGAGGGATAGAGCATGTACCATATCAAATTGACAAGGAGAAGAATTCAAGGAGATTGAATACCCAAAGTTATTCCTTATTAAAAATGAATGTAATACAAAAATTGTTAGTAGATATTAATGCATTGCAAAAACTGCTGAGAGTAATGCAGTTGTCAAGAATGTGATAAAGTGCTGTCACTTTATCACATCAGACAAAAATATGAATGAGAGAATAGTCTTTATCTAAACAACAGTGTCTTTTTACTCCTTTAAACAAAGTATCTGCCATTCTACAATCACTGAGCTGCCTTATCTATCATTAAAGAAACCAGGAGTTTATAAGATATGTGTGTTTGCATAATCTGCAGTCTAGGCCAAATGGGCCTGCTTGGAAGAAATATGTTGAGCATATTAGAGGTGTAAGGGGGAGGGGATTACAAATCTGGTTTAGACTTCCACATAACCATCAAATAAACATAATATTGGTTTGCAGCACATCAAAATGATTTCTCTCATATAATAGATAAATCCAGAAATTGAATCTAGGTGATTCAATTTCAATTCCTGCTAAGTGAGTAAACAAATCATCTAGACAATGATTTGTTTACTCATTTAGCAGGGTTGGGATATGGAATATCAACTAGATCAACAGTGATGCCTGCATTTGCATCATTAACATAGTCTGTCATTTGACGAAAGCTGGTTGTTAACTCTGTATTTAATGTTATATATAATATAACATTATAAAGAGAGATGCTCTATATAATGTTAACTCTATATATTTAACATTATTATTATGTAGGCTTCTCCATGAATTACATGGACTCATTAAGGGAAGATCTTTCTAAGTCACACACTGCTACAATGCCTATCATGCAAAAGATCTATTCAAAACACCCAGGGATAAACTTCATAATGCTTCTTAACCAAGCCCTTGCCAATTATTCTGATTTCTTACCCCATTCCACCATCTGCAAAATCTTATTTGTATCAATACTGTAAGCTCCCTCTTCTAATTTGTTTGTCACATATCTTCTCTCTGTAAATTTTTCCAACTTTGACACTCATTCATCTAGGATGTAGAGATTCTTTATAAGGTCTTTCAACTAAATGTGAGCTAGGTGGCACATTTTTCCTCTTAGAACTGTGGGTTTTCATCCTGCAATACAAACAGAACAGTCAGGGAATAAATGCAATTAAGAGAAAACTATGTAGAAATAAACTCCCTATTAGAGTATTGAGTATGTTTCTGTGAACCATATTACTTGGCCATTGCAAGCTATTAAGCCTAACATGTAAGGAAAAGATGAAGACCACATTTCCTCAATCTCATATGCACAATTCCATAGGGTTGATATTATCTTGCCCCACTGCTAGATCTTTTCAACCATTTTCCTATCACTGTGGAACACAGACTATCATATCTGAGAACAGTAGTGTAGATGTGAATTTATCATGTCCTTATAAAGTGCGAGGATAACTTCTTTCCTATGAATTTGTGTTCTCTTTCATTGCAATTATTCAGTGTAATGATATAACCAACTTAGCACTGTGGTTCTTAAAGTTCAGCTCTCTGTCATTGCCACCAAATCTCTAGCTTCATTCATTGATTACTTATTGCAGCAAATTCCTGTTGATATAATACTCTGCCTGCATTATCATCAGTACAAAATACATAACTTCATGTTTAACAACAGTGAACTGATATCTGTTATCATTTGCTCATAGAATCATCCTGTAGAAATTCTAAATCAACTGGCTTATTTCCATTCCCAACTTTGTATCATCAGCAAATAATATGTTATTGTTGTTATTTATGGCATCTCCATGAAGTCCAGAGACTCATCGCAGGAGACCCAAATCAACCATCACACACACAAATCCTATCATACCTCTCCTTGAATCAATTCACCATCATGGAACTCACAACCAATACTGGCAATCCATTCCACTCATTTGCCACACAATGCAAAAAAAAAACTAGTTTGCACACCCCTATTTACCACATTCTTATACAACTTCTATGGATGGCTCCTAGTTCTCTATTTGTCATATATTGAAAAATTTTGCTTGCATCAATTTTATACTTACTTAATCCTCCTCTTCTACCTTTATGGTGTCGAGGTTATCATTTGTATAAACCCCTTTAATATTGTAAAAGTTTTTATCATGTAGGGAGTATTTCACAGACCTGTCACCATCTTTGTCACTCATCTTTTTGACCACCTCCTGGTTCCCCAAGAAATCCAAGTGACCAAATATGTGTGCAATAGTCAAGATATGGTCAAATCATAGCCTTATAAAAAGGCATAATAACTTTCTTATCTTTACTTGTTAGTGTGTTTTTCAACATTCAAGTAATTCGTTATTTTTATCAACTTTTGCAATATGCCCTCTTTGTCCACCATTATCCCCAAGTCCATAGCTTCGTCAATTTCCTGCAATCCAATACCATCAATATGATACATCATATGCAACCTTTCAGCCCGAAATGCATAACCTTACATTTTGCAACATTAAATTGACTTATTACTCTTTGCCCACAATGAAAATTTATTTAAATCATCCTGCAGGATATCTACATCACCTTTATCAACTATTGCTCTCCCCAGCTTTGCATCATCAGCAAACAACTGAATATCCCATCTTAAATCTTTCACTATGGCATTGATATACAAATTAAAAGAGTAGTGGCCCTAGTACCAAACCCTGAAGTACTCCACTAGTCACCATCATTCTCCTTGACTCCACCCCACCATATACTACTCTCTGGTTTCTCTCCATCAGCCGTCCCCTATCCATGCTACTAGCCTCATATCCTCTCCAGTTTTTAGTTTTCCATGTGGTATTCTTTCAGTTGCTTTGGCAAAGCCGAGTTGGTTTATAGCTTGCTACCTCTGTCTTGGAGCCACCTTTATGCAATGGTACTGTCTTATCTTCTTTCCACTCCCTTGGGAACCCTGCCGAAGATGAGACTTAGATTGAACAACTTTGTCTGAGGAAATGTCAATTCTCTTGTAGTACATGGGCTGATATGCCATCCGGTTCCACCGCAGTGTTCACATTCATATGTTTTAATATGCTTGAACACCTCCTGTTCATCTGTCTCAATTTTGATATGTGTGTCTGTAACATCAGCAACTGTAAAATCTCCACCTGGATGATACTTTTGCAAAATGATCACTCAGCAACTCAACTATTTCTTTTGGTTCAATCCCTTCCTACCTTGAGCATTGTTTAAAGTCATTCTACCATAGTCATTTTTTCTCTTGCTACATAACGAAAAAACTCTTTTGAGTTTACTTTGGCCTGTTTGGCTAATTCTCTCTCATAGTCTGATTTGGCCTTCCTTACCATACTAGTCAGCCTTCTTGCTTGCATTTTGTACTGCTCATGAGTATGCTGATCACTATTTTCTTTATATTTCCTCCACAATGTTTTCTTTTTTTTGCAGCTCTTGCTTTATATCCCTACTCATCCACTTAATTGCAACTTGGTTTATTCTCCTAACCACTTGCCATACACTACACATTCTTTCCTTGTAGCTTCTCAAGCCATGCATTATTTCAAGATGATTCCTGAGTCTCTCATAATCACCTGCCTTATAGTTGAACATAAACCCCTTCTTGGCAGAAAACTCAATGTTTGGTAACTTGAATAAACTGAACACCATTCCTCCTGCACAATCTTCTCATTGACTCATTGGCAATCATGGCCCTTCTTCTCAGTTTTGACCTATCATACTTAGGTGGCAGACTTGCAATTTTTACTTTCTTGCTCTTCATTTTCGCTTCCAATAACAACTCTTTCATATCTTCTCTCATTGTGCATATTTATTATTATTATTTGACACCTCCAGGAAGTCTGAAGGCTCATTGAGGGAGTGTGTGCCAACAGCATTGAATGATTGAACTCCTTCCAACTACTAACTGCGCTCAAACTTGCTTAACTTTTTGCGTAAGCCATTAGTAGCAGAGGCTCTACCAATCAACCAACCTTTGCTGGCATATTTCTCACCTTTCAAATCATTTGTGCCAGCCAATATACTCAACTCATTCACTCCATTCTTCTGCGTACTAACATCCTTTACAGCATCACTGTAAAGCATCAGCATCACTAATATCCTTTATCTTCACGCCTGGAAAACATGTTTCATGACTTTCTCATTAATCACACCTCTTATCATCGAATATCCATGCAATACTATCTCTTTTTTCCCAGTTTCTCACACTTTTATTCTTTTCCCATTCAATCTTTCTTTCATGCTTCATCCTTCCGTACCACTCACCAATCATTTCTCCAGTTTCTCACAATGTTACCTTGTATATCTGACAAATTCATTCCTCCTCTCCATATACCACTTTCTGATACTGTTAGCCACCCACTTATCCAATTTAACAGTTTCTATTCCAATCCTGCATGCTCCAGTTTATTCAACAGCCTTTCATGTATCATATTATATGCCTTTGCAAATTCCAACAGTATCATAATGTATCCATTCCCTTTATCTAACTCGCCCATCAGTTTGCTCAAAGTTGTCCTCCCTTTAGTAAAACTGCATTCCTTGCAAAAATATTGCTTCTCTATCAATCAACCGATTTCTTTGTCATTCTTGCCAAGTTCTATGAAATCTTTTCCACCACTCTAAAGATACTGATAGGTTGGTAGTTAGATACATCAGTTTTTGCACCATCTTTGTATGACTGTCATACATTCTTTGCATTAATGTGAGATCTTTCCTGAGTTGAAACCCAAATTACAGATATGCTAATGGCCTAACCAGTTCAGCTGAGTATTTCTTTAGCATATGCACTGCTAGCCCATCTGATCCTATTGCTGAATTCGTATCCAGTTTATGCAATAGCTCTAGAACCTCCTCCTCGTACACCTCTATCTCTTCATCCAAAGTAGTTGTAATACTTTGTGTCATGATACATTTGCCAGGTTTATCTTAGTGAAGTTTGCACTTATTATTTGAACAATCTGATCAGTTTTTGACAGAGGATACCATCTGCTTTCAGTAATGTTATTCTTCCATGTTCATTCTTTCTTTTACTTGTAGCATAATGATAAAATTAATTGCAGTTGTCTTGATAAAATTATTTTCAGTTGTCTTGAGCCTATACTGCCAATTTTCATACTCTAACTCAGCTTTCCATTCGTTATTTATAATTTTTCTGGCTTGTACTTTATATATTTCATAAATCCTCTCATACTTATTCTCATAGTATTCCTTTCACATCATATTATGGATCTCCTTCTGAGATCAGTATGGCATGGCCACTGTCACCAACTAGTGGCTGAACAATCACATCCTCATCTAAGATCCATCTGATACTGTGATCAAATCCAACCTTCTATATCCTTGTTCCTTCTTTCACATGCTGTTTGAGAAGTATTTTTTTTGTTGAGCCCATACATGAGAGGTTGGTTGATCCACCTATAGTACTGCATATGAGTAGCAGGTTGGGAAAGGAGAAACTTGTCTACATTTGATTTGAAGGCCTATGTATTGTATTTCTGCCAGGAATATTTCCTAATATTTGCTCACTAGTCCTGTTATGGACTATGTTCCCATAGTCCATAATATTGTGTTCCTTGGGAAACATTGGGTTGGGGGGGGGGGGGACTTCCACAATACAGCAGTAGCAGGGATGAAGGAAAAGGAGGAAAAGAAGCTGTTTGGTGTACTGTGAAGGGATGGTGTTGGGTGGAGTTGTAGGTGCTTCAACAGATTTAGTAGAGTGGAGGAATTATTGATGCTAGTTCATGTGAACATTTACCATGGAAATGTATATTTCTCATTCAGTAGTATATTCAGTAGGTGAAGGGGGTAAGAGATGGATTATTAATCAATCTAATTGCCCTCTTCTGTGCTGAGTAAAGTATTTTTAGGAAGCTCTTAGGAAACCCCCATGCCAAATGTGAAAGCATTATTCAATAGCTGTGCAGACTTGTGATTTGTATAAGATTAACAGCTGTTTGGAGATGAGGTGATGCTTTGAACAAAAGAAATTCTAGTTTTTTTGGAAGCTGGAGAGGCAGTGGTTATTATGTGTTTATCTAATGTGTTATATTTTTTTAATATTGTTCTAAAAATTGAGACAAAAGAGGAATAATTCATCATAACATATTAATAACAGAATCACTTCTGTTAATTTAAGTGTCTTTATTTGTAAAATGTTCAGCTAAGTTTCACAGCCATTATCAATACAGTTATAGGAAAACAGAAAAGAGAACAGTTCAATTGACTGCACATGTATTATGTATTCTATCAGCTGCAGGAGATATTATTGTTATTATGTGATGCCTCCGTGGAGCCCAAAGACTCATCGAGGGAGGGCACCTACTTTACAACTCTGTATCCACCACTCGATCCACACATTACAATGAACTGCAACTACACCAACGCCATCTACCACCCACCACCACCACTAGTATTTTCACAGACAATCAAAACATCCATACCTATGGTGAGATTCGAACCCGCAGCCTTTTTGGCTGGATAACTGATATGCTAACTACTCAGCCAACCAGGCTGGCATTACAGTAAAATTGTAAAGGTCATGCAGTTGCAGTTCATGATAAGAACAATTATTTTAGAAAAACTTAATCTTATACTTCAAGATCATTCTATATACAGAAGCATTGATAAAGACCCCATTCAGTCACAAATCAATAAACTTAACAGTTTCTTGAAAAGTTCATTCTTGGGATGAAAAAAACAGTAAAAAGACTATAAAAGTTCATCACACTTTTGCTCCAAGACCTCTCTAAATTAAACCTTCCTAAACTAATCAAGAAAATATGCCGTTAAGACCTATGTCTGATTTATAAACTCTCAAAATACCTATCTAATCTTCTTTCTGCATGTAAATGCAGAAAGAAGATTAGTAAATTCTGCTTTTCATAAATTTAATAAAATTTTATAATTTTAAGAATAAAATTTCAGAATTATCTTTACAACCCACAGATCTTCTAGTAGGTTTTGATGTAATGTCACTCTTTAGAAATATTCCTCTGACAGATACAATTGAATTATTTCACTTTGTCATTAATTTATGATACCAGAGGGAAAACAGCTATGGGTCTCCCCTTTCCTCCAATTCTAGCTAATTACTTTATGGAACATTTTTACTAAATAGCTTAAGGAAATTACAACGTATACTAGGATATACATTAAAATAAAATTTAATACACTTCCAATATTTCGGCAACGTCATGTTGCCATTTTCACAGGAACTTAAAAACAAGACACATGCATGCAAGCACAACAAACAGTAAATGAGGACGAAGCAGGAAGCTATTCTTTCTCCTAAAAGTCCTGATGGTGCCCCTTAGCAGGCAATGTTGGTGTAATGTTCCTGGGCAATTGGGCTGAAGGTCTTCTGATGTAGGTTTCCCAAATTTGGGGCAGTCGCATGCAACCAAATTTGTTGAGGTTTGGATTGTTTCTTAGGGCTGAGGCTGATTTCATGAAAAGCCTTTCGTATTTGAATTTACTACGGTGTATTATCGTGGCTTTCTTCTACTGTATTCTATGGTGGGTATCCAGCACATGGTCTGCGAGACCAGAGTGGCTGTACCGGTGAAACCAGATGTAGTCCTTGTGTTCTGAAATTCTGATATTAGCTGTCCTGCTGTTTGGCCAAAATAGGACAGCTTACAGCTGCAAGGGACCTGGTATACACCAGGTAGGTCTAAGGGGGTGAGGTTGGTCTTTAGTAGAGCGGATAAGGGATGCTCATTTTTTATATGGTCTGTAACAAGAAGTTAAGTCATATTTTTTTAGGATTTTTGTAATTTTTTCCGAGGTGCCTTGGGTATATGGTATGGTGATGGATTTAGAGTAATCCTTGTTGCGAGGGGCGGGGGGGTTGTGGTTTATTGGTTTCAATATATTTTGGGAGGGGGCATAGCCATTGGCTGAGAAAGTGTTGAGAATGTGGTTTAGTTCTGTGGTTAGGGCATTGTCAACACTTTCTCAACCATTGGCTGAGAAATATGGTTGGTTTTTGTGGGGCAGAGGCTAAGGCTTCACAGCTCTCCATAAAGAAATTGGCCAAGTTTGGGGAAAGTGGTGAACCCATGGCTGTCCCCTCTATTTGTTTGTAGAATTTTCCCTGCCAAACAAAATCGCCTGAGTTCATTGTGAACTGAAATAGGGCTGTGATATCGGGAGGAAATTTAGTTTGGATTAGTTCTAAGGATTCTTTGAGCGGTACATTTGTGAATGAGGAGGAGACATCAAAACTGACCGTTACGTCAGTGTGTTTGAGTGTAAGGTTTTCTTTGCTGGCTTTGAAGTGGGCTGAGTTTTTTATGTGTAAAGGTGTGTTGCCAGTATAGTGTGTGAGAGCTTTGGTCAAATGTTTAGCTAGTTTGTATGTGGGGGAATCAATGCTATCCACTATGGGATGTAATGGCACATTTTCGTTATGGATTTTTGGGAATCCATAAATACGGGGCAGTATGGAGTTCTATGGTTTTAGTTTGTTAGTGACTTCCACAGGCCAAGAACTTCTTAAGGAGCCTGTGGAGTTTTCTAATTTGTGAGTTGGTGGGATTGTACTCAATAGGGAGGTAAGTAGCCCGATCTAACAATAGAGCATTCAGCTTACCTGCTTTGGTGATTATTATTTCCTTGTTTTTCTTTAGTTCCAGTAGAGATTTAATTTCTTTACTAGACATGTTAGTTTTTGGTGGTTTTGCTTTGGTCAGAACACAAGCCACATCCACATATTGCTTAACCAAAAGGATTACACAGGTGTTGGATCCTACTTCTTCTCAATCTATACTTTGGATCCGATATTTAGTTATTATGATGATCTTGACTAGTTGATAGGTTGCAAGTTGATTTCTAATTCATATATAGAGAAAATTTATATTTATTGACTGTGCCACTCTATTTGAATTAGTTCAAGAACTGAAGAAAAACCAACTCTCAACTATTTCTCCTTTTATGTTGTTATTAATATATACTGTCCGAGTATATTTAACTTAATTCACCAGCTTTGGTTCGAATATTTTATGAATGGTGCAGTAAAAGAGATTCAGGCAAAATACAACTTTTGATTAACAAAAACAAACATTTAATTTTAGAATCACAAATTATACACTTAAGATCAAACACTAAATAAGTTATTATAAACACTTCAGCCTTTCTGATAATACTGTCATACAAACTCAGACAATGGTAAATCTGTTATCTCTAATACGATCTTCTCACAGTTCCTTTAGTTCCAAATACAATAAAATCGCAGTAACACCTCTTTACAAGCAAACACTTTTAAATTTACACTTCAGCTAATCTTCGCAATAGTTACTGTTAACATAAGGAAATTCTAGGATGAAACACACTCACATCTCTGCATAGGAATATTAATGGTTGGAATGTTCTTACCGATAATCTTCTTTCTTCATCAACTTACACACAAACACTTTTTATAACTGTAAACACTTTATACAATAAACGGCACTCATTGAAATAAATCTTCTAAGCAATAACTGAATTAATCAATGGTTACAATGCACTTGATCAAAGTTCTTGCATGAAGTACTACTAATTACTTATGAATTAAGGTAACACACATTAATTCCTTGACTTGAAGTTTTATATGCACAGTTGTCCATTCCTCCGGCATTCAATTAATTCTTTAGGCACTATAATTCTAAACACAGCTATTGTTAAACTTCAACTTTACAGCCTCTACTCATTCTCTAGTAACTTGGTGCTATGCTTCACGATTCCATGTGTCCTTGAAAGGTCGGCCCTGAAATTAAATCTCAACTTTAGTATCACTATTCATTCAGTAGTCACTCAGCTGTCTTCCATAGCTATAATTGTTATTCTACAACTTATTAGCTAACCGCTTCTCGACTACTGGACTTTTAATTAGCTGCTTGAGTGACTTACCGACTTGCTATTATCATACTCTGATTTCCGAATGCCGAATTAGAATATCCTCTGATTCCAACCGAATGCCAATCCTCTCTCTCTATATATACAATCCTCTCTCTCCATGTTTCCTATCTATCTCCTTCTCTCTCACCTTCTCTTAATATTTTCAGTGTTCCTCGCTTATATATCCGTTCTTCCCGCCTAAATTGTTCTCGTGATCTCTTTAACTAAAACTCTTTTCAATAAACTTTCAACATTCTCCTCACGCACTGTTCCAAACTCGCGCTTGCTCACTTACATACATCTCCATGACAACAAAACAAAACATAATAAAATTGAGCTATTGCATAACGTTAAACTTCTACAAATAGGAATAAATAGAGAATATTTACATTTCAATTAATGCGCAGTTAAATTATCAAATACAAGTTCTTATAATATTAATATAGTAATAAATAAAATAGCTTAATAATATTTAATACAGTCTTTTCATTATTAATACACATATATCTTTGATTAATTAATTAAATATTAGATAAAATTAGAGATAGTTATATGAATATTAAATTGTAAAACAAGTTGTGTACATTAAATAATATTTACAAGTCTAGCCTTTGTGATGGAAGATCATGTTGGATTCTGAAGCAAATAATAATTACTTAAATCTCTATATATTCAGAATCCAACACAGGTAAGCTGAATGCTCTATTGTTAGATCGGGCTACTTACCCCTCTATCGAGTACAATCCCACCAACTCACAAATTAGAAAACTCCACAGGCTCCTTAAGAAGGTCACTTCTTGGCCTGTGGAAGTCACTAACAGACTAAAACCATTGTAGCATTTATTTTAATTGACAACACGACATTTCATGCTAATTGCATAGGATTTCTTCAGGTGTAAATATAAAAGCTAGTAGACAAAATAGTAAGGACTAACAAAAGTTACAATCATCATTATCATCATCAAATTTCTGCCATGTACCCTCAAGGGGTGTACAGGATATGATAGTACTACATGAAAAAAATTACATCATTACTAACTTCCTATCTACAATTTTCCTCCAAATCAGTCTGTTACTTGTCAAGACTTCAACATTATCAGATCTTATGTTTCTATCATCTAGGGCACTTTGTACAGTATCAGTCCACCTATATCTTGGTCTTCCTCTGGGTCGTTTTGCTGCCAACCTGGCAGAGAACACTTGTTTTGCTACTCTTTCTTCGCCCATTCTGTTTAAGTGACCATACCACCTGAGATTAGCTCTACTAACGCATTCCTGGATGTTGACAATGTCAAGTTCTTTCCTAATATCCTCGTTTTTAATATGATATTGCCATTGATGCCATCTGTTCACGCCTCTAATCTTTCTCAGGACTCTCATATCTGCGGTCTCTAGTCTATGATCAAGTGTTTTACTTCTGACCCAGCTCTCAGATCCATAAGTTAAAACTGGTTTGAACACTGTCTTGTATACAGCTAATTTAATGTTCCGACTAATTTTTTTCTTATTCTATATGAATTTATTCAATTGACTTCCTACCATACCAGCTTTGCTGACTCTGTTGTCTATTTCTATATTTAATTTACCATCTTCAGTAAAAATCGTGCCTAAGTAGCTGAAATGTTTCACTTGTTCCACAGGTTCTCCATTCGCAACACAGTTGACATTTTCAATGATTTTGCCTATTTTCTTTGTCTTTGTCTTTTTATTGCTAACCTTCATACCATATCTATTACAACAGTTATTCAATTTAGTCAGAGAATCTTGCTGACTTTTAGCGGATTCATTTAGAAGTATAACATCATCCGCATAAAGCAAAGAGCTGACATTAACATCTCCAATTTTGATATCATGTTTAATACCACTTTCCTTCATAATGTGATCCATATAGATAATGAATAACAGAGGGGATAATGTACATCCTTGTCTCACACCAGATTTAACATTCAACCATCTTCCTGTACTTCCTTCAATTCTAACTACTGACTTACAACTCAAATAAAGACTAAGTATTGCTTGATATAATGCCCCATTGACACCATATAACCGTAGCGTGTTGAATAGCTTCTCTCTTGGCACCTTGTCATATGCCTTTTCCAAATCGACAAAACTTAAATACAGATCTCTGTTATATTTCCATGCTTTCTCGACTATTTGTCGTAAAGTGAAGATCTGATCCTGACAGCCTCTATTTGGCCTGAATCCAGCTTGTTCTTCACCAAGCTTTTCTTCCACAATTCTTCTCAACCGTTTCTCAAGTATACTTGCATAGATCTTGCCAGGAACACTCAGTAGGGAAATACCTCTGTAATTCTCACATTCAGTTTTATTTACCTTTTTATATATTGTACTTTGAGAGCTCTACTGCAATCATCGGGAATTCGTCCCTCTGTCCAGGCTTTTTGAACTATGCAGTGCAGCCACTGTAAGACTCTTATACCACCATACTTCAGCATTTCTGGTCGAATATCATCTACTCCTGCTGCCTTTCTACATTTCAAGCCTTTGATGGCTTTTTCTACTTCAAGTATGGATATATGTATTCCTGACTGCATGCCTGGTCAGTGTTTTTTACCACTGTGCTGTCATCACTGCTTGTTTCATTTAGCAGTTTTTCAAAGTAATTACTCCATACTTCAAGGATATCTTTTTCTCCCATTTTCATCTCGCCTTTATCATCTCTAACTCCTTTTACAATACTCTTTCCTCAATGTTATGTAATTATAGAAGAAACTGATGTTATTTAAATATTGCACTGTTCAGAGCATATGTGGCTAATGAAGGCTGGGATGCATTCAGACAAGTTGGTACTCTGGTTAATATTTAGATGTTTAGAATCTAATGCCATTTCCAAAGACTCCCAGATTTTTCTCTCCGTTGTATCATAGCAACGGTGTAATAGTTACGATTTATCCCATAGTACTTGAGGGTCAGCTGAAGCTGAGACTTCATTCCTGTGGTATTCAATATCTCGAATGTGTTCTTAAATATGCTGTTCAATTGATTTTTATGTCTGCCAATAGTAAGATGACTGGCAATTGCACTATAGCAGATAAACACCCGGATATTGAAGTGGGCTATGTCGAGGTTTTGTGAATTGAAGCAGTGATTTCATCTTGATAAAGGGGGGGTAAATACTACTTTGATTATATGTTCCTTAAATATTTTTGCGAGTTTTATCGAAATAGAACTAATATATGTAAGCATGATGAATCCTCTGTTTTCTTCTTCATTAGAAATTTCTCTGGTCTCATGTCGGTTGAATAGTCTGGAGACAATGTGGTCATTATAGCCATTTTGAAAGAAATTGTTTTTTAAATGTTCTTTGGCTAGTTCATCCTTTTGCTCCTAGTGTGGAAATAATACCCAATTTTTGAAGTCTCATTATGGGAAGAGACTTTTAATTTTCCTGATTCATGATTTTCATGAATCTTGTTCACTCCTAAAAACGGGAATGAACCATTAAATTCTAATACATAGGCAAATTTTATGTTAGAGTGTTAACGATTCAGATACTGATGAAAGAAGCAGAAGTGAAGGTAGTTACACACTAAGAATATATTGTCAACATAAGTTTTCCATAATTTTGGAAAACTTATGTTTTTATTCTTATAGTACCTTGTTTCAAATGTTTCCATATAAAGATTTGCTAAAACTGGATTTAGCAAAACTGAAACTGAAAGAGGATTGCCATGCTACACTAGAGTTCTGTTTGTATATTGTGTTTTTATATTTGAAATATTCAGATAAAATACAGTGTTTGAGGATTGCTATAACCTTCTTAGAGAATTTATCTTGTAGCAGTGCAAGTAGAGATCATGACTAGGAATATTGGTAAACAGATTAACTATATCAGAGCTTGCTAAAATATCATGTCCATCAAGGGTAATATTGCTGATGCTTAAAACAAAATATTCAGAGTTTGTAACAAAGGATGGTGATTATCCTATCAGGCCCTTAAATATTTTAGCTAAATATTTGTCAAGAAGTTATCTAGGAGAATCTATCCCTTTTACTATTGGATGTATAAATAGCTAATATTTGGCAAGAAGTTATGTAGGAGAATCTATCCCTTCTACTATTGGATGTAGAGGTGTGTCTACTTTATGAATTTTGGAAATCCCACATAAACCTGGAGCAAAATGATGAAGAGATCCGAGAGTTAATCTGGTTGATCTGTTAAACAGGTTATTTTCAAAAGGTTATTCATGAAATTTTGATGCTCTCTAGTAGGATCATGAACCATAATGGAATACATGTCAGTATTAAGAAGAGCTGTGTAATTTTGTGGTCATAATTATCTGAGCCAAGAATAATCATAGCATTTCCTTTGTCTGCAAGCAGGATCACTATTGTTTGATCAGAATTGTTTATAAGGTTATTGAGAGCAGTTCTTTCTAAAGGTGAAAGATTATCAATAGGAATTTTTGCTGCATTTATGGCAAGTTAAGATTTGAACTGATAATACCACAACTGAAAATTATGGGATATTTATTTGACTTGAACAAATCTGTTTATATTATTATTTTTATTATTAATAAGAGAGACATCCAGGGAGTCAGAGACTCGTTGAGAGAGGCTGCATACTACATGCACCAGCTATCATACTTATTCTTGAATTCATTCATACTGCTTGTACTCACAACATCCAATGGCAATTCATTCCAATCACACACCACCCTATGAGAGAAAAATCTAGCCCTCATCCCCAGCTTCTAAGGATGCTCTCTTGTCCCTCCTACCCTCCTTAAATTGAAAAATTCCATCAATTGAAATCCTGTATGACCTTCAGAAGTTTGTAAGTCTCAGTCATATCACCCTCTTTCTCCTGTTTGCTAGTATCTGCAGTCTACAGATTCTCAATCTGTCTTCGTAATTAGTATTCTACAACCCTGATATCATTTTTAACACTCTCCTTTGCCTCCAACATATCAGAATCACAATGGAAACCAATTGTTTTTCACTTGGTTAGACTATAATAAATTTAGTTTAATCCTTTATCCAAGTGTGAGCAAACAAAGTTTGCTCCTGAAAGTATCTTCAGGACTGGGGTAATGTAGTACAACACCAGGCAACTCGTTGCTAACATCACTCCTATCTCGGTATCTCCCATAATGCAAAACACATCTCTTTGCAGATATGTATAATGTTATGCATTAAGGGAAGGGCCACTACCCCATAGTATTGGTATGGTCCACTACCCCATAGGCAGAATGACATCCTTATCTTTAAATGTGAACATTCATTTCAGCATTGCAATTATCTTTTGAGTTGTATTTGCAGTCTTTGCTACATGGCCCCTGAACTTCAACTTCCTATCTACTAACACTCCAAGATCCCTAGCCTCATCAGTTTCTTCTAGCATAATTCCACCAATATAATACAATATAGCAACCCGTCGATCGCGGAGTGATTTTTGGTCAATCTCTTGTGTATTCCTACTTACTTACAAATTTAATTAAAACTGAAAACATAATATTTTATTTATCATTATTTTGTATTATTTTTAATTCGCTTTAAGTGTATTGTTATTGTTTATTTGTTTTTCATTAAAATTGTCAAATCAGTAATTTTCTCATAAGTCCGGTAAATGAAATAATTTGAATCAGTGGAAGTCAAACAGCGAGCTGAGTGAATACGATTATAAGCAAAGTGTAAAAACTCGATTGTAGCTTAAATGTTAAATATTCCAAAGCACATTACATCGATTTTTTACTTAGGTTAAGTCCCATGTGAACATTGTAAAAAAATAAACTTTGTTTGTCTCGGTATAGTTTGTATTAGATGTTTTTGTAAATAACTCTTTTGAAGTTAACTGTATATACTGCTTTACTAAGAATATGTTAGAGTGTTAAAAACAAAGGCAATGTGTTTGTTGCCAAAGCTGTACATGGCGGCATTAGAAAGACTGTTATTGAAACTCGTATGTATGAGAAAAGCTTGCACGCTCTAAGTGTAAACATCTCCGAAGTCAGTCAGAAAGAGTTCAAACAACTTTCTGATGGCCGGCAACTTACAATCAAAAGAAAGCAGAGGAGAACAAAAGGCCTACTGAACTTGAAACTTAAAATGAAAGACTCATACCGATTCTTTGGGGGTGCCAAACTTCATGCGAGGTCTCATAGGAGTCCTAATAAAAAGGGACTGAAGCAAGCAGAAGGGGTTAGAGAATTGCTGTCAGAGAGGAGGCTGCCTGGTCCAGAGTCGCCATCAGAGAGACTGCCTGGATCAACGTTGCTTGAGAGAGAGGAGTTTCTTGCTTCCAGAAAGGAGCTTCTCGGTTTGAGACGTTGCTAGAGACTACGTCTAGGTCCAAACAATGCCAAATTTTACACTAACCATCATTTCCTGTAACTTGTGAGTTTGTAATCAATCTGTTGTTTTGTCTAACTTTGGTTTTCCAAAATAGACAAAACAACAGATTGATTACAAACTCACAAGTTACATTTTTCAAAAAAATATTATTCCAATATTTTTTTGAAAACCCAAACGGCTATTTTTTTTTCTGGCGAAGTTAATTAAATTAAGGGGATAAAAATCTCTTATTTTTTTACAGCCAGTATGCGAAACTCTAAGATCGAAAACTATGATCTGAGAGTTTCATGCCGAAGAACTATCGGCGAATCCAAGCGTAAGTGACCACTGGTAGTACAACACCAAGTCAACTCAAAGCAAAGGTGGAGCAAGCTCCCTCACTATCCTTGATATTTTTTTTTTCAAGGATATAATATCAACAACAACAAAAAAAGTTTTAAAATTTGTGTTTTACACAAATTCTTTGGTTTCTGTTCTAGTCAGGTATATATATATATATATGCCTAGTGATATTGCAATTTTAATGTAATATCATCCTACATTATCTTTGAAAATGACTAAAGAAAACAAAGGCAGTTGTTAAAATCAGTATTCCCCCTCCCCAACTCTGGCAATATTGAAGTTCACTGTTATGTACTAGCATTATGAACCAGTATGCCCCATTTCACTTGTAGAAAATTACTTAATGTATTTTCTACAACTGAAAATGTTTTTTTTTAAATTATAGTTGCCTTGAGAGAAAGTGGGAAGTGGATGCCACTTTGCATCCTTGACCTGCCCTGTGTGTGTTTCTCATTAACACTTCATTGAACGTATGGTTTTATATACTGGTACTGATAGTGAATACAAATTAGAGGTATAGTTTTCATTCTTATCTTCCTCATCATCATTGAAAATACATTAAGGTCTCACTTTACTATGTTTTTCATTATGGTGATCTGCTCATAAAAGAGTTTTTAGTTGTTATTCCCAAACCATTTATGATAACATGTTTCACCCATATGATGGTTTAAGTGACATGATGGTGCAATGATTCAAGCAATGTGCAGTTTTCATGGACTCAGTTTGTTTATGATGTCACTGCTTACTACATTTCTTGATGTTTCACTGTGAATTATAAACTGTTTATAACTATTATTTTATTGTTGTTAATAATGGCAGATAAAAATCAAAATAATGACACTGTTACTTCCATTGAAAAGAAACTTGTAAACATATTAAATTTGATGTTAAGATTATTAAATTTAGTTACTATGGCATATTGATCACTGAGATTGGCCACAGGCTAAACCTAGCTCACACTACTGTTGTTACAGTTGTTCAAAATAAAGATAAAGTTCTTAGCGAAGGGAACAGTGCTACACCAGTTAATAATATGGTTGTCTGTAAACATGAGTCTTCTTGCCTAAATGGACAACTTTTAATGGTATAGATAGATGACCAAGCTAGTTGGTGTGTTCCCTTCATCATTCCTCCAATATTAATTTTTATAAATCTTCCCCTTGTATAAATCTTCAAGCTGTTCTTGTAAGATTCTCATTCCATAGACCTGCTACCATCTTAGTCACTCACCTCTGGATCCTCTCCACCTCTTCCTCATTGCCAAGACACCCTGGCATCCAGATTTGCACACAGTAGTCAAGATGGAGTATTATTAAGGCTCTATAAAGAGGAACAATAATCTGCTTTAACCACTTTTGCTATATGCCTGCCTCCCTAAACTTTAACCCCTTATCCATTAACACTCCCAAATCTCTGGCTTCATCAGTTTCCTGGAGTACAGTTCTACTAATGTAGTATACAGCTGTAGTAACCTTTCGCCCCAAAATGCATAACCTTACACTTTGCCATATTAAATTGACATCCTTTCTCCTTTGCCCAGACTGCCAGTCTATTCAAATCATCTGGCAAAATTTTAACATCATCTTTATTAACTATTGCTATTTCCAACTTTGCATCATCAGCAAACAATTAAACAGTTCCTCTCAGATCTTTTCCTATATCATTAATGAACAAATTAAACAGTAGCCCAAGAACCAAATCCTGTGGCATGCCACTAGTCACAGGTCTTCTTTTGGACTGTACTCCTGAATAAACTGCTATCTGATATCTCTCCATCAACCACTCTGTTATCCATCTCACCAACCCTATATCCATCCCCATGTGTTGCACTTTACTGATTAGAATTCCCTGTGGTAGCCTGTCAAAGGCTTTTGCAAAGTCCAGTAGTATCACTGTAAAGCCATTACTTCCAAACTCAGCTGTCACTGTATTATAAAACGTGAGCAAGTTACTGAGGCATGAACTACCCTTCACAAAGCCATGTTGTTCCTTCATAGAAATATTGTTCGGGAGATGTCATTCTCAACAGTTTGTCTTCATTTAGTACTACATTTCTGTATTACATTTAGGTCAAATTTCTGTGGTTCTGGTTTCCATAGCCAAGAATTTTTTTAAAAGGATTGGTTGCTAGCCCTTCACTCAACCCTCACCTGTTTACCTGGGCTTGGGACCAGCGCCATGTGGCATAACCACATCATGACTGGCTGGCTTCTCTTTATTGATAATTTATTTTTTTTTCTTTAAATATGCCATAACAACATTATTTTTTTAATTTGCTATTTTGTAAGCATATATAAATTTTCAAATTAGTACATAGTCAAATATTATATGTGCTAATTTGAAAATTTCTTATCTATGGCACACGCTGTTATGAAAATTTAAAAGACAAAGTCTCACTGTTGGCAGACTGCATTCTTATTTACTAAAAACGGTCTTAAAATAAGTAAATTTCAAAAAATGTGTGTGATGTTGGTGGGGGGGGGATGAGTTTAGCCATCAGAGGTGAAATACAATTTCAATTCTATTGTAAAAATGTGAAAATGAAATTTCACTTTGGACATATGCACCTGGATGTATTTTGAATGATAAACTATAGCGAAAGTGTTTTTGCTTATTCAAAATTGCTGCATAAAATCTAAACTTGCAGAAAATATGTATATAATAATTTACTTCATAACTGTTTATTTCCACTTGTGATGAACAATTCTGGGAAACTAAGAAAGTTGAAGTGCAAAGAACTTGCATGTAATGTTCTCTATAAAGCAGAATCATAAAAGTGCATACATTCATGCAATCTGTGAAGTGTTCTTCAAGCTATGATTATGAATAAAAAATAAATAAAACTTAATTTGGAACATATGGTGGCTTTATTATTTTTTAAAATTTGGATTTTCATTAATTTTTAAAATAATTGTTTGACAAAAACAATTATTTTGAATCAAGTTCTTGGAGAATAATATGCATCGTTGACTAAACGATTAGTTGACTAAACGATAAAGCAGAATCATAAAAGTGCATACATTCATGCAATCTGTGAAGTGTTCTTCAAGCTATGATTATGAATAAAAAATAAATAAAACTTAATTTGGAACATATGGTGGCTTTATTATTTTTTAAAATTTGGATTTTCATTAATTTTTAAAATAATTGTTTGACAAAAACAATTATTTTGAATCAAGTTCTTGGAGAATAATATGCATCGTTGACTAAACGATTAAACACAGTTAGTATCAAAAATTGATAATGACATAGGTTTTCAGGGTGATGCAATATTTAAGTGAAGGAAGTATAAAAGGATCTCTTATTTTGTCCTGCCATTAGAAAACTATAATTATACGATAAAAGAAGTAGAAAAAATTAAAAATAAGTTGTAGGGCTCCAATTACGAAGCATATGGCAAGGAACTTCATTTCTTGCTATAGTAACTAAAACAGCTATGAGCACAAGATAATCTGGTTAAGTGTTTTCTCAGCGTGAAGGATGGTCACACCTTGTAATGGCTGATTTGCACTTCTTATCCATGTTCTTTCGACAGATAGCATGCACCATATCCAGGCATCCAGACATGTACACTCATTGGACAAAACATTAGACAGAGATGTACCTAATAGCCAGCCCTCCTCTAGTGTGAATCCTCCTGTACTCTCTGAGGAACTGACTACACCAGATGCCGGATGATGGCCATAGGTAATTCCACCCATGCCTGTTGTAGCATTGTCCACAACTGTGCCTTAGATGACAGTCCCAGATATATGGATCTAATGTCTCGCTTTACAGCATCCCAGAGAGAGATTTGATCAGATTTAAATGTGGGGACCTTAGGTGCCACTGGATAGTCCCAAACTCAGATGAGTGTTCCTCGAGCCATGCCTGGGTGGTTGCGGCCTGGTGGGGCAGCACATTGTCCTGTTGAAACAGATCATCAGCTACAGGATGCATGAAATCAATGAAAGTGTGTAGTGATTAGCCAGTGCATTCTGGTAGCTTCCAGCATTTAAGGATCTCTCCAAACATGCTAATGTATCACATGAGAAGGCTCCCCAAACCATCACAGAACCGACCTGGCATTATGGAACCATGGGTATATGCTGTTGATGCAACACCTTCACCCTTGCAACTGGTAATGAGATTCATCAGACTACATGACTCTGGTTCACTCTGCAGAAGTTCGGTTTTGATGGGCCTGACATCAGGTGAGGCACAATACCTGATGACGAGCTGTCAACAGTGATGCACAATTACTGCATCAGCTCCCATAGTTCATGGTATGCTGTAGTATTCACTTTCTGGCACTGCTTGGACCTCTGACATTGAAACTGGATGCAATTTGTACCACTATTGCCCTGTGGTTGGTCTGTACGAGCCTGGGCAGTCTACATCGACCCCTGATTGTCAATGCCATGTGATCTGCTACCACTTGCTCGCTGATACATCCATTGATGGTATTCTTGCAGCGAGCAAGTGGGAACCTCGAGAACCCTAGGGTTCTTACCATTTAGGCTATAGAATGATCGATAATATGTCCACAATGAGATTCTCTAAGATTGTGGCATTTACTCATTTATTTACCATCTGTGTTTGGTATGGGTACATTTCACTCTGGGAAAGGAATGCCAGTGTCAACTTCCCATCACCCCTATCTAATTTTTTGTCCATAGCCAGTAGGGAGGTTAATTCAAGCAAGAATGTGTGTGTGTGTGTGTGTGTGTGTGTGTATTTATAATAGAGGGAGCTCCAGAATTACCACTGAAATCTACTGGTCAAAAAAATTTTTTTTTACTTACATAGATCATGAATTGTGGCAAAAGATGTGTGTGTGTACATACACGCCACTTTTTAATTTCAGCAACAAAGAGAACATCTTTAATAGAATTTAAAACAGCCAAATTCAAATTATATACAATAATTTATAAGATCTGACATATTTCTCTTTAATTTTGCCACTAATCCATTGTTGAAACTTTTTCCTGACATGTGACATGCTACTTCTGTCTACTGCCAGCGCTGGCCCGAGCAAATTTTTGAGTATGGGCAAGATTTTTTTTTTTCTGCCCTTTGGTCAAAATTGTATATGTGTGTGTATATATATATATATATATATATATATATATATATATATAGTAAATAAATAAATAAAATATTTTTGTTTATTATGTAATGAGCACATAATTTTAACACAATTTATAAATATTACATAAATCACATTAAATATGACAAAACAAATATGAAAAAATCTAAATTAAGAATTAACAGTTTTAATTATTTAAAAAAAAAAAGAAACCTTTCTAGCCTTATCGGCAAAAGACTTTACTATTTCTTCTAGACCTAATGTCTCAGCTATATCACTTTCAATAGATAAAGTGACTAGCCATCTAATCTCTCTTGGGACATTGTGAACCTCAAATAATTTTTAATAAGTCTTAATTTAGAAAAACTGCGCTCTGTACTTGCAGCAGTAGTTGGGATTGTTAAAAGAATTCGTAATGATGTGTACACATTAAGAAAAAGACTTATGCAGTTATTTTCACAAATATAATTTAATACTTCTTTGGGAGAATAATTATTTGATATCCTCCGAGAGAATATCTTTAATTCATCTAATAAATTTATTGCTGAAATATCTTTTTGATCACCATCAGACAGAACAATTTTTAAGTTGAAACAAGCTTTTTTTACTGTATCATTATCAAATTTTAAGTTACCAATGTTAAAGAGAAACCCAAAAATTGATTCCTATTTATTTAGCTGTTCAAATCTCTCAGTAATTGATGTTATTGCTAAATCAAGAATTACATTAAAAAAATTAATTTTAAACTGTCGCTCAAAATTAATAATTGATTCGTCAGGACATCTAATGATTTCAAGGCTACCATAATATTGCAAGAGATATTTTGCAATTGTTTGCTAGATGCATTGACTTCAGTTAGAATGCCATACCAAACAAATGTGCCAAATATAAACTTGAAAAAATTAATTTTTTTTGCTAACTAGCTTCCAATTTTGTTTTAATGCCTTGATGCCCAATTAAGCTGTCATCTTCTGTGATGAAAATTAAAGCTTTGTGTATTTCTTTTACTTGATTTGGACAAATGCCTTCATAAATACGATGTAACAAAATTCATTCTGCAAGCTAATAATATAATACACATTAATACAGGGATAGCAAACTGGCATGTAAGAAAACTTTTTCGGATATGTGAAAGATTTATAATAATAATAATTATTATTATTATAAAAACCTTCATGGAGTCAAAGACACATCGTAGGAGGTCCACTATTATACACATAACTTATCATACCGCGCCTTAAATATATTTACTGTATCTGCGCTCACCACACTCTCGGGTAATGCATTCCAATCACTCACCACTCTCCATGCAAAAAACCTGCTCCTGACTTCCTTTGTCTCAGCAAGGTGAGCACACCTTGTTCACACAAATTCCAAATCTCCTTAATTACTTGTTGCTTACTTTACTTGCTCTTCCTTTTCTCTTTTCCTTTTGAGAAAAGTAAGTCCCGATAACTTTTTCTCTTTAAAATTACTGATCTAAATTACAATAAATTTCTTATTGATAAATTATTCTTTTTCTATTAATTATTAATTTTGAGTTAATTTATTATTTTTAAGAGTTTTAAAACAATTAAATCTTATTTAAAAAAATCAATTTAAAACAGTTTCCTTCTATGGATTTTTATTATAAATAATTAATTTATACAATAATTTGAAAATTTAATAATTAAAGGTAAACTGTAATTATCGAGGGCAATGTAAGATGCAAAGTCTGCTGCCATGAGCGATTTTGGCATTTTAGCAAAATGCGCCTCTGATTAATATGTTTATAATTTATAAACTATTATCTTTAAAATTTTATTTGTCTATCAAAAAAAGTACACAATTAAAAAAAGTCAAAAATTGTCCAAAGTCACTTAAACAAATACACAAATACACTCAATATGTTTCACATTCAAATTGAAATGATGCTGAAAAAAATGTAAGTGCATATCAATCATGCTGTTTCATCTATCCAAATTTGAAGCAGAATTTAAGAAAACGAACAGCGTAATATATACCTATGTTTCAGACTAAATATTTGGATAGATCAGTATTTTTGAAACTTCAGATATCCGTGTATCCCTTTTTAATTTTCAATATTACCAAGCATCTTATCAAAATAATAATAATAATAATAAATAAAAATATATTTCATTGTAAATGTCTGTTTTATTTGAATTTAGATGTACATTTAAACACAAAAAAGAAATGATTTATTATTAATAGAACAAAATTTATAAAGATACTATACATTTTTACTTAATATAAATAATTTATCATCAGTGAGAGGAGTGAAATTGCTTATTTCTATATCTGCTATATTGCTCTCTTTTGTGCGTTTTATAAATCCAGTATTTAACAAATGATCCATACTTAAGAATTTGAAAGCTAAAAAATTACCGCTCGAATATAACTCGTACTTTTTTCCCAGAATTAAAGCTAAAAAATCGTGGTGCGAGATATATGCAGGGATTTTCGGAAACTAAAGTTTACAGAAAGAAAAAACTGAAAATGGGTATGTCTTACTAAGAAGCTTCTATTCTCCATCACTTCTTCTGTCCTCGAGTTGCACACAGTTCCTTGTGTGCAACGTCAAAATTACCTACCCAAATAGAGACATCTTTATTCCCATTATATCAAGCAAAAATTACCAGTAATTTAAGACTTGAGATATGTAATGAACAATCCTTGACAAATTACTAACGAGAAGTGAAAGATGTGCACGATTGTAGGCCAATATAGAAAAAGCAGCTATTAAGAAGTACATATGATTGGTGCAGTATTAACAAAAGACTCCGCGACCCAAACAAAAAGCAACAATTGAATGAAAATGCTAATTCTCTTAAACCGATTTCCATAATATCTGAAATATATTCACTATATATTTCTTAGTTTTAACACGTCATGTCGGGGTAGTGTCAAGCAAAACCTTATGTTGCATCGGCAACATGTGGTTTTGCTTGGGTCTATATAGCAGTTTCTTTTGGAGGGGAGATGTAATTCATTAGTTAGTGTTTATATTCTCAGTTGTCTGTAATTGCACTATTTGTTGAGAAATATATTACACAGTCTGCAGATGTCTGTGAACCTTATTCATTGACATAATAAAAGTAATTGTTTTTCGTTTTTTTTTTTTTGTTTTTTTTGTGGAGGGCATATTGTTTACTGCAGGGAGTGAGGAGGATTCATGCATAATATAATTTAATATATATATATGTGGACTATAAAAGTTTATGAGATTCACATTGTATGATACTTTATATATTTCCTTCAGTATCTAATAAGTGGGTTCTAAAATGTTTAGTTTTAGTATGTATGATTATAATATTTTTATTATTTAGTAAACTAAATGCTGTATTTTTGTAAAATATTGTTGCCGTAATACGACTGAACGAGTGCCCTTATTAACACTCAGGAGCTCGCAGCGTATGACGCGGTATATCTGAGAGATACATTCATTACTAGTATGTGCTAAAATGCAAAAAACATAAAGAAAAAACACTGCAAGCATAATTCATGATGGTACAAATTAAGTGAATATTGACTCCAACATTATTTCATAGCCGAATATATAAAATACAAGAGTTTTGTTCCGAATATATAGAAACTAAAAGTTTCGGCGGATGCAAGCATAAGTAGTGCCTTATGGGCAACTTCTAGTAAAGGTTGAGCAAGCCCCAGACCACTTTCATTAGTATTTTCCATAAATGTAAAGCACATCTTCTAGAGCAGTGCTTCCCAAACTTATGGATGTAAAGGCTCCCTCCCCCTTTGGAAAAATTAAAAAATTTCGTGCCCCCCCCCCCCCCCATCGGAAAAAAAAAATAGTAATACAGACATATATTATTATAATATTTATTGTATTTATATTCAAGATTTTGTGTTTGTAAGCTTTTTTGTGCTTCTTATCAATACCTTTGAAATGAAACTTATATGAATAAGAATATATTTACTAATATTCATTAAGCGCAAAATATGCAGGAAGAAAATTTTGTGGATGAACACCAATGTGTGATTTTTTCCATTAAAATATTAAAAAAAATAATATACAAGAAATAATAAATAATAAAAATTAAATGAGTTTCTTTTAAGATTAAAAAAAAAAAAAAAGAACTACTTAATCTTAAAACATTTAAAATTTGTTTTAATTATTTCACGGCTCCTTCAACAAAACTTGTGGCCCCCATGGGGACCACAGCCCACAGTTTGGGAAGTGCTGTTCTAGAGGACATGTATAATAAATAAACCTTTGGCTCTCTATTTCAGTAATACATGATGGTTTATTTATTTTCAGTTACAATCTAAAAATTATTGAAAGAAAGAAATATAAAGAATAAAAATTTTTGTTACAAAATAATGCAAATATCGATAATGAAAGAAAATAAAAGTAAAGAAATGCATTTAACATTAATTAATCAGCATCTTCAATAGTTGGATTTACAAAACTGTCATAACAGTCATCGCAAATAATATTGCTATGCTGAAAGCATAATACTTTTTACAATGCTTGCAAAAATATTTTGATAAGCGACTCGTTTTGGATGCATAGCACATAAAACATCTTTTTCTGTTTGTCGAGGGAGCCATATCTAGGTCGTCATTAGAATTTCCTTCAAATTGCGTCTGAAATTAATGAAGTTTCAGGTGTAAAGGCCTATTCACACCTGTAGAGATTTCTGAACACCTTTTTATTTGTTCTGACACTGCATTATGAGATTTCTAATAAATATTCTGCGCCTTATTTTAACATTGTTGCTCAGCATATGAATAATCTGACCATTTATATTTATGAGCTATACTGATATCAGAGCTTGCAGTATCTCTCAGATACATCACAACCTTTACAAAAAAAACGTGTTCAACCAAACTCATAACAAAAAAAAAAAAAAGTGTGATATATCACTCGTAACATACGCACGCACAGCTAGTCATGACCTTCAACCTATACAATAAAATATCTATGTCAATTAGCAAGTATCTGTCAGATCTGCCGGGACATCCGCAGGGTCAAATATCACAAATCTTTGAATAACACATGTTAAACCAAACTGACAGCAACAAAAGTGCAAAATAGCACTCGTAATATACTCACGTGCAGCTACTCATGACCTTCAACCTACACAATAGATAGGTTAAAGAATATTCATGTTAACAATTAGCATGTATCTGTCAAATCAGATGCGAGTGCCCGAGTGTTAAGCAGAGCCATGAGGCAGGCTGCCTCATAACTACATCCTGTTGATGGTACTGGTCCCAGGGATTATCGAAATAAAAATAATTATTGGAACTTATATCATTAGAATAAAATATAATTATCTTTATAAATATGTATATATAAATTTGATTTTTTTTAAAAATTTTTTTCTGCCTCCAGCATAATTGTAACATAAACTCTAAGTTTTCCACCCTTTTACTTTTCCACCTGCGGCATTCGCCCATTCTGCCCCTGTCTTGCGCCGGTTCTGGGAACAGGTTTCTCCTTGTTTAAAATATATGTAGAAGCATCTAGAAGATTTGTCTCTGACATCCTTAACTAATTTTTGTCTGACATCATCAGTAACTACACAACTTCTTTACAATTCATTAATTTTGATACTGTTTTACTGCCTATGAAGTTTTAAGTTAGTAAATGCTTTATTTAATTTAGCATTATAATAGGCTATATTAAAAAAGACATTTCAAGTGTTAAAACATTTTAGAATGCATACTGCTTTAGAAAGTGGCTAGAAATGTATTTTCCAGGTGATTGCTGGCCAAGTCTGGTCACAGCATTTTTATGAAAATTGAATGTCTCATGAAACAAATCTCTCCACTTTTAAAAGGCCTCAAAAACCTTGTTGTAATTTAGAGTTTGTCAATAGTTTTATGTTTTTTTGTACGTTACAGAATGACTTGTAACTTTGTCTTCCTAGCACAATCTTGAAAGCACCTCTTGACTGTTTTTAGCTGATGACACAACTCTTTTTTCCAGTGTTTTTAATATTTTCTGGTCCCTTAAGCTCTCTGCCTTGTTTTATGCTTCACAAAACTAATAGGTGTAGTTTGTATTTCCTTTCATTTATTGTCCATAATGAAGAGTGAGTTTATATTCTAAATGTAATTATATTATTATTTGGGTATCTCCATGGAATTGAGACTTATTGCATAGAACTCACACTAATTATTATTTGCACAATGCTTGTCATACCTTTCCTTAAACTTGTTCACTGTTGGGCACTCATAACTACCTCTGGCAGTCCATTCCACTCATTCACAAATCTCCAAGCAAAAAGCCTAGTGAACACACACACACACTCTCTCTCTCTCTCTCTCTCTCTATATATATATATATATAAAAAGAGGGTGAGAGATAAATAGTGCCACTTGTTATAATAGACTGGAATTATTTTACATTTGAAAAACATCAGCAAGGTATTTTTTAGAGTCTCTGTGCAAATTAATATTTGGCAGGGATAAATAGTCTACAAAGAGTTAATTTTAGTGTCTTATATAATTAATTTAATATCTCCTAGTTGTTAATAAAACTTCTTTATTACATTCATTGGAGGCTGCCTGTGACCAAATCATTTGATATTGAATGAGGTTATGTTTTAAAAAAAATAAAATGTGTAAATTATGCAAAGAAAATAAGACAATACAGTTTGAATACATTTAGAACAGGGCTGAAAATTCACTTGCCACTTGTCTCTGATAACTTACCCTTGGCGAGTGGATTTCTGGAACCCTGCTATAGACATGCAGAATAAATAATAATTTTAGCATTAAATATTAATGTCATAACATTTTATGCCCCGACAGGGTGTTATCTAAATTGACGTGTATCATTATGCTTTTCTGATTGGTCTTTTTTATCTTATATAAACCAACCTCTTTCTAGTAAACAGCAGGACCTTGTTGGTATGCAGTTGGAGCAGTTACTCGCAGTGATCAAATCAGCAGCTGATCTTGCTATTGCTATTAATCTTCTTCCAGGTGGTTTCATGTGGGCTCAGAAATTAAAGCCAATGCAAGTTGGAATGTGTGGTATAGTGTCTTCAATGTTAGGACTTGTTATACTTCTAAGAAATACAAAATGAAAGCAGCTATATTTAGATTACATTTTATATATATATATATATGTATGAATTATTTATGAATAATTGGCCAGCTGTATCAAGTTAATTGCACGTAAACATTCAGATATTGGGGAAAAATTATTCATTTTTGCTTAATAATACTATTATTAAGCATACGTTGCATCCTTAATTTTACCCATTGTCTTCAAGTTCATGTTGACAAATATGATTTAATGCGTGTATATGGTATTAATTATTAATCATTAATACCATATAATTGAATTATTGAGAAAAATTAAAATATTTCTGTTGGCAATATTTTTCAATATTTAACTAGGTGATATGTTTGCATTAAATTTAAGCCATTTTCAGAAAAACCAAATGGGAGATAATCATTTAAAAAATGTTTCATTTTATTATTATGATTATTTTTATTGAGCAGTCTTATATACAGGGATAATTATTGTATATCAATATGCTTAGATGCTGATGCACATGTTATATCATTTTTAATATAAAGTGTTTACATTTCTGTCTCGGAAAATTCACATCTTCTGTAATATGAATATAGATTGAAACAGTAAATATACTTAATTTCTTAATGTTCACTTACATCCCAAGAGTGTTTAAAAGTTGGGTAGGGAGATATTGTTTTATGCTATCATACCTGCTGCGTTGTGCTAATAAAATTCACAGTTCCACAGATTACTATAAAATGTGTTTCTATATTTACATTCCAAAATATAAGCATTCTCTATTCATCATCTGAACTTAGTATTGTTAGATGAGCTGTCTTGAAGATACTAATGCCACTGAAGCAATCCTTTCAAATAACTGACCACAATTGTCTGATTTTATATTGGTTACATTAGATCCTCTGTGATTTCTAATATGCCACAGTTGTGTCACCAGAACACAGCCTGTTTTGTTTTAATAGTTATTTTGTATAGCATAATATATGATGCATTTCTTATCTTATTTTATGCATGGCCATGAAAAACAGCACAGTCATACTTTTAAAATAAAACACAGTCGCGTGTTTTATTTTAAAAGTATGACTTAATTATCTTTAGAATAATTTATTAAAAATTTAAGATACAGTAATCTACTGTTTATCCAACTTCAGGTAGACAATTTCTCATTTGGATAATTCAAGTACCAGTTACATGGTACTGTACCAGAAGTCAATTGACATGCAAGGATTGGTTAATAGAGGAGTTTGACCAAAAAAAAATATTAGCAGAGATAATCAGAATTTTAACATTTTATTTAGAAACAAGTTTCTTATTTAATGTAGATTAGAAAACATTTCTAGGTGTGATTATAATATACATATATATAGTAAGTAGATATTTTAAAATTATACTTGTTTAATATCTGGTGGTGTTATCATGATATCAGAGAGAAAGATTGTTTAAAAATTGCATCCAAAGTATCCACTGTGTTGTGGATACAAAACACAAAGATCCCCTATATGGGATAGCATCTTTTTGTTATAAGTAGGCCTTGCTTTAAAAATAGTCAGCCTTATCCAACTCTGCTGTCACTTGATAAAGTGATAGCAGAGTTGGATGAGAAATAATGAGAGAGAGAGAAGTTGGATAAGATAAGAAATGTCACTTGCTGAAGTTACAGCAGAGTTGGATAAGGCTGAAGATTATTGAATGGGAATTGATATATTGTGATGTATTAATTCCCATTCTTTTAGGATTTTGCTGAGGTATTTGACAGGATTCCATGTTGAAGATTGTTTTACAATCTCAAAGGGGAATAGTTTGCAAACTAAACTTGACATGGATTAGAGTGGCTAATCAGAAAGTGATCCATGGTGGTGCTGAATCTGTGAGGAGGAGAATGACTACTGTTGTACCAAGGGTTCTCTACTTGGGCCATTGTTGTTTAATATGTATGTTCTTGAGTGTGATAGTTATTTGCTAAGTTTGGGAAAGTGATAAGGAATGTAGCTGATACTAAATTTCTGCAGGCTGATTTGAACAGATTGGTGATATGGGCAAAAGAGAATGTCAGTTCGGTGTTACCAAGCATAAATTTTTGCATCTTAGACACAGGACATTACAGGCAAAGTGAATTGGAATAAGGAATTTGTTGGAAACAGTTAATGAAGCTAGAGACTTGGGAGTTATTATGGATTGTGAAAATTCAGGAGTTTACATTGCTGAGATTGTCCTTGCATTGGATGGCAGCACTTTAAAAGAGAACACTTATTCATAGAAAAAAGAACATTATTGTCATGCTTAACAGAACTTCGATATTACCATATCTAGATTAGATTACTGCACAGATATATGGTCACCTGAGTTCCAAGGAACTGGGGATGCAATTGAAAAGATTCACTAATGAGGACAAAAATATTGGCCTGTGGAAATGTGCATATGAAAACAAATTGAGAGAATGTGATTTTCCCAGTTTGAGAAATGCTGAAAGTTTTTTCACTTGGTTATACTATAAATATATACTATACTATTATATTCCTGGTTTCATCCTTTATCCAATTGTCAGAAAAACAAAGTTTGTTCTTGAAGTAACTTCACGACTGGGCTATATATAGAGGCTTATGACTTCACGTCACTTGCCTTAGTATCCCATAATGCAAAGCACATATCCTTACAGACGTATAATATTATGCATTATGGGAAGAGCCACTATTCAGACCAGTTTTGACCTTTATTGAGGTCTCATCAGTGGGAGCTAGACCCAGAAGTGATACCAAGGTTGAAGTAATGCAGAAGTCATATTTCTCATAGTATCCCATAATGCAATGCACATATCCTTACATACATGTATAATGCTATGCATTATGGGAAGGGTCACTATCCAGAACAATTTTGACCTTTATTGGAAGTGCAGGTATACCTCTTGAAAAACTTTGATCTACAAGATCACTCAGAGTTTTTCAAGAGGTATAAATCTCAAATTTAAATCTCACTTAGTGACTCTAAAGAATCACTACTAAACTCATTATTCATAACCTGAATCACTCCAGTACGTGAAACTCGGCAGTAGCTCCACCCAAAGATAAACATTAATAAATATCAGTGGGAGCCAGACCCAGAAGTGATACCAAGATTGAAATAATGCAGAAGTCATATTTCCATATACAACTAGTCAAAAGGTGTCACACCTTAATACTAAAATACTCTGAATTAGAGAAGATGTTAAAATTTTTTTCACTTGGTTATACTATAAATTAAAGATGTCTAGAAATTATATTCTTGGTTTCATCCTTTATCCAAGTGTAAGCAAACAAAGTTTGTGCATGAAGTAACTTCATGACTGGGCTACTTGTTTTCACATATTTATTTAAATTTGTATATGAAAATAGCATTACTTAAGTAGCACATTACTTGTTTACTATTACTCCAGCACAATAGTGGTTGTCTACATAATTTTTTTATATTGAATGCTAATGTTTTTACTTGTCTCTTTTATGCATGAATTTAGTCCAAGTGTTGTCAAACCTATCCCATTCCTATCTAGGACATGAACCTTTCATAAGGTTCAAATGAGGGCTTTTGGAAGTGTTTTCCTCCCAGACAAATGAAGTTTTGCCTGTTGCAAAATAAGCACACTGATTAGAAAATATCTACAAATAACAGACATAATATTACTGGCCCGTACCCTTAGTTGCTTCAACAATAATTTTAAACATCTTCAAATGGCGTCCAATGTTTTAAATAGATATAATAAATGACAGTATGCAATAAAATCATTTTTAATATTTTTCCATTGTTGCATTTTAACTCTTGAAATGTATTTTAGTGCCTCCCCCCCCCCATTCCCAGTGCTTTATTGTACATTAAGTATGTTAATTGGTATCTGTGAATAGCACCAAACACAATAGTGTACATCAATATTCATTACCTATGATGCATTTGCTACATTGATATACTGCCTGTTAGAAACTCTAGACAGTGTTCACTATTGAGGCATCCAACACTAGAGATAAATACAAGAGACTAATGTTAAACATCCAGAGATAAAGAAATTCTCTGCTGCTTAATTTCTTTTATTTTATTATAGAAGATTTTAGCATATGCTTTTTTATATACATTATATCTCAGGTTGCATCTTTTAAAGAACTTAGCAGAAAGTACTGCTTAATTATGCAACTTAATACAGTTTACCAAAAAGAAATTAAATTGCTTATACATAATTATATAATATTTTTTCATTATTATTATATGGGGGGTATCTCCATGGAGTCAAAAGGCATTGCAGGAGATTCACACTAACCATTATTCACATATACCTATCATATCTCTCCTTAAATTTATTCACCATTAGAGCACTCATAGCTACCTCTGGATATCTATTCCACTCATTCACCACCCTCCAATATACTTCATTGAAATTGATGTTTTGCTATGTGAATTGAATTTATAATATATAATATTTGATTCAAATTCATCAACCAAATTTTGATTTATTTATTTATTTATTTATTTTTTTTAGAAGGGGATAATATTAACTTAATAGTCATTATTATTATCACCTGACCTCATGATGGAGTCAAAGGATTCATCGCAAGAGATCTATACTGTCTTATGCCAAAAGATCGAGACCTGCCTTGAATCCATTCACAGTTTCTGAACTCACCACACTTTCAGGTAATGCATTCCACTCACCCACTCTACATGCAAAGAATCTTCTCACTCCTCTGCTTACATCCTCCTTTTACAGCTTCCATGGATGACCTCTAATTCTACCCTGGCCTCTCTCTCTACTCTATGAAATATCTTCTCCACATTAATTGGGTACGACCCCTCACAGCTTGTATCTCAATCATATCCCTCTTCTTCTATTCACAAGGCTTTGTAAGTTGTATTTCCTTGATCTGTCCTCATAACTGACATTCCATAAACCTTCTCTGGACTTTCTCCAATACATCTTCATCCCCCTGAAAACCAGGCAACCAAATCTGTGCACAGTAGTCTATATATGGCCTGATTAGAGCCTTATACAAGAGAACCGTAACCTCTTTGCTTCTGCATGTCAATTTTATTCCTAATTGTTGCCATAATCCATTAGCAATGTGATCCCCTAAACTTCAAGTCTCTGTCCACCATCACTCCCAGATCTCTCATCTCCTCTACCTCCTTCAAAATTTCTCCATTAATTGTATACTCTGCATCCCAGCCTACCAAATTTCAAGACCCTGCAGTTTACAATATTAAACTGATAACTCCAATCATTTGTCCACTCACATAGTCTATTCAGATCCTTCTGCAAGGCCAGGAGGATCTGAATCCAGTGCCAATCAACTCTCCAACTTACTAGTTTGTTATCTAATCCCATCTGTTTCAATTTAGCTACTAGCTTGTAATGGGACAGTCTGCCAAAGGCTTCGAAAAATTCAAGTACACTGCTGTATATGCATCACTGTAAATGTCACTGTCTTGTAATATGTAAGCAGATTGCTGAAACATGACCTCCCCTAACAAACTCATGCTAACCATTATAAAGAATACTGCTATTATCAACCTAGTTCTGAATCTGTCCTCACCAACTTCTCTAATACCTTAACAAATCCAGACACAGATTAGCCTATAATTTGTAGCCTTAGTCTTCACCCCCCCCCTCCTTTTGTAAAGTGGAATAATTTTTTCCACTTTCCACTCCCTCGGAACTTGCCCTGCTGCAAGACTTGTGTTATAAATAGTCATGCCTACGGTGTCATTAATTCCATAGGGCATTCCCTCAAGACACCTGACAATATACTGTCAAATCCTATTGCCTTATTAATATCAAGGTTGCTTAATTCTTCATATACTTCCTGCTCATTCACCATCATTCCCTCTTCCACCATACATTCTATGCTCCAGCTTCTACTGATTCTCTAACTTCATGAAGATGAAATACACTGTTAAACTGATCATTGAATAATTCAACTATATCCTCCTCACTGGAGGATATAGTTGAATTATTCAAGTCTGCCAGTATCATCAACTAGCATCATCCTCTCAGTCATTTTTTTCTTCTACTTGTCACATATCGAAAGAACTCGCTAGGATTTTTCTTCTCACTCCACTTTTGCTTCCTTTACCAACTGAGTGACCTTCATGGCCTCCTCTTTGTACTCCATGCAACTGATCGTTACAAACATTCATCTTGTGTTGCCTCCACAGTGCTTTCTTCTTCCAGATTTCATGCTTTAATCTCTTCATTCATTCATCCATTTTACTCCAGCGTTGTTTAGCCTTTTCACCTTTGGAATACTCGCACGTTACTGCTGTTAAATAGTTCTTGATCAGTGCCCATGCAGTGTCTATATATCCTTCCAACTCAACTAATCTTGTAGTTTTGCATATACCCCTTCTTTATAGAAGTTCTCATATGACATGGCTGCAACTCATGTGATCACTTCATGGTCACTCTCTCCCACTGGTGGGAAGATAGAATGCTCCATTCACAGTTATATCCTCCAATGATATAACCAGATCTAAGACTCTTAACCCTCATGTGCCCTCCATTACATACTGCCTTAGATTGAATTTCTTGAGTTCTTAAGGGATAACATTCTCCTTATTCTCCTTATTCCTCTTCATTCCAATCAATATTGCCAGACATCACCTATAATGATCACCTTTTGCTTGCTCACTAAGCCAAGTTGCCTATACATTTCTTTGTCTTCAACTTCTACATTCCCTGGCTTGTAGCAACACCCTACCAAAGCTAGGGCTGTTATTTAGATTACTTTATAAATTAAGTGATATACAGATATTTATTAAGAGTTATTTTAAGCATTAGGGTATTTCATGAGAAGAAATTCTAGTATATTCTATCATTCCAAAAGTGCTGTTGTTCACATTATTTTTGATAATCTCTTTTGTAGTTTAGCAAGAAAGCTTAAATTAATAGCAAAAGATTTTTTTTCTAGTTACTTTATACAGTATAATTTATTTCCATTGGTAGCATTTTTTTTATTTCTTTTTTCATATTAAAGGAGTATCTTTCTTAGTCTGAAAGTATGATGACATCTCATATTTAAAGATATGTAACTTGCCAAAAGGAAAATTTTTTTTTTTTGTTAAGTTCCCAAAGTGTATAAAACCAATGGTTCAGTTAAATAAATATTAAAGGAGATTTCCTAAATTTGCTGAATTAAGAGGTTACAGATAACCAATTGTGCATGCATATATATATATATATATATATATATATATATATATATAAGAGCCTCCGTAGCTTAGTGAGTATAGACGATACCCTTTGGTCGGAAAGACCTGGGTTTGATTCCCGTCAGTGACGTGAGGAACCTTAATCTGGTCTCTTTTGATGAAAGGTGAATTAGCTTGTCTCATACAGAGGTAGGATTTTTTTTCTCACTCCACTCACCTACAAACTCTGGTTTTTCATCTCCAGGAACAGGCAAACCAACCCCATGAACACACATGGACTACAATCAGAAATACTGCCCGTAGTGGATGCAGCAAGGAGTGGTGACCTGGTTACATTAATTAGCTGCAAGCCTCCTCAGTGGGGGATGGGGGGACTCAACCTGTTCTAAGACGAGTTGGTATGATGATATATATATATAAACCAACCGCATGAAGGTGATGAAACCTTCCAGAATAATTCTTTCAGAGATTTTGGAACACTTTGAAAATCTTCACTTTTGAAGAATTATTTTTGTCACCTCACTGAGTGAGGTATTTTTTTAAAAAAAGTTATCATTGCAAACTTCATGTGAATACCCAAGGTGAGTTAGCTTGTCTCATTTATTTTAGCTTAGTTTTACATGAGAACATAATGGAATGGAAGTTGGATATAAAAAGTAAGTGAATGAAGTATTTGTGTTGTATTATGAAAATATGATAAAAAGATAGTAATATATTTTAAAATGCCTAATTACTGTATATTTTCTGTATTTCTAAATAACTTTCAAATACTTCTCTTTGGAGTCAGTATGATTATAATTACTTTATACATTATTACCTCTATAATTTGGCACTTGAAATATCAGGAGTATCTGCCAGTGAAATTCACTTTATCTTCAAAGAACAACATATCAACATTCGTTCACTTTTGATAGTGACTAGTTCACTGCTGAGGAAGTTGATAGTAATTTAGTTACATCTTAGGTATTCTATTTAAGTGCTTCAAAGTTAAGATGAGTATATTGAGTTAGTGACATCTTGTTACAAAGTTTCTGATAAAAAATTTCTATTGTTTATATTTTGTGAGTGATGAGACATTTTTAGGTGACACTAGATTATAAATACTTCTAGCTTTTATTATTTTCACCAGTGACATTTCATTTTTGAGTTTCAGCTGTGCATTTGCGTGCATAGCAAGTAAGTCATATATTTCTTGAAGTGAATCATGTTTCACGTTGAAGAATTAAAAATGCAAAAGGTGTTGGTATATGTTGGGTTGCATCAAATTCCGAGCCAAATTTTTTTAGTATGTTTTCTCGAGCTTTCTATGTCTCTAATGAAAAAGTTATGTAAATAAAATTTTCATATGTAATCATTAATGTGATGCTCATTAAGAGTTGTTTGTATAACATTCAGATACTCGTGGGCTATGTTTGCTGCATTAGAAGTAGTGAGCTGTTCTTACCTCTGGTGTTGAGTATGGTTTTAACATATTTACAAGTTTCTACATGTCATAATATTGCATTACTGGATGAACAACCATATTTGATGTGAATATATTTGTATTGACCAGTTCCTTTATATCCACTCTGAATATATTTGCATTGAATTTAATAACTTTAAAATCATAAATCATTTCCTCTTCCTCTTCCCCTCCCCCCTCCAAAAAAATTGAAGTTGAACAAGAAAAGATTTTTATTTTTGCAAATTGATTATTTTTAAAATTTGGATTTTAGTTTATTCTATATTTATGAACCAGTCTTATTTATTTCACTATTCTTATTATTTCAAGTGATAATGTATTGTTTGAAACTTGTATCTCAGCAACACTTCTGCTGAATGTTATTGTAGTTGCACAGTCACATAGAACATTTTATGTTCATATTAATATATCTTAATGCATAAGTCTTATTTATGGCAGTCATTTTAACGGATCTTTTTTAAGTCTTGTTTTAAAACTTAATTATTTGTGCTGTATAATAACAGTAAAAAGTGATTTGTTCATAATGAGAGTGATTGGTTGGAAACTAGCCTACCTTGTTAGCCCAGTTGTTAAAACTGCGCTAACAAGGTAGGCTTGTTTACTGCAAAGATCCCAGGTTTTGAATTTTGAGTGAGACATTGAATGGTTGTAAAAACTGTTCTGGATAACTTTTATAGCTTCTTGATTTTATAAAGCTTGTCTTAAAAAAAAATGTTCAAAAAAAAAAAAAAGAAAGAAACTTATATGGCACTAGACCATTGGGGAGTTCTGGATAATGGTCAAACAACAGCTTTTTAATGTATCTCTATATTTTAGCTCCAGTGTAGACCAGTTAAATGACTGCTGGCGTAACTAGGATTTGCACAATAAAATATTGTGCATGTTTGTTGTGTTTTTTTTTTTTTTTATCCCAGCCAATTCATTATTGTCCTTAATTATGGAAATCATCTTTTGACATGCAAGGCAATTCATGCTAAAAGCCTTGCTAGCCTACCTTGTTAGCCCAGTTATCAAAACTGGGCTAACAGGTAGGTTAGTTTCCAACCAGTCACTATCATTATGCAAATCCTAGATATCTTTATAGGTTAAAATCTGTGTGTGTATGGGGGGGGGATTATTTATATTTGTTGAAGTAATTGGTTTATTTTTTTTTTCTCCTAGTTGACAGGCTTAGGTGTTGAATGTTAACAAATATGTTTGTTTGGTGTTGTAATACTATTAAAATTAAGTCATGAAGAAATATGGAACAAGCACTGTGCTGCATGCAATTTTTTCCTTCATGGGGGGGGGGGGTTGAATTAGAGTGTGTGCATACCTGACACACTCTAATTCAACCTGAATTAGAGAATTCATACCTGAATACTTCCCTTTTCTTGTTGGACTGGGAACTGAAAATTGCACTGAGATAGCCTTCCATGCACAAACATCTGGAAAAGCCTGAAAATTTTTTTGAGCTCAGCAAATTATGCAAAACTCTATTTGCCATACAAAAAAATTTACTCACCCAAGAACCCTCATTTTTAAATGATAATGCCTCATTAAGTCAATAGGAATTCTACAAAATGATTAATAGTGTTGTACCTTGGTTGCAAATGTTATGTTTTTCTAGTAAATAAATATTATATATATCCTGTCTGCATCTTACATGCCAGTTAGCAAAATCTACTTTCCACATGTGAGTGGGCAAACATATTTATCGAGCCCTGCTTTTGAGTATAAGTAGACAAAAAAAAAAAAAATTAGAAGTAGGGACTTTATATGTTGAGAGCCTATGCCAAAGTGTTAGCTAAAATTCCAGTGCAGGACTTATTTGGTTCTCTTGGTTTAATGCACGCATGCCAAGTTTTTACAATGCATACAAACATTCTGATATTAAATATTCAGCTGCCGAGCTGCTGATTATTTGTTATCAGAATTTTATATGCATTTCCTTATGAACTAGCAAGCTGAAATTTTCATGGAAGTAGCTTTCACTGTTCCACTGATAAGAAAAATCCAGAAAAAAAATTCAACATTTGCTTCCAAAATTTTTGAAGTAAGCATATGGAGCTTGAGCCAACTTTCTGCAGGTTGTTGGTAGAGCCTGACATTTCAAGTCTTTCTCATGGCAAAGGTACTTTCAGTGCAAGCACTGTTTTGACGCACATTAAAATGCTATCCTACTCTCTCTCTCTTACACTCGCTCTCTCACGCACACACACATGCACCACTCGATTCTAATCTCAGACTAGTTTACTAACTGAGAGCTTGATATTATTATCTTTATCTTGCAAAATTTAAATTATAATCTTGATTAAAAACAAGTACATCCTTCTCCCTTGGCAAGTAAATTATTCTTGCCAAGAAATTATATTCTTATTTAATCCTTTATCCAAGTGTAAGCAAACAAAATTTGCACGTGAAGTATCTTCACTACTAGGCTATTTGTATATATAGGCTGATGACTTTGCATCAATTGCTTTAGTATTCCATAATGCAGAGCCCACTTCCTTTCAGAAGTGTTATGCTATGCATGAAGGGAAAGGGGGGTCACTTTCCAGACTGGCTTAAACCTTTATTGAAGTCTCATCAGTGGGATTATTTTTGTTACCAAATTATGTTAGCAACTTAACTTTTTGTATTGAAAGATTATCCTGCCATTATTAAAGGCATTACATTTCTTCTGCACACTGTACCAACTGCAATCAAGTATCTGCTATGATACCCAGAACGTTCATCAATCGGATCACTCCATTCACCTCTATGTGATTATGCTTTCATTCACCCTGTCATCTTATACATGATGGTCAAACCACCTGTTTGATGCTTCTATGATGCCAGTCTCATAGTCATGAGGAAACAAACAGTACAAATGACCTTTACCTATTCAAACTTTCCTCAACTATGCTTTCATGTGTAATATTTTATTACCTTATTTTTGAAACAGCCATGTAGTTCTTAATTTTTTTTTTGTATACTATTATTATGATAACATAGCTACTTCTTTTTCATAATAAATAGTGAATCGTGTGTGAAGTTGATATATATCATACAATAAATTGCACATTACACAGTAAATCATATGCACCTCATGTAGTTTTTATTGCTGGGAAGTAGTTATCATTTATTTCATTGTTGTTGATAGATATATTGCTTTAGTAGCATTTTGAATTTAAAAACAATAAATAAATAATGTACAAATGACAGGTTATTATTGGAGAAATATGCAGACAGCAAAAGGTATATTTTTAAATTAAGTTCATGAAATCAGCGTGATAAAGATATGGTTAGATATGTGAGCATGTGAAAATTGCAACAATCACTAGAAGGTAAAACTTAGTGCCAAAACTGAATACTCTTTTATTAAAAAAAAAAGTAAATTATATTTAATAAGAAATAATATTCTCGTTTTCATCCTTTACCCAAGCATAAGCAAATGCCAAAGCATGTAATGTATGCATTTGGCATGTTCAAAGAAAAGTATGTTGTGTGCTATTAGCAACTAACTAGGGCAGCTTGATGTGAAGTTAACTGCTTTAACACAAGTAGCCTAATCCTGAAGATGCTTTGTGTGCACAGTTTTGTTTGTTTGATGTGAAGTCAGCTGCCTCTGTATTCAAAAATTAAGTTACACTTTGGAAGGATGAAAATAAAATTTCTTAAGTATAATTTACTTTCTGACCATATGGGTAAAAAAAAAAAAACTAGTTATAAGGTAACGAGGAAATCAGAATTAAGCATAATATCTATAAAAAAGAAAAAGACAAAGGGTTACTGTAGTTCAGAGATATTAAAATATTACTTTTTTTTAATCTTTTAATGGTGATTGATGTTTTGTTAGATATAAATTAATTTGTTTTTGTTAGATATAATTTAAAAAATTAATATTCTTGCTGCTTAAGAACAGAAACTAAGAATAATATTTATACTTTATAAGGTAAGAAAAACCAAGTTTCAGGATTTTTTTTCCTTTATACAAATATGTAAAACAACAAAAGCGTGGGATACTATTAAAGTTATCTCACTGTCTGCATTTTCAATATTTGCAGCATCCTCCAGCCAGGAAGCTAATGAAATTTTTTTTTATTTTTTAATTATCATTCAAAAAATCTGTTATTTTATTACTCAAAAGTATCATATTTAATTATAAATAAAACTTTCTTTTAATGATAAATTGTATAAAGTTTTCCTAAGTCTTATCAGGAATTGAATTTTAACATATGTAATGTTATTATATAACTGAAATCCTCAGCAGAATTTTACTCCAAATATATCAAACCTCACATGGATTTTTAGCCTTCCAGAGTATTGTTGTAAATCATTTTGTTGTTCCAGCAAATTTGTTCTGCTTACTGCAGTGTATTATCAAAACTTAGTGATGTGTTGATTTAGTAAGTCTCTTTCATCACCACATATTGCTTGTCTGTCATCCTGTTTCCAAACAGTTGTAAATTATAATATGGGACAAAAATAAAAATTGGGACCAAAAACTGTGTTTTTTAATATGTCAGAATTATGCTTACTATAATTCTGACTGGTAATATAACTGAGAGTTATAAGCATAATGCTAAATCAGTTTTTTTTTAATATTTTTAAATTCTGAATATTGTAGCTTATGTGATAATATTATATAAACTTCATGATGATAGTAGTACTTAATATTCATAAAATAACTTGTAAATATAAAGACAAAAAAAACATATCTTTATAGCAAATCTTGTGTTTTATTTTATTTTTTTTAACTCGTAGTAATTTGTGCCAAAGTGTTTGTTTTTAAAATATCTATGTATAATAGTGTTATTTGTTGTCAGCCAATAACTCAAAAACCTGAGGCCTCAAAATTTTTGGCAAGAAAGCTCTATTGTAAATTTATTTCTTGCAAGCCATTGCTAATTAGGAATAAAAACAGTTATCATTTATAAAAACTACTTTTAATTTAAAACATATACTGGATAAGCATACTCTGCATCAAATCTTCATTCTTTTAAATTTATATTGGAAAAAAAAAAAATATATATATATACACACACACACACACACACACACACACACACACACATGTATAGAAAATACATTTGTACTTAACTGTAATTTTTTTTTTTTTTCTCATGTTCATGGGCTGATCTTTATAGAATTTAGCTTGCTGATGTTATTGCATTTTTAGTACATACCTTGATTGTCTTGTAATTTAGAACATAATAATGGTTGGTTGTTTTGTAAATATATAAATCTTTAATATTACTCCTTAATCTTTAGATACTTAAATCCTTAAAAAATTCAAAGTTGTAATATAATCAGAAACTTTGGTTACAAATTAATTGGAAAACTGTGCTATATATAAAGAGTATAGTTAATTGATGTTTAATGGGTATACTGTAAATTATCTGCTTATTTTGCAATATTTAACAATTTTGTGTTTATGTTGATATTTAGTAATCGAACAGAATTGGTAGGTAATTTTAATTTATGAGAAGTTTCTCCAGTGCCATGCATGATGTGTTGTATCTCTGCAGAATTTTTTATATCATTCCACACACAAGGTTGCAAAACCTATAGCACATCAGTGCATGGGCAGATTTTAGTACACACTAAAAAGTACATATTTTATTACATACTATTAAAGAGCATAATAATGGCTTGTCAATAATTTTTGAACTAATTTGCCTTAGCAGCTTGATTAATTGAGTGGTTAGCATATGAACTCTCTCCAACAACATGCTGTAGGTTCTAATTCCACTGTGTTCATAGATGGGAGATGAAATGAGTGAGAGCCCATCACCCCACTTTACATGGAGGCCTGAAATGGCTTAATAAGGTTCAATGTTTTGTCTTTGGCACAAATTTCTGGATTATGTAAAAATAATAATAATAAAATGCAGAAAAAACAAAATTCTTCACCCATCCATGGTACTAAAGGTTAGCAATCTTTTGTGGCTGGGAGAGGAAAAAAAATTAGTTCTGTTAAAACTATCGTTTCTGTTTTTTAGTTTAAAGAAAAAAAATTAACATTATTAAATGGAGTATTTTGTACAGCCTCAGGTATTTTAAATATCCTATTCTTTTTTCTTAGGTAATAAAATATGATAAAAAATTGAAATTCTAGTTCAGGTTTTAGCAAAAATATTATGGTTTGAAATTTCTTTAATAAATTAAATTAGAACTGAGGTTGTTCAATAGAAATTGCAGGTCTGGTCAACTTCACATACAATTGAATCCATCAGACTACTAACTAATCAGTGAGCAATCTTTTGGCTATTATTTATATTGCTTCATTTAAATTATGACCAAAGCCATTATCAGTGAACTAGACTTTCCACATATAATTTCATAATAATGTATAATCATCAAGAAAAAGTGATAAGCGTTGTGAAAATGTCACTATCATGTACTTCATTTTGACAACTTAATTTACTTGCATTCAGCCAGCCTAGTTGGCTGAGTGGTTAATGTATCCTCTCTCCAACCAACAGGCTGCAGATTCGAATCCTGCCATTGGCATGGATGTTTGTGATTATCAGTAGGTGGGAGATGACCTTCATCACTACTCTGGTGAGACCACTACTCCACTTAGTGGAAATCTGGAATGGTGAAAAACTTCTGTCTGTGGTATCTAGAGCAGGGTTTCCAGGTTACTTAAAAAAAAAAAAAATCAAAAGAACAATAAAAAAAATCTTAGCCCACTAATAGTATTAATACACTATAGTGAAAATGGCATAAAAATTTAAACTTTTAGTGTTAGACTATTATATATACACATCCACATATTAGTGATACCTTCAAATATCAATGGAAACACGAACTAATTGCTGATAAACATGAAGAAAATTAATGGAGATATATAAACTAATTTTTAATTAGTTTTTTTTTTTTTATGATACTCTTACCCTTTGAAGTTTGTGAACCTATATCCTGAATTATAAAATGGATATAATTCAGGATTTTTGCTCTGGAGATAATTTTTCCAGTCACTTTATATGTAGGCAGAGGTGGTTTCACATAAGGTGAAAAAAAAAAAAAAAATATATATATATATATATTAATCAGTTAAAGTTCTTCAGCATTGTTCGTTTTTAAAATTTGTGTTAATGTAGCAGCTGATGGTGGAAATCTGCATGCAATAAGTTCATGTTATATTCTTTAATGATTTCATGCTAATCTTAATTTTCAGTTATTTTTCAGACAAGTGTTATATACGCTGTGGCTCTTTCATGATCCCTTTAGCTGGTTTTCCCTAATTGTGAATATTATTTCAGGGGCTATAATTTAGAAATTCAAAATTATAGCCCCTGACCTTCATTAAGTGCTGCTGTAAATAATTGTTATATTTATATTTCTTTAGATTGAATTTAAATTCTTACTGATATTAGAATATTGATTTTAAATAATATTTTCTTCAAAAAAAAAAAAAAAATGCAGAATATGGACTAAAAGAAAAAGCATATGATCTCTATCAGTGGGTTACAGATGATACCATAAACAAATTATATAGTTATATAAATGGATTATATAGTTACATCATTTTATTCATGATAATATGGTGTTATAACTGAAATCCCTGCCAGTTTAATTGTGCATTTTTACAGGGTTGCAACTGAGCTTCTTAAATCTCATTGAAGTTTAAATGTATATATATGTGTGTTATATGTTATCATTACTGTTTTTTTGTGTGCCTGAATGTAAAAAAAAAGTTAATTGTGCCTTTTCAAGCATTTTTATTTCGATAAATACTTATTGTTAATTATAATTTTTAAATAAATAATTTCAGAATATTTTACACATTTTATTTTGACATGTTCAGAATATCTATGTATCAAGAGAGTATTTTCCAAACATTGACATATTTTGCATCAACATATTTTTAGAATATTTTTGGTAAATGAATTTAAGAAACATTTTTCATATTCATAGTTATTTTTCATGGAATAAAATGCCCAGTTCTGTTATTGTTTTGATGAATATATACATAATGTAAAAGATTAATAACATGCAAAGATTAAATATGTTTTCCATTTTGCATAAATGCTACTGCATTAAAAATCTTGCATTAAATTAACAGTACATTTTATTGGTTGAGTATGCATGCATGTATGTGTGTGTGTATAAATTTGTAGACAACTATGTTTTGATACAGCACTATGTGCTGTGTCAAAAACAATTATTTTAAATCTGATTAGGTTTCAGTGTTGTAACTGGAACATATGTTCTAACTCCTGTGGACTACTGTATTTTCATAAACAAAAAATAGCCTGTCATTTCATTAGCATTTGTAGCAATGGGATAGGAATATATTCTTTCTTATATGCAGATTACTCCGTGAACATGAGAATAAATCTTGCGGTGGTACTGGGTTTTGTGTATTTCTCCCTTTCACACACAATATATTTATATTGTTATTAAACTATTTTTGTGAGTGTGTGTGTGTGTGCGTGCAATAATTTTGAAGGATTTCATTGCAGATGGAGTACTTCTTGATTTAATTATTTTTCATTTGTAGTTTAAATACATTATTTTTGTTTTCCAGGCTTATAAGTTTTTGTTTTCAAAACATTAGATTGGTGCATTGTAATGATGTTTTTTGATTGCCTGAATTAAAAATTCTTTCCCCTTGGTTTAATGTTCTGTTCTTTGCTTTGAATCACGAAGCTGCTTATATCTGTGAGATTTCATGAATCTAATTATCACTTTCTTAGTTAATGATAGGAATATATTTTTGCTTTCTTCTTTCACTATTAGGCCTAGCTACTTCTTCTGTTTTGAAGTTCATCTCCATGATCTTCTCCTCGGTCTTCCGCTGTTTCTCTTTCCCTGATTCTTTACTTTCTTTACCTGTCTGTTATCATGCATTTTTTCTGTATACTTTTTTCATTCTTCTTTCTGTTTTCATATCCAATTATTATTGGCTGCAATTGCTGTGATTTGTGCTCCTGCTTTTGTTCAGTATTATTATTAATATTATTAAGAGAGACCTCCAGGTAGTCAGCAACTCATCAAGGGAGACCACATACTACAGGCACCAGCTGTCATACTTATTTTTGAATTCATTCACACTGCTTGCACATACATCCAATGTCAATCCATTCCAACATGTGCCACTCTATGAAAGAAAAACGATTTCACTCCCTTCTTGGCAGCATTTTCATCTTTCAAGGATGCCCTCTCATCCTTTCTCCAATCTTCATAAAATGAAAAATCCCGCTAGCTGAAATCCTGTATGACCCTCTCAGAAGTTTGTAAGTCTTGATCATATTACAAGATATTATTATCTGTCTTCATAATCAGTATTCCACAATTCTGATATTTTAAAAAAATCTTCTTTGCACTCTCACCACTGTATCAGAATCACAACAGGAATGAGGAGACCAGACCAGACCTCTTTGCACATAGCAAAGATTGCAAATACAACTTCAACTCCTTATCTACTAACACTCCAAGTTCCCTAGCCAGTATCTTCTAGCATAATCCCACAAATATAATGTAACTTTGGATATTTAATCTCAAAGTACATGACTTCGCATTTACTGATATTGAACTGACATCTATTTTCTCATGCCTACAATTCCAGAATATTCAAATCATTCTGCAAGCACTGCATATCAGTCAGATTCATGATTAATTACCCTACCTATCTTTGCATCATCAGCAAATAGCTGTATATCACTGGTCAAATCCTTCCCAATATCATTAATGTACAGATTGAATAACAATAGACCAAGGACTGTTCCTTGTCATACACTACAGGTTACTTTTAATCTTGCAGACTCACGTCTCCCATTACCACTTTTTGATATGTCATTCGGCCATCCTTTTATCCATACTAATATTTTATGATTTAATCTCATATTCTCCAATTTATCTAACAGTCTTCCATGTTGTATTCTGTCATAAGCCTTAGCAAAATCCAAAAGTATCATTGTGTATCCATTCCCCTTGTCTAGCTCAATGGTAACATTATTAAGTACTTTTTTTTTTTTTTTTTTTTTTATAAAACATTACTTTCCCTTAGTAAACTCATGTTCTTCATTACAGAGTAGCGATTCTCTGCCAACCCATTTCTGAATATGAGCCCTAACCAGTTTTTCCAAAATCTTCACCACCACTATGCGATACTGACTGGTCGATAACTGGATATGTTGGTTTTTGCATCACCCTTATCCAATGAGATTACCATATATTCTTTCTGCTCCTGCAGAAACTTCCTTGTTCTGAGGTTCAAATTATGTAGCCTGGTCAAAAGGGATAGCCAGTTCAGCTGAACACTCTTTTAGCATCCATACTGATATTTCATCAGTTCCTATTGCTGAATTCTTATTCAGTTTGTGCAACAGCTCTAATACCTCCTCCTCATACACCTGAATTTCTTCATCCAATGAAGAGGTAGCAGTGAGCTCAATGTTGCATACACCAGGTTGATAGCTTTTAACAAAATGGGCACTCATTAGTTGAACAACATCCTTTGCATCTGTAACCCTCACACCATCTGCATTCAGTAGAGTTATTCTTTCATATTCATTCTTTCTTTTACTTGCAACATAAAGATAGCATTCTTTGGGGTTGTCTTTAGCTTACAGAGCCAGTTTCTTTTCATACTTATACTCAGCTTTCTGTTCAACATTTGTGACTCTTCTGGACTACTGTTTATAATTTTCATAACGGACATGGTATTCCTTCCACATCATCCTTTTTGTACAGATCTCTTGCTTGATAAGCTTACACATCCATTTCACTCCTACCCTATTTATTCTTTTAACTCTCAGAATTCTGATTTGCATCATTAAAAGTATTTTTTTAAATTCTTCCATGCACTGTTAATATTCTTCCCATTCAGCAACTGATACCATTGTGCTGAACCAGTACTGAATCGAAAACCTCAGTTGGTCATAATTTCCTGCTTGGTAGTTGCATGTAACTTTTTCTGAATGGAACGTTCATACCACTTCCCAAGTGAGTACTGATTGATCACTATCACCAACTGCAAGGAGAATAGTAACATCTTTAACTGAAACACCCTCTGTCACTATAATCAAATCTAACACTTTCTGACCTTAAGTTTCTTCTGTCACATGTTGCTTGAGGAAGTTGTCTTGCAACAGCTCAATAAATTCAGTTTCATTCTTCTCATGAGATTTTACTGCTACCCAGTCAATGTTTGGATAATTGCAGTCACCCATTCATTAATCAAATAGAGTATGATTACTCTATTTGTACCACTTCTCTTAATTTGGTGATGCATTTTTTTGTCACTAGCAACTGATCCACGAAGTCTGCAACATCACTCCACTATGTGTTTGATCTTGTTAGATTCCAACTCATACCAGATGGCTTCAAACTTAATTGTTACATGATTAATATTATCAAATAAATCTATATTAATAAAACAAAAAAGTAAAATAAAATAAGCACCTATAATAAACCTTTGAGATGAAAACATTATTACAACTTCGGTTTTTTTATACGGTTTACATCTCAAAGGTTTCATTAATTTCTCATTTTTGTTGTTGCTATATTGTCATCTATATTTATAACCATCTCTCTCTCTCTCTCTTCCATCATCTATGTGGGTCACGATGATGAGGCCGAATGAACTCTTTCCACTTCTGTCTGTCCCTAGAGAAACAATTCTGACCAGTTTGGTGTCACTTGTTGTGATTTGGTTTTCTGGTCCTCTTTTATTTTGTCTGTCCATCTAATTCTGGGCTGCTCTTTGGATCTTTTACCTTTCATCATTGTATACAGGACTTTAGTTGGTAACCTTTCTGTTTCCATTTTGGTCACATGGCTGAACCATTGCACTCTTCTTTCTTGGATTTCATCTATTATTGTTATTTCTTGTTTTAGCCATTTCCTTATGTCTTTGTTTCTTAGTCTACCCAGCGAGAGATACTCCAAATAATCTTCTTAGCTAATCCATTTCAGTAGTTAATAATTTTTTCTCTTCAGCTTTTTTGAGATTCCAGCATTCACTTCCATAGAGAAGTATTGGGAGGACCGTTGTCTCAGATTCTTATTTTTGTTACTTGTTTGATGCCACCTGACTTCCATATTTTATTTCGTCATCCGAAAGTTTGGGATGCTTGAATGATTAGTTTGTTTATATCTTTTGTAATTTCACTGTTGTACTCAGTTACACCTTCAAGGTAGTAACTAATTTCTCTGAAGTTTTCTATCTACTCTAGATTCTTACTACCAATTTTACTACCAATTTCAGTTTTCAGATTGGTGTTTCTTTTTCCTGTTTGCATAATTTTTGTTTTGTCTATATTTAGATTTAATCCAAAGTTTATACATTCCTCCTTTATTTTATCAGAAATTCGTTGTAGATCTTCTTCTGTGCTTAAAAGTAATGCAATGTTGTCTGCAAATTTTAAATTTGTTATATTTGTCCCATATTTTTTTATTCCAGAGTCTTCTTTGTTTAAGGCCTTACTGGTTGCTTCTTCCAGTGTAAGATTGAACAGGTCCAGTGACCGATTGCATCCCTGTCTTATTCCACTCTGTGTGGAACCAGTTGGTTAAGGTATCCTCCACTTGTACTGCACTTTCAGATTTCTTGTATAGATTCTTTATTATTCTTATAGTTTTGTTAGGAATTCCAAATTCTTTCATGGTTTTCCATAGTTTCTTCTATGGATTGAATCAAATGCCTGATGAAAGTTTATGAAATTTTATATAGCAACTTTGGTTGTACTCTGTCTTTTCTATTAACTGTCTTAAGATGAATAATTGGTCAGTTGTGATTTGTCCTGCTTGTTCTTCTCCTAATTCTATATATATATAGAACTAGCATTAAAAACCTTACTTGGAATACTGAGGTGGCTGATGCCACCGTAATTATTGCATTCTTTTTGTCTCCTTTTTTTGTGTATAGGAGTTATAACTGATTTGGTCCAATCAGTAGTTATTGGTTCACTTTTGTAGATCCTTTCTTCACTTTTTGTAGATCATTGTAGAATGTTTTTAATGGTTCCAAAAGTTGTTTTTTTCCTGCTTTTAAGGATTCCGTGTGTATTTGATCCAGGGCAGCCCTGTGCAGTTGTGCTCCACACAAAGGTACCTGACCAAGAAGGGTGCCATTTCAAGACGATAAATAATAGTAAATTTTTATAATTACAAATTATGTTTTATGGGAGTGCTGAAATATAACTTTGAACAAAGGCACCTCTTACCCACTGGGCGGCCCTGATTTGATCAATACCAGGTACTTTCCTAGTATTAAGTTTATCTATGCTGTGTGCTATTATTTCTTTGGTAAAGATATTTGTTTCCTCTTCCATTTCAGTGGCTGGAGTAATAATATTCAGAGCTGTTTTTATTATATGAATCTCTAAAGTATTCTTCCCATCTGACCATTCTTTTTGTTTTACTTTCAATTAGTTGTCCCTCTTTGTTTTTGATTATTATCAATTTTGTTCTCCGTGTCTTACTAATTTGATCTATTTGTTTATATAATCCATGGAGGTTATTTTCTTTTGATTACTTCTCTGCCATTTTGCATTTTTTTTTCTAACCAGTTATTTTTGTTTTAATTAATTTCTAATTTCTTTGGTTAATCTATTATATTCATTTCTGTTATAGTTGTTTTAATTTTATGCTTTTCTTTAACCTGTTTACTTTATTCAAGATCCAGTTTTTCTTACTTTCTCTTTCTATGTAATCTAGTGTATTTTCTGCTGATTTTAATATTATTTTCTTTAATTCCATCAATGTTCTTCGATGTTTATATTCTATTTTGGTAGTTCTTTTAGGTTTTTATCTAGTTCTAGTTGATATTTTCTTAGAATATCATTGTGTTGTAGTTTATTTACATTCAGTCTCCTTTTTACTCTAAAAGTGTTTTCAGATTTTAACTTTATTCTTAAGTTTTCTAATACTAGCTTATGTCTGATCCACAGTCTGCAGCAAAGGATCTGTAATTTAGGATACTTAATTTCCATCTTTGGTTTACAATAATATAGTCGATCATATTCTTGGTTTGTCTATCTGATATCCATGTCCATTTTCTTTGATTTTTTTTGGTTGTTTAAAGAGAGTGTTGGTTATTGTTAGTCTATTATTTGAGCAGAAGTTTAGCAGTCTTTCGCCACGTTCATTGCTTTCTCCATACCCGAACTGTCTCATTACTCTTGGCCAGGTATCCCAGTCTTTGCATACTTTTGCTTTTAAGTCCCCAATTACAGTTAGGTGGTCTTGACTTGATGCCTCCTGTACTGCTTTTTGCAGATCTGTATAGAACTCCTCGATGTCTTCTGATGATGTTGAAGTTGGTGAATATACTTGAATAATAGTCAGTGATCCCATTGATGTTTTAAATCTTGCTTTAATTATCCTAGGTGAGATAGCATTGTAAGACAAAAGAGAGTTTTGAGCCTTTGGTTTTAATGTAAGTGCTACCTCTTGGAGTGTGTTGTCCTCCCTGCCTGAAGTTAAAATTTTGTACTGTCCATGGTGAAATTCTCCTTTTCAGTTCATTTGCTTTCGCAAAGTCCAATCACTTCCCATCTGCAGTTGTCTAATTCATGCAATAGTATTTCCAACCTTCCTGGTGAAGGCTTCTTACATTTCCATGTTCCTATGCTTATGTTTTTCCTGTCTACTAGGTGATGTTTTGTTCCAATAACATATTTTTTGCCTTCACTATCTTGGTTCCCTAATAGTGGGTGCGACCCTTATTTGACCAGGCGATGGTCAAGCCGGCATGCATCTTTAGGTTGGTTTGAGTTCATTCAGTGTTAGTGGTTAAGTTTCGTCAAGTGTCAATCACCACCCCTTGACTTGGATTCAGCCACTCTTAACATGGAGTACAGATGCTGTTTCACTGAATACATTCGCTGCTTGAGATCACCATATCTAGCTACCCTCACTTAGTTTACTGGAGTGTGGCCACTACCAGTTTACAGTAGCTTCTCGGAGCAATAAGTGAGAGTTCGGTGTCCAGTGAGAACTAATCCATCTGAACAACAATTATGTGCGACTGTCCAAGTGGAGAGGTACTATCTCTCCTTGATACACCATGTATAGACATAATACTTTGTATATCTTGTTCTTGTAATTTCCATTTGAGGGAACTAAAAATATATACAATTGAATATGTGTGCCATATCAATTTTTCAGTGCAGTCAACCTGTTTTCTTTGTTACTTTGGCTAACTCTAATTTAATCTTAATGAAGACTTGAGTCACCTAGAATTCAGTGCAGATATGAAATGATTCTCATTCTTGGTAAGATCATTGCCTTTGTATTATTTCTCTTTAACACTAGAGGTCCTCAGAACAAGTTTTAATGCCATTTTCTATACCCTCTCAAATAGTCATCTGTTATAACACCCAAATCTCTTTCACAGATGAAAATCATTTATCTTTAAAGAAAAGATATTTCATTTTCTGAGAGAAAATAGGACTGGATGATAGGACAAGGTATAACTGAAACAGCCATTGGTCTGATGCTTAAAATGCTACTTTCTTCCATCAGATGGAAGTGCTTAGTTTTTGTACAGTGTCTTTTCCCCAGTCTACCCTCTAAGCTGTGTGCATATGCATGTGCACGCCAGTTAAAAAGGGCGTGCACACACACACAAAATTTTTCTTTCAGAATTTCTAATTTACAGTTTTTGAACTTACTATAAAAATGAATTATATGATAAATCGTAGTTGTCACTTCTTGTAGATGCCACTTATTTAATGATTTCTCCAATACTTTCACTCCAATATTATTCTAATACACTCTAATTAGTTACTCTTAGCATGAGCCGTGTGTGTGTGTGTGTGTGTGTGTGTGTGTGTGTGTGTGTGTGTGTGTGTGTGTGTGTGTGTGTGTGTGTGTGTGTGAACTGATGCTGAGGTCGACAAGTTGCAGAGACAGGTTTGTTTACAGTGTACTATCTAGACAGTACAATCACTTGAACTCGTGCAAGTCGTGATGGATATTTGTAGATATACAGATTTAAGTGAATTAATTTAGCACTTGCAATTCTACAAGTTATAGTTAGATGAAAAGGGACATTAATATTGCATTTCCAGTTTTAACATGTTAAACCCCTAAAATGCACTGTTGAAGTTAAAGTGGAAAATAACTGCAAATTCGTTTAAATTTGAGTGGCTAAACAAATATGTTGAAACAGCAATGCTGTCAATTTAAGAATTTGTGGCTTGTGACTTTTGCTATTGTGAGTACAGGATACCACACACACATTGAGACTGGAGAATTGTGCATGAAATATTTTTCATGTGCACATGAGCTGGCAAAAATTAGAGGGGTTATTGCTTGCCAACATAGTCTCCACCTAGAAATAATAAATGTGAACAATACCATTGAAATCAAACTAACTTAAAAAAAAATAAAAGTGTGTGTGGAGAGCAGTGGTGCACTCATGACTTAATCTTGGGGGGTGGGGCAAGTTAAGTAGATGATTTGAAAATACACACTACACATTGCATACGACCTATGACTGAGCATCTGCAGTGATCACAAATACATGATACCTGTGATCTCCTCTGGCCAGGTTCGGGCAAATGAAGTAGTGCTCAGTTCACCCGAGCACTACTTCATTTGCCTTGCGTTCACAATGGCCGCGATTCCCAAGAGCTATAGGGTATTCCCACCTTATGTGACCGCTAATTCCCTTGTGTTTTTTCCCTTGTGTGCACTGGTGGAGAGTGTCATAAAAAGATTCATTTTATAATACCATTTTTGTGTAGCAGTAACATTCATCATCACACTAATTAACATTAGATAGTTTTCCTTATTATTTTCTTGACTTCCATGGAGTCACAAGACTTATTGTGGGAAGTCAACACTAGTGAATTCAAAGTATGTTGTGCCACTCCTTAAACTCATCCACAGTTTGCACTTGCACAATCCTCTCAGGCAATGCATTCCCTGCTCCTACTCTCCTTGCCAAAAACTTACTTCTCACCCTTTTACAAACTACATCCTTTTGCAACTTCAAGGGATGACCCCCCTTATTCTTGTTCCTTCCCCATTTTCTACCACATGAAAAAATCTCTGGTGTTAATCCTATAATATTTTATCAGCTTAAATGATCCAATCAATGTCCCCCCCCCCCTTGTTTTTTATTTACCAAACTCTGCAGTCTCCATGTCCTCAGTCTATCCTCATCAAGACTGTATAGTCCTAATATTTATGTTAGCCATCTCTCTCTCTCTCTCTCTCCAGGATTACTTCATTCCCTTCAAATACCGTGGACCAGATCTGAGCACAAAAAACCAGATGTAGTCTGCACAAAGATTTATACAACGGGATCACCACCCTTTTATCTCTCATGGTTAATGTCCTCCTCAGTATTGAAGCAATTCTCTGAGATGTCCTTTGAACTTCAATTTCTGTCTGTAATCACCCCAAGATCCCTTTCTTCCTCCACTTCTCTTAGTATAACTCCACCAAGTGAGTCTGAAACATCACATCTGTTGATCCCAAATTTCAAAACCTTGCATTTAGTCGCATTAAACTGAGTCCCTGTTCATTTGCCCACTTTTCTATTTTATTCAAATCCTCTTAAAGAGCCAAAACAACAGCACTATTGTTGTAACTGTAGACATAATTTTGTCATCAGAATTTGACAATTGAAACCAAAACTGGTGAGAAACTTTAGTGGAGATTTTAAATATAAGATTTCATTAAATTCCATCAAACCGAGGAGACTTATTAATATCACTTGAATTATTTTAGTAATAGAAACGATCCATTTGGAATAAGAATTGAATGGACACATTTTAGTGGATGCTCTGGATCCTGAATTTTATTTAATTTCATTCAATAATAATAAGCTAATGCCTTTTATTCCCTTCTAGGGAGTAGGCGAGGCCTTTAATTCCATCTAGAGCTTTTGAAGACTAAGTGGGCAGTTCAGTCTCCACCAGTAGCCAATCAGAGATAGCTTACCCATGACATCACTAATTATAGGCAGCAACCAATGAAGAGACTGGCATAGAAGTGCTGCCATCTCTTGGTACCTAACAGGATGTGTTACCGTCAGAAATAATGTGGGTTGTATGGTCAATTTTATTGAGTTCAGGGATGAAAAACCAGTTTCCAGGAGGAAAAAAACCGTATGCCAGAGATCGACTAACTCGAGAACCAGTCAGAGAAAGGCTTAGGAAAAGTTCCTCCATTTGGCAACTAGACTTGAACTCTAAGTCTATCTTCAGGCGGTCTAACACAGAGGATGCCATTGCCATTTCCACTGAGCTACACAGGCCTTAATTTTATTCAAATGGAACTGAATTATTGTTTTAAAAAATAACAAAATAGTTTACTCTTGCATATTTAACAAAAATTATAATGGCTAAAAAAATTTATTAGTGTTCACAAATACTTAATTTCAGTAATATAGAGCTCAAAAATTAAACGTTTCTTGAGTAAATAAATGCTCAAGAAATGCATATAGATGGACCAAAGAAATCTAATGGATGCTTAGGCATTTTGTGAAATACACCTAAAACAGTTATGTGAATAATAGCATTCAAGTTTGCTAGCCATCTTTAAAATGCCAAACCTTTTGAATGCAATTATATGCAACTGGCAATGTCATTTTAATAATTTTGTAAGATTCGGAGCAGACCTGAATGGGCATGTAGGAAGACGACGAAGTGGTGAAGAAAGGGTGCACGGGGGTTGGAGTAGTGGTGAAAGAAATGAAGAAGGTAAAAGAATCGTAGAGCATGCTGTGGCCTTCGACATTGCTATAGCTAACACGTGGTTTAAGAAGAGAGTTTGACACCTGATAACCTATAAGAGCAGGGATAGAATGAGTCAGATTGACTATATTATGTGCCATAGGAAACATCTGAAGGAGGTCAAAAACTGTAAAGTGATTAACGGAGAAAGTGTAGCGGCACAGCATAAGTTGGTTGTGGTAGACTGTGATATAAAAGGGGAAAAGAAGAATAGATGGAAGTGGTGGAAAGATAGGAAAATAAAATGGTGGAAATTGGAAGAGGAAGGCTCAATGAATAAGTTTAAAGAAAAGGTACTGAAAGAAATGAAGTTACCAGAGGATGTGGAAAAATGGTGGGACATAAATAGTCGGATTATTAGAAAAATTGGAGAAGAGGTGCTCGGTATAACATCAGGAAAGTGGCCACCTGATAAGGAGGCATTCCACCACCATGCCTCCAGGATAAGGAGGCATGGTGGTGGAATGAGGTGCAGCTGGAGATCAAGGAAAAGAAAGAGGCAAAGAAAAAATGGGACATGACTGGAACTAGAGCCAACAAGGAGGCGTATAGCGAGGAAAAATGCAAAGAGAGCTGTGGCAAGGGCGAAGGCGAGGTGTATGAAGTACTGGAGAGAAACAGTGGTGAAGCTCAATTGTTGAGAATAGTGAAAGCTAGAAATAAGGCCTCGAAAGACATAACATCAGTCAAGCAGATAAAGGACGCTTCAGAAGTAATACTACAAGAGGAGGACAAAATTGGAGGAAGATGGAAAGAATATTTCCATAATCTGCTAAATGAGGAGAATCCAAGAGAGAGGTATGAGGATGGAGAGGCAAACGAGGGATCGGTGCAGGACATCAGCAGAGAGGAAGTGCTTTGGGTACTGAGAAAAACAAAGAATGGAAAGGCTGTGGGGGCAGACCAGATACCTGGAGAAGTCTGGGCAATGAAGGTGCAGACGTGTTATGGGATCTGATGAGGAAAATAGCCCAACAGGAAAAGATACCAGAGGAATGGATTAAAAACATTCTCGTCCCAATCTACAAAGGAAAATGAAATGTTCAGGATTGTGGCAACTATAGAGGGATCAAGCTGATGTCATACACGTTGAAGATATGGGAAAGAATAATTGAAGGAAGGATACAGCAGGAAACGAAAATTGGCGAGGAGCAGTTTGGATTTATGCCAGGAAGAGGGACAACGGATGCGATATTTGCGCTAAGGCGACTGATGGAGAAATATAGGTAGATGCGGGTGGAGCTGCATATGGGGTTTATAGACTTGGAAAAGGTGTACGACAGAGTGGCCAGACAGGAGGTATGGAGGTGTATAAGGAAGAATTTGGGTGATGGAGAAGTACGTGAGGTTCGTGAAGGAGGTGTATGAGGGTGCAAAAACTCAGGTCAGGTCTAGTGTCGGCATGACAGAGGGGTTCCCCATTGTCGTCGGGCTCCACCAGGGATCAGCTCTGAGCCCTACCTCTTTGACCTGGTCATGGATGTACTAGTGGAGGACATCAAGAGGGAGGTGCAATGGAGCATGATGTTTGCGAATGACATTGTTCTTTGAAATCGTCCTGAGAGAAGCTTAAAAAGACCCTGGAAGAGTGGAGAAAGGTATTGGAGGAGAGAGGCATGAGAATTAACCGGGTGAAGACCGAATATATGTCAACAGGGAGTGCCGAGGATATGGTCATACGACTCCAGGGTGAAAGGTTAACTTCAGGGAAGAAATTCAAGTTCCTCAGGTCGGTTGTCAAGAGGAATGGAGATCTGGATGAGGAAATGCAGCACCGAATAATATGCTGCTGGATGAACTGGAGGAAGATGAGCGGGGTCCTGTGCGACAAGAGAATGAGTTGTAAGATGAAACCCTATAAGATGGTGGTGAGGCCAGCAATACTTCGTGGAGCGGAGACGTGGCCTATAACAAAGGCACAGGAGAGGAAGATGGAGGAGATGGATGAGTGGTGTGACAAAGAAGGATAGGATAAGGAATGATTACATCAGAGGGATGGTCAAGGTGGGACCGATCGGTAAGAAGGTACAAGAAAGCAGGCTGAGGTGGTTTGGTCATGTAGAGAGAAGGAATGAGGTGTGTTGGTAAATGAGTGGATTGAATGGAGGTGAAGAGAAGGAGGAAAAGAGGCAGGCCCAAGCTGAGGTGGAGGGATAAGGTGGCAGAGGATCTTAGGGAGAAAGGATGGAGAACCTGGAGGAAGAAGATTAAAGATATGAACGCTGAACCCATTTGACATGGGATAAAGGCATAGCGAAAGAAGAAGATGATTCCATAAGTTAGTACAAGGTTGTATTCACACAGATCAGTATCTGACTATGTAATATATGCAGTGAGTCATAAGAGCACCGAATGGTATCTTAATAGTTTGCATAATTCATTTTCTCTTAAGCTGCAATTAATGTTCAGGTAACCAAAAACAAAAAAATTGACATATATTATAGAAAAAACTTCAGTCAATAAACAGTCTCATAGGCCTTGGATAATCTTGCATAATCATAATTTTGCTTCTTTTCAAGCGATTAATGCAGATTATTTATAAATTTATTTACTTCTTTCTCACTCATCCATTGTATGTTTTAGCTGCTTCTGCTAAAAATTTTATTTTGATATTAACATTCATTATTATATATCAACTTGAAACCTCCATGGAGTTACTCATCATGGGAGGTCCTTTCATCATACATGCAGCTCATCATACTGTGCCTTAAATTCATTTCACATTATCTGCAGATACTCTCAAAGTGCATTTCAATCATTCTCCATGCAAAACCTTACTTTGCTCACACCTTCCTTAAACAGCTTTCAGGGATGACTTCTTGTTCCCCCCCCCCATGCCTTCCCACCATTAATCTGATAAGAATCCCTTACTAACTTATATGTCTATCATATCAGCCTGTCCACCAGACTGTAAATTGTATTTTCTCAAACTTTCTTCATACTCAACATTCCAGAGACTAGAAATCACCTGTCAGTTGCCTCTGGACCCCTTCCAATACCACCTCATCCTTTTTGAAAAACAGATAACCAATTCTGTGCACAGTAGTGTGGCCTAATCAAGGCCTTATACCATGGAACCAGAATCTCTTAACTTCTACAAGTCATTTTCCTCCTCATCATTGGTAGAATTAATTGTGCTGTCCTCACAATTTTAGCAATGTGTCCTCTAAATTTTAGATCCCTATTCACTATCACACCCATATCTCTTACTTCCTCCACCTCTTCCAATATATCCCCACCAAGTGTATACTTCACATCCCATCTTTGTTTTCCAAATTTTAAAACTTTACAGTTTGCAATTGAATTGGCAATCCCAATCCTGTGCTCATTCTCTCAGTCTATCCAAGTCCTCTTGTAAAGTCACAATATGTGCTCTGTTCCTCACAGTTCCTCCCAATTTTCTGTCATCTGCAAACAACTGAATATCTCCATTCAAACCTGCCCCAATATCATTAACATATGGGTTAACACATTCCGTGCTGCTGACAATTTAAAGCATCAAACTGGTATCTGCATATGGCCCACTGCCTCTTCTAAGTGTTGTAAAACTCACATGTTTCTATGCTGCATAACTCTATCTGATCTGGGCAATTGAATTCTGTGGATGTGTAGGCACTGCAGCAAAGTCATTATTGAATGGCTTGGGGAAATTCAGTCACAAATGATAATGAAGGTGTTAAATAGCAATGGTCTTAAAACAGGCTCTTGAAGCATACCACTAGTGACTCTTCCTTTTCTGAGATATTGCCTCCTCAAATACAACTTGCTGATACATTTCAGGCAGCTAATCTCTAATCCACTGCACTAATCTAATATCCTACATTATTATCAGCTTGGTCCATGCCTTAAACACATTAAAATTCTCTTCATACACCACACTCTCAGGCAAGGCACTCCAATCATTTACAACTATACATGCAAAAAACCTGCTTCTCATTTCATTTTTCACACCCTCCTTATACAGCTTCCAGGGATGACCTCTTGTTCTCCCCTGATCTTCCACCGTTTTCTGTAAAACCTCTTCAACATTGATCCTATAACAACCCCTTACTAACTTGTAGGTCTCTGTCATATCACCCCTCTTCCTCCTATCCACTTCTTCTTCTAGCTTTACAACTCTTTGAGTTTTAGCTTGCAACCTCCTATTTACTAGACTCTGTAAATTACATCTTCTCAACCTTTCTCCATATTTCCTCATTCAAGAGATCAAAAACTACCTTGGTTAGTCACCTCTGGACTGTTACCAACATCTCTTCGTCTTTCTGAAAACCAGGTGATCAAATCTGTGCACAGTAGTCCATGTGCAGCTTAATCAGAGCCTCATCCAATGGAACAAGAATCTCCTTACTTCTACAAGTCAGTGTCCTCTGCATCATTCTCAGAATTCATTGTGTTGTCCTCATAATTTTGGCAACTTGTCTGCTAAATTTTAGATCCTTATCCACTATCACTCAAGATCTCTTATTTCCTCTACCTCCAACAATATATCCCCACCAAGCATAAATTCTGTATCCCATCTTTATTTTTCAAATTTCAAAACCTTACATTTTACAACATAGAACTGGCATCCGCATTTTTATACCCATTCACTCAATCTATTCAAGCCTTCTTGTAAGGCTTCCACATCTGCTCTACTCTTCATAGTTCATTCTAACTTTGCATCATCCAAATCTTTGTCAATATAATATTATTAATATACAGGTTAAACAGCATTGTCCTAAAACTCTCAGGCAAGGCATTCCAGTCATTCACAACTCTACATGCAAAAAACCTGCTTCTCATTCATTTTTTCACACCCTCCTTATACAATATCCAGGGATGACCTCTTGTTCTCCCCAGATCTTCCACTTATTAACATCAAGTTTGCTCAATTTCCCCATATACATCTTGCTCACTTACAGTTAGTCTTCCTCATGATCAACTGCTTTAAAACTCCATGATGTCACATTCACAAGAATGAAAGATCTTTATGTACTGCTCATTAAGTATCTCAACTATATCCTCTGCAGCATTTTGTTCTTATACCATTTTCTCCAATCAGTGTCATCTTTTTCATAATTTTTTTTTTTTTTTTGCTGGCATGTAACAGAAGAACTCCCTAGGATTTTTTTTTTTTTTTTTTTTCCTTCATTAGCAAACTGCTGCTTATACTTCACTTTTGCTACCCTTACCAACCATTCATCCTCCTGGAATTGATTATTACCACTTCTCTTTTGCTGACTCCATAATGCCTTTTTCCTCTGTATCACATGCTTAATCTCTTCATTCATCCATTTCACACCTACCTTATTTAACCTTCTGAACATTGGAATACATTTAGACATTGTTTCTACTAGACAGTTCTTGAATATCCCCCAAGCTGCATTGATTCCCTTTCCAGCTAACTCCTCATTCCATGCTACACCTGCAAGCTGTCTCCTGAGCTCTTCATAATCACCACCCTTGTAGTTCCACATATACCCTTTCTTTACAGAAGTCCTCCCACTGCTGGCAACTACCCAGGTAATCACTTCATGGTCACTCTCACCAACTGGAGGATGATTTGACACCTCATTTATAATTACATCCTCTGATGAGATGATCAAATCTAAGACCCTCAATCCTCATGTGTTACATACTGCCTGAAGTAGTTGTCCCTCAAAAACTCACTCATTTTCTTTACTTCCAGTTGCTATCTTATCATCCTAGTCTATATTGCCATAATTAAAATTGCCCATAATGATCACCCTTTTTTTCTCAATATAATCTCCATTCTATCTTATTACTACTATCTAGCATTTAGATAAATCTTGTATTCCTGTCAATAAACCTTTGATGTGTGTTAATGTGTATGATAAGTATCTTACTTCAGCAGAAGTCTCATCAGTTGTAGTAGCAAGCATTCCCAGGATGGTTCTTTCAACTTAAAGAACAGATTGAAGTCTGGATGGCTTATCAGGTGACATCGATTAAGGGAGAAGGGAAATTAGAAGTATTTGTCATCTGTGTGTAATTTGCAAAGATTCTTGCTCCATTTTGAAGTCTTATTTCATGTAACATGAACACCAGAAACAGAAAATGAGCACACGATATTTTGACTTAGTCTTCTTTACAGCTGTGAAGGCAAAAGCATCTTATTACACATTCATGGTGTATTGTGCAGAACTTTGAAGTGACTCTCATATTTTTCAAATATTGTACTTGTAGTTTTTAATTTCAGATTTATTGTATTCCTATGTTTCTCTTGCATACTGATTATATGCATGTGTTCAATCAGTGTGCAATATTTTTTAAATAAAAATTTAACAATTTTGGTTTTTCTTGTTTTTGTTTAAAAGGTATTTCTTCTTTTCCTGTTCTGGCCATTATGACTTCTTTCATAATGAACAACATATATCACAGTGAATTGAATGAAAGTCATTATGGACCTGAAATAGCGGTTTTCTTCAAATGTTGTTTTTGTATTTATTTGTAATCCTACCTTCTGTAGGGTTATTATTATTCATGACACCTCCAAGGAGTCCTAAGACTCATCGCGGGAGGACACCTATTGTACAACCCTCCGTCTCCACCACTACACCGATCTACCACCAATCAACAACATTCTATTCAGCACCATCTACTGCCTCCCACCACCACAGCTAGTGTTTTTTGTCTGTAAATTGTGTGTGTTCTGAAGGGCCGATTTGTCTGTATGCAGGATGAAAAACCCGCGCTTCCGGGAGTAAAAAACCCTGCTACCTCCATATGAGATCGGCGAACTCGCCTTGGATTGAAAAAGTCCATATAAAGATTCCTCCTGTCATGACAAGAATCGAACTCGGGCCTTTTCCAATCGAAGGGCGCAACGTACCATCGTTCTTCCAATTGCACTACGGAGGGTTAGTAGAGATGCTGATATTTTTGACATTTAATGTTAGAATCTTGACGGCACAAACAATCTATGTTAACAAGTATACAGAGGAAGGATATTTTGATATTGGGTCATTCCAAGTGAAATCAGTATGGGCTGATGCTACATAACGTTTGGTTTTGATGAAAGTGTTATTTTGTTGTTCTAAAGATGGTAGGAAATATTCTTTTTAGATTTTTCCTGTCATATTTTAGAGAATCAGATTTTAAAATTAATCACAACTTATTTCCAAATTGTCTCATTTCTGATATTTTACTGTCATATTATAATGCTCAAGGTGTGTGCTTTTTTTTATTTTTTATTTGCATTTTCAGACAAATTGATTATTTTCAAGATGGCAGCCACCTTGTTTATGCTCTTTTTTTTTCTTTTTTTTTTTTTTTCCTGTTTTGTATCCTACCCTGTAGGCCCTGGGTTGAATCTACAAATCTGATTTGTGTGTATTTGTTTGATGTATACATGTAGTTGAATATGTATGCCCAAAATCACCTTGATTGGATAATACTCTCTTCTATGGGGGGAAAAAAAATTTCTTCAGTTTGCAAAAATATCAAAAAATGGCTGATTTTGAAGTCAAAAACAGCTGTGGGGGGAAACCAAGTAAAAGTTTTTAATTTTTATGAGATAACTTGTTATAAGGTGACTATAAAGAAAAATTGGTCCCATTATTCTTTCAGCCTGCCTAGATAGCCTTTTGAAAAAAAAAGAAAAAAAAAAAAAGAAAAAAAAAATTGCTGCATTATCCTGCATATTTAGTACATCCACTTATCAATATATAATTATTAGGACACCCTGAGTGGTGTTGAAGTAAGCAAATTACAAGTTGAACATTTTACATGTCACTAACATTAATGTAAAGGTAGAATAAAACATTAAAGAAATAAAATCTGCTTTTATACCAATAACATTAGCTATTTACAATTTGTTGATGAAATGGAACTAGAAAGAACAGTGCTGAAGTTAAGAAGGAAAGAGATATACATTGATAATGAACATGAATAAAACAAAAACAATGATATTTGGAGAGAAAAGGATGATAAAGCAAATAAAGGTTAATGGATAACTGTTGGAAGATGTTAGGAACTTCACATTCAAGCTTTTCATTCAAAAATCTCGTGCTTAACTATTAGAATCCTCAAGATCTACCATTACCAGTGACCTGAATTTGGATCTCCTAGGCTATATCTTGGTGGGACAAGGACAACCTTGTAAACTTCAATGCCATTAAAACTCTCCTGTCTGATCTTGCAGAGAAGAAAGAGCTCACATACTGCCTCCTCACTTTCATTAATACTGAGATATCCAAGCACGATCAGTTTTCTCTTCTTGGACTGACCTGCACCTCGGATCTTTCCTAGCACAACCGCATTTCAACTATAACTTCTGCAACTGCCAAAAAATTTGGTGTACTTTTTCACGCCCTCACAGCTGCTAATTCTATATAAAGGCCAAATCTGCTAGCCATGGAATATTGCTCCCATGTTTGGCATGGGGCACCAAAAATCCTCTGTAAGATTGCTCATTTCTGTCCAGAGGAGGACAATCAGACTAATTAATGACCCCTCTCACATACTCACTTCAATCCCTCTCTCTCTCATAGACATTCAATTTCTGCCTTGCCCCTTCTACAGATACTTCCATGGACAGTGCTCTGCTGAATTGGCCACTATTATTCCTCTACTCTCCTCCAAAATCATTAAAACAAGAGCCACTGCTAACCAACACCCTTTTACAGTCCATCTTGAAACTCACCAAACTACTTCACTGCCTCCTCCTCTTGTTCCATCCAATTCTGTCCTTAGGAACATTCTTCCCCACTCTGCCTTCCCCAAAGATTACAACCCTCACTGTTCAAGCAAAATGTGAACAGATTCCTCCTTTCTCTATTCTTCTTGCCCCCCCCCCCCCACACACACGGCGTAGCCTTTCGTGTGTGGATCAGATTAAAAATAAATAAAATAAATAAAATAACATACTTGGGGAGCAACATGATGCACGATTTAGACTGTAAAAAAAAAAAAAAAGAAGATCTTGGATAACAAAACCAAAAGTTAACCCACAGTCAATGGACAAGATATTGGAAGGTAAATCAGTGAGCCTTCCTATAAAGCTGAGACTGATGAAAACATGCATATTCACATGTGTGGTTGTGAGACATGGGTAATAGGCAAAGACTGTGAGACGAATATTGGCTTTTGAATGAACATTTTATAGAAAGATTCTGTGAATTGGATGGGTTCAAAAGGTAACAAATGAAGAACTGTATAAAAAAAACTGTGAAAAGAATCTAATGCAGAAAATAATTCAAAGGGAACGAAAGCTTTTTGGATGTGTATCTGCAGAACAGATAACAATAGAAAGATTAAAACTTTGATGCTTGGTACAATGAATGGTATAAACAGAAGAGGGCGACCAATGTGAAAGAGTAGTGTGAAAAGAGTTGATAGGATTTGAACCACTTTACAATTTGACAGAGAAAAGACAAAGAATGGTGAAACAACTATCAGACACCAATGGGCATTTGATCCATGAACGATGATTTTGAACGTTGGCCATAAGAGCAGTGTAGTTTCATATTGACATTCATCACTTTATTTACCTGTATAAATGCTATTTTTTTATTTATTTATTTATTATTTGTTTGCATTTTTAAGCACTTCATTCATTCATTCATTTTTTTTACTCTTCCATTTGCTTCTGCAATCTGACACATCACTCATGATCCTTAAAAATAATAAAAGAACGAAACAAAAATGTCTTGATAGATGGAGGTATTGAATATAAAGAAAGATACAGCAAAAAAAAAAAAAAAAATTGTGGATTTCTATTCAAAAGGCTGTCTAGGCTAATGGAAATAACAGAATGGGATCAATTTTGCTTTATAGCCACATATCAAGAGTAGCTCCTAAAAATGTAACACTTCTATTTGGTCCATACAACTTTTTTTTCTAAACTGCAGGCCAATTTTTTCATAGAAGAAAAACTTCAGCTAACATGATTTGGACATACATATGCCACTACATGCATCCATAGAAGGGAAAGAAAAAGAAAAGGAAGGAGCTTATAAGGTAGAGTACAGAATCAGAAAAACGAGCACTCAGAACATCTGAAATAGGTGGCTGCAACTTGAAAAATTAGTTTGTCTGAAAATGCAAATAAGAAATTAAAAAATACGCCTTGAGCATTAAAAATGGTAGTACAAAATCAGAAATTGGATGATCTGGAAATAAGCTGTGATTAATTTTACCCCACTCTCTCTGAAATTGTAAAAAATCTGTGGATCTGCTGACCAAAAATGGCTATGATAATTAATAAAGTGTAAAAAATAAAATAAAAAAAATCTAAAGAATATTTTCTTCTATCTTAAACTTAAAGGATAGGGTAACCAACTAGCTTACTTTTTTTCAAGCCATCAAATTATGCAGCTTCAGTTTAATGTGATTTCACATGGATTTAATAGAATGGAATGATTCTATTAAATTTATGAAATGTGTTACATTTTATTATTATCCAGTTAATGCAGCATTGGTGATAACTTAACTTGGTTTTGGATTTTTGTATCTTTTGAATTGTTTACCTTTTCTACTTTTTACCCAACTAGCTCACCTTTTTTCAAGCCATCAAATTATGCAGCTTCAGTTTAATGTGATTTCACATGGATTTAATAGAATGGAATGATTCTATTAAATTTATGAAATATGTTACATTTTATTATTATCCAGTTAATGCAGCATTGGTGATAACTTAACTTGGTTTTGGATTTTTGTATCTTTTGAATTGTTTACCTTTTCATTTAATTATGGATTCTGCTATTAGTTTTATATATGCTTTACATATTTGATATGATATGGTATTCAATGAAAATTCATTCCCTCCACAAGATTTACAAAGCCTTTGATAGCTCTATTACTGTTATTGTCAGAGGTTATCTTAATTTTTATATCATATTTCTCAGAATGTGCATTCTTCTCTGTTTGAAACTTCTTTAATTTTTTTTTCTGTGGTATTTTTATAGTGGTATTTACAGATTTTGTAATTTTTATTTTATTTTTTCATATACTTTGTAATATACTGCTTATAAATACCTTTTAGACAAGGTCTTAAAGCTCGGCAACTTATTTCTTCTCCATCAGTTTATGGATTTTGTTGAAGAAACTTGTCAGGTAACAGTATAATTATTGCTACCTGACAAGTTTCTTCAGGTAACAATATTTTTTTTTTCCTTATTTTATTTTTAATTCAGTTTTTCATTCTGAATTAGAGGACTGACACTGGAAGGTTAGGGCTACATTGAATGCATATTGGATTCTTACTGTTCAGTTATCATTGATGATTTGTTAGCTTTCAAAATTAACTTTCCATTTAGTAGAAGGGAAAAGTTTTGGGGTTCATAGTCATTGCTGGTACTTGTAATGAGAATTTCATTCTGAGAGGATTGGTCATGCCATAGTAATTTATTAACTTTTTATAGAGTTACAGCCGAGTTGGCTAAAGAGAAGGGCTACAAGATAATACTGCTGGATTTTGCAAATTCACTTGATATGATATACAGAGTGCAGAGTATTCTGTACTCTGATATGCAAATTAAAACAAATGGAGATGGATATGAGGGGTAGCTGATGGACAGATATCAAAAAGTAGTATATGGAGGAGCAGAATCCAGGAGAAGGCAGGTGAGTAGTGGTGTGCTGAAAGGCTTTATGCTTGGACAACTGCTGCTTAACTTGTACATAAATAATATAGGAAATAATTTGAAGAAAAATATTCAGTTGTTTGCTGATGATGAAAAATTGAGTAAGGTAAGAGGTAATCAAGGAGATGTGGAGAGCTTGCAGGATGATATAAATACTGTCAGAATGGACAAATGATAATGGGTGTCATTTAATGTATAGAAATGTAAAGATATGCATTTTGGAACAAATAGATACAAGCTGTGTTCCACATTGATGGAACTGCACTCCAGGGTTTTGGGAGAGTAGATGGTCAAAGTTTAGTGGGTATTGCTGCGTAGGTTGCCAAGGTAAGCTCATGGAATTACTTGGCCTCTCTAATAAGGCCTTAAGACATCTACATTTGGATTACTGTGCTGAGATCTGGTCACCTGGATTTCTTTGGGATGTTGAAGCAGTGGAGAGGATCCAGAGACAAGTGACTAAGATTGTGAGTGACCTGTGGAATGCTTCCTATGGGGATAGGTTGAGAGTTTGGCTGCATTAGTTCATTGATAGGTAAAAAAGGAATGTAGAAGAAACATTTGAGTTATGTAAAGGTTTTTATGATGCAGAGGAAATGTTTCCACATTTAGCTGGGGGGGGGGACAAGAGGTTATTCCTGGAAGTTGAGTAAGAGTGTTGTTAGTAAGGATGTGAGGACCAGATTTTTCATGTGGAGAGTAGTCAATGAATAGAAGAGGTTACCAAAGTCAACTGGGAGTGCTTTGTCTGTTAATAAGTTCAAGGAATAGGTATAATAGATGTGTGGATAGTTTGGCCCTTCCACAGTGAGTGTTTGGATTCCATGTAGGTGCCTACACAATGATAATACCATGCTCAGAAAGAGACTTCTTTATAATAGTAATATAGAATAGTCTTGTTCCACTGCCAACAGGGTGCTATAATTAGTTTAGATATTATGTAATTCAGGCAGAAATAACATTATCATGTGCTTTACTTCCCTACAATGTTAACATTTGGTAGATACAGCAATTGCTGTGTCTCAAAAAAAGTAAGGGAATAAACCAGGAAAATCCATATACATAAATTATACATGGAAAGGTTACATAAGGAGTTGCTTCAGGTGATATGAGAAACAGCTAATATGAACTGATTAGCTCAGATTTAGTCAGGTTACACTTGCATCATATGTGAACTAGAGGAATAAACATCAAGGTATGCACAAGCATAAGCCCACATCTCAAATAGCATAAAATATTTTTGTCATTCCCACCTATGGAAAGTTTGAACTTACAGCTTAGTTAGTATAATGGATGTGCTAACGGTTATATAATCTAGAACCAAACACACAGTATACTTTTCAAACCATTTCACTCCTCCAATAAGTAAGTGCTGCTTTTATATTGCGCAAAAACGAATCTATATGATCTGTGCCACAATGTAATTTGAACCAACAGCCTGTAGAGCAGAGATGATATCCACTTAGTTAAAACTGGCAATTGTGTTTTAATTGTGAGTAATGGCCTTCATTAGAGGTGTGTTAAGAAAGAATAATGTTAACATAATTATTTTTGACAAAATTAAAGTTTATTGAAAAATTAAAGGCAAATTCATTAACTCCTAAGGTCATAGAAAAAAAAAAAAAAGTTCCACATAGCAGAAAAAATAGATGGTCTCAGGTGAAATCAAAAAAAAAAAATAAGTGCCTCTTAAATTTGATGAATACTTCTAAAAAATAGTGTCATATAGACAAATATAAAGATCCACATAGCAATAAACACTAGAAGCTGTTTACAAAGTATTCAGATTGCAAGGAAAAAATCACAAATATGTGATTTTCATATCAAAATGCCTATTATAGAAAGACATTGCAAAATGTTTCAAGATAACTTAACATGGCTCACAGTGAAATAAATATATTTCTGAAGATAGCACAAATTGTTATTTATTTTGCCTTCTGAATATCTAATCTTGGATTATTCTCTCTATATAATCCAGACTGGCAAGTGTTTTCTATTCTATCCATTCATCTCTGTCTCATTAACAAAACAATGGAATGCAACTTCTACCTGTGGATAGTTCATACAACTGTTGCATGAACTATCCACATTATGCTACCGCTGATCTTTTCGACATCACAAAAATTCTCAATAACCTCAATGCTAATAAGCCTTTTCACCTCAGTGGTATCCCTCCAATTGTACTAAAAGCTTGTGCTGCAAACCTAATACCCATCTTGCATCTAACAACTTGAAAGTATTTTTTGTCCTGAGTAATACTTCTCAACTCCTGATACTTTAAGATCTCAAATCTGCCTAATCTTAGAATATTGTTTTCACATTTCAGATAGCACACTGAAAATGTCTTTCAGAATACTTGATTGTATTCAGAAGAAAGCTATGTGCTTACTATATGTCCCACTTTCTTACTAACTCCACTTAATTTTCCATAGACACTGCTGCATCATTATGTCCTTCCTATAAGTATTTCCATGGGTACTGGAAATACTTATAGGAATTAGCCACCTACCATTTCTTTGCTCTCCTTTAATCATGTATTAACATGAGCAGCCACTGGTCAAAATCTCTACACAGTTTAGCTCCAAACATGAACCACTTTTCATCCTCCCTTCCGCATACCTGTTTTACTTAGCTTCCCTATACTGTTTTCCCCCTAATGATTATGATTCCCCCCCCCAGCTCTTCAAGAAAGACATCAACAAATCCTGTCTTCTCTCCAACCACTTGTGAAGACAGTCTTGGAACCTTTGTGTGTGGAACTGATATATATATATATATATATAAATTGACAGACAGTTATTTTGCATAAACATACCATTTATAGATTATCTTGGTTAATGACAATATATAATTTTTGAACTGGGGTGGGAGGGGGGTGTTTTATGTATAAATACTGTATAAAAGGTAAATAGCTTGCAGTGCTGAACTTATCTATTATCACATGGATAAATAGTACTATCCGTGTTTATTTATTTATTCTTATGGCAAAAGGCATACAAATACAAAAGGAATACCTCATGGATGTCCTGGAGGCCACCACCATGAAATTGGTGCCTTGGGCAGTCATTCACAATATGAGTGATCGTCTGAGTCACAAGGGAACAGTCACAATAAGGGTGATCTGACAGTCTCCATTTATGTAGTAGGTAGCTACATCTGCCCTGGTTAGTTCTGATCCTATTGATAGATGCTGCAAGTGGTCCAGGAGGCTTGGTACCTTTGGATGCCTGGTAGAGACATTAGTTTCATGTTACCAGTGTTACATCTCTGGGGCTTTTTGTGTCTGAAGTACCAGCAATGTACCACAACGGTAACACTGCTGGTGGGATTTGTACAGGAAGGCTGTCTCAACTCCCCCCCATCCATGTAAGTAAATATTACTGGTAAAAAAACATTTTAAATATATCTGAAGCAGAAGTTTAAATTGAATCAGTTAATAATTACATACTGGAAGTTCCTTAAATTCAGTGATTGTTCTTGCTTAACTGCAGACTGCTCCCTTATTTTCACCTTCATGAAGTTTCACTCCTACTTATTGTGATAACCACATGTACGAGTAACTGTTCTTGAATTTTTTTTCATTTTTTGAAAACTTAATTTTTCTTCTTTTCTCTCGCTCAGGTATCTTTATAGTGAGTGCTTTAAATTTCATAGTTCGTGTTGGTTTTTTGGATATTGTGCCTTTAATAATTATTTTCATAATTTGAATGCATTGCCAATTAAATGCAACATATAACTTCATTATTTTGTTTACATGATTGAAATAGTTATGAGTTATTACAAGTAAAAGTAATTCTAACATAATTTATAAGTTATATATCAAAATTCCAAATATAGCTCTTATTAATTGGCTGAATTGTTTTTCTGTTTTGTGCTTTATTAACACTGACACCTAACTAGATTTAATTATTTCTTTTTTTTAATAACGAATATCTTTAATTGTGGAGCATATTAATGTTATTGTTTTAAATTGTATATTAAATGTTATGACTTCAAATACATGTAGTTCTATTGTATTGAGGTAAATAAAAATTCTAAAATTTAAACGTGTATGTGTACACCTAATACAAATCAGTTAAATACCACACCTGTGAACTCAGTTACTTTTGATTTATTTGTAAGATTTCTTAAAGGTTGTAGTCCTTTATAAAGGTTCGTACATTGATAGTTACTCATAATGGTATTTTTAAGGATATGACAACATAGATAATGTAATAAATGATTTAATTACTATTTCCTATATTTCACCAAGCAGCCTTATTTGCCAGTAGACACAGAAAGATTTGATGGTGATGATATTTCACCAAAGTCATAGTGGTATCTTCAGGGAACATTACACAGGTGAAATGTGTACATGCAGAAAATACATAAGTAGGACTGAAGTGAAGAAACGGCCTAAAAGCCAGCATAGTAGGCTTGATTTTGCACCCTTGGCTGTTGGGCTGATGGTCTGATAAACATTTCCTAGATGAGGCAGTCATATGCACCTCAATTTATTGAGGTTAGGATTTTTATTTTAGAAAAGAGGCAGATTCAAAGAACAGTTCTTTATATTTGCTTCCACAAAGTAACTTGGGCTTCTTCGAGCAGATTCAGTGGAAGGTATCGAAAACATATTCTGCAAGTCGTGGAGTGGCTATAGTTTATTTATTCGTATGGGGTTCCCACCAGTGTTGCACCCAGGGAGGGGTCCAAGGGGCCCTTCCCCCTCCCCAAAAGAAAAAGGAAATAAACACTAGAAAATTATCCAAAAATCTTTTCCTAATTAAAATTCTTTTTTTTTTATTTTTGTTGTGTCTTCTATTTCTATACTACTTATCATGTATTGGCGATCGCCGCAGATGCTCAGTCATAGGTTGTATGCAATGCGTAGTGTGTATTCGTAAATCGTCCACTCAACTCTCCCCCAAGATTAAATCTTGAATGCTCCCCCTCCCCCAAAGAATAAATCCTGAGTGTGTCACTGGTTCCCACCATCCCTTCGGACTAGTGGCCATAGTAGTGGCACTGCATATAGTCTTTGTGTTCAGAGATTCAAAGAACTCTGCCCACTTTAAATCCAGTATAGGAAAACCTTATCCTCCACAGCACTGACATAATGACTACTTCTTCACTGACATTTCACTTAGTTACTTTGGACCTAAATCAAGTTCAGTTTGCTTCTGATATCTAATGTGTTTCAGTTCATCATGAACTTAGGCTGTTTTCTTTGGCATGGAAACATTATACAAACAAAGGATACATCTTTGAGCTCCACTTTCTCTCCTCCCTCGCCAAACTGACTTCTGTGAAGACATTCGAAGAGAAAGCTCTAAACTCCACCTCACTGATTGCCTCTGCTATATTGATGCATTCTCTGTTTGGCCACTTGGCTCAGACCAGACATACCGAACACTGTTTTTAGCACGTTTGAACAGTTCACATCCTAGGATCCATTACTTTAAAAATAAGAAAACAGTCTGTCCTTACTATAGATACCTAGAGAATGACATGCCAACCTGATAGTTAACACAAACAATAACCCCTCCTAGCAGTATGGTATTATCTTAAAAACTTAGGCAAAGAGCGCAAAATTTTTCTGTGATGATAATTGGCTTCGTCACTGAACTTAACCACCTGCACATTACCTTCTTAGCCAGTGCCTACAACTCTCTCCATACCCTCCCTTCCAGATAGAGAGTAAATATATCACCATCCCATATATCTGTTACATTTCTGAGAAATTAGCAAAAAATTCCTGAAGAAATATCATCTGATAACCAGCAGGCTGCACAAAAAGATTGGCATCCTTTATCTACCTTTCAAAAGGCCAAGTACAATCCCTAGGTTTTTCTGGTATCTACCAAGTTGCCCTTCAGATGTAATTAGTGTCCTATGGTCAAAAAGGATGTCTGAACATATCAATGTCTGTTACCTCCACTACAATGGCATAGAACTTGTAGACCATGGCATACCATGTGGATACCTGCCAAAGAATCTAGAAGAAAGCCACCTTGCTTCATAGAAGTAAATAAGTTTGAAATAACATAAAATAAACCATCTTAATTTTAATAGTTTCAGATGCATAATAACTGCCTCAGATAGGAAAAATGTTCATCCTCAGATTATCAGTCCAATGGCCAAGAGCATCCATTTCAGCCCACTATGTGGCACAGTTTTGGACTTTAAGCCTTGCTTTTTTTCCCCTTCAATCTTGCACATGTAGCTGCTGCCTGTATGTCCTTATCTTACATGTGTATTGTTCCTTGAAGATGCCGATATGACTTCGGCATGTATAAAAGAAATAGTAATTAAATTATTTTAGTCATATCTATGTTGTCATTTCCTTCCCCAAAATACAGTTATGACATACAAAGGTTATTAAGATGTTTGATTCATTTCATCAAACACATTCCAGAATGAGATTTTTATGTCAATCTCAGAATGAGATTGACATACAAATGCCAGCTAGTCATTTGATAACAGCAACTATTAACTGTGATCCTATCATGAAATGAATAGTTAGCAGAGGCAATAGATTTGTACTATAAACTGGAAAACATGGCTAGATATATGAATTATGTTTGCACAAGTAAATTCTACTAGATAGTTGACAATGAACTTGCAAGCTGTTCTTTAGCATTTTTCTAGATTGGCATAAAGTGGAGGATGATTTAATTCCCCATAGAAAAAGGATGTTTGTTTCCTGAAAACCTGTTTAAATTAAGCATTATTAACTTGCAGTATTATAATTTAGATAGGAGATGGTTTAATTTAGTTTGGGCATGATTTTATGAAAGTAAACAATAAACAATACAGTACCCAAGGAAGCTGTGGAAATATTCTGGTAAAATAGCAAGTAATTGGTATGGGTTAACTTCAGTGTGAATTGCCCACTGTCAAGGTCTTAAGTGTAAAGAAATATAGATTAAAAAAGCAAGTGGGAGCAGTTCATGATCCTAATCAGTGAGACAGAAATGTAAGATTATTCTTTCCTGCCTCTTCTATGCAGTCTTGAGTAGTTTTTCTTGGAGCATTTTTTTCCCCTCTCTGGGATGGTGTGATGATGTTTTTTCCTTAATAAAAATAGTTTGTCTTTCAGTTAATTAAATTCACTGAGAAGGTCAAAAACAGAGATCAACCATCTAATCAGATGCTACTAGTATGGATTCCACAACTGACCTCAGCCTACATCATCCACTGCTAGAATGTACTTTGAAAAAGTTCAAAGAAATATGCTATCACTCTTGACATTTCCGGAACTTTTTATGATGTTTGGAATCAAGGCCTGCTAAGCAAATTGCTGTCATTCAGTACACCAGCCATCCTTCATAACTGGATAGCCTGTTTTTCCTCTCATTGTGTGTCATGGTGGATGGTTGCACTTTGAGCTTGCTTTGTCATCAATGCAAGAGTTCTTCGACTGTTTTATCTTGCCCCTTTTTTTCCTATACATAAACAACTTACTCTCAATCACCACTAATCCTATCCACTCCATTTGTCCTACTCATTTGACAAATCGTGCATTGCTCAGACAGCCCATCATTTGCATCCATGCCTTAAATACTGATTTCCATACTATCCTCTTCCAATAAGATGAGGATGACCTAGTTACCTTCAATGCCACCAGTATGCAATCTTGCCATTTCTTTTGCAAAAGGAATCTCAGCTGACCCTCCCTTACTTTTAGTATTACAAATCACCAGATAGGATTAGGTTTCTCTCTCTTGATTGAACATTTGCCTTCCAGCTTCTGTTATAAATGCATCACATCAGTCTTGCTCTAAAAAATTAGACAATATTTTCTACTCAAGATGCTATTTTTCATCCTCCCCACTAGTTTACTTACTCTACAAATCTCAAATCTGTCCATCCTTTTTGGGGTGGAATCTTTAAAACCTCCTAAAAATCCTGGTTCACTGCTCAACTAAACTGGCAACCATCATTCTTCTACTTTCAGTGGACCTGCTAAAAATGAGCAGCAGCTCCCCAACATCAGTTTTCAGTATGACTGCAAATACACCCAACCCCCTATCTCCAATCCTCCTGTTATTTCATCTACCTCTGGAACAACCTTCTTCATGAAGTGTTCCCATAACTACAACCTCCAACTCAAGAAAAATGTCAAAATTCTTTACCAACCCTCTCACCTGTTTTACCCTGCACACAGCACTAATATGCTTTAGATCCTTTTATCTCTTGATAAAGACTATACATATAAAGATTTATATATATATAACGAGTTTGAGAAACATTGCTTTCTCTCTCTCTCTATATATATATATATATAGAGAGAGAGAGAGAGAGCAGCGTTCATACTTAAGATATATATATAGAGAGAGAGCAGCGTTTTTCTCAAACTTTTCTTATGACGGAACACTTCACAAATCCTGAAATTTTGACGGAACACCTTGGTTAGAGTCGAGTATCATCAGTCTCGTATTCATTGTAAAGCTAATCGCACACTATCACTGCAACAGACTGTATTGCATCACAAAAATGCAACAGTGTACACTACAGGCATGCCAGGCCGCAGTGCATCATAATTGACCTTGCTTGTGACTGCACATTTCTTAGAATAGATACCTCTGTACTTCACTCGCGCTTGGAGGTGTTGACAACTGTGGGTGGCTGTTAGCCAGCGGCTGCGTCAAGGCCAGCATGTGTTGGCCTTAATAGCATAATCCACACAAAGTGAGGAGCGCCTGATTTTCAAACATGTTTGAACTTGTCGCAGCATTTAAAGCCATTCCAGGCTCATTAATTTTGATAATTTTTCATGGAACACTTATTCACGTTCTGTGGAACATGAACATAGTTTGGGAAATGCTGGTCTAGAGTCACACTATTTTTTTTTCCTTCCAGACCTTCTGGATTATGTAGTGTGGACACTAGGAAATATTACTTCCATTTTTGAGAATTTCTGGTTGAATTTCAACTGGGAATTGCCTTTTGATATTTCAGATTTCTGAAAGCTTTCTACCTTCAATATTGAAGTATACTCATAGCTGCATTCTTATAGAATACTGACTACTTTTTTGTTGCCTTCAATTTTTTTTAAAATGATTACTTCATGCTTATAAAATATCCTATCTTCTATCTTTTTATATTTCAGAAAGCAAATACAACCAGTCCCTGAACTTGCATAAGAGTTGCATTCCGTACACTTAACATAAGTCGAATTTAATCTCTTCATCCCCTAATCATCCTATTGCTTACATGTTTATTGTACATGTATTCGATAGTGCATTATGTGTTTTTAAGATTATTTCTTTTAGTTCATACTCAAGATGCACATGCAAATTAAATTGGCTTTCAAATATAATCAATGCAAAGTACACAGCTTGGAAAGAAGTCAACAGATACTATAGTGCGAAGAACAAACAGTCATGCCACCCACCTTAAGATGTACAACCTTTTTTCACTCCAATATCAGCAGCAATCATAAGGGGCATGCTTTCCATATGCCACGCGACAATTGCAATGGGAATTTTGGATCATTCATCCTATAAACATGTAATAAGATGAGTCATAGCATTCTATGGTCACATTTAGTGGGTAATCCTTGAAGTTGATTTCCTGCGTTTGCATCTCAGTATTTTATCACTGATTGTTGACCTGGGATGACCCAATTTGTCAACAGTGTGCTGAACAGATAGGCTTCCAACATGGCATCCTATCACAATGCCTCTTTCGAACTCCGTCAGTTCCCTTGCAGCCATTTCACCCAGACACAGTTGCACTGACTTGGGAGCCTCATATTCTTTAAATTTATACCGGCTACAAACAAGTGATGGCATGATGCACCTTACCCATGGGAGGGTCTGTTAATTTCTTTCGAAGCAGTGTCATATACAGTAAAATAATGAGAAAAATTAAAATTTGTAATTTGCCTGTTCAACCTTTCTTGTGAAATTATCATGAGATGAGTGGTTTGTTTCTTGCATTCATAAATCCCTCCATAAGACTAATGGGTAATATAATCTTCTTTGGACTTTATAAGAAAAATGAGACATGATCCATGAAAAAAAAAAAAAAAAACGAGACTGGGTCGAAAGCAGGAGAGAAGAAAGTGCACACATCAAATGAGCTGAAGACTGCTGTTAGATGTCAGGCTGATAACAGGCAGGTTAAATGAGCTTTATAATTTGCCATTTCTATATCCTTTCACGATAATTTGAGCGAGTCCGAATTGACGTTAGTTGGGAACTTGTACTCACTTTGCTATATATATATATCAAAACATTTTTCAACAGCCTCCTTAATTTTTTTTCACCTTCCCTCTGTATCCAAAAGTTAGATCTCAAACACACTCGCCCACTCCTTGTAGGGAATAAAAGACATTAGCAGATTATTTAAATATTTATCATTATTTTCAAATGATGCATATTGTCTTCATTATCAAAAACGTAAGATTTTTTTTCTTTTTACAGACCTGCAGCTTGAACAGCTTGAATTTACACCTTCCACGAATTGCAATTACAACCCTACGTCTCCCTGGCTGGATCACTCGTTTCTTTTTTTTTTTTTCTTTCTTCTCTACCTCTTTTTACGCTCCAGTAATGCTCATATATATATATATTTGAGGTTACACTTAAGAGTTAATTATTTTTCAAACTTTCGTACACGTTTTTCTTTTTAATACGATATCCCCCCCTTTTTCTTATCTTTCTCAAATTAAAATCGTAATAATTTTCTATAAAAAAAAAAACGCGATATAATCTGTGTTCCTGAACCAATCTGAATATATACGGTAAATTATAAATAGTATTCTCAGTAAAATTTAGTCTTTGTATGTTCTCGCATGTGATTTATGCAGATATTGGAACATAGTACTTAGTAAGGCCTCATCCATGTCCTAAACCTATAGATGATATTTTTATTGGCTTTGCTCTTTTCTCCAGCTTTGTCCCAAACGTGTTATATGCTTGACTGCTTTCTTAATACTGTTAGGTTACCAACAAGTCAGGCCTATGGAAATGACGTTTGCATTCATTGGTCGGTAGAAAGCATTTTAATTTCGCTGATTACAAGAACTCTTCTAACCCTTTCTTCTACCAGTTACAAATTAGTCAGTCTCTAGCAGAGGTAAGTAGATTTTTAGCTGGTTTCCGAAAATTCGGGCTTTAAAGAAAAAATTTAAGAAATCCATACACTCATACTTTAGACAATAACATATAATGTTAAGAACTAGAGTATGGCGGTAGTTTGGCGTAATATCGGCTGATTATAAAATTCATTGAATTTAGGCTGGCTGTTAGTGAGCTCTGGTGGAATTTTAGCTGCAGCTTAAGGCTTAGATTTAATTAGGGTGAAACGACCTAGCTACTGCCTTTCTTGGTTAAAAGCGGTTAGTGTGATTTTCTTTGTTTTATGCCACAACCACAGGCCTGTGGAAGGTACATTTGCATCCATAGCGCTAGGAGCACGAAGAAAGCCGCTTTCAGTTCGATTCTTGTCGCCAACTTCTAACCTTTCCTTAGACTTGTTCCCGAGTTGATCACAGGCAAGTTGGATTTTGCGGCCTGTAAGCTTAAGAAAATAACCACAGAATCCACAGTATTTCAGAAAATAAATATATTGTGTTGGGAACCACGAGATAGCAGCACTAGTCCGTCGCCTCTCTTCAGCCAACTTTCTCTGATTGGCTACCGAAGGAGATTAACTTCTCCTTCGGTCTCCATAAGTTGGATCTAATTTATGCTCTACAGGAAATAAAATGCTTCAGCAGATTTTAACGGAAAGAACAACCTTGGGAAATTATTACTGTTACATAATACCTCCAGGGAGTCCAATGACTAATTATAAAATAATTAGCAAATCCCGCACGGGATAGAATAAATGAATCGTTATAGTTTTTACGAAGATTTGAGTAATAGAAACAGATTACTATCGTAAATTAACGACCAACACTTTTTAATTTAGAAAATGAACAGTTGATAGGAATGCATTATAAAAAATGTGGCTTGATATTTTTGCTTTTCAGAAAAATCATTAGGAAAAGCACAGACCACTGCTAAACAAGAGAAAAAATATTCATTTATATTCCACCAAATTCAATATAATTTCTTTTGTTTGAAATAATATAAAATGCATTCATATATACACCTAATTGAGGATGTGTTCCTGAAAACTAAATAAATGATTTCCCTAACGACTTATAATATTCTCCAAAAGGAGCAGGAAGAAATAATTTTGGAGAGATAGTCAAACAACCTTCACTTGTAGTAAAGGTCATGATTACCATCGATTTCAAGACTTATTGTTAAAAAGATAGCAGACGACTTCCTCACTCTGACTAATATAGTCTGAAGAAGTGCGAATTGCACGTTAAATTTTTCTGGTTAGAGGCTAAAAAAATCCGAGTTTACATTCAATAAAAAAAAAAAAGGGGGATAATGGGAAGTTGAAAGTGGCATCCACTCATGCAGAGTGAAACGTACCCAAACGGTAAATAGGTAGACACCGGGGCTTCCCAATAATGAATCGCAATTGAAACATGGGTAAATCTGGCGATCTTAGCGACTTTGATCTTGAGCGTAGTTTTCCGCGCAAGACAATAGAAAGCTATTGACCAAGTGGTAAAAATCATACGGTTTTTGAGGACAACCGTAGGGTATACAGCGAATATACCATCAGCGGACGTACCAACCAGCAAGTAGTGGCCGACAGCATGCCATTGATTACGAGGTTCGAAGCATACTATCCAGGTTCATAAAGACCAACCGCAGGGCAAGAGTGGCACAAATTACATCCAGTTTCATTTTCGGAAATCCAAGCAGTGTCAGCGAGCGAACGGTAAGGCATACCCTGGATACGTGGGATACAGGAGCTGACACCCTAATCGTGTACCACTGTTGACAGCTCGTCATCGGGCATTACGCCTCGCCTGGTATCGGGACCATCAAAACAGGACCTCTGCAACGATGGAAGATCTGAAGGCCACTTAAATGGCCTTTGCACATCCTGCAACCCATGGTCTGTTTCAGTGGGACAATGCGTTGCCCCACCATACCATAACCACCAACCCATGATTCAAACACTCATCTGATTTGGGGATCACCCAGTTCCTCAAGGTCCCCAGATTTAAATCCGATGGAATCTCTCTGGGGATGCTGTAGAGCGAGACATAAGATCCATATATATCCAGGACTGACGTCTAATGTGCACTTGTAAACAATTCTGCAACAGGCATGACTAATTATATCCGTCAAGCCTTTGGTATCTGGTGGAGTCAATGCTCGGAGAGTACAAGCTATTATTCGCGCTAGAGAAGGGCCGACACGCTATTACATAGGTATCTCTAATGTTTTGTCTATTGAATGTACATGAAGAACTTGATTTGCATCTTCCTGATGAATTCTGAAAGCAGGTGTAAAATTTCCATGGAAATTTTACTGAAGTCCACGTAATTTCAGTGATATACATGTACAATAAATTTATTTGAATTTCTAAACTCTTAAGAAAACAAATTCATGGATATGATTTAGTCTCAAAAATGAATAGCGAGAGCTCGTTTAGGCATAATGATGGAGGAAAAGTCTTGAAAATAAGAAGTCGCCTTACCTACTTGATAACAGTTTTGGGTAACCAGCTTCATCATTCAAGCTTTTACTGATGGTGAGCTGAAGTATCAGCGAATCAAAGCTTTTCATACAGAAGGGAGAGAGAATATATATATATATCATGTCATGCAATTTTGTTTATCCCATGCAGTAATTCTTAATACTCGTACTGTTTTCTTTAACAGTGCAAATTCTGTTCTTGATTTGTAGATAATGCTGAGTTAAAACCCAATTTTCTGGGAGAAGGAAACAACTTTCCTAGATTAATTCTGTGAACCCAAGTAATCAGTGAATCATCGCACTGTACTATACTATAGACAACAGTGCAGCACAAAATCTGCCCTTGGTTATTTGAGATGCAGGTTTAAAACTCAATTTTCCAGAGAAAACACATTTTCGTGATTAATTCTGGAACGAACTGAAATGCTTATTTTAATCAACTTTTCGTTCTCTAGTCGGGGAAAGACACGAGCCGGTAACTTCTTTGAGAGGCCTAGGACTATAGATGTAAATGACATTTGCACACATGTAAGAGGCATCCTCTGAAAAACAATTTTCTAAATAATAAATGAGCTAATGTCTTTTGTTTCCTTATAGGGAGCAGGCGAGGCCTTGTATAACCCTAACATTTGGAGACTGAGAGGGAGTTCAATCAGAGATAGCGGCCCAGGACTCTCACTAATTTTAAGTGTGAAACATATTAAAATCCCAGATATAAATATACTTTTTGTGTAAAAATCTCCATATTTATGCCATATTAAAAAGAGCTGCATGTCAAATGGAATGAGAACTTTGTGTTATCTGGAAAGCCATTATGGCATTCTTCCTAAATTTATAATCCTCCCATGCGACAAAATGGTTGTCTGGGTTGCTCAGATGTTATAGTTTATATATCAGTGCCCATTAAGATATCACTTTATTACACATTCAGTAGCTATGAAAAATGTTGAATATATTGAAAAGAATACATAGAGCTTGCATTCAGGACATATCATTGGTGCTTGACTCCTTGTTCTTCTTACTTGACACCTCCAAGGTGTCAAGCACCAATAATCTGTCTTCATCTTACCATAATGGTCCTCCCACACACAACGACACTACTACGGATAACGCCATTTACCACCTATTACCACCATCAACAGTGATGATGTCTGCAAATCGTGTGTGTTCTCATGGTCTATTTGCTTGTAGACGGTAAAATCCGTTTCCCTGATAAAAATCCTGTTATCTCCGTATGAGATCGGTTAACTCACCTTCAATTTTAATTAATTAATTTAAAAAAAACGTATAAAAAATTCCTCTCTTCAGGATCATGATCAAACCTAGGCCTTTTCCATTCGAAGGGGGCAATGTTCCGTTTTTCTTACTATGGAGGCAATTATGAAAAAAATAAATCCTACATCCCATAGTAAAATATGTTATCAAATAAAATGTTTATCAGTTTTCTATACTAACATTCGTGGATTTTTGAGTGTTTAAAATTTCCACTAACGTCTTTCTAAATGTGAGTTAGCGAGGCTGTTTTAACCATATCTAACTTTTGGAGAATGAATTAAACTCCAACGATATCCCATAAGAGATAGCTAACTCAAGACTATCACTAATTTTAAACAGCACCTAGAGAAAAGAAAGCAGACAAACACCACCAAATCGTTATACTATCCCTTTGGTTAATTTTCTTAAGTTTAACTGACGAAAAATCCTAGTTTCTTGAAGAAATCTATTTTCTCAGGAACTGGTCGAAGAAAATATTTGAAAAGTCGCTTTAATTACGACTAGAATCCATCTCGGAATGCTTTTCTTTACCGATATAGTGGTATGTGTGAAAACTCCATTCAACAGAGAGCATTTATATTAGCTTCGCAGTTTTTCACAGTTTCAGGCATTATTCAAACTCTGCAAAGAGTGAGTGAAGACTGAACCCCACAGAGCTTCTGTCTCTCTCTGGAATATCAGTTGTGCACCCAGGGAGGACCAAGGGACCCTCTCCCCCGCCCAAAAAAAAAAAAGAAAAAAGAAAAACATACTAGAAAATTTTCCAAAAATCTTTTTGGAAAAATTTCGGTTGCAGTTGTGCAGTTTCAAAATGAGACCTTGCACGCACGCACACACACACACACACACACACAAAAACCTATCTTCCAGTTCAGCGAATACAAAACTTATAATTTATTTTCGATATTACATTCTAAATTCTTTCGGTTATCTTGGAAGTGTTTTTATTGTGCTCTCATCTAGATTATAAAAAGAAAATATTTTTCTGTAGGAAGGCATACGAATAATTTGAAGAAGGTAGCGAAATTGATGGTGCATAATTATCACTGCCTTAATATTCGTGCAACTCACTTAACTTTAAGCACCAAACATAGTGCAGCAGTCTTTATAGTGAATCTTAAAATGTTCTTCAAAGAGAACACTGGTGGTTTTCTTTTCAATTTTTCAGGTACCTGCAGTATGCGTTTCCCCATCTCAAATGACATTGAATTCATTAGTAATATCAGCAGATGTTATTAGCATATTTCTAGGTTTTTTGTACATCCGGTTAAGAACTTAGACCTTTCGAATATTTACAGACAGTTTAATTTGTCAGAATGAGAGAAAACCGTTGTGCTCACCATACTGGTGTTCTACAAATAATGGTCTTTTTGTCTTTCTTTTGTAACCGTGTCTTTTGAGTTTAAAAAAGTTTTCGTTTCCTATAACAGGTTGAGTCCTGTAAGACATTTTCCATGAATGGCATGATGAACTCGCAAGGAACACACCCGGATGCAATGTGATACCTTGTTTCACATTTGTTTTCAACCCCTTAACATACAAAGACGTCTGTGACACGTCTTTTGTCTATTGCACCAAAATTGATTTTGAATTTTGGTTTCACATATAAATACAACTGAATATAGACGCTAGACAATCTTGTGGCTATTTCCTTTCAGCCGAGAAAAGCTGCCAAAGGCGTGTATCGGTATTTCGTTTGCACAAATTCATTATTATTTTTCAAATAATGATGAATTTGATCCAGCAAATCACCCACGCAGAAAAACGACCGCTTTCTTATTTTTAATTAGTATGTTAAGGGGTTAATGAAAATGGATCTCCTAAATGTCCTTTGCTAATAGTACTGAAATAATTTTTCACGTAGTGGAATTTTAGCCGATAACCAGTCTAATAAAATGTTTCCTGATTAGCAAAGTCTTTAATTAGATAAACGTCATGAAGGCGACGTGATTTTTTTCGGCATTTCTCTATAGCAATATAATATCCTAATGGCCATATAGTGAGATAATATGAGCTGTAATAGGGGATTGCATTGGGATTCAGCAAGGGTTTGCTTTTAGTACAAGAAATTATTCATGTTCAAAGAATGAAAACAAAGATACTTTCCATCAACAGATGTCCTAATAACCATGTTTTTTTGAAGTACTATCAGGGCATCTTTAAGATCGTCACACATAATTCTTTAGGTTCGATAAGTGAAAAATTGAATAAATAGAATACAATGCATATCCAAGAGTTTCATATATTCATAGAACTTCAGCAGGGTTATTTCCAGTATAACCCCGCTGAAACTTGGGTTTTAGTATATTCACTTGTATGCTCCAGTTCAGTGAAAAGAGTAGAGAACTGAAGACATCCCTATTTTATACTTAGGGAACACTGTAGAGAAATTCTCAAGTGATAATTGTGCTCTAATTGATAGCATCTTTACCAAAGGAAGTAGAGCATAAGACATAGGATAATTGTATTATGAGGATAAACAGTATGGCCACAACACCAACTCCAATACCACCATGCTGTGGAATACAATGTCTGAGTAATAGGTCTTACAGAGTTTGGAATAAAATGAAATAAATCAATCTTGTAACGCTTTTTTTTTTTTTTTTGAGGAAGGTGGCAGGACTATTTCATCTCTTACTAACTTTTGGAAATCTGGGTTGCCGAAGTCAACAACTTACTAATTCTCAGTAAATGATGGCTTATGATTTGAAGAAAGCTGCAGATGAACAGGGCAGTCTATTACCGCCATTTCCTCATCAAGTTTCCAGTAGTAACGGGTGATTATAAAATAACGTCAAGTGTTTAGAGCCCTGTAGCGAGTAATGCATTGGACGAAACACACCAATATTCGGTAGACGTACACAGTAGAACATGGGGATTCGATTTAACGAAAAAAAAAATAGTATCAAAAGTCGCCAACAGGAGAAATTGTGGCGCTCTTTACCGAGTTAAATGCATTAATTTGCATTATCGCGTTTCTTGTGAGCGATCATGCAATAAAAGGAAAGCCTGTGAGATTTCTTATCATTCGTAGACGAACTGCTTTTCGATGCCTCTTACCTTACGTGAGCGTGCTTTGTTAGTCAAACTCTATTATCAGCGGAATAGTAATGCCAGTGCTTATCTTCGTGATTTTCGGCGTATAAAAAATTTACTAAAAAGACCGATTAGCGTAAGAAACTTACGAAAACTGATTCGGCGATTTGAAACTACTGGAACTCTAGCAGTGCAGGTAGGCAGGGGATGGAAACCAATCAATCACCAACAAGTTGAACAAGTGGCAACTGCTATTGTGGAACAGGAGATGACGAATGTACAGGGTACCAGCAGTGCACGAGCAATATATCTTGGCAAACGGATATCGCATACACAGCGGTGTGGAAAATCCTACATCAAATGTTGAAGTTTTATCCCTATAAAATCAGTCATGTTCAAGAATTGCGCCCAGGTGATGCGACCACACGAATCAACTTATCTTTGAGATTCTTAGCGCGCATGGAAGTGGATGATGCATAGCCGTGGCAGATTTTATGGCGTGATGAAGCGCACTTTTATTTGAACGATATTAACACACGCAGCTGTCGCATCTGGGCTGCAACTAATCCGCAGCCCAAATGCCTATCCAATCGCCCAAAGTCAGAGTGTGGTGCGTATTTTCGGCATCTTTTATCATCGGTCCATACTTTTAGGAGGAAAATCGCCAAAATGGACCAGTGACCTGTTCAGTCAATGCTAGCAGGTATGCCAATATGCTACAGAACTTTGTGGTTCTACAACTGCAGCAAAGAGGATGTCTCGATTCGACCATCTTCATGCAGGATGGTGCACCACCCCACATCGTACTTCAGGTATAGCGTGTTTTGCGACAACATTTCTCTGACAGAAGAATAATTAGTCGTGCATTTCCCACGCCATGGCCACCGAGATCGCCTGATCTTAATCCTTATGACTTTTGGCTGTGGGGATTTCTTAAAATCATGGTGTATCAAGGACATGTACCGGATATTCCAACTTTGAAAAATCGAATAACGTTACACGTGAGACAAATCAATTCCGATATGTTGCGAGCCACTGTGAAAAATGTCGTGTACCATATGCAGTTTCTGGAACATCACAATGGTGGTCATATTGAACCTCATTTGTAATTAACAATAAACGTCATGAAATTGATGTGTGCTGTCTCTCATTTGACTCGCTAGTGGGCTTTGAACACTTGCCGTTATTTTATAATCACCTGGTATATTAGACCACAGAACACCGGATCTGTGTTGCCATACTTTTTCCCCAGACACGGAGGCAACTCCCACATTTTTCATTCAGTACTTGAAGAAAGAAACACGTTATGTAAATTGTGGTGAAGTGCTGTCTTTTTTTTTTTTATTGATTTAGCACTATACTGTTGAATTTTGTTTTACCCATATTGTTCTAAAAAGCAGCCATATTGTTGTCTGAAATAATATTTTACATTTTTCGAAGTATGGGTTTTGTTTTCTTTATAAAAGCCGTACTTGTCAGTACTTACGATCAACTAATTCGGAAAATAGCTAAAAATAATAATAAAAACAAAACTATAGAAAACATTGTTCTAATAAGCGATGAGAATAAAATACACAAGACTTTCTTCTGAGGAAACCAGAATTATTGCCTGAAGTTTAGCTAAGGCAGCTCATTGAAAATGGCCTGTGTGTGTTCATGTCGCTAGACCTGCCCCACCGAATTTTTCTAAGCTTTTCTTCTAGCTGTTCCCGTTAGTCGATCGGGTAACCTTTTTTCTCTCTCTCTGAAAATCTGGTTTTCTCCGTTAAACTCAAGAAATTAAGCTCCTCCGTAGCGCAATTGGAAGAACCACGGTACGTTGCGCTTTTCGATTGGAAAAAGGCCTAAGTTCGATTCTCGTCGTGACGAGAGTAATCTTTCAATTGATAGTGCGCTAATCGATCTCATATGGTGGCAGCATAGTTTTTTTCTCCCCGAAACGCTAATTTTTCATTTCGCATATAGATAATTTGGCACTAGAGAACACTCCCAATTTACAGACAAAAAGTGCTATTGGTGGTAGTGGGCAGTAGATGGCTTAGATGTAGATTATGATAATAGATGTTCGGAGTATTGTTGGAGACGGAGAGCTGTAGAGTAGGCGTCTTCCCTGGATGAGTCTTCGAACTCCTTGGAGCTCAGGAAATAATTATAATAAAATAATAATATTGGACTGTATAAGGCACATTCTTTCGACAATAAATATTGTGTTAGATTAGGGACCACGAGATAGTGACATTTGTCCGCTGCCTCGCTTCACTCTATGTATAAGTTGTTGTAGTTCTAGACCAACCATCTCTGATTGGCTATTGTTAGAGATTAAACTTCCTCTTCACTCTCCCAAAATTACACAGGGCTAAAAGTGTCTCGCCTACTCTCTATAGAGGAAAAATAGCGTTAGGGGATATCGAATATGATCACTACAGCGTTAGGAATCAGGAAGAAATTAAGAATTATGTAGATACATCTAACGTAGCGAGGGATCACCTTGACGTTATTTTTGAATTATGAGAAACGTTAGCTGAAGAATGGCACTGAATGAATGAGAATACATTTTATTCACAACATGAATTTGAATATGACCGAGTGAATGATAAATGCCTTGATACTCAATGTATTTAATTTAAGGATATATATGATATGCATTCGTGAGGGTTGACTACACTATTTTTTATTATTAATTAGTCTCCAAACCGTGGGCAGGGCCAAAACAGCCTCTCCTTCTCCTTCAAGATAATAATAATAAAAAAACTCTCACATGACATCAACAAAACAGCATCATCTATGAGGGTGTGCCGAAAAGTGATAATCTCCATGAAGGAATTGATGTGTGACATGTCTTCTTATATATCTTAAAAGAAAAAAAAAATTGCAATTTGATGAAACATGGGTGTTAAAGCGTTTTACGATATCTTTTTTCTTGTGGTTATATCAGTTGCTTTAATCTCATTTTTGTTATAGGTGTTTATCAGAACTTTTCATCCCCCTTTACTGCTCATATCGACTCAGGTTGTGATTTGTTATTATTTATTATTATTATTAAGAGAGACTCCAGGGAGTCAGGCCTACTATTCGCACCAGCTGTCATACCTGTTCTTCAATTCATTCATGCTATTTGTAAAGTCATTATTATTATTATCATCATCAAAATATTACATTTCAAATAAACATAATTTTTCACGAAAAAGTGGCTACTGGAATTATGGCTAAAGTAATTAAGATTATGTCAATGTAATTTTAATAAATTCATATTATATCAATTCTGCACTAGAGATTACACATCTTAAAACAGCACAGATGAATTCAAGTTTACAACTAACTTGCCAGTTGCAATCTGTATGCACTAGTACTTACTGGCAGTGTGATTCTGTTTGCAGTCTTCACAGTTCAATGAGTAATACCAATGCCTTTGGAGACTGTGAACAGGAAAGACCTGGATTGATACCCTATCTAGGAAGCAATAATCTTTATGGTGTCTCTTCAGCCAAAGTGGAACTAGCCTGTCTCAAGTGAAAGGATTTTTTTCATCACTCAGAAATATCCTTTTTTATTCTAAAAACTAATAAAACGATCTGATAACAGATGCATAATGAAAAAATAATAATAAGCTAATGCCTTTTATTCACTTTTAGGCAGTAGGCGAGGCCTTTAATTCCTAGCCAGCTTTTGGAGACTGAGTGGGTAAGAGACGGCAAACAAGTGCTGCCGTCTCTTGGTACCTAACCATAACAGGATATATTACTGTATGTAATAATATTGGTTCTACGGTCGATTTTCTTGAGTTTCCGGCAGAAAAAACCCGCTTTCCCGTGCCAGAGTTCGAATAACGGGATCCGGTCGAAGAAAGGCTTAGATTAAGTTCTTCCATTCAGCGACTAGACTTCAACTATAAGTCTATCTTCGGGCGGCCTAGCGCAGAAGACGCAAGTGCCACTTTCCTGAGCTACACAATCATAAAGGTATAGTACACTGGTAACATAGGCTTAGTTGCTATGGTACTGATTCCAATCAAGAAATATGATCATATTTACAGACACCTTGTGCATTATTGCTACAGTAATGTTTTTGGAATTTAATTTTGATATATTTTTTTTACCCTATTGTGGGTGTGTTTTAAATCAAAACGTGAGCGGTACCAAATCTCTGAGGACATTCAGAAAATGCGATAATTGCTAAACAAATCCCACAAGAATATTTGGTTTCATTTCATTAGATGTGATATTTGGTTGAGTCTGGGTAAGTCCCAAGGGGGTGGAAAGAGGGGAAAATAGTTTTGATGCATAATGGTGGTTCCAAGGCTGCTGTTAAAAATTACCGGCCAATCAGCAAAACAGGAATCGTTATCAAGGTCTTGGAGAAAATAGTCAAGAGGAAAATACAACATTGGATAGATGAAAATGGGATACTGTATCGGGGACAGCATGGTTTTGTGAAGGGTAGGTCATGCCTCAGTAACTTCCTCACGTATTATAACACAGTGACGGCTGAACTGGATAAGGGTAATGGGTTTACGGTGATTCTACTGGACCTTGCCAAGGCCTTTGACAGAATACCACATGGAATTCTAATCAGTAAAATGCGGCATATGGGGATGAATATAGGATTGGTGAGATGGATAGGAGGGTGGTTGACGGGGAGATATCAGAGAGTGGCTTATTCAGGAGTAGAGTCCAAAAGATGGCCTGTGACTAGTGGTGTGCCACAAGGATCTGTTCTTGGACCACTGCTGTTTAATTTGTTCATTAATGATATAGGAAAGGATCTGAGAGGAACAGTTCATTTGTTCGCGGATGATGCAAAGTTGGGTAGGGCAATAGTGAATGCTCAGGATGTCAAAATTTTGCAGGATGATTTGGATAGATTGGAGGTCTGGGCTAAGGAGAATGGATGTCAATTTAATATGGCAAAATGTAAGGTTATACATTTTCGGGTGAAAAGATTAGCAGCAGTTTACTACATTGGTGTACTGTACTCCACAGGAAATTGATGAGGCGAGAGATTTAGGAGAGTTGGTGGATAAGGAGTTGAAGTTTAGGGGGCACATTGAAAAAGTGGCCAAATTAGCTCATCAAATCACTTGGTTGCTAAAAAACACTTTAACGAGCAGAGAAAACAAGTTATTGTTCCTCTGTATCGAGCCTTGATAAGACCCCATCTCGACTACTGTGCCTAGATTAGGTCACCAAGGTTTCTTCTTGATGGGGAGGAGGTGGAGAGGATCCAGAGGCGAGTGACCAAGATGATAGCAGGTCTGTGGAATGAACCGTATGAGAACAGATTGAGGATTTGTGGGTTGCAAAAATTGGTTGATAGGCGGAGGAGGGGAGATATGATTGAGACATTCAAATTACTGAGGGGTTTCTATAAGATTAATTCAGAAGATATTTTTGAGAACAGGGCTGGTTGTAGGAGGACTAGGGGGCATCCTTGGAAGCTGGGAAAGCGTGTGCTATGAGTGAACGAGTTTATGGCAAGGTATGATAGATACTGTGTGAATGTCGAATAGTTGTGCTGAACTTGATTTGGGGCCTCCCTCGATGAGTCTAAGGCCTCCCTGGAGTTGCCGGTAATAATAATAATAATAATAATAATAATAATAATAATAATAATAATAATAATAATAATATGGACCTCTCAGATGAATGTTTGAAATAATAATATACATATGGGATATTGCTAAAATCAGCAATAACATTCACCTTCTTCTTGTCTATTTCGTGTCACTAGAAGGTGAATGTTATTGCTGAATTTAGCAATATAACACATATTCTTCTTCTTCTTCTTCTTATTATTATTATTAATATGTGGCACCAAGTTCTCTTCCAGAGGATGATGCGATCACATGCTGTTGAAGCAATTCGCCATCTTTGTGCTTTTAAGTGTATAAGGGCATCTTAATGTAATTCACATGCTATTTTTCGCTATATTGAATCTGACAATTTTGGATACGCTCAGGTAAACCCATTCTTCAGTCATGAATAATAATAATAATAATAACTGTGAAGTGCATTGTTTCTATTTATCTCGACGTATTGCCGAAATACTGCTATTACAAAATCATTGTAATAGCATAAGAGCCTGCGAAAAAAAAAAATTCTCCGCCGACAATAAATCACAACTAGTACTTAACAGGAGCACTTCACATTATAGGTGAGCAACTGCATCACTTGGATGGTACCGAGTAATGAAAATACTAAAATTTTCACCACATTGTTACTGATACAAACACGATTTTATAAATTGCCTCTAAAATACATATGCTTTTTTAATTATATGTTGTATAACAGTTGAAAGGAGCCTCCATAGCTCAGTCAGTATAGACGAAGCCATTTGGTCAGAAAGACCTGGGTTCGATTCCTGTCGATTACGTGACATTTTTCTGGTCTCTTTCTACTAAAGGTGAGTTAACCGCCTCTCATAGGAAATGGAGGGGTTTTTCATTCCTCAAAACAGGCAAACCGGTCCCGTGAACACACAGGCTACAGTCATAGGATATAGTAAGGCAAGGGGAAACCAGGTTGCCCATAATCATCTCCTTAGTATGGTAGCATATAGCTACCCCCCCCACCAGCCGTATGGCTGAGGGAATAGAATAGGATCTGTTGAAAATACAATACATCTCTCTCTTACAGACAACTTCATTAGATGTTATCTTTTAATTAAAAAAAAAAAAAAATCGGCTAACGCCTTTTTATTCCCGTATACGGGGAGTAGGCGAGGCCATTTAGCCCTATCTAGCTTTTGGAGACTGAGTGGGCAGTTCAATCTCCACTGGTACCAATCAGAGATAGATGGCCCAAGGCTATCACTAATTAAGCGGTACACAGTGAAGAGAGACGGCTCAAATGTGCCGCCATCTCGTGGTCCCTAACCCTAACACAATATATTTAATGTCTGAAATAATGTGTTCTACGGTCGATTTTCTTGTGTTTACGGGACGAAAAACCCGAGTTTCCGGGACGAAAAACCCGCTAGCCCGTGCCAGAGATCGACTAACTCGGGAACCGGTAGAAAAAAGCTTAGAAAAATTTCCTCTAGTCGCCGACTAGACTCGAAACCAAGTCTTCCTTCGTGCGGCCAAGCGCCGTGGTGTGTAAACGCCACATCCACTGAGCTACACAGGCTATAATTTATTTAAATTTAATTTTTGGAGACGTCTTAATTGTGTTATCTTGTTTTTCATAGTGGAGTAAAAAGCTGTGAAATCGGATTTCACAGTGGAAAGGAATTTTTTTTTTTTTTGTGTGTGTGTGTGTGTGTGTGTGTGTGTGTGTGTGTGTGTGTGTGTGTGTGTGTAGATGATTTTTATCAACTGATGATACCATGCTTATTGAAGGGCTAAAGGTGTGCGAAAAAGCTGTTTGTGTTCTGAAGCAAATTTCGCAGATGTTGGTCCATGCAAGATCGATTATAATTTTTCTTGGACCACCTGGCGAGGAATAGTGTGGCACATCACCGAGGAGTCATACAGCATTCGATGATGTCCAGTGAATAGATTGATGGCTGGTTCACCCAGATAACGCGTGCGAAAGGTTTGTAACCTTTCGTCACACTACTACTACTATTCATAAGAACAACGACAACCATAATTTTATTTAGTTACTTTTATTTAATAATAATATATTTTTATTCAGCTAATTTTGCTATTCTGTAATTCATTTAAAACGAAAAACAAACAAAAAAAAACATTTATCATTTATACATCAATTAAAAGGATAATTTAGGAATTTCAGTGCAAATAACAAGAATTAATTATCAGATTTTTAAAAAATTATTGACGAAGTTCTTGTAGGACTTGATTCCTAAAATTTTCTGAAAAAGAATGTTTCGATTAAAACTTCACACATGTTTATTTATGAGAAGTAAGTAAATCAAGAAAGAACACCACATAATTAGCTGGATATGTGAACTTTAGACGGAATACACCATTATTTCACTAAATGCTTAATGTTAACCATGTTTGCCCTAAGTCATCTGGGAAGGACTCTAGCTTATAGAATCTTGTTAATGATTGGCTGTATATCGACCGCCTATAAGCACGTGACAAATTTTATTGCTAGTTGCGCCATCTGTGTTGGTTTGTGTGTGTTGTGGGAATATAAAGGTTTTTGTGTTTATCATGGAATATTATTTCTCTTTTATTTTGATGCATGTATTATTATGAATTATACTGTTATTTTAATCCCTTCACCAAGCTTTTGTTTTTAATTTTGGTGAAACAAGTCGTACGTGGATCGAGAAAGAGAAATGAAGAAATCATCAGCAGTCATGGCTGATCCCAAGCCATAAGGGTAAGTGTTCAAACACAAATTTGTTTATTACGTGAACTGTGTCACGTGCATGTAAGTTATTCATTTAACGTTTCGCACACGAGTGAGCTATTCATGAGCAAAAATGCATCGAATTTGATGATGACGCCAGATGTTTTTTTTTTTTATTATATATATATTTAGAACGGTTTTACCAAGTTTAAATTTATGATTAAAGTGCTTCGAAGGACATCTATAGTTTTAAAATAATTGACTTAAAAGAGATTTTTTTTTTAATTGCGTGAATTATATTAAGAATCAAATAGGTGGAGTAAAATTAATGCAGAGCTATTATCTAAATATTCGGTGACTATACTTTCTCAGTAACTGGAAGTTAAATTTCATTAACGTGAGGTGCGTTCTAAATAAATATCTCAACTTTAATCAGTGAACTGTTGTCACAGGACAAGCGCTTGGGTAGTGCACTGGAAAATTTGTCCCAGGCGGGAAGTTGTAAAAAAAGTAGTGATTAATAAAATGTTAATAATGAAGGTGTGTTAGTAATGTTTGTGGAGACCATGAAAAATAAATATTAAAGATTTTGTTGTAGGTTATAACGAATCGGACAACACGATTGGTAAATTCTTATCTTTAGGTGAATTGCATGCTCAAATAAACTGGGCCTGCTTTTGTTTTGGTTTCCCCAGAAACTGACCAGATGATTTAATCTTCAGCAATAGTTAATAAAAATGCATAATTTTGCAGACCTTGCTGGTTGGTTCGAATTACGCACGATGCAAATAAGATTATAAAGTTAGCTTATGTTTAACTGCGTGTGTTCTTTGGCCCGTTTGTCTGTAACAGTTGGCAAAATGAAAAATCCGGCATTTAGGACTTCGGTGATTACAGAATATAAAATCTGGCATTTAGGACTTCGGTGATTACAGAATATAAAATATTTTCTTGCGTATTATTCCCGTTATTGTAATGTTGCTTGATATTTGACGTATGGACACATTTATATGGATTATTAATCATACGTGTAGGTGGAAAGATCTCCATATTAGAGCATTATTATTCTTTATAATGTTATAAAGGGTTTGAAGTTATTATGTTTATAATACAGAATTGTGACAGAATTAAACGAGTTATCCAGAAATTCTCTGTGAACGGATCGATCAACACGAGGAATGTTGGCATCCCGAATCATACACACACAAAAAAAAAAACCGATTTGCATACACCACGTTTCTGCTATTCCCCATACTTAGTTGATGCTCCGAAGGTTGGATATTGCGTATCACTGGTCTAGCAATACTCAAATTGATGGTGAGTGAAATCTGGCAGGGAAATGGCCCTGTCAGCTCACAAGAAGTTCGACACACTTTCTATTACAGTTTTTCCGATGTTTTCCTCATTGTTCTGTTTCAAAAGTTATGCCGTTTTTAAGTGATATTTCTTTCTACAGTGTGCAAAAAGAAGTTTTCTTCATTGAAAGAAAATTATGTTGCATTTAAAACCTTTAATCTCCCCCCCCCCTTTGCTGATTTTCGTGTGTTTTCTATTTTGAAGTGCAGTTCTAAAAATCAGTGCAGTTAAGAAACAAAAATACCATCTAGTTGGTACTACATGGTGAATTGTGCAGTATAAAGTCTTCCATAATAAGTCCTGTGATGGAAGTATTATGTAATAGTAATATATATAATAGCCATATGAAAGAAGGGACTCCAGAATATATACATAAGTCTCCTATCATTCCACACTAAGAAATATACTTCTGTATTATGAATAAAATTATACCATATTTCTTAATTCATATTAAAGAATGTTATATCATTTTCATCCCAAATGCTTTGATATTTAGCTTTTCTTGGCTCCAACCCCTGTCCCTTTTCCTTTACTCATTTTGAATGTATAATTTATTAGTTTCAATTAGCAAGCTCATTTATAAATCATACTTATTTATAAATGAGCCACCCCTATTAAAGTTGAAGTTTAATTTCTCTAAGAACATTAGAGGATCACACACCACACCAAAAGTTCTTTGGAACCTTCCCTTGTTTTATATTGCTCATTCAATTGCTTATTCCTTGTCATCAGAAAGTCATGCATTGTTTGCTCTTTTTGTGAACTGTTGCTTAATGAGATTACTCATCCATTTAATTCCCATCTTATTTATTCTAATCTGGGAATGCAGTCTCAAAGTGCATAACCTTTCTTTGCCACATGAAATTGGCATGCTGTTATCCTTTACTCACATCCTGCATGATCTGTAATTCACCTTTATTAGCTATTGTTCTCTCCCATTTTAGCATTTAGCAAACATTTAGATTTCTCCCCCTTCTCAAATCATTCCCAACATTGTTAATGGACAAAATAAACAGCAGCAGCACAAGTGAATAACCCTATGGTACATTACTGGTCACCTTTATTTTCCTTGATTCTGCTCTACCATATACTACTCATTGATGACTATTAGTCACTGTCATGTCCTTGTCACTAGTTTCATAACTATCCTCATTTGCTACATCACTACGATGGTGCAGCCATTTCTTTTCTCCCTAAATTACTAAGATATGACCTACTCTTCACAAACCATACTAACTCTCCCATATCATATTCTTATCCAACCTTTCCTGAATTCTGTTCAAAACCAACTTTTCCACTGCCTCAATCACTACTTTCAAAATACTAACAGGTTTATAATTTACTCTAACTGTCTTGGAGTCTACTTTATGTAAAAGAATAATCTTGACTTTTTTCCCACTATTTTGGGATTCTAATCTAGCTACCGGTGAGACAAATTAAACAGCCTGTTTTGGCAGTTCTTTTGCACTTTCTCATAATACACAGGGGCTGATATCTCATCTAATTCCATGGCTGTTCATGCATTGAGATTTTTGTAATATCCTTAATATCTTTATTTCATCTACGTGTATTCATTCTCACATCAGTCTGTCATGACTGCATTATGCACACTTCCATTATGCAAAATCATGATGGAAGTGTGCTGACTTTGGTGCAAAGTCATCCAAAGGTAATAAAGTCACTGTGATTCAACTATTTCTTCTGCTTCTGTTTCCTCTCTTCTATCTGCATTTATTAAAGTTATCCTTCCATAATCATTCTGTCTTTTTTACTCACCAAGTGGCATAATTGGCTGATTTCCATCTGTGATTTTATTTTGTCTTGCCATGCTGGTTGCCTTTCTTACTTGTACTTTATACTTCTCATAAGCTTGCTAACCTTATTTTCTTTTATATTACTTTCATCATGTTGAAATATATTATTGGTTGGTAGTTTTTATTGTTAAACTACTCCTTGTTCTAATGCTTGAAGAAAGATTTTCTTTTTTATTTATTTTTGATAATTCTGTTTGTATTGATGAAACAATTTAACACACACACACATGTGCATATAATTTACCATATCACTATAATCAGATGTTTTTAATTTTTAATGTAAAATTAGGTAAAACAAAATGATCTATGTATGTCAAAACAAGTCTAGTTCAACTTTTTCAATGATGATGTCACCATATTGCAAAAATGCAATTAAGATACATTTTGTTTAGGTACAATAATTTCCTTACTTGTGGAATACATAATTATTTGCATGGTTTTCTTATAATGCAATATTTATATGTATTTTGCAGTATGTATATTTTCCTTTGCATACTTGCAGTCATCATCATGTAGCTTCCTCAGTGAGAAGTTGCAGCACCATGTCCTTCCAGTCCTCTCTGTTGGTGGCTTTCCTTTTTGTTTCTGCATAGCCATGTGATCCTGTCAATGATCATATATCTTCAAACCATGCCCTTTGTTTTTTTACCTCTTGATCCTTTTTCCATAATTTTTCCTTCTAAAACTGTTAGTATCCTCTGTCCTGTTGAACTTCTCAGTACATGTCCTGCCATACTTGCAGTACGGTATTTATATTTTCAGTGATGTACAGCACTTCGTGGAAATAAAATATAAACCGATGCAATTAGTTGTTTATAACTTTTATAATTAACTCTTGGACTCAAACAAATTTACTTGATTTGCTAGTAGTTAGCTATGTAATGTATCTTAGTTATTTGGCAAATCAGTGTTTTTATTTTATTTTATTGATTTTTTTTTTTGTTTGAAGATTTCTTTTTTTTTTTTTATTGGTATGAATTACCTGTGTATCACCAGTTACTTCATCCTTTTATCTGATGTACATAAATCATATAATTTTTTGGTTCCTTTTTTATGTGATTTTTGCAACAAGCATGATTTTAAAAATGTACTTGTAACTTTCTGACTCTTCTCAAAATTTTGGGTAATGAACAGTTTATGGCAAAATGTTTCTAGATTATACTATTCTCTAAGAGTGTTATTAATTAATTATTTTAAATAAATTTCAGTAGTATATAATTTGCAAATCATTTGCAGTTTATTATTAATATCAGACCTCTAAGGAGTTGGATTCATCGTGGGAGGTACACCATCTCACACAGAGCTCATCAAACCATGCCTTAAATTCATTAAGTGTGTTCACATTCGCAGTGCTCTTTGTAAATATGTAACACTCATATTTACAAAGATTTATTTCCTGTATCAGTTGAAAGCAATCAACATACAAGGCATTTAATCAGGCTACTTTTTAGAACTCTAACCTGTTAAAGTTTGGGTCTAAAGGCTATAGCTATGTCATTAAACAATTACAAACATTTGGTAACATTAAATTTTAAACAAAAGACAAACTTAGAAAATGAAAACATTGGTCAATTAAAGTTATATTTTTATAAAAAGGCTATGAATAATAAAGTAATAGGAATATAGGATATAAAACAAAGAAACTATCAAAGCAAACAAGGAACATATTTCTCTACCAGTTTCCTTCCTTTTTGAGATTAAAGTATTGTTTGGATATAAAATTTAAGTGAATTTTATATGAAATGAAACATTATATTAAATGAAATAAAAGTTATATTATAGAAGATGAAAAATTGATTCCTACACAATTTTTAAAGATACTTAGGATCTAGCTGCAGAATAGAGGTTAAAACAAAAATAAAATCCAAAATTTACTAACATATTGTTCTTAGAAACAGACCAAAAACAGTCTTTCAACACTGACTCGGGTGGCAAATTCTGTTACAGTTCTAGCTACATCACTAATAACCTCTGGATAAACAAGGATGACTTCTTCTATAGTCAGTTTCAATGAGCGGTCATACTTTTCCACTTCTTTTAATCCTTTAAAAAACTAGTGCTGAAATTTCTTTATTTTGACATTTACTGGTTTTTCCATGTATAAATGTCATCGCTTTACCTTTGAACGTTCCATTTTGTCCAAGTAGACTTCAAAGTCTAATTCTTCATTTGAACTTGAAGAGGATGATCCTGAGTTACCAATGCCTTCCAGCTTCATCCAGTAGTTGAGGTATTTCAGGTAGTACTTGTAACCCTTTCATGTGAACTGCTACTTCATAGAGTGCCTTTTTATTCTGTAGTAATTTGGTCATTGCTCAACAAAATATGGTTCATTGGATCAGTGTAAATAGCAGCTAACATGATTTGATTATCCATCAAGAGAGAGAGAGCCTCTCTTTTCTTCATTTAAGATATAATGCTATCAACAATTAATCATTCACTTTTATTCAGGGAATACATCAAGCTCTTCCACTGCAACACGAATTTACGAGGTGTTAAATCCTCAGATTGAAACTTTTCGGTGACAGTAAAAAGGTGAGAAAGTAGACATTCTAACTTTTTCACTTGCACCCACTGGCTTTCAGTTAGTGAAACATTTATGTTGTCTAGATCTTCAAGAAAGCTTTTTAGCTCAAGCAAATGCCTTATCATCAAATAAGTGTCCCCCCCCCAGCATGTTGCTTGATCCAAAATGGCTCCTTTTTAGCACATCTCTGCAGAATAGCATCTGTTTTAGGGGCTGCCCCTGGTTGTAACAGGCTACTTGCTAATGGGAGTAACTGCATGATGATCTTTCAATCCATCTCTTATTGCTAGTTGCAGAGTATGAATAACACAATGCATTTATTGAACTGTAATTAGCTTAGATGCTTCTTCAGCAATACCATCTAAAATTTCAAATACTCTCTTCTGTATGTATTGTTTGTGAATTACTTGCAGAAACATCATTTTCATCTTCTAATCTTTTTCAAATTTATTCGTTGTCTCAAATTGTGCTTAACATATATGAAGCATTATCTGTTACAATATATAAAACCTGCTACTTTTAAATTTCAAAATCTTCTAAAGCATCTTTCACTAATTGAAGATACAGGTATCCCTCAATTAACGTGGTTAATTAACCCCTCTATGTACCGTGTATATCAAAATTGCATTAATCAAATCTAATAATCAATGGTAAAAATCACAATTCGTCCATGATCGATTACTGTATTAATAATTCATAGGAGGAATGACATAATCATGCTCATGCCACGAGGCTTGCATGTTTTTGCATGGTAAATATAACCCTGCGGAGCTTGCGGTGGTAAAAATTGCAGCGTAGGTTGCGGTATATCTGACAGGTACATTCATTACTAGTATGTGCTAAAATGCAATAACACATAAAGGAAAAACACTGCAAATATAGTACATGATGATACAAATTAAGTGGATATTGAATCCAACATTATTTCATAGCCGAATATATAGAAATTAAAAGTTTCGGCGGATGCAAGCATAAGCAACCTTATGGGCAACTCATAGTCAAGGTGGAGTAAGCTCCAGATCACTTTCCTTAGTATTTTCCATAAATGTAAAGCACATCTCCTAGAGGACATGTATGATAAATAAGCCTGGCTCTCTGTTTCAGTAATACATGGTTTATTTATTTTCAGTTACAATCTAGAAATTATTGAACAAAGAATAAAAAAAAAAAAAAAAAAAACTAAACCAAACTATACTGACATCAGAGATCGCGGTATCTCTCAGATATAATTTACTGTCAAATATCACAAACCTTTACATAACATATGTTAAACCAAACTGACAGCAAAAAACAGTGCGGAATATCACTCACAACATATGAATGCACAGCTACTCATGACCTCCAGGCTATACGCTGAATTGTGTAAAGAATATTTATATTAAACATTTTGCATGTATCTATCAGATCAGCTGTGAGCTCCGCAGGGTTAAAGGCACGTTAATCAAAACTCTTGCTGCGTACATCAAGGGATTGCCGCAATTAATTTCGGCGTGTTAATCAAATCCCGCGTTAAGCAAGGGATACCTGTATTTGCTTTTGTAATGTGACTGGGTGTCCTTTACTCCTAATGTCTGAGTTATCATTCATTAACATCAACAAATCTAACATTAATAGCAAAATAATTGACTCTGTGACATGTGCATGTATTCATTTTAATAAAGACAAAATGTCTCTTCAGACATTTTTGAAGTTCTTCTTTCTTACATTTGGCCTCTTCAATTACCAGTCTCCTTATACTTTTCAGAGAAACTCAAAGTTTACTGGCCATTTCTCCATTTAAGCCTAAAAAGGCTGGTTGTGAAAAAAAGGATAGAGGTATGTTCTTCACTGCCATTTCAGTTATGTGGTTTTTAAAATCTTCTGGCATCATTGTTATGATAACTTTGTGAGATGTAAAGAATCTTGGTAGTTGTGTTTGACCTCCAGTAGATTTCTGATCTTTCTTTAGCCCTGAAGTAGAGGGAGTATTTTTATTGCTGCCTTTTTCATCACAGCTTCTTACACTTTAGGATGAAAATGCTGCACAGAACCCCAAAATCTACTAATTTTTTGCATTACATGCTTTTTCACAATCGTTATCTTCTATTATATGTTGACACACACACAACTCTTTACTTCCAAAGTTCCATTAAACACTACTTACTCAAGACACCTTACTTCGAATCTGTTGTAAGAAAGATATAAACAGGAGGGGAGCTGATTATTTTTTGCATGGAGAGTGGTTCGGCAGTGGAATGAATTGGCCAAAGAATGGTGAACAGATTGACGTAAAGGGTGTGACTTAAACAAAGAAGACAGAAACAGGGAATGTGGACTGCAGAGTTTGGTGGATATGATTAAGACCTTTAAACTGTTGAGAGGTAGTTACAGAGGTTGACACTAGGGAGTTCTTTCCTTGGTGGAACAGGGGGGGAGTTGAGGACAAGGGGTTATTCCTAGAAATTACGAAAGGAAGCTGTGAGCAAGAGAGTGAGGAGTAGTTTCTTTGCATGGAGGGTGATTGAACCGTGGAATGCATTACTTGATAGTGATGAGAGCATGAACAGTCAATAAGTTCAAGGAGTGGTGTGATAGATTTTGTGTTTTTTAGAAAGGGCCTCTCAGGATGAGTCTTTTGACTCCATGGAGGCTGGAATCATAATAATAATAAAAACAGGTAAGATCTTTTTAAGCAACAAGTACAAAATGTTATATTAGGCAATAATAATCAGGGAAAAGAAGTAGCTATGGTATTCAACACTAGATATGAGGATAATCTTCTTGAATGGCAAGCAGTATCAAGTAGAATGATGTGGACAAATATTCGAATGAGGAACTGGACAATGAGACTTACGTGGGTGGTCTGGAAAGTTCTTGGCCTTGACTATACATGGCAACACTATCGGCAAGATTTTTTTTTTCTAAGTTAGTACATCTGTCATAAGCATCTATGTGAAATTGCAAGTCATTATATCCAGTAGTTTGTTTTATACAGTTGTCTGATGCAAAAGTGTTGTCTGCATCCCTTGAAATGGATACAATTGAGTATCGTGCAGTCATAAAATTTTTGTAAAAGGTTTAACGCAGTTTCTCAAACTGTGGGGGGGCGAATAGCTTGAAAGAGGGGGGTGCAGCATACTTTCTTACGGATAAAAATTAAAATTGCCCTAAATCAGTTTTAAAAATAACAAATAAAAATACAGAAAGAAAAACTTTTGATGATATAGGTTTTAATTATCATGAATTTCAAAATAACTAATAATTATTTTTTCACTCACACTTATAAAACTCATGTGCCAGAGGCAGTGTTGATAATTCTGCAGCGGCCGCATCCTCTTCTAGGCAGCACTATACACGTGCAGCTGAAAGCAGTGACTTAATGACATCTCATTGGCACTTGTTTCAGTTCAATTGTGCTGATTTGTTTAACTCTTAAAGTTCACTTGATTATGAACAATTGATCATGAAGTGTTTTCTGAATACTGATAGAAATGAAGATACCAGTGCTCCTTCAACTAGCGGTGGGAAAGAAGCTACTCAGAGTGTGAAAACAAGAGGTATGATAAATTTAGTTTAATCCTTTATCCAAGTGTAAGCAAACAAAGTTTGCTCCTGAAAATATCTTCAGGACTGAGGTAAGGTGGTACATCACTTGGCAACTCAGAGCGAAGGTGGACCAAGCTCTCATCACTCATTGTCTCAGTATCTCCCATAATGCTAAGCACATCTCCTTGTGGACATGTATACTGCTATGCATTAAGGAAAGGGCCACTATCCAGACCGTTTTCGACCTTTATTGAGGTCTCGTGAGTGGGAGGCAGTCCCAGAGTGGTGATACTAAGGGCAGAAGCAACGGAGAGGTTATATTTCCCTATACGAGTTGCCAACCGGTTACCACCTTATTATTAAATTACTCTGGATTTAGAGAAAGATGCTGGAAGTTTAATTTGCACTTGGTTAGACTATAATAAATTTAGTTTAATCCTTTATCCAAGTGTAAGCAAACAAAGCTTGCTCCTGAATATATCTTCAGGACTGAGGTAAGGTGGTACATCACTTGGCAACTCGGAGCAAAGGTGGACCAAGCTTTCATCCCTCATTGGCTCAGTATCTCCCATAATGCAAAGCACATCTCCTTGCGGACGTGTACTGCTATAGCCTAACCAAGTGCAAAATAAACTTCCAAGAAGGTATGATGAGAACTATTTATCACTAGGCTTTACGAAAACTGTAATCAATGATAAAGAACGTCTGCAGTGTGTAATCTGTTTAAGTATTTTAGCTGCAGATAGTATGAAACCTAACAAATTAAAGAGACGTTTTAAAACCAAACATTTTGAGTTTACAAATAAACCAAAAGATTTTTTTGTTAGAAAGCTTAGTGGCTTGAAGTCCACTCAACAAAACTTTGCTAAAACTACAAATGTGACTTCCAAGGCCCTTTTAGCCTCAAATCAGGTTTCTCATAGAATTGCTAAATGTAAGAAACCACACACAATTGCAGAAACACTGATTTTGCCAGCAGCGACTGACATAGTATCAAAAATGTTGGGTGACTCTTCTGCTCAACAATCGAAAGTAACAAATAAAACCGGCACGAGGAGGGGGGCTGACAGTGTTTTCTGTTATCGTTGAGGGGGGGGGGGAGGACTCAGAGGTAAAAAGTTTGAGAACCACTGGTTTAACGGCAAAAGAGATTCATTCGAAGTTCATAAAAGTTTATGGGCACTCTTCTCCTTCGTTTTTGACAATTATGAAATAGGCTGCCGAGTTTAAACATGGCTGTACCAGCCTTGAAGATGATCCATATGAAGGACGTCCAAAAAGTGTAACAACATCAGAAATCATTGATCAAAGTACACAGTATGATATTGGAGTCAAAGTGCGTGAAATTGCTAAGACTATAGGCCTTTCGTGTAGGATATATTTTGCATGAAGAATTGCAAATGAAAAAGCTTTGCTCAAGATGGATGTCACGCTTCCTCACAGCAGATCAAAAACGCATTCACATGAAAATCTCTGAACAGTGCTTGGAGCATTTTAACAAGAATAAAACTGATTTTGTGCATCGATTTATTACGTTGGAACGTCCTTCTTGGCTCTATGGTTCGCCATCTTGTTGTAATGTTGTTCTTAATAAAATCAATTAATTGCTGGTTGATTACTGATCAAAATGTAGGGAAATTTATATTTATACTGTGCCACCCTACATTTAGATTAGGCTATGTAAAATAGTAGAATCAATCTTCAATTAATTTAGCAGTCTCCTTATTCATACAGGCCGAATTTAATATTTTTCACTTAGGGCTCCCGCAAGGTTCGAACTTTTTATGAACGGTGCAATGAAAAAGAATCAGGCACACACAATATTGAAATCAACAAAACAAAACATTTAATACAAGGTTATATGACAAATACATAAATTTAACTCTGAAAATAAGATAATACAATTAACTTAGTTCTTCAGGTCAAAACATTCATATTAAATTAGACTTCAAATCTTCAGATACAAAATTCACAGCTCTTTCAATAACAGAGATTGTTCATGCTGATCAATACTACAGAATTTCTTGCTAAATAAATTTGCTGGTATCACTCAGTTATGCTCTGTATTTAACACTTAGCAAGCACTTATAACATTATTAATTGCGGCAGTTATTGCTTCAAGGGGAATTACTTTCAACTCCTAACTTCGGCTAAATTCAGTGAAATGCCACAGTAAATGTTAGGATATTTGAGACGGAACTATCACTTAAACCTTCACACTGAAAATAAATAAAATGGGACTGTTCTTACCGGGATTAATCCTTAACACATCAGATTCAATGTGAGCACATTTCAAACATATTCACTTATTACTCCGATAGAACACTATTCAAAAGAATTCTTCAAGGGGATAACTGAATTATTATTTATTGCGCTACACAATCCTTGACAGGCTTACTATAAGGCAGAATAATTATTCTATGTTTACTACTGTATAAAAAATTGAGCTTTGTACAATCCTTCTTTAAAGCGATATAGGAATACGTAGTAATTCTAAAACTTAGTGGATTTATTCTGAATCTTCTATTAATCTTCTGGTCTTTTAGTTATCCTATTATGGCACTAAATTCCTATTATTGCCACCGCTGACTTTACTCTCAGCTGTCAATAAGTTTTCTCCTTGTCTCCGTACACTTCTGAATGCTACTTCCTTGAATTTCCTGCCCTTCAGTGTTCTTGTTTACTTTTACCTCTCGCTTATATGCCTTCCTTCTTCCCGCCTAAAACTTGTTCACTCCGTCCAACTCATTAATTTCTCTTCTCCCAATTATCGAAGCTCACTCCCTATGCTCGCGCGTTCTATTTTATTCCTATCTCCATAGCAACAATCAAAACAGAATGTAAACATAAGCATTAGCGTTACATAAGGTTATACCTTTACACTGAGTAATGAAAAATAATAATAAAAATATTATAGTTACTTAATTTTCTCTTTCATTTCATTTACAAATAATAATAATAAAATATATGTTACAGTTTATATAAGGCACATAAAAGTTACATACATAGAATTCCTCATAATATTATTGAAGGAATAAAGTAATAAGATAAATGTTATTTACTACAGAGTCCTTTCAATAGTATAATATACATTAAAATTATATAATTAAATAATAGCTGATAAAATTCAAGGATAATACGATAAAATTCAAGGATAATACATGAATAATAAATCTTAAACAAGGGACTAACAAACAATATTTAAACAAGTCTTGCTTAGTATATGGTAGATTATGTTAAATGTGAATGAAGAATAAAAACATACAAAACAATTTCATTCACAGTTTAACAATTACTATGGATGAGACTTAGATTCACCATTACATAGCAGAATCCAAACTGCAGTCAAAACAGTGAACAGAAGCCAGTTGTTCAGCGACAAAGTCGCTGAACAACTGGCTTCTGTTCACTGTTCTGTTCACTGGCATCGGTGTTTTAGGATGCTAAAGGCATTTTGTTTATTTTTTTGGAAAAGGGTAAAACAATAACCAGAGAATATTATTCTGATCTTTTAACCAGACTGGACGAAAAAATTTGTGAGAAAAGACCTGTTTTGCAGAAGAAAAAAACATCTTTCATCAGGACAATGCACCTGCCCACAAAGGTGTTTTGGCATTGGGAAACTTAAGGGATCTGCACTATGAATTGTTGGAACATCCACCCTATTCCCCAGATTTGGCTCACTCTGACTTCTATCTCTTTTCAAAACTAAAAATCTTCCTCGTTGGTCAGCGTTTTACTTCCAATCAAGAGGTGATTGCAGCTGTAGATGGGTATTTTGCAGATCTTACTGAAAACCACTACAAGGATGGGATAACAGAGCTGGAGCATTGCTGGAATAAATATATTAGTCTTAAGGGAGATTATGTTGAAAAATAAAAATAATTTTGAAATTATGAATTCGTTTTTTCATTGTTGAGCCGAGAACTTTTCAGACCACCCATGTATTTGTGCCTATGGTCCCACAAAAAGGTTCTACTGAAGAAGTAATGGGGGAATTTTTTAAGGTGTTAGAGAATGTAGCTGAAACGATGAAAAAGAAAATGTTGGTCCTTGTTTGAGATCTAAACAGCAGGGTAGAAAATGATTATCAGACATACAGAAGTATTTTGGGAAAATTTCAAGAAAAGAGTGAAGCTAATAATAATTGTAAATGCCTTCTGGATTTCTGTTCTGGATATGGAAAAATTATTACTCTAACACCATGTTCCTACATAAGAATGCGCACAAAATTCACATGGAGCGAAGATGCAAGAAATAAGAAAAGTCATCGACTATGTTATGAATGAAAGTTTAGCAGCTTGATGATAAAAGTGAAAATGAAAAGTGCAGATAAAGATATCCATGATGTATGGAGTCCTTTGAAAGAATACTAAATGAAATAAGCAGTGAGAGCATTGCATTAGAAAACATCCAACAGGCATGAAATCAGATATATATATATATATATATGTATATCTGATTTTATACTTTGATGTTATACTTGAAGTATAACATCAAAAACATGAAATGTAGAAATTCAACTGGAGTAGGTGGTATTCGACTAGAAATGCTGAAGCATGGATGTATAAAAGTTTTACAGTGGCTGCTTCGCATAATTCAGAATGAGTTGCTACACTGCATAATTCAGAATGCCTGGAAAGATGGCCAAATTCCAGATAATTGGAGTAGAGTTCTCATAGTACCCATCTATAGCTGGTGAAATAAAACTGAATG